>NC_092686.1:20697831-21341998 GCF_964275005.1 Diadema setosum | reverse complement strand
GTGTCTGTAACACTTACCAACAGTAACTGCAAATCCAATGATATCACCAGGGAGGTGGACCACCTCCCTGATATCACTTCTTGTTCCTGATTGTGCATAGGGCCTACAGGCTTTTCATGATCTGGGGGCTTCTGTACACTAGTGCATGACCCTCGCAGCCTTTCTGGGCGTTCCCCTTTCTGTCTCCATTACAATCTGCCCTATTAATCTTGTCCCTGATTGCCAAGCCAGATTATCAATGGGCTTGGCCCAAGACTAGGCATAGTCTCAACTGTAGGAGACTCAATGTGATCCATTGATGCCTTGAGTATCTTTTTTTAGGTAGAAATGTGAGCTTTATAAGAGTCTCACTATTATTTTATTATTATTATTTATATTCTTCTTCAAGGTTGCATGAATATATTGATTCCTGCGACAAGTAATTTGAAATATAAAAAAGGGAGGAGGTTCACTATGAGCGTCTATTTTATTTACCTGCATGATCTTGTTCAAATGCTAGAATAGTATACACTTTAAACATATTTTCAAAGGAAAATACTTAAAATAACTAAATCAAGTAGAGCTTGTGATTTCAAACAGAAACTCCCATCTGTAAGCTTTGTACTCATCTGATACTGATGGATTGCTCCACTGAATATAGGTCAAGTTTAGCTTGTTTGCTTGTGTGACAACCAAGCCACACCCTAATATAGATCTGCCCTTAGTGAAGTGTGTGAGCTGAGGAAATGCAGTGTACGGCACTCTTGCTTACATAAATGTTGCATACAGTGAATCCTTGGCCAAAACAGGACAGGAATCAATGCTACAATGTATGGTCAGATGATATTAAAAAGCGCATGTGCAAGCAATTCTGTGTGCTTTGCATAGTAATTTGATCACTTAGAAAACAAGGAAACAATGTACGATGTACCATATGTATTGCTGATATATTACTGCTATATTGTATACATATGTAACTACAGACACAGCCATGGTAGTAGAGTGAACTTACTTAACATTTTGAGGTTTATCATAACACTTTCCATGACAATCTATGATGAAATATGAATTGGTTTTCTTTGAATTAAAAAAACAAACAACTGCGCACATATCAAACAATTATATTAGCTCAATATTGTATTTTAGCTGTGTTTAGAAATGTTGCTAGATATTTATCAAAAAAGTATCTAGATTGCTAATGGTAATCCCATAACACGGTCATTACAGAACAGACTCCTATTATAAATTCATGTGTCTATTAAAATACCATCAACTTGAAAAGACCATCGTGTGCCCATATGGAGCCATATTGGTCACTCACAGCCAATCCAGATGATTCGAAACAGAATGTGCATCTACCACAAACATACTGTATTGTCAGAAAATGAGTGATGCCTACATTCATAAAACATCAAACTAATAGACATAAAACACATACCCTGGGCACAGAGAACATTTTACCCATCTCTGATACCATTGTGTCTTGTTATCATATCTGGAAAAATAGTATGTATATGTTACAATCTTACACAAAATGGATAAATCATTTTTGGTTTTTTGGTTTTTCTAACAGAACTTTGCTGGCAGTTTTACTGGATATCTGAACTCTGTGCCAGAGCACAACACAGCAGAATTCTTTAGCAACTTGTGTGTTGCAAATGTCATATTCTTGTTAATGTACGGTAATCTTATATCACAGGCCAGTCAATCTTATATCAAACAGAATTGACAGCATACATGGTTTATAATTTGTATCTTGCAGTCTAGAAACAGTCTACATAGAGAGAAATGATGAGAGCTGGGCCAGGAAAACAAAGATACAATATTGTGTCACATGTCAGGCATGACTAAAGCTCTACAAGTTGTATATCAGTAGCCAGGTAAACATATGGACGTTGATCCCCAGCCTCTCTCATGGAGACCTCCACCCACTTCGAATATGCAAACAATGCATGGTATGTGACCACAATACAACACACACCTCTCTCCTTCCATGGACTTAACTTTTTAGTGTTGTTTGGGTTCTTTTTTCTTAGCTACTAGATGTAATTCCCCATATTGTCTGAAAGAGTATTAAAATGAAAAATATCAGATAAGATGCAGGTCATCTGTAAACTATAATTTCTGTCATTAACATGAAAAAAAAAATAAGTAAAATTAAGTAAAATCTGCATGTCAGAAATATGCACCATTAAATGATGCACATACTATGAGCAAAATGCAAAACAATAACAGAGCTAGCATAACAACATTTTAGTCACACGAACCCGCTCCCATGTACTTTCATGTCTTGTTTCACAAGTTTTAAAATACTCGCACATTAAACTCACTGGCAACCTAAAGTATTTCATATTTTCTTGTAGATTTTTTTAATGATTTTGTGAAAAGGAGCATACTGTGTAGAAATTCATGAAACATGACAACTGACTTGCAAGCATAACAGGACAAGCAATAATATGTTTACCCGTATACCAGTTAGAGTGTTCACACAAAATTCATTGCAGAGGTCAGACAAATCTGGGGGGTGTTTCATCAAGTTAGTCAGCGCTGACAATAACCATAGTAACAGTCAGTGACCAGAGCATCTCAGCCAATCAGAACCAAAGATTTTGCTGAAATTGTCAGACACTGACAACTTGTCAGCACTGACTAAATTGATGAAACACCCCCTTGAATTGTAGGTTTAGCCATTGAAAGTCAATTACCCAGCACCCGCATCACCACTGTTTTGGGAGTACATGTAACCTGAGCTAAATTTGCAGTTGAATACATGTAACTCACCTGTTTTCCATCTACTTCGATATCTGCTACGTAGTTCTCAAATACTGTGGGGACGTAGACTTCTGGGAACTGGTCTTTGCTAAATACTATGAGGAGGCAGGTCTTTCCACAAGCACCATCACCGACGATGACCAGCTTTTTCCTAATTGCAGCCATGTTTTCCTGTTTTGGAGTTTCAGTAAAGTCTCGCCCTGAACAAAGGAGAAATAAATTCGAGAATCAAAATGTGATTATGACAGCAGTGCTCCTCTCCTATCAGAACAATGCAGCAAAACTACAACAATTTCATTTGAAATAATTAAACATGCTTGGTGAGGGTACAAACTGAATGTCAATAACCCAGTTTCAGTATTGACATCCAGAGATGACAAGTTTGAAGTAAAGATGACCTTTCAGGTGATGTCGGATAGGCTAGAGGGGAAGTTATGTATAGGCCCTACAAATGTACATATTGAAAGCATTACAAACCTAGTGTACCATACCTTTAACAAATTACCACAAACTTTAATGCCTTCTTTGTCTTTTTTTTTTTATACTCTGAAAATCATTTCAATAGCATACACATATATTTAGTTTTAATATTCTTAATTATGATGTCATACCAATCCGAAATCCTGGCTCAGTTTACTTGCAGCATGCACTGCATACCAAGAGCATTCACATGTACCGAGATTGCTTAATTGATTTTGAAACATGATTGTAAACAAGCAGACAAGAATTGTGTTTCAAATTAAGCAAAATTACGGTGTGAATGCAAAGTGGAAAAATGAAGGGTGATTTGAAACTTTTTTGTATAATTACAAACATGTTTCACATGACGATCCGGAGGTGTTTTCAAGCATGTTTCACCACAATTTAGCAATGAAACTATTGTGTGGACATAACTGAACTCCAATCATGTGTCATGTTTTGGGGGCAAAGATTGCGGTGACCTTCCAAACACTCCTGTAGAAAGAAGGCTCAAGAGTGATTGATTGGGACTTGGCATTTGGAAAGGAGGCATTACGTAATGCATTATTGATGTAGACCTGTTGATGTGACAACAGATATGTCCAGAATAAGATGTGAGGGTTTTTTTTTTTTTTTTTTACTCTTTGTTATGAAAATGCCGAGTTATAAAAGTTATTGTTTACTAACATTCTGAATCAACATTCTGATCTAAAATAAAGGATAGGCTTTCTGGGTTGGCAGACTTCTGTACCTAGCTACTATACTAGTAAATTTACTAGTAGAGTCATGGTTTAGAGCATGAAAGAGCGAGAGGAAGAGAGAGAGAGAGAGAGAGAGAGAGAGAGATTTGCATAAGAATTTCACTCATTTGCGCACATTTGCCTTCCATGTCACCACAGCAACTAGACAGAAAGATCCGTCTGTCTGGCGGAGTCTTTCATTTTTTTGACGTTCATCACTCTCCTCCGGAGGGGAACCGTGTGAAGCCAGACACAGTTTCAGAGACTCCAACCCAAAGCACCTTCTGATCTGGAGATTCTCCCGCCTGAAACCCCTAGCAAACGGGAGACTCCAACTTGATGTGTGCGAAGCGCGAAGTTCCTAGGGTTCTAGATGCTCTCTTGTGCTATCTAAGGCTTATTTTTTCAACATACGATAGAAATAAGTAAGAAATCCCTTCCAACGGGAGATAAAGAGCCAGGGCGGGAGAAATTACATCTCAAACGGGAGAACGGGAGATTTTGCAAAAATGGGTTTTCGGCGGGAGATCTCCCGTCGAAAACGGGAGAGTTGGAGTCTCTGCAGTCTCCGCAGAACATATCCCCGACGACTGCAGATACAGACCAATCTTTCGGTCAACACTGCACTGCAACCGAGGGGGGCGTTTCATCAACGAGTTCGTCGGAGATTTCACCGACAAATTTGCTATCAGCCAATCAGACCAAGGATTTCATTAGCTTTTAACAGTTGTCAGTGTAAATCCTTGCGTCTGATTGGCTGATAGCAAATTCGTCGGTGAAAACCTCCGACGAACTCGTTGATGAAACACCCCCCCAGATATGAGATATTTTGATTTGAAAAAAGAAAAGAAAAAAAAAAGCAGATGAGCAGGAGGACAGTCGGCCAGCTGTCAGCAATTCCCGGTGTAGAAAAGCGGTATGGTTGCAGGACCTGTCGGTCGGTGCCGGGCCAACTGGATGCCCAGTGCAGTATCCCTGCTCTGCTGAGACCGTGCGTGCACCTGTCTTCACATGGCGTATAGGACAGCCAGGGAAACATGAATGATAACACGTTCAATAACTCGTCTCTGGATCAGAGTTCTTTCTCGTATTCCAAGTCTAAAACAGTCTATCACAGTCTTCGGTATTGAATGCCATAGGTCTCAGAGACACTAAATTACACGACATTATCATAATCTTTACGTTGAATATTAGAATCTATATTAGAATTCTACTCATATTTTACTGAGGCCAGACTGGTCTACTCACCAAAAAGTTGCAGCTGCAATGCGCATGGCATGAAAAAGAACTTTTAGCGGAGAAGTTTTAGTAGACTCTGATCCCGGCTTCTGTTTACTCTCCTTGATATAGTCCAAAGAGTTACTTCTAACGTAAGTGGCACTCGACGATCCGATAAACAGAGCTTTGATAGTCTGCCTTGAATGATGTAAAACACTTCCTGACGGTAAGATCTCATGAAAATGTATTCGAACAAGCTCTCCGTTACAGTACTGCAGCACAACGCTCGCCTTAGGTCTTCGCTTCTCTTCACGAGTACGGCTCAACATCGTATATTTATACGCGCAGGGTGTCTGAGACTAAAAATAGCGCAGAGATCTGTGGCTTTCATTGGTTAGTAGGGAAGTGACGACATGGACTAGTTCTGGCATTTTTCTCAACTACTACCGTACTTTATGTTTTTTGTACAACACTGTTGCAACAGATGCTAAAGATCTACGGAAGTTATTTTTTAGACAATCGTTATTTCAACATTAAATGTTGAAATGAAGAAGTAAATGAAGAATATGATAAATGAGAGAAAAAGAAAGACAAAGATGAAAAATAATGCGGTGGGAGGATTAATTATGTCGGGAAAAAATCCTTATTATTTTACCATCACCATTACCATTCGGTCTACCGATTCACTAGCTGCCGCAGATCATTACAAGTTGTATAACATTGTGTTTTCAGTCTATTGATTTAATTAAAAAAATATTAGTCTATGAATATATGAATTGATATATGAATTCATGTATGAATAGATCCAAGTCCATTCACACAAGTGAACCTGTTTTACACGAGAGTCCTGTTCAAATTCAGATCGCAGGTGGTCTAAGCTTCTTAAATAATAAACGTTGATTTTCTATATTGGCAAATGTTGGTGACATAAAATAACATTTCGTCATCGAAAGGGTACAATCACAGAAATCTTTCTCTGAGTGCAATGCGAGTAAAAAAAAAAAAAAAAAAAATGGGTGTGTACAACACTTCACAGGTTGCCACGTAAAAGATTGTAAAGCGTTGTGAAAGGGGGCGCTCTTCATGAAAAAAATGCATAGCTCTTGCTTACTTCTGGCACATGGCGCCATGGCATACGAGTGGTAAATAAGTTTTTCCACCCAAATTCATCAGATTTACATTCGAATTAACGAGAAGGCGTACATATTCATGCTATTTTCGTCAACGCTCTGCTCTCACAGTTCATTTTAATTATTTGATCATTCAAATTCGTTGCATGTCATTCCTTTTCGATTCTATTTCATTCAATTTAGAAGGAAATTCATTCGTTTTAATCATTCCAAAGTGGCATTTAATTTCGCGCCAGGTGGATAATAAAACGTTCAATTTCGTCCCAAGTACAATTTCATTTTCATTATAGGAACGTAACTTTGAATTTTAAGCATTCAAATTCAATCAACATAAAGAAGCTTTTTGTATGTTTCATACCGCATTTATGCCCGTTAAATTCCCATTTTCATTGTTAGTAATGATTTGATCATAATTTCATCATTATTTCATCTTTTATTTCCAAGTATTTAATCAGTTAATTTCAATCATATTTGTATATCTCTTCAGCCCTATCTTTCTTCCTGTTTCACTTTATTCATGGATGTAACACTTACGGAATGAGCATAATTATCTCTCATATACCGTCGGCATCCATCGGATTCAGTATGTATACATTTTGGACGCCAACCCCGGTAAATAGTGGACGATTTTTTACCTTCCTCGTATAGGCCGTATCTATTGTACATTGCTCGATCCAGGAGTACCGCGTAGAACTTTTTTTTTTTTTTTTTTTTTTGTTGTTGTTGTTTTCATAGAGTATATCCACAGTTATATCAGGGCTTGATTGTTGTCAAATGTTTCAGCTACCGTACAGTTCTGCCTTTCATATTCATATCAAGGATAATAATCATCATCCTCGAGCAACCGCCAAAAGTCGTGAGTAAAATGTTTATCAGGATGTATGCGTATGAAAAGTTGTTGCTTCAGATGACGGTTTGTCGAGGAATGAGAAACTTTAGTGTATATCAAGTCAAATGTCCCATTCCAAAGTTCATTGAGTTTGTATTAAAAGTGTTTGGCCTACTAGTTGTTCAAACAGATGAGTCGCTTCAAAGAACATAAGCAGTAACGAAAAGCACTGCCCAAAAGCTGTACATGTACATGTTTGCCTTTTCGCGATTTTGAATATTCGTGCAATATCAGTTTGAACGCGTTTTTTACACCCATAAATGTGAGAAAATTATGAAAAAGAATGCTGATGAAAATATAATCAAATTAAATTCAATTCAAATTATTTTATTTCCATATAAAGTAATACAAAGTAATATACATAACGTTTACATGAGTACATCAAAAGGAACTTTCAATCACGTAATTTTCAACAAAGCATGAGTACAATTATCATAATGATATCCACTCTGGTTTGGATGAATAAACACGTAAGTAATACAATCTTAATTTATAATTTTACATGGACTAGTTAGCTAAGGAACTATAGTCTTTCGAATGTTGACCTCGTTGATCATTCAAATTCGCTCGAACTTGAATGATGGCATCATTAAATCTTATGTACTCTATCAAGGCCTACTTGTTTTGTGTATTAGGGCCTACTCCCTGCAGATGGCTTGAGTTGATCGAAAAGTTATAGATGCATGAATTTATGGGAAATGCACGTAGCATTAAACCCAGTTTCAATAGGGGCAGTCTCAGAGTAGAGTGAGTCGAATTAAATTAGTGTATCCAATTCCACTGATTCACGAAATTCGTCTGTCATCATTTTTAAAGGTATGGTAGTACTGGTGGAGATGAGGATTGGGCTTTTACCTTTTTGCGAGATACCAGGAAACCACTGATGAAAAATGATACAAAATGTACCGTTCTAAGACGTGTTATTTAAAGTTTATTCGATGAAAATCGGTTTTGGAATGGCTGAGACATCGAAAACAAAGTAAAACAAAGCGATCCTAATAAAGTATGGGTCCAACCTTTTATTAGAATTGCTCTGTTTTCGATATCTCAGCCATTTCAAAACCAATTTCATCAAACGTTGAATCGCTCTTGGAATTACATGCTTTTTCATATTCCATAGGAGGTTTCTCATTATCTCACAAAAAAAAAAATGTTAGAAACCTGAAGTTAGGTCTCAACCAATTACAATCCCATTAATGTTTTGCGTGTGCCTGTGTGTTAGTTTGGTTGATTTATCAGCACGTGTCTGGCATATCAAAGTCACGCATCTAAAGTGCAAAATTCGCAGAAAGAAATTAGGCAGTCTACCTGACGTATTACCATACACTATACGTATGATAACAAACTAATTTTGATGCATGGCTTTCACTCATGATGGGACAAACGAAAATGAATTAATGTGGATATCTCTGCTTGGTATAAACTTATTCAGCAATCAGCTTTTTTAAAGACACAATTATAGTGATACCGCCCTGAAAAGCACCACTGTGCATCGTAGAGACAGTTTAACTGTTTCATAGAATGAACTAAAATGAATTCAAATTTAGTTCCACCATTTTCCTTCACAAACCAAGCTATAGGCCTAAATGGTTAACACAAACTAAAACAACAACAACAAGCAGCAAAAGCCTAACTTGAAGTACTGAGTAAAGGTCATTTTAATTTATGCCTTCATCCAATTTACAATGAATCATTGTTTTTAGCTGCAGCTGGAAGTTCCATACTACGGAAAGAACTCATATAAAATGCCTAATATTGAAGCTCAATCTGAAGGGCCCGATCGAGCAAAAAGTAACGGGTAAAAGCAAAAGTCTCATTCTTATAATTAAACAAAAAGAAGGTTCGGAAATACAGAAATTGTTCGTATTTTCGTCCACTTCATTTTGTACAATCACCTAAGTTTCATCCAATGATCGAAGAGGAAGTGATGACGTCGCTTTGAAATTCTCGACCGGTAGGAAACCAAAATTCAAAGAGAAATGTGGATTGAGTGAAAGCAGCAACATTAGTAAAGCACATCAGTGAAAGTTTGAGGAAAATCGGACAATCAATGCAAAAGTTGTTATTTTAAAAGTTTGGTGTTGGAACCACTGGATAAGGAGACCTCTTGAGTTTAAGACATCATGTGTGGACAACGATATGAAGAAAATACAAAGAAAATCAACATGCTTTCACTTTTCCAGCGTAATGAAAGAGCACTTCACTAACCGCTTTCAGAAAGCAGGGGGAATAACATTACTACCCTTAACGTATGTCAGTATCAAGTTGATAGACTGTGTAATTTTCATTAAAAAAAAATTCTTTTTTGAATTCTCTTTATATTTTCTTTTTATTATTGTTGTCCACACATGACGTTATGAACTCTTATAGTCTCCTTATCCAGTCATTACAACACCAAAACTTTAAACATTAATAACTTTTGCATCGTTTGTTCAATTTTCCTCAAACTTTCACAAATGTGTTCTAGTTGCTGCTTTCACTCAATCCACATTGTTTTGGGATTTGGTTTCCTTTAAGTTAAAACATTTCAAGTGTATGAGACAATATTAGGAGTGTAAATCATATAGCAACTATACACCACGTTGTATGTTTTCTTTTCTTCCTCTTTTATACAACACTATATAGTAATCACTTTTGATGCTAAGGATTTATGGTTTCTTTCCTGATTGCATTTCCTGAAGTCATTGTCCAAGCACAAATTCAGCAAAGATATTTTGGCAGTTGTAGATGGGAGACGCGTGATGAGGCGACGTCAAGTTGCATTATGTGATTGTGACGATGGTGACGCTGTAACTTTCACAGTTATATCGATGTAGATTCTGTTTCATCAATCTATTCGACTGGACTTACTCGTTTAAAAGAGTACGTGCAGTTTCACTTTTCGTCAACGTTCAAATCGGTGATCCGGCAAATTCCTCCTCGTTTGTACATAATATTAATAATAATAATGATAATATTAATAATGATAATAATAATAATAATAATAATAATAATAATAATAATAATGATAATAATAATAATAATAATAATAATAATAATAATGATAATTATAATAATAATAATAACAATAATGATAATGATAATAATAATAATAATAACAATAATGATAATAATAATAATAATAATAATAATAATAATAATGATGATAAAATAATGATAATAGCAGCAGTAACATCGCTTATTCCCCAGACAAATAAATCACTTGAATCAGTTTCGCTACGATTCTATTCCAATGTAGACTGAATGATATTTTCTGTCCATTAGACAACATTATCATAATGTATTGACGAATTACCACCAATCCAATACTTGATTATACATTACAGGGTTTACTTGTATCAAACATCAAAAAAGGTCGAAGGTCAGCCGCGGAGGACATTTTAAAAATGGCTGCCAAAATCCCCTTGATTGGATCATTAAATTGAAGATAATTACTCAAATTTTGCAAGAGTAGGCATGACAACCACATAATACATTTCAGAAGTTTGTGTATCAAGAGGTCAAAAGTCATAAGTTCATGCCAGTTGTTCGATATTGAGTTAAATCGGGTTCCTCCACAAAATCAACGACAAAGAATGCAATGTAATGAAAAATACCAGGTGCATTTTTGTGTGAATTCAGAATGAGGACCATAGAGGATGTAAATTGAGGTCTGAAGGTCAAAGGTTGAACGATAGAGGCTTCCTCTTCCTGGACTCGATTGAGGCTTGGAGGCTTTGGTCTAGCTCTCTGGTTCTCTGGTTCTGGGCAACATTTGGGACAAGTATATTCCAGGTCTTGGAAATATGAGAAACATTTTGATAATAGGAGCCACCTGACTCAAAAGGTCAAAGGTCAGCCATTGTGGCCATTTCTAAAAATGGTCACCAAATCCCCTATACTTGGATCATTAAATCCTCAATAACTTGAGAACCATTTGAAAATAATTACTCAAATTTTGCATTATGGGCACGACTACAGACAGTGTATAAAGAGGTCATTGGTATTCATCATAATCATAGTATTTATCATTTATACACATTTATAGGCCTACTCGAACAATATGACACAGACACACACACAACCTGTACAATGTACACATTGAGAGGTGGGTTTATGGACATTTTTGTTTGCTCATATTTCTGCATACACCCTAATAGTTGGTGTCTGTACCCCCACTATGGGGTAGACTGTGTGAGGACACACACACACACATACACACACACACACACCCATCATAATATACGTAACAAATAACAGTCCGAATTTATGTCCTCTTTAAATGTCTAATTTTTCAGCATGTAAATGCCCTTGGAAGTGGATATGATAGCTGTTTATCTCCCAGGTCCTGGGCCAAGCAACAGAAACATTTGTTATCAATATCTGTGCCAAAAGTATTTAATCAAAAGTGACCTTTTTATCAGAAATTCACATAGATAGAATGACTTATTTCTGGCACTCAAGCTATTTTTTCCAAGTTCCATGGTCCCTGCAGGTTACATATTTTATAGGCACAAAGTTGCCATACATTCATACAGCACCATTTTTTTTTCAAAACAATGAAAAGCATTAAACCAATAGAGTATTGCACACAATTTCTATCATAAAACAAGAGACCCGGGGGTCACACGCTCACCTGAGTATCGCAACTTCACCTTCCATGCATTCTTGCAGACTCTTACCTGAGAACATTGGAAACTTATGGTGGAGGTAGCTTTGAGAGTGGGGGCATGGTGTCCATTTACATATTCCATCACACTGGTAAAAAATACCTACCAAGTACACTGTACTTTATAGAATGTTGGATTATGCAGCTTGGGCAAAAAAAGACTTAAAGCCCTATCACTTTTGATTAGAACTAGAGAAAAATATTACTGAATATTCATTGATTTAGGAGGTTTAGACCCCCTGGGGCCCCCAAGGAAAGCATGGTGCCCATTCAAATACTTTGAAATCTTATCCCCATGGGACTACCTGCCAAGTTTGGTGAAAATTTGTAATAGGGTTTTCAAGAAAAAGATGAAAATTTACAATTTCGGTCCAAATTTAGGCCCCCTGGGGCCCCCCAGGTGGGGCATGGTGCCCATTTGATAGAATTGAGATTCTATCCCCTAGGGATGCTACCTGCCAAGTTTGGTGAAAATTTGTGATAGGGTTTTCAAGAAAAAGATGAAAATTTAAAATTTTGGTCCAAATTTAGGTCCCTTAGGGCCCCCCAGGTGGGGCATGGTGCTCGTTTGATGGGAATGAGATTCTTTCCCCCTAGGGATGCTACCTGCCAACTTTGGTGAAAATTCATAATGGCATTTTCAAGAAAAAGATGAAAATGTACAATTTGGGCTCCATTAGGACCCCTCCCCACCCCCCCCCCCTCCCCTGGGTCCCAAGGGGGGCACCCCTGATTCCGCCATGAACAAACTTGAAACTACAATCATCAATGTACTAATTCATAGTATTAACTTAGCTCTATCTCTTCTGGTTCTAGAGAAGAAGATTTTTTAAGATTCCTTAATTTTGGGGGGTTTGGGCCCCTCTGGGGGCCCCCCAGGTGGGGTATGGTGCCCACTTGAACAAATTGAGATCCTATCCCCCTAGGGATGCTACCTGCCAAGTTTGTTGAAAATCGGTCCAGGGGTTCTCAAGAAGAAGATGAAAATGTAAAAATTTTACGCACGACGCACGCCGGACGAAGAGCGATCGCAATAGCTCACTTGAGTCTTCGGCTCAGGTGAGCTAAAAAAAGTCAGATTCTTTCCATACAGCCGTACTGATTTTTGTACTTCCCAATGCATATTTCTCAGTGCAATGTATAATACTGTACGTGATAGTCTGCAGCTGGTTGGAGAAATAGAGAGAGTAAGGAATTCAAAATGTGGTATCCTGAATACAATGTATTTACATGTACATGTATCTTCAAGGCCTTAGCAGAAATTAAGTTTTAGGAAACATTGTAATCTTTCATGTAACTCGGTATAAAATGCCATGAAGAATGCCGATAGTCATCCATCATTTCGCTTCATTTCATTTTGAAACCTGTCCCAGGTGGAGTACATAACCTCTTCATTCTCTGTAAGACATTCCCTTACCACAAAACTGTTTACAATTGCATGTGCAGTACTGTACATGTATTTGTATATATATATATATATATATATATATATATATGCTTCCATTGAGAAATCTTTAGCTGTAAAAAGGAATGCGAAATCCTACCCCTCTTAACCTTAAGCGTCAAATAAAAAATGGAATCTGTCGGCAGTATGCATCAAGCTAGCCTTTTCTTTCATCCTTGTATTCACCGCATGATTACAAACTCACATCATAGAATGGAAAATCACACCTACAGAACAAACTGCATGGAAAACCTTGTGACGTGACTTCACATACTTCTGTAATTTATTAATCATATGCACATGTATCCTGCTCAGTTGATCCATAAGAATAATAGCAAAACATTGATCAAGAAGATTACAAGAACAGATAGTTCTACTTCAGGTCCAGACACAAAGTACACTTGACATTGTAGACTACATTTTTTTAACAGAAAGGAACAGAAAAAAAATATCACTTTTTTTTTCCAAGCTCAATGGGTGTACCGGTATGTTATACACAAGATTATAATAAGCAATCATCTAGATATTTTTATCTGCCAAGTTAATAACATTTGATAATTATAGGCAACTACACGACTAGGTACTCTAAATAGCTGTTAGGTTTTTTACGAGAAACTCCACTTGAAACTCCAGTACTGAAAAATTAGAAAAGAAAAAGAAATATGTATATATATATATAATATATATAAGCAGGCACAAAGATGACTAAATGGTTAAATTTGAGAATCACCTAGCCAGCTGAGTATCTTTTGTGCACACATATATATTTTACAACACAGGTAATTTCATTTAGAGTTGTGATTCCCCACCATTAGGGTTCTCACCTTGCAATTAAACGGCAATTCGTTACGTGGCAACCATGCATCTATAAAGGGCATACATGTAAAGATTAGTACATTTGCAGTCTCCTTGTTACTTCAGTATTTTGTGGGAGAGTAGTGAGCATGGACAGAGATAGGGATACAGATAGGGTGAAAGAAATGTGCTTTTTTAGGTCACACTGCCTCAGCATCACACATACAATCACGCGAGGCAGAACTCAACAACAGTACACGTGCAGTGGCTCTCGCACAAATTCTAGCATAAAAATGAATCTGGTAATATAAACAGAGCCTCCTGTGAACTTGTCCCAACATCAGCGCATTTAGGAAAGGCCCGATGGGTGGCACTGTGACGACTTTCCAAAGCCTTTATGTTTGACTTTATTTGGACCATTCTACTTATGATATACAGTTTGTAGATAAGTTGGAACTGTTACTTCCTACAACTTCTTTTTTTTTTTTATATTTAAATTATCATTAATATTACTATCACAGAGATGAGTGAAGCTTGCTTAATTTGGCATTGTGTCCAAGTCATTAATATTGAAATGTATAACATGTGGCTTCATCTGTGACAATAGGCTTAGAGGCTATAGGCTGGACTTTTGACCACTGACCCTGTGCACACACAATATGACAAACCACAGACCGAGTCACTGCAACAGAAAAGGGCGGCGTCACGACAGATGACCATTTTAGTCAGTTACGGTTCACTTATGATCATTGTATGCAGCCATCATTTACCTTAGATTTGCTGAATGTCTCAGAACGTTTCACAAGCGTGCTATATCCAAAAACCAAGAATGGCATCCATAATGCAGAACACACAAAAAGAGGAATTTCACAGTAATTTGAATGAGCTTTATTTCTGCAACATGCTCATGTCCTTACCAAAGACTGAAGCCAAAACATTAAACAGTATTCATTTAACCAACATTAGCAAATCCTATGCAGACAGCTGTTAACGTTCAGAAATTACACATAACAATGGCCATAGTAGATGAATTACATACATATTCAAGGAATAAAATAATTCATACTCAGAAAAGGAGGGAGGGGGGAGGAGATTCGAACTAATGCAGAAGCAATGCTATTCTCATATTTCACAGCAGAATCATTGTGGCATTCTTGTCCTTACAACAAAAATCACTCATCCTTCTGCATGCCATCAGTTCAAATAAAATACACGACGCAAACAAGTTTGATAAAACAATAGGCACACACTTTAAAGGTTAACATAGGTTTGTCAACTAAAAACATAAGGGTTCATATCCATTCAAATCCATCCAAAAAAAAAACCCAAACAAACAAAACAACCTGTTATTTTATAGCAGTTTACTCTAAAATATATGTTTGCTTTGAAATCATTGCTTAAATGTCATGAGACACAGATTTATCCCTGCCCCGTTGGTATACAATAGCTAATATAGAAAGAGTCAATATTTCCCATCATTCAGTGATGTAGCTAACTTGTACAGGAGAAAATGATAGCTCCTCTTAAGCACTTACAGCTAAATTCATAGTCCAACCAAATAAATGTCTGAAATATTTCCAAAGCTCTTTCAAAACCAAATGCAAACATATGCAACAATATACAGCATCTTTAACCTTGGAGACACGAACCATAGTGACACAGAAGAACAATTTTACTATAGTAAGCAGGAAGCAACAGCTGCTTAGTTGTGAAAGTTGCATCAACTGAGCATGTTATGCATAAGCAAATACAAAATTCTGTGTCACATTGTCCACTGATGGCACCCACCATGAGGAAGGGAGAAGAGCATTGTCATCCATAGTCACTGTTTCAATTTAAGCTTGACCCCAAATACCTTAAAATACTTTACATTATTTTTTTTCCCGATAATTTCTTCTGAACACCAAGGGGAGAAAACACCTATGTGCCAACACAGATCTACCACAGTCAATACACAAACTAGTTGTATCAACAGAACTCGTATAAAAACAATGTACAGGTATATCTTATTGTTTGCAAATGCATTCCACATACTATACTTGATCCATGCCTCAAACTACCAACGGTTCAAGAAACACTGCACTGAACCTTTGGAGGAGTCCCAAAAGGCAGGGTGACATGACATTCTGAAGGAGGTTGGAGGTGATACTGATAAGCACTCCTTGCTCCTATATAGGCAGAATGCTTTCATGGGTCTGTCCACTAATCATGTCCATCAGACACTAGCTAGCTCTCTACAGCTTAATTAGTGCATTCAGTTGTGAAAAACAAAGTCCCTCGCATTCTTTGCTGGGGCATAGGACTGAAAACAATGGTGCAGCCTGTGCAGTATGCCATACTCAAGCTATACACAAACTGAGTATACATGTATTTTATCACCCCCAAATTACATAATTTCCCTCTACTCACCTTCAAATAGATACAAGCTATTGCAATTTTGATGCCAACCACTCAATATCATCAAATGTCTTATCAGAGTCCAGAAAAGCATGAGAGATATATCAGTTCTACTTTAAATGGGTTTTTAACCACTATGAATGGGGGAGGGGGATAGAGCTCCCCCCCCCCCCCTTTCAGAGCGTTTACAAATCAGTTACATTGAATAACTATATATTTTCTTTATTCTTTCCCCATTGCAGTACGACAAGATGTCTTCCTTTTATTGTCTTTTGGTTCCTTTTAATTATAGAATAATTTACATCAAGACAGAAATGAAATGTACATGCCAAAAAAAGAAAGAAAGAAAAGAAATAAAAGTAAATCAATGATAAGCAGGATTGTCAGCATCCCACTTCTCATGACTCCACATTTTCTCTCCAGTTGCATGTGTGTGGGTTTCTAGCTTTGTTTGGAGACAAACAGAATCTGATGGAATGCCTGGCGGGCTACTTTCTTTTCACAACCTGCAGAGCACACAGAAGCAAAAGATCTGAGGAGCTCTGGTTCCTGGATGCCATCCACCTACCACTGACCAGCAGCAAATAAGTACACTGGGCAGGGTCAGCAAGTGGTTGGCAACCATCTCTGAAGGTCAAAGTTGGATTGTGCACTGGATATCACTGCAAGAATCAGCACTAACTGAGATACCACTCTTGCTTTACTCATCTCACAAATTGGCAGACGAGTAACAAGATAGCAGTACCAATTATCTTTCGGCCTTACTAGGATGTCACAATACAGAATAGAATATCAGCACCACGTTATGTCCAGAGATTGACCTGATCAACTGATAGATTCAGAGATAAATGACTGGTTTACTCCCTGTCAGGTGCACTCAGACTTTTCCCCATTTACCCGAGGGATTACAAATCTTATAGAGGCCCCTAATGAGACCATTCCAAGGTTGCATGACTAGAAATAAGATTTGCAAAAAATCCATGAACTGGAACAAGTTAATGAAATGGGGACAATGTTTTTCCAGATTATGTAGGAGACTTTATGCATCAGTTATCACACAAACTGACATCAAAGATTGTGAATTACATATCAATGTGCACATTGCCCTCTTACACAAAGGGACTGTGAATTCCATCAACGCTTTGAATTCTACCACTTTTTTTTTAATCTTGTTAGCACATTTCCTCATAGATGAAGTGATAAGTCACAGTGGTTGTAACCAATTAATTATTTTGTTTGTGTCTTCTTCTCTTCATGTTTTGATATGAGGAATGAACAGGCCATGATCTACACTAACACAGGCTGGCCGTTCAAAATGGACATACCACACAGCATTTACCACTTTCCACTCTTTTCTATGTGAGCATCAAGTAGGGTGGTAGTTTATTCACCGATTCCACATAAATCATATTTCCAAGGATGAAACAGCAACATATGTTATCTCAGCAAACGTCCATAAAGAAATATGTTTTCTGAATAGCCATGTGGACATGTGCAAACACAAGCCTATAATCTACCTGTCCAGTTATTCTGCGGATTTTCTCCCTATCCTTGTGTAACACATTTACACCAGTTCGTACCTTAGATACTTAAATTACGTATTTTCTCATGTTGAAAAACAGACAAAGAAAAATTCCAGTCGGCTGGCACTACCGTCTCTGACCTTCAAAGCATGTAACCAGTAAAAAAAGATACAATGAATAAAAGAAAAAAAAAAATAATTGTAGCAATCCACTGATATTTTCTTCCAAACATGTGTCATCAAAGAGCTCTTCCTGCACTTGCCCCTGCCATAGACACCCATTTCTGAGAAGGACACAACTTCCTACAACAGACTACATTTTGATGACTTCTTCTTCTTGACCTGCAGGGCTGCCCGAGTGGCCGTCTCAAAGACCTCCCTCACACCTTCATTGGCCTTGGCCGAGCACTCCAGGTAGGAATAAGCGTTGATCTTGTCGGCCATCGCCCGGGCCTCGTCTGACTTGACGGGCTCCTGCTTCATCTTGGACAGCTCTCGCCGTGTGTTCTCATCATTGCGGAGATCCTTCTTGTTGCCCACCAGGATGACTGGCACATTGGGGCAGAAGTGCTTCACCTGGACGTGGGAGAAAGAGGGTACAGTTGAGAAGAGAGCATGAATGTTAGTTTGATAGCCATTGGATAAATAGCCTTCTGTAAAATAACACTTCAAAACCATAAACAACCAGAAATATTCCTACCGTTACTTCCAGTATTACTCGCACGGCTACTGTCACCTTTGACATTAGTTGTACTGTTATTCACGGTGCTACATAAGCACTTGCCTGATTGCCCTGGGCACATAAAAATCAAAGTCGGGCAAGTGTTTTGGAACAGTGGGGGAAAATGCTTGCCCGAATTGGGCAAGCAAAAAGTGTGGAAGACACTTTTTTTTTTAACTTTTCCCCCCTTCAAACCCATGAAGTCAGCCATACAAAAGCCAAAAGATAATGACTGTTAAGTGATGCAAGCACCTGAATTTCATTTCAGCAACTTTCCAACACTTGTGCGAAGAAGCTCCAATGCAATGCAACACCGACACTCAACCGAACCAGGTTTATACTCTAATGTGTTTAAGCATGTGGAGCCATGTGTGCTGTTTATTCAAATGATTGTGTTCTATGAAGCCCTTGACTTTCAAGTGATTTTCTATCATCTTCTTATATTTTAGAACTTTCTTTTCGGGCAAGTATAATTCATGTTCTGGCAAGTGTTCTGCGACAATCTGAAAATCTGCTTGCCAGACTGGGCAATTGGTAAAAAAAAAAAAAAAAAAAAAAAAAAAAGCATTTTTAATTTACCTTTGACCCTGTGGCTCAAATCTTTCCCTGTAAACATTGCGCAACAATGCACAAAACCAATCAAAACTGTTTTGAATACAAACAACATACTATTCCCTGAAATGACTGCTTGATTTGTTAAAATCTTACAGAGCTGTTGTCAAGAAAGTACATCTATATTAAACACTGATTTAGTGTACCTCCTATCACAAAATCATCTCTCTGCTAATATCAACCTTATAAACATCACTCTTTAGATATCACTCTCTCACCTCAGGTGTCCATTTCTCTGGGATGTTTTCTAAACTGTCAGGGTTGTCAATTGAAAAGCACATCAGTATAACATCTGTGTCTGGGTACGAGAGTGGTCTCAATCTGTCGTAGTCTTCTTGACCAGCAGTATCCCATAATGCTAATTCAACCTGGGAAGAAAAAATCAAGTCATTTCATAGCATTTATTTGATAACGTACAAATGAATTACATCCACATTGACATTATTACACAGCACATTCTAAGAAGTTCTTGTTTATAAAATGCATGATTTCAAATTTCATTCCATATGTCTTTTGTTTGGTGACAGCCTAAAGTTGATGGGCTGCATGCTCTGCCTCAAAACCTCCACTACATTTCACCTAAAATGATGGCTGTGAAGTACCACAGGACAAACTATGCCAGTTTAGAATAAACAAAATCCTTGTAATTTTCTTTTACAGTTATTGACTGCCAGCAGAATATACCAGTCATTTAGGACAAATTCATCAGGTGAATGATTAGTCATTACAAATTCATTGTCATGTAAAGGAAAACAAAATGTACTCAGAACAAAAAGATGACTTTAACAAAGGGAGAGACATGAACAGAATAGATCAGTGAAAGTTTAAGCAGATTTAGTAATTTCCACAAACAAGTTTCAAAACCTTTTGAATGTCAGGAAATTCTGTAGGTGTTTCAAATCGGCTGTCTTTGGTTAAGTATGAGAAGAATGTAAAACATACTGCTTTGCATTACAGTGTTATGTGAATACAAGAATGGGCCTAGAGGAAATCCATTTCCTCAACAGTGTATTTTGGATGACATGCCATACCGGATACCTTTTGTAGACTTGTACAAACATTTTGCAAAGTCTTGTTAATCCATGGCTGTTACAAAAACCTTTTTCCACACTCGATAGGTTCATATACCACAGATATTTACATTGAGGTATTAGTAGTCATTCTAAGTTACAATACAGCAATGTTTTCTTAACAGGACCTATGGTAGTTGTTGTTGGTTTTTTTTGTGTGTGTGTTTTGTTGTACCACTGCCCTTTAACGCATTCAAGAAAACAAATTGGACTTCAATATTTTGCATGTCCATCAGAGGCAATAAAAACAAATTGACACATAAAGAGCATGTTTGCAAAGGGTGGGATGCTTTGTAAACATCATTCTACAGAAATGATAGATGACAGAACTCATGTCATCTTTATAGTAATTAATAATTAGACAAATTTGTATAGCGCGGCTACTATGTAAATATACTCTACTGCGCTGTGATGTACTGTAACAGAGCCCCTAACATTGTCACTGATTAGACACACACACAAAAAAAGTAACAAATTAATCAAAGACTTCTGAAAAAAAGGTAAGTCTTCAACAAAGATTTGAAGACAGCAAGTGATGGGGCCTTCCTCATTTTCTCAGGTAATTTATTCCAAAGTTTTGGAGCAGCACAACTGAAGGCACAATCCCCCAAAATTACTCGTTTTTAAGTGCAGTTGCTTTAGAAGCAACTATCCTGTGTACTTCATGAATTATGCAAATATGAATATGATTTTATTGATATCAATTCTGATAAATAACCAGGTACTTTGTAAGTAACAAAATCTTAAAATACAATTCTCTGCCTTGCTGGCAACCAATGCAACTTCATCAAAACGGGTGTAATATGTGAATATTTTGACGAAGTGGACACAAGTCTCGCACATGCATTCTGAACATGCTGAAGCTTGGTTGTCTGTGAATCTGGCAAGCCTACTGCTAATGAATGTGTGAACGAGAGTTTCAGCGTCTTCCTTGCTCAAATATCTACAAATGTGACACAAGTTAGGTAACATTATTTGACAAAATTATTTGACATAATAGTAACTCACCTGTTTTCCATCTACTTCTATATCTGCTACGTAGTTCTCAAATACTGTGGGGACGTAGACTTCTGGGAACTGGTCTTTGCTAAACACTATGAGAAGGCAGGTCTTTCCACAAGCACCATCACCGACGATGACCAACTTTTTCCTGATTGCAGCCATGGTTCACTGTGTCACACTGTATGATTTAAGAGATAATTTAGAGACACATGGAAAAGATATGAATGTCATATGAAACTGTCAAAAAAACAAACAAACAAATAAACAAACAAACAAGCCAACAAACACTCATATACTGGTATGTACTTAAACTTGCTCATTTATTTGCTAGTAAAATTCCACCCCCCCCCCCCCCCTTCAAGGGACCCTGAAAATATTAAGAAATTGTTCATATTATGGTATAATACAAATGTTGAGAATGGTAGTTTTAAAATGGCAACTGAGAAAACAATAACTATAAAAGTGGCTATTTCCACACATATCAAGGAAGTACTTAAACTGCAAATATTTTTGTGTTATGGCTGTACATGTAATTAAATGCAATGAAGTACATGTATTGAAAAAATAGCACTCCTCACAGAACTTCCCAACTTGTTTCTTCTTTTTCAGTGAAGCAAACATCTGCCACAAAAAAAAAAAAAACAATCTTGAACTACACTGTATGTTAGTATGTAACTACAAATTGTACTGCCTTATCTCACAACAGAGATGAGCTTACAGTCTGAAAAAGTCACTTATCAAGGGTCTGAAAAAGACTAGAATGAAGAACCAGCACTTCAAATAAAAAAATTCTTCAAAATATATAATGTGTAAAAACAGCCCCATTTCCAGCATGTGTGCATGAAGTGGAAATGAAAGGTGTTTCCACAGGAATGTAACACTTGGGCACAATGGCCTTATTGTGCCCCTGCCATGCATGGTGTCACAAAGTGAAGAATATCGCCCTTTGAAATACAGATCGCAGCCCTGAAAAGTACAAAATTGTCTGGGGTACAATCTTGGGAAATAACCAGACATTAATTGGAAAACTCTGCTCTTCTTTTCTGACTATATGAGAGAAGATAGCATGTGCATATCAGAAGTCAAGATTAGGAACATGTTCAAATCTAAATTTGGATATGGCATGCTTATATTTTTTTTTTTTTGGTATCATATTCTCCATGAATTGTATAAATTTATACAAGTCTAAAATGCACATTTTTATGATGGTATTACAGTAAATTTGTGTGTGTAGATGGCCTGTGGAATCCACCCCCCCCCCTTACAAAGTTGATGTCTTGATACACCATTCCTTGACAACAGCACATTAACATGCTAGCACTCACTTTCCTACATTAACACACAGTCTTCATACTGCTTTGATGTACATATTTTCTTTCATTCATTCATTCATTCCTATCATAATGGCATGGGAAACATCCTTGTCAATTTCACAAAAGCAAAAAGTAACAATGGCCTAATAGGATATTCGCAGGACAAAATGAGGTGAACATACAATAACCATTCTTCAAGGACACACTACCTGGTGCACTCACAGAGTGTATACAAATCTAACGGTAATTGCTCTTGCAGTCAAGTGAATCTACAGTGTGACAGATTTAGTTGCTGTTGTCAACCATCCTTTTTTTACTGTACAGATGCAGTTGAGATGTCCCTTTGATTGAGAGTGAAGACAAAAAGCATGTTGATGGCAGTCATGACAATACCAATAGATCTACAACGTAGCTGTATACATGTTGGAAATACATTGTACGTACTGTAGGCCTATCCATTACCACTGTGAGAGTGCTATAAAAGTTACAGTACAAGAGCAGTCAGGGTACAAATTCCATCTCGACAGCATACTTTCAGTCAGATACTGAAACAACACTACACCTTGTTTTGATAATCTGCATTCATCATGTTACATGTACATTGTACATACAATCTGTACATTCCCTAGGGATTTAACATACAGGCACAAATGTAGGTTATACATACACACAATGTTTTGGGTATCGCTTACAGTTCAGTGACACGGTCTTTTCATACGAAAAAAATCTCCTGTGTTGAAGTTAACAAATGAAATTATGTTGAAAAATAAATTAAATTACAAAGTAAATATGATTTCAATCTACAAGTGATGCTAAATGATGATGAAGACATGTGTACCTACATGTAGCAACATTATAGTGCACATTACATTGGCATTCACGGGTGCTCTTATCAACCCTAATTTAACCAACATGTCATGATCCATACACCGACAATGATATCAATAGTATTGGAGTATGACGGCACTAGTTACACTGTACAAACATGTAGGCCATACGTTTTGCTCATTTGCTCATGATCTTTTTTTTTTTCTTTCTTTTTTCTGGCTCTACAAAGTCTGTAAAGTTTTAAGGTGTGCTATTTTACACGAATATTAAAAACTGAGTTCGTGTTTAAGAAAAGTGGGCAATTTGAGGTAAGATACAAGATATCAGCCCTGACACACCATTTTGGTTCAACAGCAAGCAACAAAAAACTACTAAAACCAAAACAAAAATTTTTCTCCTCACAGGTGAAAACTTTGGGAATTCCAGGAGAAAAGAAACATAATTTACTCCGTTTGCATGGCACAAACGTCTGCTAAATCTAAATTTTTCCTACATGAAAGAAAGTGTACTAACAGTAAAAGAAAGTACAGGAAGGAAGTGTATTCTTACTGTTATGAAATGATACAATATGTATGGATCCTAATCAAATGATTGGTTTTGCCTAAAGGCCAAAATTTACTTTCCATCAAACATGATACTAATGACTGGTACTAACTACATGTACTAACACCTGCTTGTATGTGCTCATTTGCATTGCCCATGTGTTACTGTTATAAATGCACTGCAATTATTTTTTGTGTGTGGTTCAACTGGCTTTGTAGCTGGTACTGGCCCTGGGAATCTTGCAAAAATGACTGCTAATCTAAATCATCTCACCATTTTGTAAAACAAATAATGCACATTATTTAGCCCGGAATTATCCATCCTCTACAACTTTGAACAATCCAAACATGTCCAGCTTCACCTGATATTTCCAACTGTTCCAAAGCTTTATCGTGTAGATAAATACTTACCGTACACCCTGTAAATGTGCATCATTTGTTATTTAAGTAAAAGCCACACATGCAACTTTTACAGGATCTAGCACACAATACCCGATGACAAACTGATCCTGTACACGCAAATATACTAGCACTTACTCAGTTTGAGAAACTGTCTTGAAAAACAGAAGGCACGCAAGACACAGTCCCCTATGGCAAACTGCCTGTATTGTACATGGACGTACACGGTAGATGTATGCTACTGTATGTGCATGTAGAGACTACTGTACCGCTATAAGGTTCTGTGTGATACATACATGGTCTGTGTGTGTGTACATGACTGTGTGTCTTTCTGTGGACAGCCAGTGCTATGTGCATGCACCATACATGCATCCATTACTGCACTGGACTGAAACCAAACACAGCGGGGAGTCTGAGTCATGCTGAACGGTCATAGGGAGCAAACCTGGCAACTCCCCTCAAGAATGCCTGCCTCTCAACAATCATTGGCTATCCACAGCAATTTTAGCCACCTACACAGATATCCGGAACAAAATGAGTGCATGAAGATGGTGCCTAATTAATTTGAGATATTTCAAGCTTAGTACAATTAATGGGGACACTGAAGATATTAGTACTTTGCTCTATAATACTTTTACAGACAATGCTACAGTGTACATAAAAAAGGGGAAAAAAGATGCTAGCTGCCTCGATCATGTAACAGTATGGTACAGCAGATTGCTAAAAGATTGCCTGTAAATGGCTGTTGAGCAAACTATTTCAATTGTTATACCAAGATATGTAACTCTTCCCATGATTAGTGAAAAAGAATACTTTATCGATTCAAATGATCTTGACTGACGCAATAATTGATTGTTAATAATATTCACTCATATCACTCACAAAAACCTGCTAACAGCTGCAATCCAATACACTTGTAATATATATCCCTGGTTGGCATGAGAGCATAACCTATCATTCATGTGGCCTCAAGTAACACTTGCACTTGCCTTATTCCTCTTTGAATAACTAAAATGTCTCATTACCTATTACTACAATGATGGATAAGAGCATAATACATGTAGCCTGTAGGCCTATATAATACATAACACAAGAAATATATCTTTGGATTCAACCTTAGAGAGACAACATACAAATTGTACGAATGGTCAATATCACTTTATTACTGAGACACTAAACTGTACATCGTAAAGAGACAATTTGTGTCTCCTGAACATTTTCAAGTAGGGCCTATATCATATCCCATTCAATCCATTTTTCCCTTTATGTTAAACCATGAATACACTATGGCGCCAAGGTACATGGAAGTGATGTTCATGGAACAATTCAGGGCACAGTTCACCACAACACTCAGGAAATTACTCAACAAATGCAGTAATTTCTGTATAATGTGTCAAAGACACATCTTTTAACTACGAATGTACAGGAAGTAGAAGTGTTCTAAATAATCGTCTCCCATACATTGCTGACAGCACAGCCTACGACACAAGTGGATATTAGTGCTCTGTAATCACTGTTCAAGCATTCTCTTGACAAAGGAATTTTCCATCAGCGCGATTGGCCAGAATCTCAAACTCGTGATCTACCACAGCAGTACCAGGGAGGCATAAATCATGCTTGTCAAAGCAATCACAGAGGCTTGACAGTCACTATATTACCTGTTGACAACTTGCTATAACCAGGGAGCTTAAAAAGCTCCTTGCTACACTATGGCTGTTCCTATGATCGCTCATTCATTACCAAATGAGCTATCTTCTGCCGGTTACCATTACAACTGACAAGCTGAAACCCTCGGAAGCATAGCTTATCCTGTAAGATCATACAGAGATCTGTGAATTTAAGTACTTGTATGTTTTCTTGCAATATTTAAGACATCACATTCTTTTTGTTACTGATCATCACACTACTTACAACAGCATCATGTGAGAGCACACCAGCACACTGACTCAATGAAGGTAAAGCACAATTGAAAACTATTAATCCAACCATTGTCAAGGACTACAATTTGGCATCACCACACCATGGACCCCAGTAGCTAATCTACTCCTAGAAGTGAGGTGACATTACCGACATTACCTTAAAAAAAAAATGTAAGTTAGGAATCAATACAGTCAAAGACCAAAGGCATCTCAAAACATGATATGAAATACTTCTTCACAGTGTCCTTTCAGTGAGTTCACCACTGTAAACATTACTGTATAAGCTGTTATTTTCGCGTACAGATATTTTCGCGAATGAGGTTACGGACATTTTCGGGAGATGTTGTTTTCCAGAATGGACGCCGAGGCCATCGTAAGTGCACTGTTAACCTAGCACATGGCAATATTTTCGCGTGTTGTTAAATTCACGGTCCAACAGTGACTCGCGAAATTTGCGAAAATTAAACCCTCGCAAAAATAACAGCTTATACAGTACCATTGTAGCCAGCATTTATTTGTTGATCACAGAAAGTTAGATTTGGCAGATTTGATTACAACCCATTAAACACATTTACCAAAAGTGCTGGGATTCTAAGTTGTAATGATTGAATATGTGTCACTCAGAGAACAAAGATACTGAACAGGCAATAGTTCATAAGCTTCAAACTTCCTGCATAAATCCAAAATATCATATCAATGGATCAATGAAGTTATTTCATGAATACAAATCTCTCCACTAAGATTCTACATCTATCTAAAAAAAAAAGTAATTTCAGCATCCTAAAAACAAATCCCATATCCTTATATGTATTGCATGTTGGTGAGCAACCAAGAGATCCATTATCATTCAAGGTTTCTAGACAATACAGTGACCTTTGCCCACTGTTACATGTAGCTAGAATTTACTGTCTGCAAACTACAAGGAGAGGATCATTAAGGCAGAGTGTTGCCTGACTACAACTCAACAGACTCATACAGTACACTTGTGACTGCAAAACAAGAAAGCATACTACGATCTTTAATAATATCCTATGGAATAATTGGATCACCTTCAATAGCTAACCAAAAGACAACTTATAAGGCATACTATGGATTGATGACATTCTTGAAAAAATGTCCCATACCACCAACCTACAGTGTAAACTTTCACCCCAAACACTGAGCATCCACATGTACACTACATCATCAAAATACCTTGAAATGACCTAACATGGAGTAAGTTTAATATTGATGAACTAAAAGCACAAATCAGCTCATTTTACAAATGATTTCAACAGCTTGCAGAATCTTCACTGCATTCAGGAAAGTAATCAAAACTATAGTGTAGTGACTTTTTAAAACAAAATCAAAGACATGTTTTCTTCTTTTTTTTTACACAAAAGACTCTGAAAGCAAACTAATATCTCTGCTTGTAAGCCTGTATAAGAAAGTGTATGTACTGTAAAATTAATGTCCAGTTCCCTCATAAAACATGCTGTGATCTAAATTCATGAAAACTGCAGACAAAGTGTACTATCAGAGCTTTCAACAGGGAAATACATGTACATAAGTGTATATGTAGTGAACAAAAAACAAGCTACATCATCACAAGAAAAGAAAAGGGGAAAAATGTCTGGCAAAGCTTAATCATGTATCTCACTTTTCCCACAGCCAAAGCAATCAAACTATGTTACATGGGCACAGGAAGTGCAGAGAGAAACGATATCACCATCTCCTTCTGGTTCCTCATCCGTCCCTATTGGCATATCTTGACTCCTACAATATACACCATGACTGTTGGATATCACATGGCTCAGTACCAAAGACCTAGACCACATGTCAGTCCTACAGGTTTATACTTGCCATTGTGTACAGTGCCCTTCAGAACTAGAGAATCTATTCTTGCACAAGACCACTCTGAAGTGGGAATTTTAGGACTATAAGTTCACCATCAGAAGGATCAAGTAGTTGCTGTCGAAATGCGAATTTCATTAAGGATCCAAAAACAGGAACTTGAGCTCACTGCAATTACAGCTTTCGCACCCACAATGTACACAGTCTACACACATGTACACAGTGCACAAGTGTAAATATAGGATATTCTAACAGTACGAGTGTTGCTTTCATTGTATACATTGAGTAGACTTTTGTCATCTTACTGCAGGATCAACTCAGATCGATAGCAGTCACACACACACACACAAAATATATGTGACCGTGCACCTCAAAACGAACATAAAGTCGCACACACTGATTTTGCGTGAGGACTGAAAATAAGTGAAATGGGTCAACCTAGCCGAACTTGACTTTTTCATATTTTCTGAAAGAGTTGGTCTTCTTTTACATTATGCTAAAATTTGGTATCATAAAACGGGCAGGAAACTGTGTTTTTTTAGCAGTTTATCTCAAACATTTTTGGTAGAATAGTGTGATTAGGTGTGTCTTTAGAATCCCTTTTTCATTTCTGAAAAGCCTTGTCCACACTCTTCACTTTCAACTCTAATAACTTTTGAAAGGTTAGTGCTACTGCTTTGAAAGTTGGCATTAATTATGGACAGAATGTGTTAATGAGGCATGCTTAATTTCAGTTTAATCTGATAATCCCTTCATTGTTGTTACTCTGGTGGTTTACTTCCTGTTTTTTGTCCCATTCATCGCTCAGCTAGCACGGTTTGGTAAAGATTAAGCGCTTGAATAGACACTGTACTTCAGAGCCTCTTTTCTCAGTTCACACTTTTCCTGAGTTTGTGCTTTCTTTCCAATATTTAGATAGGTTAGGAGAGTCCATTTGATTTGAGTTATACATCATTTTAAAGCTTAAAGTCTGCTCTTTCAGAATATGGTCTTAACTAAAAATTCATGTTTGGCAACTTTTTGTTTGTTTTGAGGTGCAGGGTCACATATATATATAAAACTAAAGAAGCGTACACTGTATGTAACAGATTTCCTGGTAGCTAGACAAACTACCAGGTAGTGACATTTTATCAACTAATTTTTCACTACTTCATCACTGTGACATGATAGGAGCTTGTGAGCTGGTTTACTTTCATCATTTCCTGTTATTTATAATAGCAGTGTGGCAGGCATCAATTTCCCTTTTGATTACAATAATGAGAATGTGACAGGCTACAAACTAAGGAATACGAGTGAAGCTTAAGGAGGCCATGGAAGGAACATTGAATACCGACAAGAATTAGGCACGAGTCCCTTCAACAGTCACACTTGGGAATCCAGTGGAAAGTGGAAATACTCTGTGGCAGACAAGTCTACTCACTATAGGTAGTTCCACAAGTGACACACTACAACCTGTAGTTGCAAAAAATAAAATAAAATAAAACAAAAAATAAAACAAAAATGGGGACACAGTTGTCACAGCACTTGGATGCAAATGGTTGCAACTGATGGCAAAGGGCCCACTGATTCAAGCTGCACTTGCCATCCTTGTAACTGTCCAGCCAAAACTCTCATCTCATCAAGCTGACGAAGTTAGTTATAAATCATGACAGTTGCACAATTGATTACTACCACATACTACATCTACAACCCCTTTCTAGTACAACCTAGTACATTTGAAAATATGGTTGTTTCAAAAGCCTATAATACCACTGTTGGGTGTTACACAAGCATTCACTACAAGCAGATGAGGTACACGTAGTATCACATTATATGCAAAACTTGTGTATTAGTTATTAATACTTCTACTCTGAATCTAGTCCAACTTACAAGACATAAGCATTTGTAACACACTGCAATGTCTGCACTCCCTGTAGCAACCATTGCCTTACACAGTGCTGCTCCTTCATTGACAATACCAATACTGGGTACAGTTGCTCAAACATAAAAAGTCAGCCAAGAGAAAATGCTGTTCAGGTAGACAGCAGGTAGACAGCAGGCAGACTACATTGCTCCCCCCCCCCCCCCACAAATGTAAAAGGCAATTACAATGTACTAGACTATACATTAACAGTAGCCAAGAAATAACGAGGCAGAGTTGGTCAATGCCACACCCACAATGGAGCTCCTGCAAAAACGATGTAATTTTCTTTCTACTGCCAGTTTGAGTGCCCCTTTTACAGTAGGTACACATACATTTATAAAAGAAAAACATTTCAGATTGTCTGAAAGAAATTAAGCATGAGCATTAGATCAGCAGAAATTTGAGAAAATTCAGGGTGCGAGCTACAGCTACTTCATATTCTTATGTTGTCCATCATGACATTAAAAACAGACAGCTTGAAATAATAACCTTAGTCATGGTACTGAAGCAGCTTTAGAAAACACAAACAATACAGGGTTTCAATTGCCTCAAATTTCAAAATTTCTACACATTATAACAGCCTACATCTCTCCTTCTCCAGGTACTAATAAAGGATGTATCTTTATTTCTTTTTATTATTGATACCACAGAATGATTCAATACCAACCTGTCCCTCTGAAGCAGGAAATAAGACTAATTTTCTTACTGCAAAAGTGGTTCTATGTCACTGTCATTTAACCAATGTCAACAGAAGGTACCTAGAACCAAACTGCCATACCACATTACCTGTCAAATACAGAAAACATCAGGAGTGTCTAAACAGACAGCAAAGTGTGAGGACCATTAATCATAATTATGCTCTGCAGTTCAAATTTAGCCCCAGTTTGATGTATACAATGTACAATAATGCAATATTTTTGTTATAAAGGTTTAGAATACCGATTTATCCCCTCTCCCTCCCATTGACATGTTTGTTTCTCTTCACTAAACTAAAACAATATCTGTGAATAGAAAGGCATCAGAATTTCTCTGGTTCTTCTATCACTACTCGGTACTCTCATCTATAACATTGTTCGTGCATAACTGGTAACCGGTTTGAATACATGTCAGACCAAGCTCAGTGTGTTAAAGGGACAGTACTCTCATCTATAACATTGTTCGTGCATAACTGGTAACCGGTTTGAATACATGTCAGACCAAGCTCAGTGTGTTAAAGGGACTGTACATTACTGGTTGAGGTGGGGATTCATGTTTTGAACATTCCTAAGTGAGATAATGAGAAACATATTATGAAATATGAAAGTGCATGTAATTTTAAGAAGGATTCAACATTTATTTGATGAAAATTGGTTTTCAAATGACTGAGATATCCCAAAAAGTGATAATAATAAAAGGCAACAGGCCACGTCTTTTATTAGGATCTCTTTGTTTCACCTTGTTTTTGGATCTCAGCCATTTCAAAACTGATTTCCATAAAATAAACTTTTGACACCTCTTAGAATTACATGCTCTTTGACATCTCATAGAGTGGTTTCTGAATATCTTGCAAACATTAAAAGCTAAATCCTCACCTTGACCACTGTACACACCCTTTAAGATGGATGGTTTCACCTAAGAGTAAACTGAAGTTTGGTATACCCAAGGGTTCCGTTGGTGGCCCACTACTCTTTTCAATTTACACTTACAACCTATTGGAAAAACCAAAAGCCCTACAATGATTGCCACTGTTTTGCAGATATGAAATCCAAATTATGTCTCTACCAAACCTTTATTACCATCACAAACTGAAGTATTAATACATAAATTTGAGTTACAATGTATGTTTAGATGAACTCAAACTATGGTTGACATCAAATGGTCAGTAACTAAATGACCCCCCCCCCCAAAAAAAAAAAAAAAAAAAATTCCACTTTTACAGTATTGATGACACTTTTGATTGATCCATCAAGTGCAACACGAAACCATGGCGTAATATTTGATCTTGAAATGTCTTTTGAGAATGATATCCTGTACGAAAAACCGGTTGTCAGGTATCAGTTGCGCAATCTAGAATTCATCTAAAAGTACATGTACAGTACGATACCTTCCCAAAGTTACAACCAAAATTTCAATACATGCTTTGATCTCTTTTTGCTAAGATTTCGTTAAATCACTGTTTTGCATTCTCCCTTTAAAAAAAAAAAAAAAATTGTCTAAACTCATCATTAATATGATTATGATTATTAAATATTACATTATCATTATTAATATCACTGATCAACAACTACAGACTAAACATTATATACCATATCGTCGAAAACCAGACTATTAGTACAATGTGGCCACCACAGAATAAATTGGAAGTTAGTAACAGGATATCAGAACATCTTACACTGTAGATGCAAGTGTGAATGAAATCATTTGGGCAGCATTCATGACTTTTTCTTTTTTTTTTTTTTTTTTGCTTATTTGAGACTTTGCCAAATATCAGAAATTATTGAGTTACTGTACTGTACATTAGATTTTCAGGTTTAGTAAATTAAAATTATTAGAAAATATGATTGTATTTATACCCTATCGATAAGAGATATTGGCCATCAGTTTGCACACATCTATCATCAGTTAGTCAACTCCTTTTTTTTTTAATTGTTCCTAGAACCTAAAAATTTCGTTTCTCTTTCCACTGCCTTTGTTAGTCTAAGTTTATCAGAATGTACAATATCATCGGTGAAAGTATGTACTTTACATGTAATTATGTTCACACAAAGGTACAACTTTGCCTATGATTTTGTGCCTCGCATCAAAATAAAAGAAGTCGCTTTTCACTATGTCAGTTTGGTATCATTGTAAAATTCTAATGTCATTAATCACCCTGGGTCTTTTTTTTTTTTTCCTTCTCCATTACAATATTGTTACAATTGCAGCCAGCTCTCATAAAGACAAGTTATTACTACACTGTACAGTGAGGTACCCACACCTCGCCAGCAGCCCTAAATCCGCCATCCTGTGTAAATTGCTACAATGGTACAAGCAAACTATTAAACAAAAATGTACATGCGGGACTGTGTGCAGTACATTAGAAAACTTTGCAAGGCTACCACAACCAAGCAAACTGAGGTGAAAACTGGCCAGTTTTTCTTGGAAATCTTAAATTTACATATGGAATTAGTACACTGTACATGTATCATCACGGTCTCCTGCACACGTTTTACGTGCTTTGTCTATGGGGTAAGGGGTGGCGGTGGCAAGGTGCAGGCCCCTTCTGTCATGAACTAAATGATATTCTCGTTTAACAGTAGCTACAAATTTCCGGTATCGATCACTGAAAATGTGGTTCCATTGGAATCTTCAGCTTTTTTCCTGTATGTGAGTAGGATTTCATAGAATTTCAGTGACGTCATGTGAATGAAATATGCACAAACTTGAATTATGGCAATGTGCGGGACACTCGAGTACACTACCTATTCTACTTCCACAAGGTTTCCCAGCCCTCCTTGGCTTGTTGCACTTGCTTGGTCATCCTCCCACATGCATCGACAAACAAGTTTGTTTCATTCGGCCACAGAACTAAATCTATTTTGAATAATCTTACTTGCTGAACAAAATCAAATGAATATGAGACAGCTAAGTAAAATTTATAATAATCAGTGATAATTCCAGGTAAACCTAACTCAAGCCGCCCCATTATAATTTGACCACAATGCTGACACTGTTCAAAATTTGACTGTCTGCTACATGTAGAAACCTACAATGAATTGTGCTTTTGCGCACGGTTGAGCCTTGACCGAACCCCCCGAAAGATCGGTCTGTATCTTGTCGGGGATATGTTCCGCGGAGACTACCAGTACGTCTGGCTTCACGGAATCCCCTCCTATACAGAGGAGAGCCGTAAAAGTTTTTTTTTTTTTTTTAAATGATAAAACACTCCTCCTGACAGACAGATTTTTCTGTCCAGATTGAACCTTGGTGCAGGTGTCAATACTGTAAAACATGATATGTTCACGGCATGAATTTTTCACGAATTGGAGCCGACGGCCTATTTTGCGGCATGAAATTTTCGAGAACTGCCACTGGCATTCAATGTATATAGAGTAAGAACCCCAATTTTCGGCTGGCCTCCAATATCCGGACACTTACCACTTATCACAAGGCAGCAAAGTGGACTGTCACAACACAAGCATATCACATCGTTTCACATACTAGCACACTCGTTCACCACAGGAAAGTGCATGAGTCACCTCCAAAAATCCATCTAAAATCCCAAATTTTGCCGTCAAAAACGCGGAATCGCTGCACCTTTTCCAAAGCGCGCGCGAATAAGGTCCCGTGTAAAGAATCGGGGTCGCCGAAAAAGCGCTAAAAATTGAAAAATTACGCCGTTCTGTTGCGAGTTTTTTCGTTTATCGCAAGCTCAGAGTGCGATGGTATCCTCAAAAACACAAAAGAAAAACAAAATCTCAGTGAGTAAATGTACAGGGACTGAATGCAAGTGCAGAGTCCCCAAAATTCGGACACGAACGGGCACTGTAACATCCCCGATGCAACCTTGCGCCAACAAGGTATGGCGTGCATGGATTTTTCAGCGGCCTTGTATGCGTATTGACATTGCGCGCGTGTCCGAATTTTGGGGAATTGACAAGGTCATAATGTTTGGGGATTTCGTGAAATTTTATAATCTGTTTAACAAAATCAATATTGGGAAAAATTAGGTTGATCAACATACATTATTATAGATATAATTTTGTGGAGTATTATTTGAGTTGAATAAATATTGCAAAAAAGCTTCAGTGTCCGAAAATTGGGGCTTTTACTCTAGTGGAGACAAGAACTTTCGCGTGCATTTTAATTTCGCGAATCTTGGCGCGCGCGAAATTCGCGAAATTAAAATGCACACGAACATTCGTTTTACAGTACCTTTACGAGAAACAGTAAGGAACCCACTTCTACATGGGTTCAAAGTGCAGCATGTTCACCTAACCTGGTCAGTCTAGCACAACCATTTTGGCGATGTTGCCCATGGCCATGATTAGACCGCTTCCATGAATCGACCACTCTTACGCACAGTAAAGGTAAGTCTTCTCTCCTAGTTCATGAATAAAAAATGGCGTTTACAAATCAAGTGTGAAATTCAAACTATGCAACTACCTCCACACGTGTTCCAAAGAGCATGACAATGGGCCACGCCACCAGACTCAATCTAAATTTCGCAAGTATATCCTTGGGTTGGTGATCGCTAAGTATATATGCACATAATTTTACTTTATCTGCATCCCTGCATTTCTTATCGGCGTAATAATAAACGTATTGCGCGAAATCTAGGTGTCACTCAGTTCTCAACACGGGCGGTCGAAAAATGGGCAATGCGCTTTACAATACACAGGAAACATGCTCGTAGCTCAGCTCACTGCCACACACAGGCACAAGGTAGTACTCATGTAGATTGTAGCCTGTGCTGTAGTATACATCACCCAGCAGAATTTATTTTACTGAAATTTCTTTATTCATGTATAGCAAACATACAGTAAATTTTACCTTACACTAGCAGATACGATTTGTGTGCAGAGCTCGAGTCAAGAGTTGTTTGTATCATCAGCCAAATGTTGACCCCTCAAAAACTTCGGAATAGTATAGTAGAAGTGGTTAGTTAGATTAGATTTCTAAATCTAAACGGTTTTCCTGTCTGTATCATGTAAATGTACCTTTTTCTAGTAATCGACATGTGCATCAATCTTGCCATGATGATGCAGCATGCAAGCAACGCGAACAACTTCATTTTTGCACAGCGGGATTTACAACGACATGCCTCGTACCTTGAGCTCTTCGCACACACAGCATCTTACCGCCACACGACTTCGGACATCATACTAGGCTTCTATAGCCTTGTGGTGCAGCATACCACATACTGGAACGTACGTTGTGTATGCAGTCACCTCATACAAACAAAGTCACGAAAATTCCCCATTCACCTGTGTACACCGTGAATGAATAACGGTCACGACTATCTTCGAATGCAGCAGAAGAAACAAAGAATAGACCAAATTCAACCCTGACATACGATGAGGCTATGGCCGGACATTATTTTCTAAAGATCTTAATACCAAATAGGTACGATAGATGTCAAAAAACGATTCGAAACTTACCAAGTTTTATATAATAATACCAGGAAGAGGCAAAAATACACCCCTTAGTTATACACTCATTCGTGATGCTCGTATGAGCCACACCTCGCAATTGCTCGTATCGGGGGTACTCGAAATGAGGCAATACCTGTATCCCCAGATGACGTTAGCCACATAATGTAGGAACAACACAGCGTCTGCTACGGACACCGCTAAATTCAAAACCACTGCCTGTCTCAATGCCTTCAAAATCTATGAATTTATCCCAGTAATTTTCCTCGTGCATTATCATCGAAAATTCCACTCTGTGTGATGAAATATTATCGGGCACTGATTCTAAGTAGCATATCTGCAGAAATACTGATGGTAGGGTAATGATTAATCCTTCCGCCAGAAATTCTGTCAGAGAAAATACTGACCATTACGCGTGTCTTCTATACCAGTAGTTTTGAAAGAGTGATAGGTTTACAATGTATTTTCTGTTTTCATCAGGATGTAAATACCTCATAATTAAGGCGACATCAGAGTGCAGTTTTGTTTTTGTTATGTTTTGTGGGGGTTTTGCGTGTGTGTGTTCCATCACATGTGAGAATATCGTGATTAGAAGATGAAAACTCTGTTGATTTCGATTTATTTTAGAACAGCAGTGTGCAAAGAACAGAAAGGTGAATGTTTCTTTATGGAGAGATTTGCGCTTCATAAACGATGCGAATTGGATTCTTGTCGCACATACAGTGGCGGATCCATATTTTATTTTTTTTTTTTTTGTTTAAACACAAGAAATAGAGAGAAAAAATGGGGGTGGGGGGCGCGTGCGCCCCTCTTTAATTTTGTAAAGGCGCCTCCCCTTTACGGAATTTCTAGCTGGATCCACCCTAATAATCCTCAAACGTCGTCTTCCACCTTCAAGTATCTTACGATGACAGTTATTATTTCTTTTAGAGTTTTTTTTTTTTTGGGGGGGGGGGAGGGGGGATGGGGGGTTGCGGAGCCGCGGAACTTTTTGTGCAGTGTGTGTGTGTGTGTTTGTGTGTGTGAGTGTATGTATGGGGGGGGGGGGTGGTCAAGGGTATACCTTATTACTTTACCCTATATCCCGACAGGAAGAATCTCTGAGCTGAATCCTCGGATGGTGATGAATTTTTTTTTCTTTTCGTTTTTGTTTTGATTTTGTTTTTTGAGAGGGTGTTTCTTTGTTTTTGCAGTTTTTCGTTTTTGTTTGTTTGTCTGTTTTTGTTTTTTGTTTGTTTTGTTTTGTTTTGTTTTTTGTTTTTGTTTTTAAAGATGGACTTCATACCCCTACGAACAAAACGAAGAATTAGGTGATGGAAATGATATTTCCCTGTTTTGGTTCTCTGAAATGAAATCATTCTCTGATGATTTATGGCCGACAGCATGCCTTTGAGATGGAATAAATATTCCATCGAGATAATACAGATTTCAGTGTATAAAACGAAAGAAAGTAATTCACTGAATAAGTAAATCAAGATAATGCATAGGAGGAGATATCATGATCAGGTCATGAATTAAAATCATGGTGTGACATTTTTTCCCCCTGTGGGAGTGTCTCCCTCTAGTATACCTCTTTCATAGAATGATATATCAATCAACCCGGCATACATTAGAAACTTATACACCAACAAAAGCAACAAGAATAAAAGTCAACTTGCTATATATATTCCTTTGTGAGAAAAATCACAATTTTATTGCCGCGGATGAATATTTGCTATATAAACCCTATTAGGCCCTGAAGCGTGGACAAATCAACAAAAGCCTCTGGCAATGGAGCTATATACACATAATATTATGCTCCATGCTGTGCATGACATTGTGTTACAGGGACATACGTCGCTATGTGCTTCCTTGTTTTCATAGCGATGGAGACTATAGTTAGAGCTAATCCTTTGTCAGAAATTGTATCTTGGTTGATTTTCTGGCACTGTGGAATAGTGGGTAAGTCTCCCGACTCCCAATCAGAGGACCCGAGTTCGATTCCCATAAGTGCTTACGTCCTTGGACAGAATAAGTCCTATCACGTCCCTGTAGGCGACCAAGGTGTAACCTGGCAACGCTGTATGGGGTTATCAAATGGTATAACAGACCCTATAATGATACAGAGCAGTGGCGACACTGAAGAGGCTACCCTGGATAAAGAAGACCTTCTTCTTTTTCTTTGATATTATTATCATTATTATCATTACCCAGTGTCACTATTATTATCATTATCAATATCATTATTATTGTTTTTTCTTTCGTCGTCGCTGTCGTCTCCTGCATGCTTCTTTTCCTTTTCCGTTTGCTTTCACCGTCGTTCCATTCGACTCATTCCAAATTGTTCTTATTCATCTGTTCCTTTTTCTATTTGTTTTTATCGGCTCTTCATCTATATACTCTGCGTGTTCTCCTTTTATTCTTCCCTCTCGTTTTCAATTTCTTTATGCTTTCTTCTTCCTCTTTATCAATTTCAATCCCTTATTATTTGATTTCTTTCCAGTATTACGTAACTAAATCTTATCCTATAATACTAATAGGTCTATTGTTATTGTATTCTCATTTTTATATTTTCATATCATCAGTCTTTTAAAATTAATGTCTGATTTTTATGAAACGATCCTGTTTACTTATTGATTCACTCAATCATCATGAGCCAACTTAAACTTGATTTGGCATGCAAAAAGGCGACCCGTGGCGTTGAAACTAGATTCGAAACTATAGATAATATCAACATAAAAATATTATTAGGCGTCTTCTTCGCCGGAAGTCTCTTCACAGGAATTAAGTGACTTCTCAAACAATGCCTGATGAATGGAGCTTTGTTTAAATTAAGACAAGACAGCTATTAAATTTCCATGTTAAAACTTGCCAATGATCCGCATGCATCGTGCCTATATTTGCAGTCAAAAGGCAGAAAGCACCTTTAGTGCTATAGTGTGTAAGCAGCTAATTGCTTTCTCGCCTTTATCTAATAGGCGACTAACAAATTTGAATAACTCGCATACACGTCAACATTGACCTCCATTGTCATCAAGATCTTATACAGCAAAGGTTCATTTCTAGAGTCTTCCTTTCCCTCTCCTCTCCCTCTCTTCTCAAACGTGTGGTGATCATTTTGAAATACCACAGTCGACATGCTGTGTCACAGAACCTCATTTTTTTTTTTTTTTTTCACTTGAGGAGGTCCGAACTGAATTATGAGTATTTCAAACGAGTCCTTATACTAATAAGAAGAAGGGTTGGTAGGAAAACCTCTGCACGTTTCCGTCTATCACCTTCTTCTCTCCGTGGAAGAATGATGAAGAGGTATATATTGATAGGTCTATACGTCCTATAAGACTAAATATATCACCATCAGTCTCTCTCCCCCGTTCTTTCGCTCTATTTCTCATAGTACACAAAAACTCAAAACCGAAAAAAAAAAACAATCTGCAGTATTGGATAAGAACACAAAACGACATAATTTCCGTGAAACTTTGTAAAAACAAATTTACAAACAAACAAACACCCACGCATAGACATACACACAAAACAAAAATCACAACAACATACACAACCAGCACCAACAACAAACCATATTTCCTTTGATAATCAAATTAATAGATCATTGATCATCATAAAAACCAACCTGTTACTGTGAACGGAAAGTGTACCTCAAAGAGACAGAAAAAAAAAAAAACTTCAAAGTTGATGAGACCGCGAGTCCGGGTGCAGGACATGAATCTTTTGCAGACTGAATCATGCTCAGTAAGATCATAGGCTATTTATCACCCGCAAGAGGAAGGTCTATTTTTGGCAACGAAACGAGGGCGCTATACACATCGGTTGTGAACTTAATAGTCGTGTTATGATTCCGTGGCCGTCGCACTGTTCCTGCAATGGGTGTGGTCGATAATGACGCGAAGGTGTATTGCACAACTTTACCCCCAAAACACAGGCTGTATTTATGGTTGAAGGCATGTTCTAACGCTGATACAAATATATTCTGCTAAACTGAACATTACTTTCTATCCTTTTTTTTTTATATATAGAGAAACATGCACTCTTCTGGGATTCCAACAGACACGTTCAGCAGGCCCTACAGAAAATGGATGAACTGTTTCTATCAATTTCTGCTTAAAAGAACGTCAATGTCTATACCTGCTTTCTTTAGGTCTCACAGATAAATGCTATTTTCTGGCCGAGGGGTGGGGAGAGATCATTTCGTTCTCATTTGTTTGTTTTGTTTTGTTTTTCTAATCCATGCTGAATCGACTTTTTTTCCAGCAGGTTATGTCCTTTGGCTTATCGAGACTGAATTTATACTTGGTTAACACGATATTATGTTTTGTTTCAATAGCTTGGTGATAACATGCCCAGTGGAATTCGGAAATTTCATCATTGAGTTGAAGCACATACCTGTCATTAGTGACGTCATTAACAATCAATAGCCTTCTTTTCTCACTGATTTTGAGCTCAGAAGTCCCTTCTTTCCTTCTACACTGCTAGAACTAGAGAGTGACAAATCTACCTTGATATTTTATTAGTTATTTTGATCCATTTGTTGAATTTTTAGTTATTAATTATTTATTTACGCCCTATGGGAAGTATTTTGGTCATGACATCTTGTATATGTATTGTGTAAATTGGTGAAAATATTAAAATGTACGTTTAATCTAAATACTATACTCTGATATTATATGATGTATGTATAGTAATCACCATGCACCTTCCTTTGTCTTTGTTCGTTCTTTAAGTCTATTGATAAAAAGTACTCATCATCATCTCGATAATGGCCAAAAAGTGTATTTTTACACAAAATATTTACGCTTACACAAAAACATAATTACTATTGATATGCGATCCTGATATGATTACATTATAATGATGGTCAAAATGCATTTGAAATTGTTGTTGATTGTTTCTATATTTATACCGGTACTTGTGATGACATTTTCCTCTTTTCGTGAATGATCTAACTGCACTGCTGTCGGAGTACCAGTGTCCCCATGTAATGTTGCAGACACTAAAACCAAGTCCATAAGTTGTGATAATTTCTGACACTGAGTATTTCCATAGCTCTATAAAAATGTGCCGCCCTCTCTAGAGGGGGACGTGCAACCCATCACAATGTATAACGCACTATACAAACTATTATTACAAGATTTCACATCAGGCACATTGAAGTAGTGTTTTGTACAGTATATTACACAATTAGGTGATCCTTGAACAGATAAACCAATTAACACTCTGAAAACCCCAAAATATGAAACACCGAACAAGGATAATGACAGATGAGGCTCATATTTTTCAGCAGCTTTAATTCCATTACAATCTACTTTATTTTGTGTAGAATTTATGCATGCTTTCTTCTTTTGTTCTGCTTCCTTGAATACCCAATTATACATTTTTATGTGAAGCTGCTATTTCATCATCCTTGTTCATTGTGAATTGTTATGAGTTTTGAAAACATTCTTATTCCTCTAACATCACTATAAATTCTGAAACCTCATATACTCAATAATGGTATCTATATATTATGTTAAAATGCAGAAGTTTAAACGTCACCTATAGAGGTTTCTTTTAAAGACAATGAATAAGAAATCCCCCCATCCCCACCCCCACCCCCCAAAAAAGATATATAAAATGCTGGAATGTCGAAAGAGCATTATTTTGACCTTGCGCTGTAAGGAGTCCTACGGAAAATATTAATATAAAGGAGGTTAAGAGGATGTGTATAATAATAAGAAAAAAAAAAAGGAATGAAGATTCTTACAAACAGAAGAGTGAATTTGTCCCGAATACATTGGAAGGAAGAAAGCATTATTTGTTTTTAGTTTATTTGTCTTCAAAAAATATAAATATCGGTCAAAATTACACAATACCCTCAAGTCTGAAATGAAGACTTATCTTTTCCAGCAACTTTGAGAATGATGTGTGACACTTTGTGGGAGCTGGGCGCCTTTGAATGTTTCTACAGATAAATGGCACTGGAAATGCTGTTTCATCATCATCATCATCATTCATTCATTCATTGGATGAGATGATGCTGCTCGTCATAATAGGAAAATTCATCTATTCCATTGGTTTGTAAAATCGTTATGAAATATGATAAAAATCACGTTTTTCATCGAATATTTTGCAACAACACCTTCCCCTCAAAAGTCACCATTTCTAAAAAGGTATATCTATAAGAACATGATTGAATAATCATTATTTAAAAAATAGCGAGTGAATAAAAGACTTGTAACCAAAAAATGGCATAACTTCATTTATTTTGCATGAGAATGTCCCACAAAATGTAATTTCTAAAAGAAAAACCTTGACTTTGATGACATGTTAAGGGTGATATTCTCCCTGCTTTCTGAAATGTTTTGATGCTAAAAAAATGAACATAGTTATGTTGAATTCTCTTCATGTTTTTTCTTATAATTATCGTTGTCCTGCAGTGACGTCACGAACTGTCGTAGTCTTCTAATCCAGCGATGGCGGTATATTATAAGTAATGAAACTTTAAAGATTCATGATTGTATTGTCTAAAAGGATGTTCCTCAAACTTCACTAATACGCGTTCTGCTCGAATGTGCTCATATTGTTGCACTCAATCAACATAAATGGATTATCTTTGGGTATCATTCCTGTTTAATATCGTGTGATTTTTGCTTTTTTTTTTTTCGTTTTACCACTGAAAGTTTTCTGAGTATCTCCTTTTTTTTCGGGGGGGGGGGGTGGCCTTTTTATTCTTCGGTCTATACCGCAGTTCTGTATTCTTGTTATTATCATTTTATCATTACAATTTTAACAATATCATATCAATATTATACTATACCTGTAACTCATTCAAACACATAATGTTGTCTTGCTGATGCTTATATTTGCTTGCTTATCTGTTTGGTGCAATGTTATACTCGAAAGGTTTTGAATCCGTTGATGACTAACATTTTGGTGAAATTATTAGGATAAGGTCCGTTGTGACATGATAAAAGGAACAGGCGACTAGTTACTGGTGGTGATCAGGAGCCAAAAGAAGGGGGCGCTCCGGCCCCCTTCCAAACAGTAATATACGGCTCCTGTGTCATAATTATTGTCATGATTGTTTTGTTATATCTTTCTTGTTATTACTATACCATTATCGTTATCATCATTCTAGATGATGTTGGCTATTTTGAAGGTTCGTTATTCTGAAACACAATATATAATTCATTACATCTAGATGTTCGCTAATGCGAAAATGAAATTGGGTTGGTTAACCTGAAGGTTGTTTTTTGGGCGTTATTCCGAAAGGTTGGTTGATCTGTATAGGTCAAGTTGTTAATCTGAAAGTGAAAAAAGGTGCGTACAAACGAACCAGCTTCGGAATCATATAAGAACCTTATTTCATTTTTCGGATCAAAGAATCTTCGGAATAACAAACTTTTTTTTTTTCATATTTGGATTAACGAACCTTCAGAATAACGGACATTATTTTATTTACAGATTAACGAAACTGCAGAATAATGAACCTTCGGAACATTCACCTTGAGGAATAATGAATCTTGAATAATGAACTGCAACACATCATGACCATTACTAACATTACCATTCATAATGTTTTCAATATATTCCTCATAAAGGCATAGCGTGTTTGGTGTGAAAATAATAAATTGCAGCCTATAAGTATACCTATCCATGCTGTGTGTAAAAAATAATGAAAACCAGTTAAATGTTATACGGTAGTAACTTTATAGTATGATGATGCACTCAGTCAAGGAAGTCAATGCAGAAAACGAATGTCTTTTCACACACACTTACACACACACGCACACACATGACACACACACACACACACACACACACACACACACAAATAAACAAAGGCACAATGTTTTTCATCTTAGCATTTTAGCATATTATACCAGGATAGGCTCTTGTGGTAACAATTGGGCCTATTATTATAGGCTTATGACATAATATTCCGCAAAATGGCTATAAATCACTGGAACGTAATGGAGAGGTCCGATGTATTTTTCTGTTGTACGTAGAATAAAAAATCGGCAAATTGTCTGTTGCTCATCAATTTCATGCTCACTGATTACCATCAAGCTTGTAACAAAAAAGGGGGTGGGATACGGCGCAAGATGCATGCAAGAGAGATTCAAAAGTGTATGATGCAATCTTGAGCGTATGTGTGCAGTTCGAGGGTACAGTTGCGCTCACAGTCGTATTTCCTGTCATGCCTGTAAGCTAAAGTACAGCCGACTACTATACAGTTGATTTGTCGATTTATCGAAAACACAGCAGGAATGAATCGTTAACATTTTTATTTACATATGACTGATATGAGTAATTTACTGGTTTGAATGAAATATTGGATTTGAAAAAAGCAACCTCATTTCGGACGACACGCTTTTGACCTCAACCACGCGTCTGGATAAAAGGCTACTGCGTCTCAACGTTGGCACACATGTTCCATCCAGAGATACGAGCCACAGGCATACAGGTCTGTACAAATCAAATCAAATGCAATGCAGTCACGGTACGGAGGTTCTCCCACAACGCAGTAGCCTTTGAAAGCCCGAGCCCTGCCCACACCGTGTCGTGACCAGCCAACACTGTTACGGTACTGTAAATTTGTTACTGTAATACTTTTCTTGAGCGATCAAGATGGTGTTAGATTTGGAACTCTTCCGTGTGGACAAAGGTGGTGATCCCGAAAAGATCAAGGAAGGCCAGGCTAAACGCTTCAAAGACGTCACACTTGTCGACAAAGTCGTGGAAGCTGACACACAATGGAGAAAATGTGAGTTGAGCAAATTGAGCTCAGTAAGTTTACTGTGCATTAATAGTGTCGCTGCATTTACACTTGTGTTGAAAACTGAGTAGGCCGGCTACTACGCTGGCAGTGGATGATGACACGTCTCATTCTCAAGAGCTCATGAACGAATCATGTATGGTCGAATTTGTTCTTAATTGCAGCTACAACAGATTAGAGTCCCTTTTGAACAAGTGTGATACTGGTCTATGCTAGCCCATTTTGACAATAATTAATGTAAATTTAGAAGTTGTATTTAATGTTAAAGGGATTGTATAGTTTTGTTGGAGACCTAATTTCAGGTTTCTTACATTTTTTGGTGAGATGATGAGAAACCTCTTATGAAATATGTAAGAGCATGTAATTCCATGAAGAATTCAATGTTTATTTGATGAAAATTGGTTTTGAAATGGCCGGGATATCCAAAACAGAGTGATTCTAATAAAGTGTGGGACCCACCTTTTATTACAATCGCTTTGTTTTTGGATGTTTCAGCCATTCCAAACCCGACATTCATCAAATGAACTTTGAATTCCTCTTAAAATAGTATGCTCTGTACTATTTCATATGTGTTTTCTTGGTATCTCGCAAAAAGTTAAAAGCCCAATTCGCATCTCCACCAAATGTACCATCCCTTTAAATTTTGCGGAGCTCGCAATCATTGAATCATTCTGCACATGCAAACTTTTAATACACAGGAAAACGGGACCCCATTTACAATGGAGGCCTTCATTTTGACATAAACGCAAGAAAATCAAGGCACAACTCAACAAGGCAGTGTAAACAAAATAAGGAAAATGTGGGGCCAAGTAATTGCAATGTAGGTCTAGGTGGGCCTTGGGCCAGCCGCAGCCAGAGGCTGGCCTGCTACTGTAAACGGGCCTTAGTTATTATATTAGAATCTATATTCTTACTCGTTAAAGGTTTAGTTTCACTTGAGATATTAATTCATTAACTGGCAATCATATGATCTACTGTAAAATAGGGACCTATACTTGTATTTCCCTCATTTGCTATTTGTTTGCACACAAATGTTCTGTGGAAGAACACACCCCCCCCCCCAAAAAAAAAGCAAAATTGGAAGTAATTATAACAATAACAATAACAATGGGTATCTCTATTGTCTATATGGTCATATCTCCTCCTTTATCATTGCTTTGCAGTACGGTACCAAGCAGACAACTTGAACAAGATGAAAAACTTATGCAGCAAGCTGATTGGGGAGAAAATGAAGGTAAGCCAGCAGTACCCTATGCGTTGTGCCCATATTCTTGAAAGTTTATCAAGATTTTGACCTACAGCTGTATCTGTTTTTTAAATGATTAATTTATGATTAGACTTCCTCCATGAAACTTGGCTATTGTTTGTCATTTGCCAAAATTTCAGCAGTTTCAATAAACCCTTAATTGGGTTTATTGAAGCTATGGTCTTGATAAACTGTAGCATTTTTTTCTGTGATACCACACAGGGTTTTCTTTCTTTACCAAATGCAAAATTTATTACATGCAACAAAATAATTCAAAGCAATCAATGACATTGGAACAAAATATCTCAAACTTACAATTCAAGTTAACTTGCCATTCAGATGTTGTGATAAACTGATCTTATGCAAGTCTGAGGTTGAGACTACTGTACTATCATTTCCGCTCTTGCTCTCACCCTCTCTACTTCCAGCCCTGTTTTCTCTCCTCTCTGATAACAGTAACTCTCTGTTCTTCCTATGCCACAATATCTATCATCTTTCTCTTATCTGCTGTAAGACGCCAGTGGTTAGACTGGATGCATTCCTTACTGACCACTGCTGACCACAACCCCTTCCGTTCCCATGGAACTCACTGTATAAAAGATGTACATAGACTGAAATAAAGTCAGTCCGGTAATTGCAGCCACTGAGTCAACGTCTACTTTCTTTTGCGTGCATATAACCTAGCTATATACTTCACATATATATTAAGGTTATAATACTGGCGACGAGGATTAAACTTCTGTAAAATGGCTGGTCTGGTAGGAAATATAGAAGAATTCCGAGAGGGGATCGACTGGTGCCAATACATAGAGAGATTGGACCTGTACTTCAAAGCCAATGGGATTGAAGCAGAGGAGAAGAGGCAAGCTACATTGCTGACTGTCATCGGGCCAGCAGCTTACAGTCTTCTTCGCAGTCTTGTTTCTCCAGCCAAGCCAGCGGACAAGAAGTATGCTGAACTTGTCCAGGTAATGACGGAGCATTACACCCCAGCACCAAGTGAGATTGTTGAACGGTGCAAGTTCAACAGCCGTTTCCGAAAAGACTCAGAAACAATCAGTGAATTCATAGCTGCACTAAAGTCAATGGCAGAGCACTGCAATTATGGTTCTACTCTAGGGGAGATGATTCGCGATCGATTAGTCTGCGGCATCAGACATGATCGGATCCAACGTATTCTTCTAGCTGAGAAGAAGCTTGATCTCGCCAAGGCCGTTGACATGGCGACAAGTGTGGAGCTGGCAGAAAGAAATGTGTGTGATCTGCAATCAACACAGGCTCCACATGGAAATGGTGCAACAAACAAAGTGTTCAAGCAGCAGGCAGGACACAGAAAAACCGGAGCTCAACATCGCATCTCGTGCTATCGCTGTGGACAGGGGCACGAGAAGGGCAAGTGCAAGGCAGTCGACGCCACTTGTCATAATTGCGGAAAGCGTGGACACTTCGCGAAAGTCTGCCGGAGTAAGACTAATTCCGGGCAGAGGAAGGAGGTCCACACAAAGTTTATGGCAGAGACTAGCGCGGAAGAGTCCACACCATCCAGGGACAACATGGAGGAGCTAGAGTATTTCATGCACAATGCGCAGGCATCACCTACAAAGGAGGCTCCGATGTTGCTCGAGTTGGGGATTTCCCAAAATAACACTGTGATGGAGATCGATACAGGAGCTACACTATCGATAGTGAGCGAGGCAACTTATCGTGCATGGAAACATCAACCCCAGCTGTCACAGTCTGATGTGGTGTTAAGAACTTACACAGGGGATAAGATACCAGTAGTGGGCGCATGCAATGTAAATGTGAGGCATAATGCCCAGGACCTGGAACTCCCCTTGCTAGTTGTGGAAGGTGATGGGCCGAATTTACTGGGGAGGAACTGGCTAGCACGGCTAAAGCTGGACCCTAGTATGCGCATCCCCAAACCAGCAGACTACGTGCTAGTTATGCAACACCTGGAGTCGACACCCGTCACACCGACATCGATCAGGCAGTGGACCGCGAAGGATCCAACGTTGTCGCGAGTGCGCGAATATGTTCTTCGTGGATGGCCGTTAAAGTGTGATGAGGAAATTTCGCCTTATTTCAGGAGGCGGGATGAGTTGTGTGTGTATGATGGCTGCATAATGTGGGGAGCACGTGTTGTGATACCTCCACAAGGGAGAAATCAGCTCACTGAGGAGCTGCATGAAGCTCATCCCGGGATCTCGCGAATGAAATCGCTCGCTCGCAGTTATTTCTGGTGGCCTGGGATGGATGGTGACATGGAGAACAAAGTGAAAAATTGCAAGGAGTGTCAGCAATCTCGAAAGTTGCCGCCAGCAGCACCACTTCATCCATGGGAGTGGCCACGAAAGCCATGGTCACGAATCCACTTGGATTATGCAGGGCCATTCATGGGCCGTATGTTTCTTGTGTTGGTAGATTCGCATTCGAAGTGGATGGATATCTTTCCAGTCTACAAGGCAACCAGCTCAATCACAATTGAGAAGCTACGCGAAACCTTCGCGATACATGGCCTGCCAGAGCTTATTGTCACCGACAATGGAAGCGTGTTCACAAGCGACGAATTTCAGCAATTTCTACAGCTGAATGGAATCCGTCATGTTCGCACTGCACCTTTTCATCCATCATCAAATGGGCTGGCAGAGAGGGCAGTGCAGTCCTTCAAAGCTGCAATGAAGCGCATGACCAACGGCACAATCGAAACGAAGTTGTCGCGATTTCTGATGGCATACCGCATCACACCTCATCCAACAACTGGGACCCCTCCTGCGCAACTTCTCTTCAATCGCATTCCCCGTTCGCGATTTGATTGTGTGAAACCAAACATGGAGGAGCGCGTTCAGCGAAAGCAGCATGATCAGAAACAGAAGCACGATCAGCGTGCGAAAGCTCGCGATTTTTGCATCGGAGATCGCGTGTACGTGAAAAACTTCGCCAGCGGTCCGCAGTGGATGCCAGGCGAAGTCATCTCCATCGACGGCGTCCAATATACGCTGAGGCTGGCAGATGATCGCATCTGCAGGCGACACATTGAGCACATCCGACGTCGCTATGACAACGACGATATGACCGCGGATGTGTTCCTTCCTCATCCACGTGGGGAGGGGAACAACAACGCACAACAAGACCATGATGACGAAGCACCAGCACTTCGCAGGTCTAACCGCCAGCGAAAATACCCCGAACGCTTTGGGGAGCCAATACCACATTGAGGAGGCAGTTGTAAATAACACTTGTAAAAATGCCGGACACTTTGGACAATTCAAGGTTGAAATTAAGTTCAAAGTTAAGAAAGCATGATTTTGTAACTCCTTGTTTCACAGCTGAACTCAAATGGACAGTTCATTTGGACATTATAATTTTGGTTTTCGTGTGTTGATACATTTGACGTGGTACACACACACAGTTATACCTCCCTGAATATAAGAAAGGTGACTTCAGAATATAACAAACTGCAAAATAAGTCGAACAGACCGAATTGATTAGATAATGTATTATATATGGATATGTTGATATTTGGAAGCTTTGGGGATAATATTCAAATAAGATACTGATATTCAAAAGAATTAAGATTTCACTTTTGGGTTAAATAATGTTGTGTTAATTGATGAGAACCATTTTTGGAAAAACCAAAAACAATTCTAAGGGGGAGGAGTGTGATAAACTGATCTTATGCAAGTCTGAGGTTGAGACTACTGTACTATCATTTCCGCTCTTGCTCTCACCCTCTCTACTTCCAGCCCTGTTTTCTCTCCTCTCTGATAACAGTAACTCTCTGTTCTTCCTATGCCACAATATCTATCATCTTTCTCTTATCTGCTGTAAGACGCCAGTGGTTAGACTGGATGCATTCCTTACTGACCACTGCTGACCACAACCCCTTCCGTTCCCATGGAACTCACTGTATAAAAGATGTACATAGACTGAAATAAAGTCAGTCCGGTAATTGCAGCCACTGAGTCAACGTCTACTTTCTTTTGCGTGCATATAACCTAGCTATATACTTCACATATATATTAAGGTTATAATAGATGTAATTTGTATTCTGCCTTTAAGAATACTACCTGTAAATATGCTCTTTGCTCTTTTCTCCCAGTGAATGTTCTTTATGACCACATGGAGTGATCTTCTTTACAAGATACAAACCATGAACCTTTGTTGTTAACCACAATGTGCCATTTTTGTGGACATTGCTCACTTTAAAAGATCATTTATTGCTAGTCATGTAGATTACTTTTCATACAAAGGGAAATATAACTAATGACAATATCATTTTGAAAATAAAATGTGTAAAATCAAATCAAAGCTCCATCATGATGCATTGCATAATTGCAGCCTTGATCTGAACTGATAGAAGTTATGGAGAATGTGTGTGTACTTTGAAGAATGTTAATAACAATTCATGCTTACAATGAGTGATAAATACAAAATCCTGTGAGTGAAGCAATTTAAAGGTACTAGCCCACATTTGCAAACCCACGAAAATCAAAACTGCATAAAACAGGTCCAATATGACTTCAAGTACAAGTTATAACAGTAACATACCTCACCTGTTGCTCTTTGTCTATACCATTCGATAAAAGAGAGAAAATCATCGTTTTAAAATCAATTTTCAAACCGGGTCAACCCGACCCAAAATCGAATTGCGAGCGCGGGCTAGCTACGTACATTAACTTACACATACATTGTATATCGCATGCATGTAGTACGCGTGTGGACTGGAGCTATCGAGTGTTTTTATACGCATGCATACGGTGCATTTTCATTTATTTTTATGAAAGTAATGGACTAATTGGAACGAAATTTTGCACAGGTATTACTGCAATCATACCCAAACTCCATGCTAACTATGAGACCAATTGCTGCAGGTTTACAAATGTGGGCTAATACCTTTAAGGTCCCATTTGAGCAATTAACAGGTGAGAGTATTCTGATTGTGATACTTGTACAGTAGCTTTCTTGATGTACTCTATTACTAATCATGCTCAAAATTGATAAAAACAATGTATGTGTGATACCATTCATGAGACATTTTACCTTTTGTTCATTCCTATTTTCATGAAGAAAAAAAAAAACGGAAAAAACCAAAAAAACTTATAACTCATAACATATTTAGTTTCTGTGATATTTCAATGGGGATTTGATACCAGGCTATTTCTCGTCAACTAGTGCCTACAGTACAAAATGTTCTTATGTTTTGAAACAAAATGAAAGCATGTATGTACTGTACTATACTATGACAGCTAATTTACTACTCCTGTGGGATAACTTGATATGTCATTACTGAATATATTGAATCATGAAATTTATGTTAAACATGTGATTACAGTGGATATTGATGCTGGTTGTCTTTCTCTTTATGCTCATATTACAGAAAAAGGAACCAGTTGGTGATGAGAATGAAGCTGTACCAGAAGAAGTTGCCAGCAAGCTTCCTGAGCTCACAAAAGAAATCCTTGAAGCTCATGTGAGTTCAAAGGTCATGGTCTTTATCAGTGATGAGGACAGTAATAGCTTAGGCAGCAGTGACAGTCTTGTCTGCTTACATATCAGGCAGCTTAACCGAGAGATAAGGCTTGAATTGTGGGATCCAGACACCTGTGTGTCATTCTGCATAGTTCTTTTGTCATTAAAACTTTTTTGCTGAATTCATGTAGATTGTGGCACAGAGAAGAAATCAACAAGCTGGTTTATTGATATTTTCAAATACATGAATCATATAACACTGTGTCTGAGAATTTTGTAGCAAGCTGTTCAGTTTAGCTGCTACTACTAAAATAATTCAATACCTTAAATCAATTTGCATGCACCAGGTATTGTTATGTAGGCCAACCTGTTGTTTTCAGTCATTGGAATGCATTTATTTCCACATTGTGGAGTGGAACACTGTGATTAACTAAACTTTGGTGACTTTGAAAAAGCTGGATGGTTGACAAAAATGAAATTTGTTAAAAGAGATACACATTGAAAAATATAGCATATCTTTAAACTTGTCTTTGTTATATTGTGCTTCTGTATAGAAGTTTGTTTTTTGGTTTTTGTTTTGTTTTTTACAGTCTATGACTATCCTTGTTTTACATTTCATACAACACCCAAGTGGGATATTTTGCAAAAATGAAGACCATGCGAATGTTGTCTCTGATAACACAGTGCAATATACATTGCCTCTAAAGTGAAGAGGTGTAATTAGAAAAAAGAAAAAAACTGATGGTTTAAAATTAATGTCACTAATATCACGCCTAAGTATAGGGTAAATCTTCTTTTGCTCTGGTGTATACATCTTATGAAAGTATGTGAGTTACATTTTTTTTTTTTTTTTTTTTTGCATCTGAAGCCATGAGTGTGTTGCCAATGTTGATGTAAGACGGAAAGGATTAGGTACGGTTTAATTGGGGATTACTAGAGGAAATGGTATATTGTGATGGTGGGCTATTACATGACAAGTTTACTGGGAAGTTCAATGACATTGCTAATGAAGAGATATAGGAACTATGAAACTGTGGGAATTGTAAACAGGAGTTTACTGGGAAGTTCAATGACATTGCTACTGAAAAGATATAGTAACTTTGAAACTGGGGGAATTGTAACTAGGGTTTGGGGTGGACTGGATTTCTAAATGAACCAATGTTCAGGGTACCATCTTTCCGTCTTACATTGATATGCAGAGGGAAAGCATATTCTCTTTCTTTTCAGCCTTTTTAAAAATGCATCTTCCTCCCTTTCATTGTTTTAATTTAAATTTCGTCGTGTATCTCCCTCTGTTGCCCTGATTATGTCAGACATTGACTGTGGAACAACTGAAGAAGGTGCGACGACTTATAGACGAATCTATCGCAGACTGTGACAACAAGCGTTTGGAGTGTGAGGCAAGAAGGAAAGATAGTCTGTGGGAGATTGCCAACCACCTACATGAATCTGTTGCCATCAGCAATGATGAGGTGATTCAAACTTTTGTCCAGCATGTACAAAAACATCCTAATCATTTATTCTCTTAGAAATTTACAGCGATATGATCAGGTTGTGCAAATGTACGGTGAGCTACCAAGAAATGCTGCTGTAGAACTTTCACTAAGATTGCTATTGAGGGAGAATGACAATGAGTGCTTGCAGTCCCAATTTTCAAAGCATGCCAGAGATGGCCAGAGCGGACCAGAGTAATCAAGAACATACCTCGAGTTGGAATGAAATGCTCCCAAAGGGAGCTGTGTCAGCTTGAACAGAGCTAAGAAATCAGCCATCGGTAGAGCAACCTGTAATGTTGTCCAGAGCATGCCAAGGCAGAAATTACTGTGCCATAAACTTGGACTGCAGGCAACGTGCCAGAGCAAACCTTGTTGCTTTGAGTTTGTATGCTGTTTACATCAATACACTGGTAAAGACTATGCCTAACTGTGAAGAATAAACGCATACATCTATTAAAAGTTCCACTCTTTTCTTGTGAATGCCCAAAGCTTTTTTTGAAAATTCATTTGCACATGCGAAATTTTCCTCATACTGTTCTTGTAGCATGATTAACTGAGACTAAATGCTCCTTTAAAACTTGTGAAGGCTATTTCAAAGTATGCTTGGCATGGTGTCAGTGGGAAGTGCAAGTTATAGCATAGTTGGCTCATCCTTATTGGTTTCATTTTCCCTCAAACATTTGAAATCTGTATTTCTGATTATATGCACTATCTTCAAAATTAGTGTGTAATGTTCTATTCCAGGAGAGAAAGCATGTTCAAAGGACTAGCAGTTGCAATTATTGTGTTCAGGCCACACTTAGGAAAGAATTGATTAAAAGGATGTACAGTTTGAAAATGACTTTATAACAATGTATATTTCCTCCATGTCTTTCGTAGTATTGTCTCATATTAGATTCCTTTGAACCTCGTCTTGACTATATTTGAGCTGCAGTCCATGGATTAGATAATCATCTTAACAGGAATAACAAGAATTTATTTCAAAAGGGATAAATTTGTATTTGATTTGCATGTGACTGCAGGATGAAAACACAGTGGAGAGGACATTTGGAGACTGTACCGAGCGCAAGAAGTACTCCCACGTCGACCTCATTCACATGATAGACGGGATCGAGGCTGAGCGGGGGACTGTGGTGGCTGGAAACAGAGGCTACTTCCTCAAGGTAGGCTCAATCTGTCCAGGCAGTGGCCAACCATTCACCCATAAGAGCAAGGGGACAGTGGCTTATTGACCAACTACAATATGAAATAAAATAGCTGGATAGAAATAAAAATTGGCAGCCAGACCATAAGCTACTGAAATATGAAATTTGGTTGAGCTTGATGTTGGTTAGGTTGGATACCATGCACACGACACACACACACAAATGGATGAATGAATGGTATGCCAGTTCACACGAGCAGGAGGTGGCCTTTGTCTCACCGAATCATTTAGTAATTCAGCTGTGCAATATTTCGAATCTATTCCATTTATTAAATAAGTTTCAAACGTTGTCTGGCAGCAACCAAACACATAAAATCTCACTCACTGTTGGCGAGCTACAGATATGAAATGATCACATGAGGAAATTTTGTAGACGGTAGCTAATATGTCCAGAGTAGTCACACCATATATTTTTCGATAGTGATCCTCTTGTGTAAATTTGTATGTTTGATTGGTGTGAGCAAATAGTGATTCATATTGCACACTTTCAGATGGTGGGACTCGAGCTTTATTTCCTCATTACACATTTTCCTGTTATCATACAAGTTCTATCTGGTTGTTACAGTGCACGGTACTTGTCAGAGCAAAGCGAGTATTTTATTGCATAATTGCTGTCTGGGTTGTTTTTTTTTCAAACTTTCAAGACAGAAACCAATACAAACCAGCTGCAGCCTGCTTTTATAACAGTATTTTTCCTTTATGAGGTCGCTATGGCTATGTCATTGAGCAATAAGATAGGATGTTGAAAAAAATCACCACCATATGTGTAAATGTCACATGTTAAGTGTGTTACTGTAGCTTCCTCTGCACTGTCTTCCTGGAAGTCATGGTCAATCATACCAGTAGTTTCAGGGACTCTTGGTGATTGCACAGGTCTTTATGACTGCATACATAAAAGTGGTTTGTATTGCTTCCAAGTTCATTTTCATTTCTATAATTTCCTAAAATACCTGAAATGACATTTCCTTTGTGGGAGAGGGGAAAATGTTACAGAATATATTTGTGTAGGTTTAGAGAATGTATTTTATTTGTTTTGAAATGATGTGTACAATCTGTTCGTTTGTTTTTTCCCCCAGGGTCCAGCTGTTTTCTTATCATTAGCCGTGCAGCAGCATGCACTGCGCATTTTGCTGAACAAGGGCTTCACACCCCTCTACACACCATACTTCATGCGCAAGGATGTCATGCAGGAGGTTGCTCAGCTTAGCCAATTTGATGAAGAGCTTTACAAGGTATCAATCAACTCCCAGTGGGCTGTAACTTCACTTCAGTTTTGCTGTGTGTTACCAATGTTTCATGAGTGTCATAGTTGCCTCAGATAAATGTAATTTGCTGTTATGATCTCTGGAAAGAATTTCTTGAAACAAAGCTTTTAATAGAATTTCGCAAATTTTTGAACACTTAAAACATATTAACAATATTGTAAAATCTCTGTAATGGATAGTTGACATAAACCAGAATTGCTGTGTTACATGACTCGTTTTGTTTTTCAACACTGATAATACAAGTATTTAATGGGAAAAAAATGTCAAAATCATATACAGTCAAGAATATTATAGATTTCTTCGAGATAAGGTATACTAATTGCATTATGTGGTTTGTGAGTTGTAAAGAGATGCTCATGTATTCAAATTTATACTGCCATATGTGTTTATTATTCAAAAAGGTGTGGACAGTCCAATTTTGAAACTGTCACAAGTGTGTCAAAATATGTGGAGATTTGGTTGTCACCAGTCAACTGATGAGTACAGACAGTCAGAGTAAGGCACCATGAACTTGGTATTCAGTAAGAACAGGTACCGTGTGCCATGTCTTCAGTAAGAACACATCATATACCAGCCACAGGGTGGATATTGCGTCTATACTAGGCGATACTTAGGGATGGTACCATGTGCTGTGTATTCAGTAAGAACACATCAAATAGCAGCTACAGGGTGGATGTGTCTATACTAGATGATACTTGGGGATGGACAGGTACCGTGTGCTATGTATTCATTGAGAGCACATCATATACCAACCACAGGGTGGAGGTGTCTATACAATGGGTGCATTGGAGCGCTCTCTTAAAGCGAACTGTACCGTACCGTACCTGCGCCAGAGGAGCGTTCGAACGCTCTTTAAGTGCGACCGTACCGTACTGTACCGAGCCAAAAGTGGACCACTTCCCGATGTGCTCCAAAAGTGTACCAAAAGCGTACCAAAAGTTCACTGTAAAGCATGCGCGTATCATGCGCATACGGCACAATGCAAAGACATCATTCTCTTTGTTCAGGACAGCTGTAAGTAGTTCAAGTGCCAGGTGAATGACATTCTTGCTACAAAAATGTGTGACCTTTTCTAAAGATAACTCGAGAGGTACGCTTCCTCGACAGAGTGCTCGAACGCTTCAAATCTGGCACAGTTCGGTACGGTACGCTTTGGTTCAGTTCGCTTTGGTTCACTTTAGAGCACTCAAACGCACCCAATGTGATGCTCAGGGATGATCACTGACTGTATGTGCCATATTTTCTAGGTGTTAGGTAAAGGCAGTGAGAAGGCGGATGAGAACACGGTAGAAGAGAAGTACCTCATCGCCACCTCTGAGCAGCCCATTGCAGCCTTCCATAGAAATGAGTGGATGTCCCCCTCCGACCTGCCCAAGAAATATGCTGGCTTCTCAACGTGTTTCAGACAAGAGGTCGGCTCACATGGACGTGATACTAGAGGCATCTTCAGGGTCCATCAGTTTGAGAAGGTAACCAGGTCTTCACTTTATTTTTGTTTATAAATTACTGTTATCATTGGGGGTTTTTTGTGGGTTTTTTTTTACTACCAGCCCATCTTCAGTATTATGTTTATGCTGAATCTAGACAGCATCGAGACTAAAAAGTGGAAACTGTCATTTAGACTAAACAGTGCAGAAATTGTTTGCATCTTTAGTGTGATTGCACTTTGTCAAGGCAGATTATCTTCAGCCACCTCCCCAGTTGGAACTTTCAACTAAATACCAAAGTAATATTGTGAGCCACAGAGCCTACAGCTGACTGGACCTATCTATAAGTGAGGTGGTGGTTTGAATTGGTACGCATGGCGAGTCACCTCAACAACTAATATGTGACGGCTGTTACTGTCTTGCAGCTGTGGGTTTCGTGTTGATACTGAAATATATGGATATCTTCTTGATCTTCTATGAAAAATATTCAAATTCAGTATGAGAGTATATGGGGAAAAAAAACTTCCCTGTGATGACACAACGTAAAAGCCAGTGAGTACAAGATTAATCAAGCCATGTTGACTGGAGTTCTTTTTTTCTTCTTCTTCTTCTTCACCATCTCCTCCTTCTTCCAGCTTGTCCCATTTAGGCTGCTGGATTGCTGACATAAGGGGGGTTCACACGTACACCAATTAGCGGGATACAAATCTCGAGATTTGCATCGCGATCAGTATCTCAAGTTTTTTGCACGTGTGGACAGAAAAAACCCGAAAATTAGCGCGATAAACATCGCAATGTAAATCCCAAGACATCTTGCGCTAGTTCCTCAATTAGCGGGATAATTCGCCCGGCGCTGGTACATGTGAACAGTCGGAATTAGAATCTCGAGTTGTTATATCCCATCATGCAATGCGCACATCACTACAGCAAGGCCTCTGCGAAGAGGTCCTTCACCTCTTTGGCGCACCACAACAACAGTGCGTGAACCACACCACTGACGCGCAAAAAACAATGGACAAAGGGAAGTGCGCGCAGGCAGTGATAGAGAAGGGCGCTGTGTGACCCAGTTTGCAGGCTTTGCTGTTATCTTGATCGACAATTAGTGGGATAATTCTGTACGTGTGGACGCTTGCAAAAAAATCAAGATTCCGAGCGCGATCGCTATCCCGCTAATCTGGAGCGTGTGAAGGGTTGCAAAAAATCTCGAGATATGGAGCGCGATCGTCATCCCGCTATTTTGTACGTGTGAACCCGGCTATAGACATGAATAATTTTTACATCTCTCTATCCACTATCTTTTCCTTCCCTTCCTTCAAGGGCTGTCAAGGCACCTTCTTTGTGGTCTCCCTCTCCATTTTCTTGGCATCTCTATTTCCAATGTCTGCCTTCATATATTCCCCTCTCCTTGCTTTGTTTTGTTGATTTTGTTTAGTCCAAACTACCACAGCCTCGTTTGTCTGCATCTTTCTCCCGTCCAGACAGTGCCGCGTCTGTCCCAATACTTCTTGTTCTTCACACTGCAGGCCTAGCATCCAGCTGCACATTTTCATGTCTACCATATTCGGCTTTAACTCTTGCCATTTTCAGAGAGAAGTAGTCTCTATGCCACTCAAAACTCCCCATTCAGTCACTGCCTTCTGAGTCTTTCTGTTTATTTGTTGTTACTTTTCTTTTGTGAAAATCCCTTTCCATTGGGAATCCCACTCATTTCCACTTACCCCAAATTAATTGCAATCGTCTGCAGTGTTGCAGTTCTGTGAATAAAATATGTTAGGATATGTTGTTTTTATTATTTATCTCCATTTATTGTGTTGTCACTCTGCTTTGTCTTGTCTTTGTACACACAGATAGAGCAGTTTTGCTTCACCTCACCCCATGACAACATATCATGGGAGATGTTTGATGAAATGATCGGCAATGCTGAAGAATTCTGCAAGTCTCTGAGCATCCCATACAGGATAGTGGGTATTGTGTCAGGTATGTGCCCATTCTCACTTAATTTCGGGTATTCATTTTTAATGAGATCAATTTGTTTGATGTACAGTTCGACCTCGATTATCCGGCTTGGACGGCAGCTATATACGTTAACATTGTGTCTCCCATATCCAGCCAGTTGGCTTATCCGGATGAGCGCCGGTTCCGACATGGCCGGATAATCGAGGTCGAACTGTACTGTCTTAACAGCATGTTAAAAGTAAAGTGTTAATTTGTGCAGTAAATGAGAACTTTACCTGTATAAAGGTTAAACTGAAATTGAAGCAACTTTGTAACAAAGCATTGATCAGAACTGGACACATTCTAATTGTGTTCCTACAATTTGAAATTTAGCAAATTGCCTAACGCTGCACCCGCTTGGGACCTCAAAATCATCATCTTGATCATTTGTCTTTGACATTCTTCATGTAAACATCTATACTTCTCCCTCACGCATATAGAATAATATGTCTTGTGTCTTGCATTTGTGGAGATCAAATTCTCCCCCCCCCCCCCCTTCCCAAAGTTGCTTAGGCTATTGTGGCATATCCATGCCGAGAGTGTTATCAGACAGGGAAATTGATTCATGTGGTATAGACTAGCAAGGGTATTCGTGCTGTTTTTACATGCTGAAACAAAAATGAGCTCAGATTTCATTAATGCTGAAGTTATCAGGAAATTCTTTATTACCCAAGCGAGAGTGTAAAGAAATGCAAACCCAGGAGTGTTTGCATATGTAGGATTACGAGGTGCCAGTAATGGGGAAACTGAATAACTCTAGTGGGTCAGGAATACTTCTGGGAATTGATCACGTAATCAAATATGTTACCTATCACCACACACCCAGTCACAGTAGCACCCCGATAAAGCCATGGAATATTCAGTTTATCTAGCTTCCATGTATTTGAATACTCCAGACCAATAGCTTCTCACTGACAAATGCTTTATTTAATGCTTTCCTCAGAAATAATCTACCACAGAAAAGGTTGTGGTCACATATTCCAAAACATTTCTGTAGGTGTCCAGTTAAAACTTTTGTTCTTTTTTTGATAGGTGACAGCTGTGCATTAGTGTCTCACTGCCTCTAAAAGTCACCATGGATCTCTCAGTGGTTAAACGCAAGGCTTTATAGTGAAACATGCATCAGATACCACTGAACTAAGCAAAAGTTATTCTGTGATCCAAGTGCTTTTTAGTGCTATATGTCGAAAGTTTCTCATGTGTCTTTATGGAAACAAGTATAATGGTCAACAAATCCTTGTTCCTTTTTTCAGTGGTTGGTAGTAATGGTACAGTGTGAACACTCAAAGTATCATGCGAGTGCTGCATTATGAAAATTTTAGCAGTTAGATACTGTTGTCAACAAATGACATGTGGCTTGGAAGTAGGTAGAGAATGTGCAAATCTCTGGTTTGTTTTACCATCTAATTTTCTGTATTAGTGTATTGCTTTATGCCATTGATGTTTTTATACCCAACAGCTGTGTATCAAACATATTTTCCTTTTATTGTAACTCCTCACCATATTTACTGTAACCCAGCTATGTTCTCAGTGGCTGCCCTGTGTTATATCTTCCAGTTGTTAAAGATTTGAATAATTCCCCCATATCTCTCTGCAGGAGCTCTAAACAATGCAGCAGCCAAGAAGCTTGACCTGGAAGCCTGGTTCCCCGGCTCGGGTGCCTTCAGAGAACTGGTCTCCTGCTCAAACTGCACTGACTACCAGGCCAGACGGCTTCTCATTCGCTATGGGCAGACCAAGAAGATGAATACCAGTGTAAGCAAGCCAATCACATCATATGAATGCACCCCACCGTTGAGGGTTCATACTACTGTTGTATGTCTTATCCTTAGCTGTCTGTCACCTCAAGAAACTTAGTTTTGATGGATTGCTCTGATTCTGTACATGATTAATTGAGTCACAGTTAAGGTTATGAAAATGTATAATTTGTCTACTAAACCAGGTCTGACAGCTTCATACTATTTACATATTTTTTAAGAGAAAAAAGTTTAATATGAGTCACAAAAAAAAGAAGCTTAATATTGTTTCCTTTCATTATGTGTTTTGTTGGAAAAGCGAATGCTGTCATTTCTTTGTGACATGTCTATTGTGCAGCTACTAAAGTCAGTATCAGAACAATCTAAGGTGCAGCATTTCTATAACTTTGCTTATTGCAATACTGTCCTGGGAGGACACTGGATTTGACCCTCGCTGGTGAATAATCCCAGTCAGACCAAAAGTGTTGTACATAAACTTATGGCTTATTACTTTTTCAACAAGACAGTTGTCTTATGTTTGATGATGATATGAACTTCTGTTGTTATTGGTTTTATCAAGATCATATTGATTTGTTGTTGGTTGAATGGTTTGTATGTTGTTGGTTGATTGGTTTGTATGTTGTTGGTTTATTACAGTTGTATGGAGGGGGGGGGGGGGGGACTGTTCTAGTACATAGACTAAACCTTGTTTCATATCATTGCATATTGATAAAGCCATTTCATCAAATGTGAAGAAAGACAATGTCAAGACATAAAGCTGGTTACAGGTGCATATGAGAAGAAGCAGTGAATATTCAGACTTTGTATAATGCTGTTTTTGTTCTTGATCCTAGGCTGAATATGTTCATATGCTGAATGCTACAATGTGTGCCAGCACCCGAGTGATCTGTGCCATCCTGGAAAACAACCAGACGGAGGAAGGCATCGTCGTCCCTGAGGCTATCAGGATGTACATGCCCGAGTGTGAGTGATAGTACGGCTATTACAAATTGAAAGACTGAGGTCTAAATAGTACATTATGGATGAATAAGAATGGATGTATTGGTGTTTATGTATACATGTATGTGGGTGTTACCATTTTGTTAGTATTGTCAGTGTAGAAGTGTGCATAAATTATGTAATGACTTTATGCATGTGGTTTTTAAAAAAAAGTAAAAAAAAAAAAAAAAAAACACCCATCAGAGACATGATTGTAGAAGGGGAAGTGGGAGATATGTTATTTATGTCTTTGTAGAGTTTATGTTTGTCATGCATGGTTGCCTGGTTGTTACATATGCATAGGATGTGTGCAAAGTTTGCAGCAGAAGATTGAGATATTGTGTAGATAGACCAGTCAGATGAGATTTGATTTGAAAACAAACAGAAAGTTAGGTGGCTGATGTCAGAAAATATGGCTGACTAGCTGTAGGAGAAGATGGAGTCGTGTGGTAATGAGGTGAAGATTATTGATACTATCATCTACTGTATACGCCATATACTCTGTGGGATTTTTATTTCCACAAATTTTGTGAGTTGGATGCTATTCGCAAATTTAACAACACATGAAAATATTTACTCTGATCGCGACATAAATGCCACACGTTTCTCCATTCAGTACCATACTCCACAAACGTGAATTCAACTACTCGCAGAATTGTCAGGAAGTCCCGACTTACAAAAAATTAGACTTGCTATTCAATACATTCTGTATATGGCATACACAGTAACTTGAGTGATTATTCCTGTATCTAGCACTCGTTGCTTTAAGGTTTGATCACGGTAGGGAATCTAAACTGGATTGACATGTCTTGATCATCTTCTGGTTCTCAACAGCATGCAGAGAGCTGATCAAGTTCACCAAGGCAGCCCCAATAGATGAGCAGCAGACCAAGAAGGAGAAGAAGCAGAAGGAGGGAGGGAAGAAGAAGGCCAAAGGTGGCAAGGAGGCGGCTGATGGGGCCACACCCGAAGACAGTGTCACTAAAGCAATGGCGGGGGTGAAAGTTGATTAATGTTGACTTCTCCTGTCATCACACTCTTTCCAAGAAGAAAATCACTCCCTCGTTGCAGATGGTTTTACGTGTTGATAATCTATACTAGCTTCAGTCTCATGTGGTGACGAATCATGCTTACTCAGAAAAGTGAGGCAAAGTAAATTGGGTAGACATCACCCAAGATAAATGTTATTGTTTATCATCTGTCACTTTCGTTTTGGTTATTCCCACAAGATTATTTGCCTTGATAACCTCATTTGTTTTATAATAATCAAGATTAGAATCAAGTTTCGATAGAAATTGGTGTTTTTATGTCAGCATACACATGTAGAGAAAGGCATAACTAGAAGTGGTGGGATCCACCTGGAGTGTGCTGTTATTATGAATGCAGTGCATCAGGTTCTTATGTTGGTTACTGTCTGAATGTAACCTGCATCTCTGATCCAAGTCAACTAATGAGTGCTAGACTGACTGTGGCAGCTGAATTATTTAGATTATTATTATTATTATTATTATTTATTCGGCTTTCATTCACAAATATCATAATACATATTTCGAAATAAACTATTATTTTATCAGTTGAACTTCGTACCTCAAATCCAGATTGTATCCCCAAAGTTAAACAGTGCCATTTTTCGTCTTTGCCCAAAATGCACCTGCATACTGTGAATTGTGAGAACAAACACACAATTTTGATAGATTTATGTGGCTTTCTGCAAGGTTGTCACACCTCAGACTTTGCTCATGTTTTAATCCCAGTAACATCTATGTCTGTTTGAAATTTGAAGTATATTTACCCTCGAAAGCTTTCATGAGTTTTGCTCTTTCTTTTCATTGGGTTGTGTTGTTTCAGATTTTTGTTGTCAAATTTTGTTCAAGAAACACAAAAGTTACAGACACCAGAAAGTGAAATGGAGTCAATGAGATAAGTCATTATGTAAGCTTACATCAGCTGCATTACGTGACCATTCCTTCACAAATCTGTTAGATATTTGTATAAAGACTACTGAGCTACATTTGCTTGCAACTGTGCTTTTGAAGACAATTGAATGACAGATTTGGGGACAATCTTGTTTAATACAATCTTTAGCAGGATGATGGAATATTGAGTGAAATTGAATATGATGATTCATGCAGGTTGTAGCAAACTTTCCAAATCTCTTCCCTTGCTTGCATGTCTTCATTGAATATCATTTGATCTTATTGGTGGTTTGCATTAGAAGATATTATAGAGCACTTTGAGTTTGTCAATACTTCACTATTCTGCTATTCTTCCAGAGTCCTTAAAAGTGTCACAGGACCATTCAGCTGTGACAATCAGTATGAAAGACTGCTCTTTATATATGGCTATCCCATCTTGGAAATCAGTTTCATAGAAGGAGGACAAAGATGCTGTGGTTCAAACCAGGTTCTGGTTTTACTGCTCCACTGTCAGGCCTCATTCGGTTATGAGGATCTGTCATTAGGGTCTGTGCATTCAAGACTAGACAAGTGTCATTCGTGTGTCAGTGACCTATCCTCACTTGACTTAGGCATGCTGTATGTACCCTCATTTCAGAGGTTGCTATAAATCATCCATCATGTTTAATCCAAGTGTGCACATTACACTGACCAGTCACATCTATCTTTCCGTGCCATCTGTATTTTACACGTCTTATCGTCTACCATCTGTCATCACTACTGCTGCTTCTCTCTCTTGAGGTGGGAGGCTGCTCTCTCTCATACACTGATATAAGGTCAGTGTACTTGTGTGAAAGTGCCTCGTCTTCCCACCTGTGTTAACCTGGTAAGGACGGTTTGATTTTGCTACAACACACATTTCCCATAGACACTTGCCCGAGTATACTCGGGACTCGTCCTCAACGGGTTAAGCATTTTACCAGGCATAACCTGTGGTGTGAGAGAAACTGTCTCTTAGCTGTCTGCTTCTGTCTAAATTCCTTCTTTATCTTGCCATAATACACAAGAAAAACTCAGTGTGGTTTACCAATTATAATCATAGCAAGGTATAGCATGCTTTGGCAGTTCTGAGTCCAGACCACTGCAGCTTTGTAGATATTTGTTCTTAACAAAAAATGAAATCGATGATTAGAAAAGTTTTATGTGTGATTGAATACGAGACACAAACAAGAACTTCTTGACAATGATGTGGAAGCATGTTTCTGTGAGGTTAGGAAATGGCCTGTCAAAAAATTGGTTCCATTTTCATCAACCTGTATGTTGTTACACACTTCAGTTTTTGATGCATTCACCCAGTGTTAGTGCTTCATAGCCAAACTTTTTGTGAATGCTTCTAAGTTCTCAACTGAATGTATTTTCATGAACAGAACTTGCAGAAGTATCACAACTTATGTTTTAGTTATTTGCCTAGTGAATAGGGAGATATCCAAACATGACCACACATGTGAATCCTGTACATTCCTGTTGATATCGCCAAAACTATCAAACCAGAAAGTCCATATTTAGTGCCAGTTGAAAAGAATTTTTCAAGTTGGAATGGAGATTACAGAGTCATTCTTATGGAAGCATGTATTCATTGCCAAGGAGAAAATATAGAATAGAATTTGTGACTAAAAAAGTAGAAATACAGCCAAATCAGTAGTAGCATATGAATGGCGTCTTATACATTTCTGTTGATGAAGACTGACATTTTTTTTTCTGTTTGTCCCTCATACTGAAAGCTGTTAATTGCAGCATTAATACTTGTAATTTTAGAAGACATGCTAACCTGGTCATGTGCATTTGTGTATTGTTAATTGGGATGAATGTGCAGTTTGCAGATGGAATGTAAGACACTGTATTAATGTCTACACAAGGATCATTTGCTGTGATAATATTCTGATATGGAGAACAAAAATAAACAGATACAACATTAATGTGTTCCTGGATGCAGGCTGCCAAAATTTCTGTTTGATATCATGGTTCAGCAACATTTTGGAGTACATGGATGAGTTCCTCACTGTTCTTACATTTGCCTATAGAGAACATGCTGGTGGTTTCTAACAGAGGATGGTATAAACTGTAGATTAGCACTGGGAAATTCTGTGAAGGAGATGCAAGGTAGCATGTTGTAGGATATTTCTTGAATGCATTTTTTTTTTAATATCATGCAATGCTAAGTTTACATTTATTGATAGCGAGCGCATGTGTTATTTGGATAGAGTGGTGGCCAGGTACAATATGGTAAGAACAATATTTAATTCTCTATGATACCAGTATGTAAGTGGAGTGACATAATCATAAATGCTGGTTTAATGCACTGGTATAAAATGCCATGAGGTGCTTACATGTGGAAAGGTCCTTTATTTAATCGCCTTATGGTGGTGAAAATCACTCTCATGATTAAATTCTCGGTCAAACATGGCTCATTCACTGGTCCTAAGAATAGCCCTGAAGTAAGTCACATGCAAACTTTTTTTTTTTTTTTTTTTTTTGGTATCTTTGGTATAGGGCTTGAGAGGCTTTGAGTCTGTTTTCCATATATCGGATTTATGCCTTGTAAGACTTTACACTGATCCATACATTATTGGTGACCCATTTGCTGAAGACCAGCACTGCTGAAACTAGGCACTGATCTACAGGGAGTGGAAACAAACAAATAAACAAACAAACATATGTAACTCATTCTATTTTAAGCCATTAGATAATTATTCACAGTGGCAGAAGGGCTCTGGTGTGTATCCCCAAACAAATATGCTGAAACATGACTAGAATCTCAATGCACACTGATGTCCGCTTATTCGTTGGGTTTTGCAATAGCTAATATTGAATTTGTATGTACCTTTGCCATGGCTAACTTGTAGCCAGCATGACCTCACATTCTGAATGTCTTTATGTGGATCATACAAATAATTTAAACTTAGTGTATATATGTACTGTGCCCATGTGTTTGGTGCAATGGACAATGACAGAAAAATTATTATTTTAAAAGGTCACGGAGATGGAACAATGTATGGCAAAACATTGTTTAAAGGGAATATACTTTTTAAGGTGTGAAGAGTTGAATCTGTGTACATACACTTCCAGCGTAGGCTTCAATATGTGCTGTCTTCTGGCTTGCCTCTGCTTCTAACTCACTTCACCGTCAATGGCTTCATTTTCTGTGAGGGTTTTGTTTTTTTCTTTGAATAAACTATTGATAATCAGTGATGTGTGTCTATGTCAGCATGAAATATAATACTGTAAAATTGTTCTTCATGTATCAATACAACATTTTGTCCCAGTTGATCAACATAGATATCAAATTGTGTACATTCACAGCAATGTACAATAAATTCATAAAGGAAACCAGGAGTATGAAATCCTTTTGTTTGTGCGACATGTGTTTGTCTTAATCTGAAGACTTATTGTATCATAATTTACACCGACCTCCCCTCAGTTCAGTGAAACCTCCAAAATTACTGCAGAATGGTCTGCTATTTGTTGACTCTTTTTCATGTGCAACATTTGGAAAGCAAATTTGCAAAGGGCAGAGAAGGAACTCTTAAATGAATTAAACAATGAAATACAAACACAATTTTGAAGCAACAATGGAACTTTGCTTGTATGTGTGTATGGCCCACTACAATTGTGATAGATCCTGAAAAATCACTTGGCATTTTTCCTGCCTAGATTTGTATTTTCTTTGTTATGACTGTCAGTGGTTTTCATTGATTTGTAAAGAGTGAAATGCAAAACCTGCAACCTTGGTGACACAATCAAGGGTTAAATTTTAGGCCAGTACAGTTGAGGTTGGTACTGGACATATTACAGTCAGATCCCTGATTCTGAAGTGGAAGGTCGTAAACCTTTATTGACTTCAAAGAAGAGGAGTCGTTTGTTGTTATTCCTTCAGATTTGTTGTAGAGATGAAATTATTTTTTCAATTATGTGAAGACATTTTGACAGATTGAGTTGGGGTGAGTATGCCGTGCACCTCAGCACACTCAATTCAGTTTAATTCAATTCAATTCAATTTATTGATTTCATAAAAGCAATACAGCCAATATTTTGTACAATAGTCAAATGTCGAGGAAACCACAAAAAAAAAAAAAAAAAACATTGGCTTGAAGATTTTGATTCCCTATACACGAGTTGCATTTCGCGATCTGGAGGTCTGTCTGTTTGTGACCATGATGTAAAATTTCCCCTATGTAGACTTGTGCTTATCACATATTACCTTTGACAATTGTGTTGCTCACCAGATTAACTACTCACTTGGTCAACTCTCTGTCTGTGACTTTGTTGATGTATAGTTTCCTTTTGATTTGCTTTGTGTGTAAAAATACATGTATTTAAACATTGAACACACATTCAAACCCACATACTAGGCATGCATACAGACAGAATTCACACATAGTAAAGGCAACATGATCAAATATTGATTTTTATATTTTGGATCGAAAATTAATCCTTTAGTGAATTGTTCAAAGAGTTCACGTCTTTATATGTATTTTTCAACTATGTCACAATGTTGGCCTGTTTGACACTCCATTGTATACTATGTGGAAAATGATGTTACTGCTTATGACAACATTTTGCAAATAGTGCACTATTTGTGGAATGTCACGAAGCAATTGTGACATCACAAAGCAATTGACATTGCGTGCTGCTTTGCACAGTCACTCTGAAATGTAACAATAAAACAATTTTTAACAAAGCTATTGTGATATCACAAAGCAATTCTGACATAGCGCGATGCTTCATTTGTCACTCTGTGAAATGTAACAATTTCTAACAATGCAATTGTGATATCACAAAGCAATTCTGACATCGCGCACTGCTTCGTCAATCATAATACTAGTATGTGAAATGGCACAAATACTACTAAAAACAATTGAGACACCGTGTCCTACTTCATACGGTCACTGTAGAATCCCTCCACAACATCGCATCCACCACACGACTTACCGCCTCACATTTTCCCCTTCTTGTGTTTGAATATTTGATCCCAAATATAAAACAATTATGCTGCCTAATTTCGAGTTTCTGGTTAAAACTATGGGCCCTGGTGTCTTCAAAAGTACTATTCACTGAAGGGCTGTGCACCTCAGTGAATAGTAGGCCTAATATTTTGGAGTCACCTCTGCCCATAGTTTAAAAGGGAATGTACCCAAATATACATGTGGATTGAGTGAATGCAGCAATTAGTAGAACATATCTAAAAGTTTGAGGAAAATTGGATAATCGTTCAAAAGTTATGATTTTTTAAAGTTTTAGTGCCGCTACGGCAGGATGAGAAGACTTACAACAGCTTGTGACATCACACCAGAACAATGATATGAAGAAGATAAATAGAATTTCACAAAATCTGGGTGTTTTTTTTTTTTCAATGAAAAGTACACGTTCCTTTGACATGTTGACATATATTAAGTGACATTATTCCCCCAGCTTTCTAAAAGAGGTAAGTCAATTGCTATTTCATTATGGTAGAAAAATGAAACATTGTGATATTTTCTTTACATCTTCGTTGTTCTAGTGTGATGTCACAAGCTATACATGCTATAGTAGCCTTCTCATCCAGGCGTATTAGCTCTAAAACTTTAAAAATTCAGAACTTTTGAACGGATTATCTGATTTTCCTCAAACTTTCACTGATGTGTTCTACTTATATTGCTGCATTCACTCATTTCACATGTATATATTTGGGTAAACTTCCCCTTTAACCGGAAACTCTCAAGGCAAAGTATATTTGTATACTAATATTTGCCCATCGTATCATTTGGATGGAAAAAAAAGTTTGCACCTGTTCCTGCGTTACCCGTTGCGCGCGCGCACACACACACACACACACACACACACACACATATATATATATATATATATATATATATATATATATATATATATATATATATATATATATATATATATATATATGTACATGCACATACTTGCACATAACGTTTAAACGACATAATTCACTATTGATTTCTAGTATTTGCTCATCTGGATTAAAAATGTTTGCACCTGTTCCTGCTCTACCCATCGCACACACACATGCATACACGACATGATCAGATATTAATTTCCAGTATTTGTTCATCGCTCATGAAAAAATATGTTTGCACCTGTTCCTGTGTTACCCGTCGCCTATCATACCACAGAGACACCTCTTTAAACGCTTTTGTTATTTATCAAATAACTTGGTTTATTTGGATCACAACATTATGTCAATGGTTATTTTGTTCAAAACAAAGATAAAAACGTCTACAATAATTGATTCAAATTAACAAAGTCAATCAACACAATATGATGAATTTGTGTACGAATACATTGACCACTATGTGCGTTTTGAGCGCTGAGTATACGCTATATTATCTCATATTCATGGATAGATAAGTTTGCAATACGCATGTAGAGCCATACACTCAATTCATCTCTCCTATAGCGAGTATATATTTCACTTGTACGATTTGAAGAATGTCGATGATTCGCCTACATATGGACGTGCTGCATAGAATGAGACACTTTTGATCAATCGCTAAATTTTGCGATGATAGTATCGTATGAGTAAAATCGAAAGAAGTATACATCATAATAATGTAAAGAGAACACGTGAAATTGAAGTGTTGAGAGGTATATGAATCTTGACGAAGACGGGAATGTTCCCAATGCATTTCAATCAGATTCCGACCTCCCCTGCTTTCCTTTTTTTTTCCCCTCACATTCTGTGAGTGGATACACCTCATGGATAACACCAGCCAAACTTTTACCACAGAGTATAACCAAGTTGATGTGATAACCCTTGACATGACGTCGTTCGTGCCTTCCATTTCCAATACCACTCCTTCACAAAAATTCGCTGGTTGTGTCATAATTCCTGTCGGTAATAGATGCAGGAGCAAATATTTGTCACGGCACTCTAGCCATCAGGCTAAGCGAATCGCACACCTCTACCTCTCTGCACAAGCCCGACGCTACCCGTTAATTATGACGCCATCATTAAGTCATCAAACAGCCTCAACAGACAGCCGTAACGACTAAAATCTCGAGTGCACTCTGCACACACCAACTGATTACATTAAACGACCCACTTAAATCTTTTAAAGAGCTAGGGGTAGTATCGTACATGAGTCCGTAATGTTCTACATCATCATGGTACAATTATGATAACGCAACAGTTAAAACAAAAAATCAATGAGGGATTATTATAGCAAATGGGCAAGAGACATTCGTGTCACAAACATTGAACACATGTAACATTGTATATATATTTATATATATAAATGTATAAAATCGTCACTGTGATATACATTATTGATATTGTTGCGACAGCACTTTTGCATAGTTTGGCTAAAAAGACAAAAATAAATCGTATAACAGAAAACACCCATACTTTTCCATGAAACTGATGTTTACCCTTTTCTACTCGTTCAAGTGATAAACATTATTCCAAACACGCTTACGAATCCCACATTACAAGACATTCTATGGATATATCAAACCACAAATTGTCACAAAGTTTTACATGTGTATAAGCTTACTCGCCATCTTCTCAGATGGTATATATTTCCAACTATAGCAAAAGTGGTATCCAGTATATGGCATATAAGTGGTACATGTTGCTGACTGATCAAGTAACGCTTGAAATCGAATTCTTTATTGCCGATTTCTTTCTTGTTTAAGATAATGATGTTGGTACCATTTGTATCATTAATGTAACATGTGATAATACGATATTTGTCATCGTCACTGGTGGCAGTAGTAATGATACCACTGACAATGATATTGAAAGAACACACTTTTTTTGATGAAAATGTTTCGAACCTTAAACTTACTGGTCTACGAATGCAAGGATACGGTATAGTATATGCACCATTGGTGTAGGCTAATATTGGCATTTCAATGTTCATAGCGCTGATAGACACGTAAAGAGATGACTAGCTAGCAATGTTGTCATTGTTCTAGATCTAGGGTTATAAATCATTAGTGTAACCCGGAAATGAGTACCAGTGTATTTTCCCCGAGTCTAAACAATTTCGGTGCAGGATCCCCATTTTTGACACAGCTTTAATGACAGTATGCTTCAATACATAATGTGCATTGCGAGAAGAGACGGAGTCAAATTATTCATATACGACACAACATAATAAAATTTCGTCGAAAGTAAAGAATGTCATTAATGTGAGTATCCTCTTTATTCGCCCTGGGCTACATGCGTTGTATCTCATGGATATACAAAAGATAAACAGTTTCACATTTTATTTTAGGGGCACGATCATTTGTAAGAAATACTGCTGTGTACGCGAAATTCAGAGATATAAATCTGACATGCATTTTATCTGAAATCGTTAAATGCATTCTAATAATGCATTTTACGTGTGATAGTGTGATTATGCTTTCACCCGGCCCACTTTGCTGTTTCGTTGGCATCTCAAGTGGGTAATTTTCTGCAATCCATAGATATAAGTGGATCTACTGGATGGAAACAAAAACAAAACAAAAAAGAACGAATCTAGGGCGCATGAATAACGGGGAATGCACCGGCCAGCTTCCCAAACCCATTATCATTCCTAAATGACCGCAATATTATTCAAGTCAACATATAACTACTGCCTGTTATTACCTGTGGTGTATCATCTGAAGCAAGCTATCTAACACTTTACACATCGTTTTCTACACGGCGTCTGCTTAACATGAACAAAAGCTATATATACCTATACAATAACATGCAGTTGAGGTGATGTAAGGTGCCATTGTCTTTGTGTATCAGGAGATGTCGTTGATGCCTATATATAGCATTTGTCTCTTGAGTATTGTTTCTCCTGCATTTTATTCCATATCATTGTTAAGCCATTTTTCGATGAACTCAAGACTGGAATGCGTTGAACTCGATCAAAATGGTTATTTTTTTACTGTCGCACACACACACACACACACACACACACACACACACACCCTGTGCTATCTTAGGTAGATAGGAAGTAATCTTGTCATCAGGAGCCTGCTCCACTACGCTCCAAAATCAATCCTAAGTTCAGTTTAATTGATCTTAGAGACAAATTTAGGGCCAATCAGAACTCATAAGTTAGGAACTGTTTCAGTAAGCCATTTATTTTGGGAACAATTTTTAACCCATTTTGCCACGTTCTAATTAGAAACATATTGAATGTGGTTTCTCCCCAAATAGCTTCCAATAGCAACAGCCAACCAGGAAGCTGGACTCTAGACATTCCAGCAAGAGTTGCTATCATATCAACTTTTTATGAAATGGGTCCCTGATCTGAATCTGTCCTAACTCTATTGGGTTCATTGTTTGACTTGAGATAGTTCTCATGTTGGTGAAACATGGCCCAGGAGCAGTGTGTCTAAACAGAATGTAGCACAGCACAATAGCACAAAGGTGCTGGAGACTGTACAATGATAGTCATTGCAGCGATTGGTCGCTGCTATCTTATCATTATAAAGTATCGCGTATTCTCATTGACCAATATGCTCCTGAAAGATGAATATAGCGTAGGAGTCTACAAAATATAAGTGGTTCCTCGGCCATAGCACCCCATCCCGCTCTCCAACTCAAAAGCTGTACAATCTGACCATGTCGGTTTGATGACTCTCTTCTACGCCATGCTCGGCAAAGGAACTCTGTCAGGACGATGCTTGTGGTTCTCTTATAGTCGTTTCTTGTGTGGATGACACATGTTTGAACTGGAGGCAAATTGCCTTATAGCCCCATTTTCATAGTCTGCTAATTCAAGAAAATTATAAGAATCTTGCGAAAAAGGTTAAAATAAATGTGTTCTATGAATAGAACTTCTTGATATTATGCAGAAATATGCTGTTCATATTATACTAAACCATCTACGTACAGATGATTCAGACACTGGGAGTACATGTTGAGCTCTGAAGTTTCTTGGTTTATTCGTTTTTTAACTTAAATTGCACAGATTTGTAGGAGCAGTGAGCTGTCCTCACGTATGAACAGAGTCGAGTCTCTATATAGGAATGAACGTGTGGACATCTCTATACTATAGTCACTGCGGAAGGCGCTGCCTCAATACACCACACTGTGTAAAAGGTCATCGTTGATTTCTAGAGATAGGACATTGGTCACTAGTCTCCACTTCAGTCGCCGTTGGTATCCATCATTTAAATGCAGCACACTTCGAAGTTAAAAAAAAAAGGTAAGTTGACTTCACTTGGATAGGTGCCTTGTCGCCACGATGAGCCCGTTATCAATGGAGATAGTCTATCATTTATTGTTTAACAATCGTAGCGAAGCTTTCTTCCTTGATTGATACATCAGGGGAAGGTGAAACACTAGGCCTATGTGATTTTAGTGGGATCGATGCATCAGGGGAAGGTGAAACACTAGGCCTATGTGATTTTAGTGGGATCGATGCATCAGGGGAAGGTGAAACACTAGGCCTATGTGATTTTAGTGGGATGATAGATTATGTAACATGTCCTTTCAAAAATATACTTTCATATTAATTTCCTATGTCTCCAGTAATATCATGTCTAATTTCGTCCTGAAATCCATAGACTGTGAAGGCAATGGCTTGTGTACGATTGTACTAATTATATCTCCAGTGCATTGGGCTAGCCATGTATGCAGAAAGGACACGTGGTCGATCACTATCTGACTATAGAGACATAGTTTCCTCACATATCATCAAAATCAGTCAAGATATTGAGACATTCGTGGACAATTATTGTGCAAGTGAATAGAGTTCTGTCATTTAATACAATGATACAAATAAAATCGAGTCATCGATGAATATACTTACATGGTGTAGACTCATAAAATCAAGGCTTTGAATAATGATGTTTCTCTCTCAACATTTTTCTTTATTTTTATTTGGACGTAATGGCCATATTCCAAACTCAAATTTAATACAAATTTCGTAAATCAAGTTGTGCTCCTCTATACGAGAAAATAGTTAAAAGTGAAATATAGCATTTTGGAATTACATGGTGTCTATAGATATATAATGGTGACGATTGTTGTTATGACAGATACTGACTAAATTGATACCATATACAATCATCATCCCTGTGCTATACTTTTTACGATCTTTGTAATCAGTTGTCATTACAACCCTTAATAGTGCTTAAATTTGCCCAAAACCCAGGGTTCTTTCTTTTTTGCATGTGGCATATTTACATATATCTATCACAGTGTCAAGAAGCTTGCCACGTTAACACTAACAAAACAGTTTTCAGTTATGAGTCCACTCTAAAGATATCAAACGTCACGAATGGAGTTAGGACGCAATCCCTAAATCGATGGATACCTTCTGGACAGAACTTGATATCACGACATCACCACCATCCTTGCACCTAGTGCACCGAATTGTGTTGGCGACCTAGATACGTGTAGTCGAGATGAGGACAGTAATCTAGATTTAGGAGGATGTTTCTAAAGATAGCCTCTCTTCATTCCACTAAACATACTGAAATGACGTCTAACCAATTCCCCTGTACAAGACTCAATTTGTGGTGATGTATTATGTTTCATGCGATGTTTTAGTGACCTTACATTAATTGGCAATCAAAATCATTATCCAACACAGCTTGTATTCTATAGACGAAGGTGAAGGAAACAATACAATATGAAATACTAGATCGAGGAGCAATCGTCTACCAAAGATCTTTATGTGTTAGTCCTGATTCTGTATGCCTTTCTTTGAATTTTTGAATTCGCCTACATCAGAAACAATTGTCATGTAGGATGTCTCTCTCTCTCTCCGTAAGACATAATCTGCACGAACATGACTAGTAGCACATTATAATACGAATCACGTTGTAAGATAAGAAGAGGTTTAGTTAAAAATGACTATTCCTCATGTGTCATCCGTCAATATATGGCAGTATAAATTCTTGCAATTTGGTAAGAATGCATGAACGAAAATAGTTTCCTCTACAATTGACCTCCATATTAACTTTGACGTGATCCTGTTTCATTCAGCCATAGCTGGATTAAGATACCACACGTTCATTCGACATATTCCAGTCTCCTAATTCCAAATACTTGCCATTCTTCACTCTTATAAAGTGTGGCTGTATCTTATGTAAAACGATTTTTTCCCCTGGAAGTGGTATTTTGATGGACACTGAGTGTCTCTTTGGGGGCCTGCTCGATCGCCATTTACGTCACACCTCCCTATACCACGGGGAGTGTGTTTGCCATCTACGATTTCTCTTTGTCATATACTACGGCAGAATAGACATAACTTAGCGACCGTTCATTTCGATAGCTACCCACTTCTCTCATACTCCCAACAAGTTTCTGAATCGCCCGACATGATAACTTTAACATTTATGATACCACCCTACCCCCATTAATGTGAGCAGAGCGAGATCTTTATCACCGATTCATCACCCCATCAGTATTAGATTCTGTGAACATTATCCCCCATCTACAGTGTTTCACGCCCAGTTTTAGCGTCAGGGAGGCATCAAGAATGCTTCCGTATTGACTGCGGGAAGGGAATGGGGCCCCCTCATGCATCTTCTCCAATGTTGTCAATTTATTTTAGACTTGCGTGAATGAAAACCAAACTGACATGTTCAAATCTAATTCTGATGACAAACCAGCGGGGATAAATTGCGAGGAAGCAGTGTGCGACACAAAGTTCACCGTTCAGCCGAACAAAGGTAACGCCTATCACGATCACACCTTTCTAATGTTGAGTCTGATAATTGTTTGCTGAAAGAGAAGCAAATTGCACATAATCGATTGACAGTGTATTCTGTGATAGGTATTTGAAACAAAAAGGAGACAGAAAACAAAATGGTAGTGATTCTCATAGCAGCTCTCTGAAATAGGTATGTTCAATAAATTGTCATGAATTTGACAAGGAGATATTTAAGGCACTGCCTCACCAGCAAATAATAATTTCAGTGGGAGGCAGTTAATCCTACAGCTGTTTGCTAAGCCCATATAGCCCGGTGACAGTACCAACGAGGCAAGGGGAAAGTGGAAAATGTATACGCCATGGCAGGCTAGGCGCAGACACAGAATTAAGAAGACGTACACTCCGTGCGAGCGAGCGTACAACCAGCCTAGCTTTGGCTTCACTGTGTACATTACCAGGCATAGATACAACGCCCGGGGCGAAGGTATACACGGTAGCTCATGAGAACATCAGCCGTACTGTTGGTTGAAGGAAGTGAATTTGAAGATGCATTTTCGCCCCGTCAGAATGATATAGGTGATAAAATACATGAAATCTGTGAAGATTTTGGAAATCCCAATAAAAAAAATTTTGTTTCCATTTGAAAAATGTAAGCAAACAAAACGATGAGGAGATTGTGAGCATATAGAATGTATGACTGCGTCCGTCGGTTAATCTTAGCTATGACGCAATATTGAGAAGTTTATCACGAGTGAGATAAACAAAAAGTGATTGCACGTCACACCTCAACTTGTGTCCTTATTTTGCAGTGGTATATTTTTCTTCCATCTACACACGCGTGCATGTTTATCTGCCATATACGGATGTAGAGTATTACAAAATCCCTATAAAATTCCAGAAAGCAACGAGTGGAAAACGGATGCAAAGATAAAGGGGCAAGAAACGTTGGATTGAGCCATCTAGGTGATTTCACCCTGACAGCAAGGATGTCAGTGACGATTTATCACAGAATCACTCCCATCCTAGCCAGGCTTTCGTGTTTGCTTCAGAGCTACGCGAGGCACAGCTGATTTTATTTGCGAGTATTCGTTCGTATGTGGTGAGCACGCTGTTCATTGTATGCATAACACGCAGACAGGCAAACAAGACTGTCTGTTTTGCTACACCATGTACAATAGTTTGTGCCTTTGGCGGGGCCCCCCGTCTGCAGTGAGGATGATAAATTGCGGTGGAGGATAGCAAGGAAAATATCGGTGGCAAATTGCCTCTGCGAGACGATCTCCGCTACGCTGAGTCCCCCGCTTGGTGGAGCGCGCGGGGACTTTTCTCTGTCATACTCGGTTGCGGATGCATAGTTCAAAATGTAGAATCAGATGGAGAAAGAACGTGGCCTCGCGAGCTCTCTCACTACACTGCTTGAACACGCCACATGAAGTTGAACTGCTTACACTGTTATTCGACAGCGATGCAGAATGGGGGGGGGGGGGGTAGTCAGTAGACTACGAGGGCGCATGCATTTTAATTTCGGCAATTTCAATGCAGATTGGCCAGCTTATGGGGTATCTTCCGGCGAAGACAGCGCTTGGCAACAAAAAATGGTACATAGACGATGAGTCGCAGTGTAGGCTATGTGGTATTAAAATTCTGGAGAATGCAACCCCTCATACCTTATATAATGTGAAATCAAGAATTTTGTTCACTTTCCATCTTTTTCAAAGCATGATTGATTATTAATATAACACAGTAGTAGAGATTCGTTTGAGGACACATCAATTTGACCGACTGTTCTTTGTTCTACTCACATCGTCTCAACACAAATAATCATGAGAGAAGATGCCTTCCCAAGTTCACCTACAATCTTAAAAAATCGAGACAAATCGACACAATATAATGAACATGTCATCATGAAACGACCTAAGAATGTGAAAACGCTTTTCTATCTATGCAATATTGACCAGTAAAAACTGTCGCTAATATAATCGTGTTGTTACAGACCCGGTTACAAGCCGATGATGATTACGTGCGAAAAGGTCGTTATAGGTTCGAAAATCGATATCGATATTGTTTGGTTACGTAAGTACTTGATTATAACTTCTCCGTCTAATTTGTTTAACTGTGTAAAACTTCACCACTACAATAACTTTTAATTGGTGTTAGGTATTTAGTGCGTGGGTGCGTAGTATCTATTTATTCACATATAAGTATGTATAGTGTGCACATGCGTAGTAGTGTGCACAGAGAGCTGGCGATTGGTGTCATGGATAATACACTGAAGGCTGCTTGACACTAATTGATAATGCAGTGCCGTATTTGCGTTTTTCACCATCCATGAATAAGCTATCACTGATAAATGGATAACAATGGTAACACACAAAAAAAGCTGAACTTAAGATGGACTTAAGAGTGGCAACTTTCCTCATGTATATATTTAAGATATCCATAATTCATCAGTATCCCTTCATCACTACCTTGCCTCTCATACGCTTTTAAAGTATTTTCTCCAAGTCTTGTCTGATGTTACTGTCTAATCCGTTACCTGTGCATGGGTAGGGAAATTGAGCACTTCACTATAACAGCTCTCCATCGAAGTTCTAGCTAAAGGAGATCCCTTAGCTGGGAGGCCCCCAATTCAGATAATTCTATCCCATTACGGGGATTTCAGAACGCGTGTTATATTTCCCTATCTCAATGCGACTCATCCATCGCTATATCCTGCGAATAATAAATCAGCAAGATGCTGTCCTAACGCCACCCCACCCACCTCTTAAGGGGGACACTTGCATAAAACGAAGCACAGACAGCGTGTATAATTTCTACATGCGAGTATTTTTTATGGCAATTTGAAATATCAAATGTCTTCATGATTTACGGTCCGTGAGGCAGGATCACTCAATCGATGAGTTTTGAATCTGATTTCATTGAATTATGTACAGAACACAGCACTGATGAACCAATGAGTGCATGATATATACGTGAATACGCGGAGTCCTCATCACATCGCGTATATGGCATTTATAATGTGCAGTTTATTAGATACGCGTTGGAGGTCAAGCGTAGATTGCATTACAAGTATTTGTACTATATCTCTCACCACAATAATCTGAATCCTGTGTACATTAGGATATACTCAGCGGTTTACACATTCATTATCGTATCGTCATTCTGTGTACATGGATACATACTGTCACCTTTACATCACATTCGTCGAACTTAACTGACATATAGCCTACTTTATTGAGGTGCCTGTTCCACGTCTTCGGGAGACATCACATGATAATTTTATTCCATTGTAATATAATGGAGCAATCAAACCACATCAAGATTATTTGAACAACATTTATAATGTTGCGCATAAATTTTAATTTTGGGAGAGAGAAATGGAATAATGCATATGATGCCATATGCAGTACATTCGTAACACGTATGAGTCTTCTTTTTAGTTTTGCCTTAGTTTCTGGTTTGAAACCTACATATACTCAGACTGTGCACATGACTTCTCCTCAGTTCTGTATGTAAAGAGATGAGGTTTGGTTCAAACAGCATATGAAATGGTGTTTTGCTGGAATCGTCTATATTACTAACTTGGAAAGTATAGTCTCCTGTTTTGGCTGACTGAATATATTTCGCAGGGAGAGCACCTTAATCTATACCTCATCAAGGTCGATGAAATCAGAAACAGACATACTATAGTGCCGCACATTATATCCCATTTATACCAACGTCTTTACTTTCTATCTCTACTTCATATAGCCGTGAATAAAGGTTTTTATGACAATGAAAGATTAAAGTATGCGAAGTCAGTGAAGGGAAATTTTTAGGTTTGGTGGATATAAAAGGGTTAATTTAAGGAGATATGAATTCACTTACATCACTTGTAAAACATGTATCTATCATATTATCTAATACATTGTATTCTTTTGTCTCTTGCAGGGAGAATTCAATGGTGGTTAGAAAGGAGTCATGTTGCACGATGGGAAAGCCCGCCATAGAACCAGAGTATGAAAATACTGGTTCAGAGTTTGATCCGCTGAATTCGCCTAACAATGTTTATTCACGGATCTTAGCACGCGTAATTCATTGATATCAGCCTGTTTATTGATGATATCCGTGACTCACGAGCGTATATTACACATCCAGCGTGAAAGCACATCGATGAAATGACAGATGGGGTTAAAGCGTAAGGGTGTTAGGGGCTGAAAGGCTTCATGGATTCTTACATTTTTACTTTGTTACCATTCATCAAATAGCATCAAAAGTAATAATATTGACATTTTGAACCCATGTCTATATCCCCCAGACGAAAACGATGATATTATGCAACTCAAATCAGAAAGTTTAAATGGTGCCAAACGACTCTTTTTAGAGTCAATGACGCAAAGTTTTCAGGAAAAAACAATACCCAACAACATAGCGAAGAATGCGGTACTCATATAAAATTATCAAAATCATGACATGTACTTAGTATCACATTATTGTAGGCACTTATGTGCATTTCTGACTCAGTCACCTAACGTAAACCTGCGAGTGAACACCGATGGGAGACGCCATGTTGCGCCAATATGACCTAAACGACAGGTAAGAGATGGTATAGTATAATGAGCGTGTAATGTGGGAATTTTTGATGGAAAGCCAATTAGGCGCAGTGAGAGTAATCTCGCTGATCCACGAGTTAAAGGTAAGTGTGAAAAGTCACTCTTACCATAATTATACATACAATTATGATGGCAACAATGGTATACCTATTGGATTTTGTATGATATATTTGTATGCTATTGGTTAATGATGACTAGACTCATAAAGGTTATAATATATTCGTGACGTCATATACAGAATAAGAGTTCAGAATTATGATAAGGAGGATTTTTTTTTCTTTTCAACCTTCCTATCGAACGCCTAGATAGAATTCCATCTAAGATTGTCATCAAAAGAAGAGAAATATACAATATTGTGAGTCTCTTATATTGTACAAATACGTCCTCCTACACCTCTTACAATTGAGAACGACTGTTATGTTGATATCTTGGATTAGGTTTTTAAACACGAGTGGCATATTTTGACACATATCCAAACGTCAGCACAAACCAAAATGGGACGATGAAAAACTCAAGGGTGACCCTGAAAATGTATGATTGTATAATATGCATACTGTAATAATTATATGAGTTATCTACAAAAAGAAATTTCCTCCCGAATGCACACATTCTCGTTGATTATGCTTTGTTGCTTGCCTTGGTCTTTGAGTTCGGAACCAAATCCCATCAACTCCTGTCCATTGCTGACAAGCCGCTGTGCGCACCTACCCACTCCAGGTCTGTACAGAAACATGACCCAGAAGCTGCGCTGACGGCATCTCCACTTACATCAGGCAACAATCTTGGTGGACTGTCTCGCGTAGTGCAGATATCATCACCTGACGACACGCAGTCTCTACGTGCGGTATGCCATTCTCCTTTTACTCCTGATCCTTGCTCCTGCATACACGTATTCCCCATTATTAGCCTTCATACACTGACATTAGTAGTCAGCCCTTCCGCGACGTGCCGAGTCCACGCCCGGGAGGAAATTCAGCTAATCAAGCAACAGCCGCGTCAAATGAAAGACACTTGTAACGTGAATGAAACGAGAACTAAATACACGGAACAAGGACGGGAGACACGAGGAGATCGAGGACCGACGCAGGATAATGCACAATATGTCATCGACACTAACATTATTTCAGGTATTGTACTAAGCAATAAGACTGATGCCTCTTTAGGCGTGTTACTAGTCAGCCTGTTACACAGGGTGGTTATACTAAGCCTTTTACGTCGACACATCTCGATTTACAGTAAAGCCAGACGACTTTGACCCACTGAACCCTAGTTGTTCTTGACCGTCACTTGACCGTCACTAAGATCAGACATAGGATTGCATCATTTTTGTTCCTTCACCTTTGCTCATGTGTTTCATCTGCCACAAAACATTATAATTCCTCCACTGCACTTGTTTTTATCATCTCGGGGACAACTAGGTATTTCGTATGAGCCTGGAAGTATAGTTATCTAATGGTTAAGGAAGTTCGTAAAAACACAATCCATTTCAGAACACAAAATATCATATTCTCCTCCAATCTCCAATGAAAGGACCAATAAACATACTTTATACGTTTACAAGACCTTTTGCTTATTTGGAAGTCATAATAGACATGGTTGATTCCATACAAATAACAGAGACATCGAAATATAACAAATAGACAGAGGTTGGCATCCTGTGCTACGATCCGTCCCCTTGATCGCTGCCGCTCTTTCGGTGTCGGGTGGCGCATCGTTCACGGTGCCCGTTTGTCCAATGTGAGGATTGGCACTCTTGACTACAATACATGACTAGTCGACATCGCGCACAAAGCTTCAGTTTCTGCCCCGTAGACTCCTCCGATCGAGAGCAGCTTGGCAAGGAACACCATAGCACCATCTTGACCTTTGCGCAGCGGTAGAGAAAGGTCGGTTTGTCGGCGCGCACGTGCGTTCCATGTTGACTAGGAGCCGCAGCAGCGAATCCACTGGATCCGGCATAACCTTTGCTTCCATGCCGGAGGTACTCGCTGAGACGTGCGATGAGTTCAGCGATTTGGAAGCCCGATTTGGTGACGAGGTCTCGTCGTAGCATGAAGTGCCACAAATTAGCGGCTTCGCGCATCACCTGGTGGTCTCGCAAGATGGTCCGGGCCATCGTACCACCGTGTTCGCAGGCGAGGTCGAGGATCCTGAGGCAGGTCTCACCGACCATGACGACACGCGTCCGCCGCAGGAGAGACACGATGATACCGAAGATACCCGATTGGCAGCAGTACTCCATGATTTCCCTGTGATGGACAACCATAAGACTATTGTAAAGCACGCTCAGAGTACAAATGGCGACGCCCATCACACTATCCTTACTGACCAGGGCGTCGCCGTCGCTACTGAGGTCACGGCTGTATGTCCCGGATGTTGTCGTAGACGAATCACTGCACGTGCTGAGAGATCTTCGCAGGGACCGACAGCATGCCAATAGAATCCCATGGTACGGTATTAGAAGATCACGAAAACATCCAGCAAGATGATGCAGAGCTGGGGCGTACAAACACATCACCCAAAGCAGTCGTATAACATTGTATAATTTGACGTCCAGGTGCACTCGACCAACACCCGTAAAGGTGGTGCATAGATAATCGATGCATTCGAACAGTAGTTCTTCGGCCAGTCTCTGCACGAGATTACAGTAGATGGATTTATCCCGAGACGCAAGTACGTCTAATGCATCCAGTAGAACGCAAAGTTGTGATTGGTCCTCGGCTCCACGTGCTCCGCTGAGATGGCGGGCAAAGTTTTTGGCGTGCGCGTCCAAGTCGCCATTCTGTAGCGCCACCACAACCTTTTCTGTTGGCGCTCTCTTGTGAGGGGGTTGGTAGGAGAAGGAGTTGCGTGCCCGGGCACCGTGCCGGCTTCGGGCGCCGGACGATGGGCTGCCGCTGCTGGCGCTACCGGAGGCGTTGGTGGTCGTCGCCGCCGTAGTCGATCGGCTCGAGTCCATAGCTGCAAACGGTCTAGCATGTCGGAACCAGGGGCGTTGGATTAGGGAGAGAGTGGTTGCATCTTCACCCTGTAGGTAGAGATGCATGTCGAGGTTAGGCCATCATATACTACGATGCATAATTCAAATTCCGTGTTGCTAACAGAAAATGGTAAGGTGCAAATAAGGCGTCCCAAATCAGAAGCTTGGGTGTCTTTAACAAACATTCATCCAGCTGTCTTGAGATGTTACAACCACACTGATTAAGCGACACACAATGAAACTAAAAGCAGGTCTGCTTTGTGAGCGTTCCAGCGGTATAATTAAAAAGCAAAGCAAGCAAATAATAGATGGTGCTTTTTTTAACTGCAAAATACCAGATGCTTAAAAACACTCAGAAATCACCGGTGACGATAAGAAAAATAAAAAAGCAATGACTAAATCCGAGCTCTATGATTCTCCCATATGAAGGAGCCGTTTTAACAGAGGCATAGAGCTGCTATGCATCACGACATAGCGAAACTATTTCGGTATTTTGTGGCAGAGATATATATCACATACGTACGCGCTATCTGCAATACAGATCAGCCTCATGTGTATTCTCTTTTGCCCTCCCCAGCGAGCTAGCGAACTGGCAAGCCGGCGAAACGATTTCTATTCCATATTTACATTCCATACGGCGAGACTATTTAACTGTCACATGCTATCTCATCATCATTATCATCATCACGGGGGACACATCTTGCTCGTTTTCCTTCGGCGGTCGCACACCTCCAACGCGCGCCAGTTGTGTCCCATCCGATCAGAATGACATGTGGTCTGGGTTAGCCTCCAAATCAACACCACGCCACTTCTATCTCATCTTCCGTCTCCCTCTCTTTGCAGTCATTACGCTCTACCGTCAGTTGATAAACTTCTGAGATGTTTGTACGCCAGATCTTTGACGTTAATGAGGGATTTATTTGCTGCGTTTGGTAATGAGAACAACTGCGTGAAACATTTAACAACAACCGTTATCGACACTTCGTGTATTTGTTTCAACAATTTCTCCAAAAGTGTGAAATCTTTTCCATCTACTTTCAGTGGAACGCAGCAGACTCCAAATGCACGAAATTCCTTCCGATTTGGCTGTCCGAAGCAGGTTATGACTCCCAATCCTCTGTCAGCAAACAGCCTCAGGAAATCTCGCTGCAGGTTGGTATCCGGTCCATTTGTCGCAGGGTGATTGGCTTAGGGGATGGATACAACACACCTGTAACAAAAGAAGAAAACACAAATTGAATGATTAGTTTCAAATGTTGAAATGGTAAAACAAACTACTGCATACTGCTTGTATCTAGTTGACATTTCGTAAGTTTTGTTGATCCAAAGTGCTAAGAAGCGTTTTATTCTGAAAATTACCAGATGGCAATCTACAATACTAGTACCATAACTGAGCAAAGATATCAAGTTTACATACTTTGGACATTCTTTGATGTTATATTTATGTTTCCTTTTTGTGCAATGGTATGGATCTTAAGAATGATGCATCTATATATATAAACTGAACTTTAAAGTTACCAAGGTGTGAATACTGTGTATCTGGCTGTGATTCAAAACGTATCATGTCTAAAAAAATTCATGAGAAATCCTATTCCATGTTTGAACTATCCATCATTATCATTTTCTTTTTGACGAAAATCCGAAAATCATTCTCAGGGTAAAACTACATAGTATTATACCTTAAGATTTCATATGTCAGACGCCTCGTCTCCTCCCTTGCACCCCCACACGCACACGCGCTCACACACACAAGCACACACGCAATGTGCTCCTTGCGTCAAATGCGTATAGAGCTCTCTTAATGAGTACGTTCCATGTTTACTTATTACAAAGGCAGCGCCAATTTCAGACATCGCAGAAGCAACCCGCAGACCAGACCCATCTGTTGTCTGCAGATAAGTGCTTGGTGATTATGTACGGAAAACGCATCGCATCATGTAACACGAATGCAGCTAGAACGAGGTTATCAACCCTGAGTAGACAACCTGTTTCTGTAGGGGTCCGTTTATCTTATTGATAATCCGTTCGTGTCTCTGCATGGCGTTGTGGGCTCATGTTACACACACTCGCTACTACATGCAGCGCTCCATCGCTTCACGTCTAGTGAAATGCACAGTCGTAATTCAAAGGTTTTTAAATACCAAACACGATTATTAATTGCCGTGACGGTTCGGTTGTTCTTATCTTCCCTGGAGTCTACGTTGCAAACGTATCATAAGTATAATAAATGAATTATCAATGTATTGGTCATGTCGTGTCTGTGACTTCACATATGTTTGAAATCGTGTAAGGAGGACTGAAAGAGAGGATGGCGAAAACAGTAGTATTGTAAAACTTTCTTTCATCTTTCACAAATAGGGAGCTCTTGCCATGATGATACTCGTGCCGGCGTTCATGCTCAAGAGTATCATCATACTCCCGAGAGTTCATACGAAATGCATCTGTCACTGTTCCACCATGGACCTACGTTCCACGTAACCCTTCTCACCAACAGTTTTTCCTCCGAAGTAGCTTCTCTGTGTTTTCACACACACACAGACACATGTACACACTCGCTCTTCTCTCACTCTCTCTTAACGCTGAGCAGTATGTCAGCTCCAATCTATCGTAACCGGGCATCATGACGAGGCGCTCCAAAGCGTTCCCGACGCCATAATGAATCCGGACGGTTATGGCGATGCTGGTTTCTACAATTCAGCTCCAATCAGTGGGTGTGGGTATCGGTCTACAGTCCTGGGCAGGGGAATTATTGGTAGGAGTGTGCGTGTGTGTGGGTGGGTGTGCTGGGGTTAGGATGGGGAAAGTTCCTGTATCTTTTCTCCATGCATTGCATATTCATCAAATGTAGATCATCAAATATTTGGAATTGTCTACGTTTAACACTTTCCTGTCAGCATGTAGAGCCGCGTTTCCTGCCAAATCTCCCACGTGATCTGATTCACAGTTGTGTGGTGATGCTTTCAAGATTTTTGATAGAAGCACGTGTACAGTCCTAACACAGTAGCTCCATGGTCCTAACGGCCATATTCAACGCAGTCTATAAAAGTCTGACGGTACTAAGAGTAAAGTATAGATAAATGGAGATACCGCAAGAGGTTTAACAGTTTCGAAATTAGAGTAAACTTGATTGGTGTAGTACAGTCACTTTTACAGTAATATTTCTGAAAGAAAGTTTCGGCCTTCTACCTCTAATGCACATGAATAGTAATTTTTTTCTTTCCCATTGGTCGAATCTTATGCTTAAAATCCCCCAAATTTATTTATCAGTTGCCCATCCCACACCGTTTGCATCATTCATATCTAATAGCGATGGAATTATGGGGAGAAGGATAGCTCGTACTAGCATTTCGAAAATGAGAAGAATGAGAAGAAGAAGATGAAGAAGAAGAAGAAGAAGAAAGAAGAAGAAGAAGAACAACAACAACAACAAAAAAGGAGAAGAAGGCAATGACGAGGATGTCGATACAATATCATGTTGCTCTCAATCAATAATCACGTAACATAAGGATACATTGGCATTGGTCGTCATCCAAGCCTGTTATTACAGAGCGGCTGGAGATGATATTTCCAAGAATTTGTTCCACTTGGCACTGAGTTCTCCCGTCTTGTCTATAATTGTCTCTGACTACAACGGGAGAACGGAGCCGTGTTATATTTTATCAAACTTGTTCTTTATAGAGACCATTATGTGAAGTGGCTTGAATTTCTGCATGAGCGGATTTCCTCTCGTAGTGACTCTGCCTCCTGCCTACAGCTATACTTCTTCTCTATCTGCTGCATTACAATATTGCTATGAATTATGAAGGGGTATAATCAAAGAGACCATAATGCATTAAAATGAAAAAGCGAGATAGCTTATGAAAGAGTTGATTACAGAGATTGGCAAAACCTAGGGGGAAAAGACAATGGACAAATTTAAGGTTTTACATGACGAATTGTCTGTAAATGCATTGCACATTTTTAAAACTCCTTGTCAAACAGCACTGTTGTATACAAAACACATTAAAACATTATTATTTTGCCGTGACAACAATCACAAGTCATATTTAATGCGATGAAAACTAGCCTATCGCCAGGATGTGTCATGCATCACCACACTGTGTATTGACCTTTTGTGTATACTATGAGAATAATCAGTACATACTACACACAATGATGGCTGCTATAACATGATCATGTCTGATAATAACACCCCGAACCTTTTCAAGACCCAGATATGGCTTGAGAGCAATAAGATGGCAATTGCATACACTGTCTGCACCTTTTCTCTCTTTCTCGACAGAGATCCATCAGAGACCAACAAAACAAAGGTGTGACATTTCGTAGGGTGGAATTCATTCCAATATGGACAATCCAATATATACGTCAAACACAATTACAGCTCAGTCCATCTAAATACTTGTTTCCACATGGCGGGAATTCTAGAGGAGTGACGAACACTTCGAACAGCATCATTGCTCTCCGCGTCTTGGCTGAAAACGTTCAGACAAAATCTTACGGAGTCTCCCATTATTTTGTATTCTACTATCAACTAATTTGCAGGTTCGCACATACCCGTGTTCCACCGAATGCACATTTACTTACACATACCTGAAATATGAATAGTTTTTGTCTGCATACACTACGGTATCCTCATCACGAGCTGTAAATCGATACAAAGATTGCCACTGCCACCGTCTGAGATGTGACAACGAGTATGAACACTGCCCAAGATTCGGCTTCGCTCGTCCAAGCACCAAGGCCACCAACGCATAGTCGGGATGACTACAAATAATGCCTCGCTTCCTCTATTTCTAGGCAACATACAGTAACCCAGAGAGAGTGACGCCGGGTATATACCATTATGCTATTCACGCTCGGGGTACCTCCCCAGAACCCTGCCAATGTTGCGCACACGACACACAGACCAACCCCGACCCATTTCAAAATGTCGTTTAAAGTGGCTGATCAAACTCTTTTCTCGAGTTTCAATATTGCGTGGCAATGATCTCGCTAAACCCCTCTCTGCACGCATCAGCTTGCATAATATCATCGAGATTGACAAATTGCTAGTGGTACAATAGTGTACTATATCTAAGATAAACTAGTGGGTCTCTTGTAGGAACGCCTTGGAATTACATCAGGATAGACATAATTATCAAATGTGATGGAATTGGAATAATCAATACAAAACTTGCCGCTTTGTATTGATTATTACAGTATGATTCAGTGTTCATTTTATTTTCTTTAAGTTCTCATGACATTCTATTTATCCTCACTAAAAATCTACTAACCATTAACAAAAAGTTATTCTCAAAATTTTGTGCTGTCTTACATCGTCCGACACCCGAGTCGTAAATTCCAGTACAATCAGACTAGTTTTCAAAGACTTGCATGGAGTTTGTTACTGACAGTTTTTTCATTCCAGTAATCATGTATCACCATTGACAGACGTCAATGGATACAAACAGAGGCATGTGAGAAAATGGTGCAGTAACATCATCAGAACTTTGTTTGTTGTTGTTTGTTGCTGTTAGTTTTTGGGTGTTGTTTTTTTTTTAATCTCGTTAGGATTGATCTGTCTCTTCATGCGTTCAAATGTCTGGCTTTTTTTGTTTGTTTGTTTGTTTGTTTGTTTGTTTGTTAGTTTAAGAAAAAAGTGGGATTCATGCAAAGCTTTCTCGGAGCGAAATCCCTTTGATGGTGGAAGAAAGATCTCTAGAGATTCCCAAAGACGATATCATGCACACATTTCCCCAGTGACAAGGACCTCTGCTGGCCTTTGGCGTGCTCTTAACTCCTTTCCTGCATAATGAGAAAAGAAACCCCACTCCTTTTGCAAATAATCATATTTACACCGCTATACTTCAATGACGTTCAAACAGACACCTCAGGCAAATCTGCGGCGTGACAATCTGTTGGAGTTCCTGCAATATTTCGCCTTGGTTGATATATCGTCACAGAGCATCCAGGTCCTAATTACAGGCAATGTGCTAATTTTGACTTTCTGTTAACGTGGTGTTAACGCGGCCTCGTTTCACACAAATCACCTCACACACAGCCCCCACCACTCCCTATGATGAACATGTCTTAAGACCCATGCAGTGATATGAAGGAAATCGTGGAAAGAGTAGTTTGAGTAGCACCTCGGGGTGAGGATTCATGCTGTCTTTTCTGACACACTCCACCCTTCTGTCCTCGATAGCGATTCTGTTTATCTAGCGGTGGCCGAGCGAGACAGTCTCCGTGTCCTGGGCAGCTGGGCAACGCGTCATTTCTCATCATCAACTGGAATGGACAGAGACACCTTTCCACCATCGTAAAGCCTTTTATTCATGTCTCTAAACATATAGGCCTACGTACAAAGCTACTCGAGCCTGCACTTTAAGACTAGCACAATCCAATGATTCATAGTTCTACCTTTATTCACAGTTATATTGATCCTTATTATGTGATATGCAGTGACACATGAGGGCTCACATGCCCCCGGGTAATAGTAAAGAATTTTACTTTTGTGAGCCCTGGTCCATGTGTCACTCCTTTACAATTTATACATGTATACCCCTGTATGTATGTTACATGACATTGTACTGTATGTCGCAATTGTTATGTCGCAACCGTATGTCGCAATTTTCTTCTGTTCTTTGGGTCATCGCCTTGTGCACTCGAACGCACTCTGCATGGTTCTCGCTGAAACTCGAGTTCGGTCTTGCTATTCATCCTTTATATTTTAGATGATGCGAATTGAAAATTTCGCTTTCAGTTCACTAAATAACGACGAATTTTTTGACATGTTTCATCAAGACCCACATATAGTTAATGCCCCTAAAAATTATGAGTATTCTGCTGTTTATGATTTCGATTTTTTTGAAACAGATGTAGAATTTAATGAGGATAATCATGAACAATATTTAAGTTCCAAGTGTTATACTATGAATCAGTTCAAATCATTAACCGGACTTACTGATTGTTTTTCATTACTGCATTTGAACATAAGGAGTTTGAATAAGAATTTTGATGACTTTTGTTGTTTTCTGGACAGTACTCATGATATATCTTTTTCTGTAATAGGTCTTAGTGAAATATGGATTACTCAGGATTCTGCTTCCGCATATTCTATTCCAGGCTATGATTTTATAGAAAATAGTAGACGCGATAAAATGGGCGGAGGTGTTGGTTTATACGTCAAACAAAACCTTGATTACGTTATACACAAAGATTTAATGTGCATGAACAGAGTCGTTGAGTTATTTTGTGTTGAAATCAAGGTCGACCATGCCAAAAACATACTTGTATTTACGATGTATAGACCTCTTAATTCTAACACCCAAGATTTTTTGGATTATTTGCAAATTTTATTCCATAATCCAGTATTTCATAATAAAGACTGTTATATTATGGGAGAGTTTAATATAGATTTATCTAAGTTTCAAACAATGAATACTGCTCAATCTTTTCTTGATATTATGATGTCCACATCTTTTTTACCCCTTATAACTAAACCAACTCGAGTAACCAATCACTCGGCAACTCTTATTGATAATATATTTTGTAATATCAACCCCTTACCGGTATCTGGTATTGTTCTTTCAGATTTATCAGACCATTACCCTATTTTCACTCACATACCCCTTCAGAAAAAAAAAAAAAAAACTACCATGAATGACCCGGTGTCAACTTTCCGGAAAGTGACACCTGGAAATATAGAGAGGTTGCAAAATGACCTCGGTAATGTGGATTGGTCTTCTGTATATAATACCGAAAATATAAATGAGGCTTATGATTTGTTTATGAGTACTTTTATTTCGCTTATGGATAAGCATGTTCCTGTTGTTAAAAAGAAATCTAGAAATTATAAAAGATCCCCTAGACTTCCATGGATATCTAGGTCTTTACTGCGATCAATCAATCGAAAAAATAATTTGTATTATGCTGATAAAATTAAACGTACCCAGCAATCTCATGATAGATACACTTCATATAAAAACGTCCTCACACATTAATGTTACGTTACGAGAAACGGAAATACTTTACTAATCAGATAAGTTTGTTTAAACATGATATTCAAAATACTTGGAAAGTTATTAATATGGCTATGAATAAAAATAAGGACAAGCCCCGTATTACATCAATCAAATACGGTGATTTATTTGTTGATGATGTTTCCTCAATAGTTGATATTTCTAATCAGCATTTTTCACAAATAGGAAGTAATCTTGCCCAAAATATTCCATATATTCATCTGAATTTTCAAGATTATTTAGAAATCCCCAATCCTAGCTCATTGTTTTTCATGCCTTTGCACAGAAATGAATTATTAGATATAGTTCAGAATTTAAAAAATAAAAAAAGCTCTAGTTATGACGGCATTGATAATGTCCTTTTAAAAAGTATTATTGATTATGTCGTTGATCCACTTGTACATGTATTTAATTTGTCTATAAGTAATGGTGTTGTCCCTGAGGCTATGAAAGTCTCAACAGTAATTCCTGTCCATAAAAAGGGGGAAAGGGAAGATGTCTCCAATTATAGACCAATATCCCTGCTAACCTCCGTTTCGAAAATGTTAGAAAGGGTTGTTTACACCAGGCTTTTGAAGTTCTTAGACACTCATAAAATTATGTCTGATCATCAATTCGGATTTCGGCAAAAGCATTGCACATCTCATGCAATCCTTACCTTCCTTGACAGGGTTTCAAAAGCGATAGATACATTTTATCATACTATTGGAGTCTTCCTGGACCTCTCCAAGGCCTTTGATACCATAGACCACAACATACTGCTTCACAAATTATCACATTATGTTATCAGGGGAAAGGCCTTGGAGTGGTTCAAGAGTTATCTTTCTAATCGAAAACAATTTATATTTATCAACGGTCACGCATCGACTATGCAAAATGTTAACTGTGGTGTTCCTCAAGGAAGTTTACTAGGTCCCCTTTTATTTATTCTCTATGTCAATGATATGTCAAATTCTTCAAACATCCTCTCTTTCTTATTATTTGCGGATGATACTAATGTGCTTTTATCTGATTCTGATTCTGACCGATTAATTGATACTTTAAACAGTGAATTAACGAAGTTACTTCATTGGATAAGAGCGAATAAACTGTCAATAAATTTGCAAAAAACTAAATGTATGCTGTTCAGTAATTCGCTGGAAAATTTACCGAGAAATGTTTTTCTGGAAGACACGGTCACAGAAGAAGTCTCTTCCATCAAATTTTTAGGTTTGATTCTGGACAATAAACTTACCTGGGGATTGCATATTGATTCTGTATGTCGTGTTATTTCAAGGAATAAAAGTATTATAAAGAAAGTTACATTTTATCTTCCCCAAAATGTACTTTTTATGTTATATTCTACTTTGATACTACCTTACTTAAACTATGGGATACTCGCATGGGGAAACACTTTTTCTACTTACACAGAAAGAATATTATTATTACAGAAAAAAGCTCTTCGTATCATTAATTGTCACGAATCGTGGAGAAGTCATACTAATAATCTATTTCACGAAAATAACATTTTGAAAATTTATGACCTTTATCGTTTGCAATTAGGACAATTCATGTATAAACTCACCAACCATTCTCTCCCCCTTGTGTTTGATTCTATGTTTTTAAAGAATGAAACTGTTCATGCATATCCAACCCGTCAATCCCATGAATATCATTTGCCTTTGACTAGGACGGTTTTTGCAAAATCTTTATTCTCCTTTTCTGGACCAAAATTCTGGAATTCTCTTGATAATAATATAAAAGAAGCTTTAAGTTTCAATACATTTTCTTTAAAGTTAAAGAATTATTTAAAAATTTCGTATGCAGCATAATGATTCATTTTTTTTTTTTTTTTTACTTTTGATTTTCAAAACTGTTGTTGCTCGGTAATCTCACTACTCTTTGTTTATCAGTGAGCCCGAGCTTTTGTGCCTCCAGTGCCCTGGTTATGACCCATCGTTTCCCTCTCCTCTCCCCCTCCCCCCCCCCCCCCTTGTCCACCTCGGACTTACTACCTTCCTCACTATCTTTCTATCCTCTCATCAATCTTTCCTTACAAGAGAGCCGCCTTGTGTTTGTCAATGTGCGTTGGTATGTGTGCATGTATGTGTGTATTACTCTGTCTCTTTTTTTTTACTACCGCTTAGGGAAATTGTTGTTGTTTTTGCTACTATATGTTTTTTTTTCTGTATGAGGGGACTGCATTCTACAAGCTCTGCTTTTTAGCAGTCCCCTCCATTTCCAGCAATATTGTTTATGCATTTACCACAGTGATAGTTTATAACAGTTATTTTTTTGTATCTCTGTTGATAATTTACCTGTATCTTTTTTACAATGTTATTTCTGTTCATGTTCATTGCATTGTGGTACTGATTTTCTGACATCTGTGTATACGAATGTTTCATTGTACTTCCAATTATTTTGTTTGTTGGAAATGAAATAAATCAACTTGAACTTGAACTTGAATTGTATGGCCAACTAAATAAATAGATAAATAATAATAATGATAATAATGATGATGATAATAATAATAATAATAATAATAATAATAATAATAATAATAATAATAATAGTTATTGTTATTATTATTATTATTACTATTAATATTATTATTATTATTCCTTTTTTTACCTCTGAAACGTGTGCCCTGGGAAAAGAAATAGTTAGTAACTACTTTGTTTTCAGCTCTGCAAAAGATATTGCTGCCATTACAGGAACACAAACAGGACGTATACTCTAAACGCCATCTTTAAAGGCCAGCACGATGTATAGGAAACTCATCGTATGATGCATCAGAGAGGAAGACACCCCTTCTTTGTTCCTCCCGGTGGCGGGAGATAGCTGAATTGCCCGCCTATAGATTGTAATATATTGGAAGTGATGTCCTTGAGAGGGGACATTCTCTGCATGACGGCTATGTACTTCATGGTTAATGATGAACTGGTAGGGGCTTCTTGCAGATTGTGTTTCCATTATACCCAACTTCAATCGGGCGTGTAAGCATGCCGGCCTACTGGCTCTTAACGTCGCAGTGGGGGTTTAACATGAAACACAAGTCATGACACACGGGGAAGCGCGCGTAGAGCGAAGGTCGATCTTTAAGTATGATGCATTTCTTTCGACAAGATTGTCTCTCATGTTCCCAGGCGCGAGAGATGAGTGCTATCTAAAAACATTACCAGTAAGTTAATAAAACAATAAATATCAGAATCAGATCAAAGCAAAAGTTTATTGAAACAAAAGTGGTTCTTTACGCTAAACGAACCACTCAGATTGCACTCGACGGAAGTTTGTACTTTAATGCCGATATGCTCACTGTTTGCCTCACGTGAAAACTACAGAGTAGAACAATGTATTTTTAAAAGAAACGTTTAAGTGGTCAACTATATACCTCTGACACGGGAGGTGTTTTGGTCCTATATTATCATATATCAATATTTATTTCACTTGCTATAATTTCCCATACATAGTATTGCTAATGAACTATATTGTTTATTCTTGGAGTTTCAACAGAGAGTTATTCGTGTATGGGAGAAAATGGAACTTATGGAGCGCTTACAACTCACACTTTGAAGTTTTTACTACGGCTTCAATATCAAAATAGATATTAGGTTTCAACGGTATGTGAAATATCTGAGTACAAGACGAAGCCTATCTTTTAGACACAAGTTAATTTCATTAAAAAATATTTAGTAGTTATAGGAAGTTGCTCAAATTCAGTTTGGTTTAATGACGATTTTTATAGGTATAAAGCTAATACTATAAACTTTTGTTTTGTTGGGGATGTTTGTTTGTTTGTTTGTTTGTTTTTTGATAGACCTTGGTATTCTGGAAATGAATTTGCTTGAAAGACAAGAAGATAGTAAATAATTCCTAAATTCTCTGATGCTAATGAAATTCTAATGGAGCTAATGATTGCCTAAAGACCTGTCACGACCACGTAGCCCTACATTACTCACACTCTTGTCAGTTTCATTACCAGAAAGGTACCTACTTCTGTTATTGATGCCAATTTTGAGAGGGACAGTGATTTAGGCGTCTTAATAAGAAGGACACTCTCGTTCCCCCATTAGTGTTGTGACCATGTGTTAAGTGAATGATTACTCTGCGATCTCTAGGGACCGCTATAGGCTGCATGGCAGAGACTCGCGAATCCTCCAGTGGTACCAAGTATACACCGCCGAGTCTCGTAAGATGACGCATGAGCTGAAGGGAGACTCATATACTATTTGGGCACGCTCACTCACGCCCACGCACGCATACACACGACAGAACACACGCATACACACGACAGAACACACGCACACACACATACGTAGGTTACCCATAGTGACACGTAAAATTATGTGTATATGCATCTACTCTCGTAATTCTTCAAGCTCTCTTTGATGGTCCATCTTTAGTTTCCTTTTGTTTGTTTGTTCGTTCGTTCGTTGTTTATTGAAAATCCTCTACTTCATATAGACATATACACACACAAGAACAGTATTTCATTATCACCAGCTTGTCATAATCATATCTAATCGAACACAACTTTTTAAAATACGAGGCTTACGTAATTCATCTTTTTGTTTGAGTATTATGTACGTCAAACCGACATCGCCTGAGGAAAATGTCCACACTGCGAATACACACAGTATTCTAAATTATTCCATATCTGATTTGCCTCTTATTTCATTCCCCAGCCCCTGCTTGTTAAAAGACAATAATTCGTACTAGCGAATAATCCGAACATCAGTCAGTTTCATGTTAATTTTTAGCAGTGGGTTTCATGCGAACGGATGTCAGCTCGTTATGTGATATTTAACAGGCTCGTTACAATAATGCACTTGTCCCATGTTTGACAGATATGCCACGAGCAATACAGTGAAAATCCCTTGAATAAACATTCTGGAACGATGACATATTGGAAAATTTTTGAATATTACGATGCCCGTACGAAGGTTTTCCTTTCGGGGGAAGTGCGACAGTTATTACGAAACTTTAATTATCTGCGAGTGGCGCGAAGTTCCCATGTGATCAGATCGCACTTACAGGACCCTGGAAATTCAGGATTACAACGCTTTCTGCAAAACTGTAATCGTTATTTTCCTCTTCTTTTCGAACGTGTTTAATAAAATTTTGGAAGGAATTCATGAAGGATAGTGACACAATTTCTCACAGACCTGTCTGAATATTCAACAGATTTTAACGGAAAAGACCCAAAATGACAATTGATTATAAAGTCAAGCAATATACAGCGGCAGAGGATCAGTAATCAAACAATACAACGGATACAGCAATCATAGGGAACGGGGCAATGCAGTTGCACTATTTATCGCACCCTTTCCCCCAAGAAGATGGCCCTGATTGTTGAGAACGAAGCAATGAGAGCGTCATTGGGATATTAATCTTTCTGATAAATTGCCGTCAAACACATTTGTCCCTATATTTTGTCAATTCTCTAACTTATATGTGATATCCACGTATCGACATCCAGACTTTAGAATGACATCTTCCAAGAGTGAACTGCTGTGCATAGGAGCTATAGGTGTTAGATCATTCGTTTGATTTGTTTCTTGAAAACTCAGAAGGCTGGGTGGAAAATAGAAGTTTCTTTAATCTATTCTTTCTATCATGAGGAGTCTTGGTATCACACATTAACAGATCATCAGCTCAGGAATAATGAATAGGATTATACTAAGTTCCGTCGTGACTGAAAAAAAAAGAAGGAATCATCCATGTTCTCCAAAGGGTAACATTCAAGTCATTTTAAAGCATTTAAATGCAAACAACTACTACCCTGTAAAACGAGGAATGTTCGCGTGCATTTTAGTTTCTTGAATTTCGCGAGAGCCAAGATTCGCGAAATTAAAATGCACACGAATGCTCTTGTGTACACTATAATCATTGAATGCCAGAGGCACTTCGTGAAAATTTCATGCCGTGAAAAAAAGGCCGTCGGCTCCAATTCGCGAAAATTTCATGCCGCTAAAATTTTATGTTTGACAGCAAACTAGACTTCTTTGGGATCAAAGCAAGCAGCTACAGGGCATGTAGCTGCATTTCACAGGGCCCTACGTCTATTCTAAGTGACAAAGGATGTCCCATTAGATAATGATAACGACACATGCTCACATTGTCGTGTCTCAGTTTTGTCCGATTTCGCTCAACGTTCAATGGTCCGTCCTTTAAATTTTACCACACCCGTTCAAAACAACCTTTTTTTCTGTCCGGTTGATTTACTTCTTACATCAATATCGATTACTCTCATTGACGTCTTGTACTCTTGGGACGACCCAATTGATGAACGAGACAGCTCTTTTTGTTTCGCCTTTTGATCCAGTCATATCTCATTTCTTCGATCCCTTCTAGGGACGCCATTTCACATGTTGGCCGATCGCCAGGGAGTAACAAAAGTCATCTTCGAAATGGGGAGTGGAAGTGGAGTCAAGCTCAGCCTTCCGCAAACCTGCCTGGTTCCAGACCACATTAATGACGGACGGACGACATCCTAACCTCCTGATGTCTTTCATAGGGACAGGTGGTGATTGTTCTTTGAGTCGGCATCCAACTCTTAATTTCCAGTACTACCTTAGTCTAGTTTAGGGTGCACGCCACGAGCTCGACACCCAAGAGTCATACAGCCCACACTGTAAAAAGATCGGTGTTAGATTTAACACCACGGGTGTTAAATCTAACACCGATCAAACTTCAATAAAGGACCACACCCACAGGTGTTAAAAATGCACTGTGATGGTGTTGAAAAGTGTTCACCTGACACTTCGTGGTGTTAATTTGACACCGTACCTGGTGTTATTTTGACACTGTACTGGTGTTAATTCAAAAATGACACCACATGGTGTTGATTTGATATTTGCTGGTGTTAATATCAATGGTTTAACACCCGTCCAGCTTCAATAAGGGACCACACCAGCTGGTGTTACTTTGGTTGTAAATTTATTTTCACATTTTTTCAAAAATCTAGTATTTTAATGTAAAATTCTTGATCGTCTTGTTTAAATTAAAAATCAACAAGAAGTGCAGTTACAAAGAAACTCTTCAAAAAAAGTTTAAATTTGGAAATGACACCCGTAGGTGTTAATCTAACACCATAAATGAGCACCGAAAATTTAACACCAGCTCGGTGTTCACTATTTAACACCGGACTTTTTGCAGTGCACGAGTTATCAGCTCACGCGTCATACATCCCACGACCTAGACACTAAGCGACCAAGGCACACGGGCTGTGTGACTCGTGGGGCTGTTTGACTCGTGGGTGTCTGACTCATGGGCGTCTGACTATATGGGCCTTCCCCCCCCCCCCATGTCTAGATCGTGGGATGACCCGTCTATAGTAGAGGGCTCACGACATGTTTTACAGTGATGTTCATTTTATGCACAAATTCTGTTGCTTGTAATGCTCCTGTAAGAGCAGCATGCAAGTTGTGTTCTATAGATACAGAAGACATCTTTTGCAGGAGCTACAAACTTCCAACAAGCCACGATCTGAAGACGGCAAATGACTTCACATGGCCACAAGAAGTGAAGAGCATTCAATGATAATAATGTCTTATTGATCCAGGGTATAGCCTCTTCAGTGTTGCCACTGCTCTACCAGAGAGCCATGCCATTATTATCACCCTAGCGTTGCCAGGTACCCATTAACACCTGGGTCAAGAGGGACATGGTGGGTAAAAGCATTTTGTCCCAGGACGTAAGCACTGGATGGGAATCGAACTCGGGTCCTCCGATTTGGAGTTGGTAGTCTAATCTATTATGCCTCAGCGCCGCCCCCCCCCCCCCCAATGAATTTCTTTTTCAGTATTTGAGTATGAGAAGCTTGTCAGTTGCAAAAGATGTAAACATGGGATTTTTATGTGTAGCATTGTAATGCCTCTGATTCGAAAAAGTGTTTACTGCAGAAGTCAACAGTCTGGCAAAATGTGGGAAGTTTTATTTCCTCTGATCATGGAATGCAAGGGAAGCTATCATGTTTAACGGGTGATAAAAGTATGACTTTATAATTGTGACTTTGATAATGGTGAATGCTGCTTCTGCTGCAGTGCACAAATTATCTTGGTGAGGGATCGTGGGGCTTTCACGCAAACGAATACTTAGAAGGTTTGGCGGAAAATGTCGAGCAAATTTCGACACCTGTCAAGTCAAGCTCGTGTCACTTGGAAACACCAATGATAAGATCTGTGTCGGCCTCACGCTGAGGGGGCAATCTCCACAGTTTACTGGGTCAGTTAAGCTCTGGTTAGCGTTCATCTTTTGCAAGTCCTTCCAGTTCAACGAAATTCCACCTGAGGATGAAGATTTTCGAACGTATTGTTGTGATTATTATAATTTGTTGTACGCCGCTTGTGTAGTTCTTGAAATACTGTACAGGACTTAACAGTGTAAGAGCATTCTCATGCACGTTATCTTTATTTGTATATACCTTTATGCTTATTGAGACTCTTTAGACATAACAAACTCAAAGAAGTTTCATCGGATCAACATCCAGTACATGAGCTGTTTATAAGTAAGCTTTCTTCAAGCATTCATTCTTATCGACCCCAAAAGATGGCTGGGGCTACTAGCCCAAAGAGCAAGCATAGAATTATACACAATGTAAGTAGGACAACAATTATATACATGTAAACTTTGTCTACTAGCAAACTTCATGGCTTTGCATCTATGTCAACTTCAATGCACCTGCCTCTTAGACTAGCACAGCCACGCACATACATTGTACATTGTTACTCCCCTCTTAAAACCCATTCAGTCATTCATTGGAAGAGGAAACTATGATCACAAGCGAGCTCATAGATCATGTTTTATCCACTAGCTGATCATAAATCCTCAGAATGTTTTCAACGGGAGGGTGATTTATGATCGTCCCTCCTCTCCAGACTAGTTAATTCATGATGTGTCTATTCCCGCCCGTTCATTATCACGGACACGGCTGATGGTAACTATAAATGAACTAATTTGAACGAAGGGGTATAGCGTGTATGTGTGTGTGTGTGTGTGCGTGTGTGTGTGTGCGTGTGTGTGTGTGTGTGTGTGTGAGTGTGCGTGCGTGTAATGTGTGTTTGTCATGTCACGTTTCAATACATAGCAATGTTAGCATTCATATTATTAACCTAAAATGATATAATCTATACTATATAGTCAAACTTTCAGAGAGGGACGCTTTTATGTTTGAATAGGGAGTTCCAGTGCCATTGAAAGTCAGTCTGAAAAGAAGGAGTAATCTTATTTCAGCACAACAGTGAAAATTTGATCAAATTTGGATGAAAAATAAGGAATTCATGACATTTTGAAGTTTTTATAATTTTTCAGGAAACAGTTCTTGAACAGTCAATATGAATATGTAAATGGTGAAGTGATGATGTCATCCCTAACAACTTGCCATGCAGTTTGTACATAAATTGTGAAATTTCAAATTTTTCACTTCTACTCAATTACGCCCAATCTCAAATCCTGATATAACAGATCATCATTCTGAAGTTATTCAGTGTTTTGCACTTCAATAATAGAAATGTTGTATTTTCATCATTCTTTTTTTTGTACACAATCAATGGAAAATTATGACGTGATGATATCATCAGCTCACTCATTTGCATATTCATATCAACTGTTTAAGAACTATTCCGGCAGAAATTAGGGAAACATTCACAATTTCATAACTTCCCTACTATATGATTTTGATCAAATTTTCACTGTTGTACTCGCCAGAGTTTATTCTTTTTAATCAGAATAACTTATAACTGGACTGGAATTCCTCTTTCATTCTTTTATGAAAAAGCAAGAACTGAGCCGTCTAGGGGGCCACGGGATGGTTTTTAGTAAGGATGGGGTGATTTTTTTTCTTATCCAAAAGTGTCAAGGATTGCAGCCCCACCCCACCCCCTTTCTGGGAACTCATACCGTTACCTGAAGGAACCTAGCGATTGATTTGATTTTCCATTTATTCGTTTACTATCGCTAAATTTCAACAAAAATTATAACATCTTATATCATGTCATAATGTTAAATACACGTTCTTCCCTGCATCTGACAATGATTTTAAAGTACACCACTCAAACTACAGTATGTGATGTTTCACTTTAATGTCCATGCACTGCGCAGGACTTTTTGTGGGAACGGAGGAGACATGGTGAGAGAAGGGGTACGGGAAAGGGAAAATGCTGCTATACGCGTTCAATGCCTCAAACCAGGTATGTAGAGCCAGCATCGGAGCCGTGTACACGACGTGTATCAATACACGGTTACCTCCTTGCAACTGAAGAACATACGCCACACAACTGGTCACATGCAAGTGCTATATGCCATGGGTTATGTATGGTACCGCAAGTGTTGTCCCTTGCTTGTAATCTATTCTGGAATTTTTTTTTTAATCTTACGTGCTCTGCATAGCGCTGGCTCACCATCCGTATAGGATGTAAGGTCCATTTTTCGTTTTCTTTAAAAGACGTGAAGCTCCCCAAACAGAATTGTTTCATGTTCTTATTATTGTTGTATAGTCGAGCCACAAAACGTCTTGAAAACAGATACGTGGTTGTAAAAAAAAAAATAGATAAAGAAGAAGAACAATCCTGAATCTCTTCAAAGTGCAAAGACAACATCGGACTGTTTCACTTTACCCTTTTCGACAGGGACCATATAAAAGTTAGTTTTGTTATAGTATAGTACGTGTTATTTCTTTCCATGACGCCAAGATGACAGATTAATCGGATAGCAGTATATATATATATATATATATATATATATATATATATATATATATTTGTGTGTGTGTGTGTGTGTGTGTGTGTAAGTACCACAGGAGTACAAGTAGTAAAAACAAAAGCAAAAACAATCATAAAGATAACAATATTTTTCTAAATAAATCGGTGGATATCAATAGTAGAAGCAGAGTAAACTATGGAATTAAAGCATGGGGACATGCTAGTGAATCTACCTTATGTACTCTGGCCAGAAGGTTGCTGTATATACGTGCCACCATGATCTTAGCATATTTTGACCCCCTCCAAACTATTAGTTCAAAGGCCGCAAGTTCCAGACATTAAAGTATTTTTCAAGATACATATAGGCGTTGTGTTTGCTCCCTCGTGTTCCATTTAGTCAGTGGCAATGCTCCCCATTCTGTACTACTCGACATTGTTGATTTGCATCACACAGGTAGAGTTCTGTGCGCATAATGTATAAGAAACAACCTAAAATATATTTGCCAAAAGTTAAAACGAATGATGGAAAAATCTTCTGTATATCTTTCGTTGGTGCATCTTTTTTGAACGGCGATGCAGTTCAAGTAATACTTTCTGTACAAATCTAAAATCATATCATGCATATATCATTGTTTGCTAAACTATTTTGAATATGTACGTTTCTTACCTTTTTTTAAACTTCAATGTAAGTATGATACTTTTGATGTGTTCTTTTGTCCTACAGAAGTTCGTACAGGGTAGGTGTAATCTATAGGCAAGTTACCGGTTTATCTCACCATTATTGTAAATTTACAGTAAAGAGTGTAAGCTCTGTCAAGTCACACCTGATTTTATGCTATTTTCTGAAACCTTTTGTCCAATGGTATATCGTCAGTATGTATTTCTTAATGATTATCATGCAATTTTAAACATCATTTTGGACAATAAACTTCAAATTCAACGTCAAGCTTTTAGCAAAAATTAATGGCTATATGAAAATATGTACATAATGTAGTCCTATATCAGCAGTTATCAATTTATTGGTTATTACCTACGGAACTATCGTTGTTACTATCATTACTGCAATCTTGTTGATATCCATGCTGAAGCGGTTGCAGCAGCAGAAGTAACCGTTGTTGCTGCAGGGATGGTTGTTGCAGTGGAGCTTCTTCACTTTGAACAGGTTGCAGAATTACAAGGTTTACACGAAATAAGAAAAATTATTCTGTTCAGTCGTCAACAAGAAGAATTCGTTATTGCAAAAACCATTATTCTGTTATTTAGAAAGGTGTATATGGACACATAAAAAAGAAAGTTTATACCTTTGAATCATACAGAGTGTAGCGAAGAATTTAAATCATGACGATAAGGCATGAGCACCATTAGAATGACGTTGATCACGTCTATAATGTTGAGTTCACATCTAATGAAGATTACAACAGAGATTGGTATTACTACGGAGATGTTAAATATGAATACATCGGAAGCAGTGGGACTGCATATACTAACTCGACAGAAATTATCCAATTCTATACTATTCCCCAAAAGCCTAGAAGGCAAGACTAACAGCGAGTTTGGTCGATGTGCTTCAATATTGCGGTCTGGATCCAACTTCTTCATCGACATTAGACGTGCAGCAAGTGCGCGGTGAGATCTCGATGACATCCAACCGCATTAACAGTTTCCTCTCGGCGGCGCTTGTAATATCATCCTAGGGGCTGTAAATGTTTATACTTCTGATTTGCAAGTTTATGTCGTCTTTGGTGTCTAAAATCTTAACTCCTGATCAAGGAACAAAAAAAAATGGTTTGAATATATATACCTACTTCCTTTGAAGCTGTAATGTGGATGCATGCCTTGTTGAGATGCTATATATATACCGCCCAGACATGACATTGTGAATGTTGGCGGACATGATTACATATACCAAGGAGATATACCTCCTCGGGTATATCGATCTCTAGATGACAATGAGGTTAAAGATACCCACTATTTTGTCTATGAAATCAAGGTATCATGAATTGTTGGACATTCATGTCTTTAGTAGTATTTGAATTTTGGATCTTCCGCTGGGAGCGTTGGACACTGCGGCTGAGACATGGTCATGGATGTTACATAATAAATGCTATCTGCACATCACTGGCCTGAGTAATAATTTCAGAACATGACACAGGGTTTCTTAATTACGGACAAAATCGTAATGAAATTATATGAACATCTAAAGTCATGTCAACCACATAGATATACGCACTTAGCAAGGCGTGCTTATTGGCAAAATGTCAGTATTGATGAGCCTCACGTGTGTCTAATACACGGTCTCGTAATACCTCGCACTTAACTCGTATCTGCCACCCGACATATTAATGAACCATGCTGACAAGAGAAGGAAGTCTCGACTGGATGTGCAATGGCGGATGGAGAGGTACGTATCTCATTTCAGTAAAGGGGGGGGGGGATAGGGGAGGGGTGCAAAGTAAATAATGAGACGGGAGCAGGATGGGTGCAAAGGCACGTTTAAGAAGGTCCCTTGTTTGTTTACATGCTCCCTTATTCAGTTTAAAGGAAAATACAGCACTCCTATGACCATGTCCCTGGATGGCAAGTTTATGTGAGCTTAACTTTTCAAGCTTGAATTTTCCGATCTGAACACCTGTTATCTTCGTTTTAAGACAAGACAATGGTTACGTTGATACAATGCGTATCATCTACAAAGAACAAAATCGTGCATATCATTAGTAAAATGTGGAATCACGTACACAGCTTCTGTGGTCAATAAATTCATTAAGTTTCTTGATGTCATCTTTTTGCCTAAATCATGAAAAGACAAAGGTTTGAATGAAGAATAGTCATTGGGTAAACAGGAATGATTCTACATACTTAGTGTCTTGCATGCAAGACAGTAATATGCGATGTTAGGTAGCATCATGCGTTAATGAGGACAAGGACAATCTCATTGCCGTGGTTGATACTTGCTTATATTATGATACCCAAACCCACCTATAACATGACTTTAGTAGTATATAATATGTTCTTTAACAAAGATATCAAGAATTTTCTACAAAGTTTACAGCAAAGCAATTGAAAGCTGTTGCTAAAATGTCGAATGATAAAGGATTAGAAGATTATTTTGATATTTCCCTGTCAAAACGGACGATAGTTCAAGTGTGGTTCAACCGATTTCGACTACAACATTCTGGGGCTAGTATTGCATTTTATTCGATTCTTTTCTTGTTTGGTTGTTAGTTTGTTTGTGAGAAATCGCAAACCAATGGCCTCAAAAACATTCTCCTATATGCAGAAGGTGGTGATTTTTTTTACTTGCCTTCTATGACGTGATTCGGTGAGTGGACGAGCCAAAACAACATTGACGTCAAGGAGTTGTGTACTGTAAGAAGTGCAAACTTCTTCTGTTACAGACCAAAACGCCAAGTGAATTATTATCCGAATGGCTATTAAGCATTACTGTAAATCAAAGCCATTAGAATCCAACTAGCATGTCTAGCCAGCCCTGGGGGATAATAAAGCGAGGTTTTGAGCATTAATAGCTACTAGGGCATCATCATAAAACCATCTGCGCATTTTTATGCCAGGCCAGTATGTGACTCCTGTTTGTGTGGACTGGGAATGAAGTCACCCATTTGTGCGACTAATTGACTCGTTAACTCTGTGTTTTAATGACGGGAGAGCTATTAAAAAGCTGGATTGCTGGGTGGCTGCACAGTTCCAGTCCAACGAGAAAAAAAAAAAGGAGCAACATATTATTTTAAGCAGCTGGATTCTGACGCACTATGCCGAAATAGCAGAATTCAAAATCATACGTATATTTGTTTCCCGAAAAATTCCCGGAAAATTCCCGAAAGCGATATTCCATGAGAAAGAGAACGAATAGTTTCTCACCTGACTTTCAAACACTATATACGTACAATATACATGTATATGGGAGTATTTTGTCTTTCTTTCCATTCCAAAGGATCAGGCTTCCCTCTACATTCTTCACATTGTCCATTTCTCCTTGTCATCTGTAGTTTACCGCCATCTTCCCCTCACTCGTCTCTCTCAATGTACAAAGTTAAAGGGATGGTTCTTGTATTGCTGGAGATGAGGATACAGCTTTTAACTCTCTTTTTGCGCAATACTGAGAAGCCAACACTTATGAAATGTTACAGAGCATGCCATTCGTAGAGGAATCCTAAGTTTATTTGATAAAAGTTAGTTTTGAAATTGCTGACATATCCAAAAATAAAGAAACACAAAGCTATCGTAATAATAGGTGGGTCCCACCTTTTATTAAAAATGCTCTGTTTTGGATATCTTGGCCATTTCAAAACCAATTTTCATCAAATAAACGCTGACATGCTCTTTCACTTTTCATGAGAAGTTTCTCATTATCTCACCAATAAAAGTTAGAAACCTGAAGGCAGGTCTCAACCAAAACTACACTATCCTTTAATATTCTTTCTCGCAATGTTGCTCTCATCGAGTTTTTCCTATACACACAAAATATATGTTTGTATATAAATCTCATTATTTTGTACCTGAAAACTCTCATTCCGATGACATGACTAAGTACAGATACAGCGAGAGAGCAAAATAAGACAAGAGGGAAGTGTGTGATGTTGGCTATGGTAGGGTGTGCCGTATACATGAATTAGTGACAGCTGGTGAGTGCGTCTCAACGTTATAGAGATATCTAAGTCCTGGAAATCGGCTCTGAGATGCCACCAAAAAAAAAAAAAAAAAATCAACGATGGGCATGCAGCCATAATCCATAAATTGAAGGAACAAAGACATATAGACAGGAGGGATACCCCTCAACTTGTTGACAAATTATCCTATATGCATGGCTTCACGCCCATGTCCCTCTGCCCAGCCTAGCCGCTGATGTATATTGCATAAAGACGTTCTCGTAATCGTCCTGCTCCATCGAGACTTACATCTATTGGTGCCATTGGGAACCATCAATTATGCAATAACTATAGCTAATGCACGGCTGGGAGGTTCTGTACGGGGAAATTCAAGGCAAAACAGACAGATTTAGCCCTGAGCATGCTGTGAAGGCCACAACCACTGCCGCGGCCCCCGATTCCCCAGGGCGTGGGGATTTGGGGACTGCATTTGCGAAGTCTCCTATGCAGATGTATACTTCAAGGTATGCGTGCGCGTACAAAACTGCCTGGAAATTTACTTAGTACACCACGATTTACTCGAGGGATTGGGAAGTTCCACACGTACGGAGATCAATGGAGTCTACACATGCCTGTACTTAAGGAGAGATGCTTTGCTTTCATATGATTTCATTGTTATTCATTAGGAAAGCGATGTGGCTCAGTTGGTAGCGGGTCTGTCTCGCAATAAATAGACTGGGGTTCGATTCCCATGAAGACTATCTGAGCAATGTTTTAAATCACCTCTAGTAAATGGCAAAACACTCTTTGCCTCGGATAGGACATAAAATGGAGGTCCCGTGTGTGAGGGAATCACAATTCACGCACAAAGATGTCACTCCAATATTATCCAATGCAAAGAGCAGGGTGCTAACCGTGCATCCCTTCAAAAATCCTATTCCTTTTCCATCCTAAAGGGGGTATCTCGAAGAATCTCTAAGAATCTGGAACAAGCATAATGTGAATGGTTGACCGCCTGAGTGGGAGGGGGGGGGGTGGTCCTACTACAACGACGCCACAGAAAACTGGTGAATGACGCCGACCCCTCATAGTTTGCTCCAGGTGACTTTAGCGATAGTTATAGCACATGATATCAACCAAGCACCTTGTGCCATACGAAGAAGAAGAAGATTGTTATTTATTCATTTCTCCTCGAACTTAGATTCCAAGAGAATCACAAACACCACAGAAGTTTAAAAATATAGAATAGAAGAAATTCATATCCCTTGATTTATATAACTTGTGGAAATCAAAATATTGTTATGATAAATTACCACTGACTTCATTTAGCATGCACCTGCTGGAAATGGCTGAATTGATATGATAAACCTCAGCAAATTACCTGAATTCATACCTGAAAACTTCAGCTCATTAATATTTCTATCATCAAAGAACACTCAACGAGTTGAATCGAATCACCAGTCATTGCCAGTGGGTCGTGATCCTTATGCCATTCAAGTCTCCTTGTACCAACCAATTGGGTTTCAGAAATCATGCACAACTTCAAAAATTTATAGTAACTCCAACCGCAATATTGGAGAACACAATATCACATAGCGCAATATACTCTTTGTTAGTTTCCTTTGATGCAGCTTCTGGTATAGGTAATGGGACAAAATAATAGCATACTGATTTGACCTGCAAGTGACATCAAAATCTATGCTCTTGTGAAAAAAAAAGAATCTATACCCAATCGATTTTAGAATCATCCTATATACATAAATAAGCATATTAGAAAAATACAAAGCAATTACTTAACTCTTAACTGAACCTTCAAGAGAGAAATTAATTCATCCATAATGTCTGTGCAGCATGAAACAGGCATCAACAGCGAAATACCAATATCAATAAAAGTGTGGACTTGCCAAGAGCAATACATCATTTCACTTATATCAAACACCTCGCTATTTTTGTGCACAGAGAGATGATTGAAAAGAAGTGAGAGTGATGAGAGAGGAGGACGATACATTGGGAGAGGAAAATAGACAATGGAATCAGACAGAATGGTGAAAGATATTAGGGGATAGCGTAGCATACATGCTGACAGGGATTACGCATGCATCGACAAGGATAAATGTCAATATCATTCTACAGACATGGCATCCGTTGTAGCATACGAGTCGCCGTAATCAAACCGTGTCTGAGTAGGGTGCGATTCCTGTGATTTTTTTTTTTTGATGATGATTGATTAAAGCTCATCTCGCTCCCCCCCCCCCCCCCACCCCTGGCAGCTGTAGCAGATCATTGATGTCGAACCTTAGTGGTGTAGGCCCTACGTAGCAAAAGACATGTCCCATTCAGTTGCTGTACTATCGTCAACTATGGCCGCTTCTGCTACCGGAACAGACTATTGGTACACTATAGAATATTGGCTGCATGTAAACCCCGATGAATACCGTTATATCACCATTAGAGCAGTGGAGTTGCGTGTAGAGGTGCTATGAGATAGGAAGAGCATTGGGGCCAATCTGTAGATTAACTTCGGTCTGTTTGAAGTGGCATTGTTGTGTCTCAGTCAATATTCTGTGAGACAGATTGGGATATCAATAAAATGTTGTTGGGCTTATAACTCGTTCAGAGACTTTCTATCCTACGACGTCATTTCAATTGTGTGTGTGTGTCTATATGGATACATATAGAGATCTACTAGTATGTGATATACTCTCTCTCTTACTCTTATATATATATATATATATATATATATATATATATATATATATATATATATATATATATATATGTATATACTTATATATAATATATACTGAGTATATATACATATATACAGTAAGTGTGTGTGTACGGTTTTGTGTGTGTGTGTGTATGTGTGTATGTTTGATATATCCTTTCCCTGCACTCTGTAGCTCTGCTGTACATAAGATGCAGCTGTCATACCCAGACGGCGGTCGTGCCAAGATCTCCTTGCCTATAGACCCTACCACAAGAAGTCCCCACAACAGCATGGGTTATAGCCTCCCCATACATAAATGACCGTTACGTGGGGAAATCCGTCTTGTTAAAACCTACAGGACCATTGTAATCAGCATGTTTTTCGTGTCGATGCTTCTGGAGGAGGTTAAATTGTAAGCCTAACACTGTAGCTATGCGAGAAGAAAAAGGGTTTCAAGCGAACAGTCGTAATAATGACAATGACTTTTGCTACATACGGGAAATAACTTATAACTATATTCAGAAAGACATTTGATGACGACACGCATGCACTTATACAGCACCTTTATATAATATCATTGTGAGTGCGTTCATATTTTTTCCCTTTTCAATATGCATGGTATTGATATACAGATGAGATCAAGATTGTTGCTGGAAGACACCTCGACAACCCCTCCCCCTCCCTCCCCCCCCCCCCAAAAAAAAAAAAAAAAAATCCAGATTTGATCTGCGTCTTCACTGTGTGTAGTTTATTATCCATTCACACTCAGAGAGCTCCATCACAGGAGGACCAGGACTGGAATATACACAATGAATGATGTCCCCCTACAGAGGATAAAAAAAAGCAACATTCCTCGTCAGACCATCCCATCTCCTTTATCCGCCCGTCACTTGACTGCAATTACCATATTACGTGCACTGAGGGGATAACGAGGGAGCAATCCGTCAGTCGTACTTTCGGCGACTTGCGCATATTAAATTTCATGCCTCGCTGATTCAGGCTTGGCCGCAATAAATGACCGGTCCATGATACATCGCCATATTGTGCACGTATGCAACCTAAAGGATGCGTATTGCATTCACCGTTTTTGCAATGATTTACTTTTGATGATACAATGTAGGTCTATCCCTTTTTAAAGAATAAGACCGTTTCGATTATAAGCAAAATCAGAGAATAGAAAATGACATATCATAACAATATGTTAACGCTACAACAGCCTCAACTTTGCATGTGAAAAGCTGATATGGTTAACCCTTTCTTGGGGGGGGGGGGGTTGGATTTGTGCGCATTCGTCCATGAGGAAGAATGCTTGACTTGGTCTAGGAGAGATTGTTATCCAAAACAACCGCAAACTCTCCAAACTGCATGGCGCCACAATGAACTCTGGCAATTGGTTGCCTCCACGTTTCAGTTGATTGTACACGGAACACTGGATCGGTCAAACCTTGCGCCAAAGATGGACAGGGATATTTTTATCATCTATTACAGGTATCCGGCCCCTGTTCAGTTTGCAGTTTGAAGCCAGTTTTTAGACAATAATTATAATTCCGTATATTATAAAATCATAATCTGCATCGTACATTTAAATCAACGGTAAAACGCCATCGCCAAAAATACGACTGTATAAAGCATGAATTGTGCGTTGACCCGCGGAGCGCATCAATAAGACATGCGCATTGATCAATGTATTCCACTTGCCATTTCTTCAGTAGAATTTGCCTTATGAAGGCAATATTCTGTGTCAGCGAGGATGTCAGCGAGAGTTATAAACGAATATGAACGATTATAAAAATCTCAGAAAAGAAAGATGTCAAATTTACACTCAAATCTTATTGAATGAAAAACAAAACTAGATAAATAAATAATTGTAGTTCTATATCTGCATAAAGAACAGCTTGAGATTCCTCCCACCCCCCCCCCAAAATAGATAAAAGAACATACAAAGTCACGGTTGTCTTAAATGTTGTCAATGAGTGATCTCAAACAAATCCAGTTATCATAGCTATAATACCTCATACATGCATTCAGGTACAGTTTGCTAAGCACCGTGCCTTTCTGAAAGAATAGTTATCTCAATGTGTTTAAATTCCCTGCACCGAAAAAAAAAGTATCAAAACGTTGACTATAATCTTCGGCTTGCTCATTTCCCTATCTGTTTCTAGCCATCATGCATTACTGAAACATTGGTTCCAGCAGCAAATTTTATATTCCACTTTACGATGTGTGTACATTTATGGTGCGCGAGTTTTAAATCAGAAACTCTCAATTTAAAATCGAAATCTTCTTATCCAGGGGGATCAATAATTGATTGCTAACTCTAAATTCACCATTCCAAATTACTTACATCCCCGCAAACTTGTGCACACTTTTCCCTTGTATATATCAGCAGGATGATGGCGGGTTTAGATCAAAGACGTAATTACGATGTCTACCCTCAATGCAGTTTCGTTCGTTCCAGTGCCATGCTAATCAGAGTAAGTAGTCAACCGCAAATTATCGTATAAGCGAGAGCAGCTCGCGTTATATTTAGTAAACCTATGCCCCTAAACTTACCAATGTACTCTAGCCTCTAGAGACAATATCTATAGCTCCATCAATAATTAATGCATATCCCCACAATCAATTATAGTTTAAAACAGAGCATGATGGTATCAACAACTTAAACATGCCACAAAATAACATCATGTTATTCTAACACAGTAAGACGCAGGATATTATGAAAATTAATTCTTAACCTTCAATTTGTTCAGTATCAAAATATTTTGTGGCTGTCGCAGAGGTATATTTTACACCTTTCTCAATCACTCCTTAAAGTATAGGTTCCACTAATGACATACGCATTCATCGGAAAAAAAAAAAAGGTAATACCACGGAGCTGTAGCCCCAAAGCGAAAACAGATAAAATACACTCACTTATGGCAAACACTCATTTCATTAAACTAGAACGAATGAGTTCTTCTTTTTTTTTTCGAACATGACCTTTATCGCGCTTTGTACATTGTGGTCTCCACACGATTTCTGTCAAGGCGTCAAGAACGATGGACGTTAATGTTTTGACACGATGGATTACGTCTACGTTGTTTTTGACTCTACAATAAATCTTTTCAAACAGAAAGCGCCCCGGGCAATGTCCGTTTACAGGGGATAGGTTATTCATTAAGCACAGTCATATCTTTTAGATGGCGTCTTTTGCGGCAGTAGATCAAACGTAGATACACTGTGGGCGATATTTTCTCCGTCTGGATCAAAACGCCTTGAGAGACAATACTGTTCTTATAGCTGACATTTACTGAGATAGATATTCACTCATGTTCATCTCAAAGTTATTTTCAAAACACTGGCGAAATTTTACAAAGCCCATTGTGTCAGATAATAATGCAAGCCGTCGGTATCTGAATGTCGAGCTGTATTCCAATGTTTTAAAAATGTATTGCTGGATAGTCAGTACTGTTTAGGGCTTTTTCATCGACATCGACATGTAATCATTTAAAGAGACCATCATATTGTTCGAAGAGTAAGATCTTGCGAAAGATTAACAAAGATTCGACCGTAAACTTGGTACAATGTATCATCTTGTCTTGACCATGGCATATCTTGGCTGTGCTCTCACATAAAAAAAGGAATGCAATAGAGAATAATTATATTTTGTGAGCGAGAAAAATAGGTGTTCTCGGGACTCACTCCAACTCAATTACTTATAGATAAATGTGTATTAAAGCTGACATGCAGAAAACTGTTTTGTGAGATTAAAGGTTATTTTAGGCCATACAGTTCTTCTGCTTTAGCTCTTGGGAGGAACGATGCTGTCCTACAGGACATGTACATCGTAAAAACAGGCAGCGATCGAAATCAGCAGGTCTCCGTATAGAATATTGCGCGCCAGCGTACCCGAGTAATCTGGATTGCCGACAAGGCGGGCATCATGGGATTTGATGACGTCACAGCGGAGGATCATCCCTCGTATGAATTTGTAATCATGGCGCTCTGCACAGCCAAAAAGACATCCAGACCGTCAATTCCGGGTTTACAGCGTCAAAAGCATTGTGTGGCCTTACACCAAACGCTAGATGTAACACTCCCGCGTCAAAGGAGCAAGGTTGGCATCCAGACAGACAAGCAGACTCGGTCACGTGAGACACGTGCTATCACGCACCCATGACCCACCGTTGCCCCACTACTCCACAGACATGCTGACGTCAAAACGCAGATTACGATCTGACACAAAAATGGAACTTTCACTCAATTATATCTCCTCTCCAGGCAAATCAGGTGGTGACTGGAGCCAAGGAAGCGATATTTTTAGCTGTGATGCTCTAGTCTTTGAAGGTTTTTGTTTTTTGACGTTTTGGGGGTTTTTTCCATCTGGTCTCACTTCGCGCACTTTCATTGACGGCGAAATGCTGAGAGCCGCTGTTATGTCTTACCACGGAGGTGGCCTTGCGGTCTGTCGTATAGTGATCACCACCTAAACTGAAGTACGAACAGAGCCAATCGACTTTTAAACATTGAAATATTCCTTCGAGGGAACTGGATTTGATTCTCCAATAACAATTACTCGCTTAGGGTGTGTAACGTACTATTTGCTTGTTTTCGCAGCTCTCTTCTTGCTTTTATGGGTAGAAAAATCGGACAAGGTAATTCAATGTCCATTTGTAACAGCATAACTTTTTTTGTAGTATTTAAAATCAATATTGACTGCTTTATAAATGTGGGTGAGTTTGCAAGCACGTCGAAATTTCAAATCAATGTGTCTCACAACGATATTTTTTTGTTAGATATTAAACGACAAAGGCAATCCATAATCGCTCCTTAAAACTTTCAAAGGTCGTCATGAGGATGGTCCTAATCATCAGAGTAGAGACCGGAGACATCAAAATTCTAGCAAAATGTCACTTTGTTTTACTACGAAGCTTAAACATTCTTTTACAGATTAAATGCGTACATTTGGAATGACATGAAACAACTGGCTTGTGGGCGGAATGTTGTACCACTGCCCCTTCCAGTTCCACCCAAGAATAACGAGCTTCAAAAATATTTGCACTTCCCATTATCATTTCAACTTACGGAACAGTTCGACATTACAGGGATGGTATAATGTTGGTGGAGATGAGGATTGAGCTCTTAACTTTTTGCGAGACACCCAAAAAAAAACCCCACTTATAAAATAGTACAGAGCATACCATTCTAAGAGGAATTCAAAGTTTGCTGATGAAAATCGGTTTTAGAATGGCTGAGACATCCAAAAACAAAATAAAACAAAGCGATCGTGATAAAAGGTGGGTCCCACCTTTTATTAGAATCGCTCTGTTTTGGATATCAGAATTGAATTTGAATTTTCATCAAATAATTCCTCTTGGAATTACATGCTCTTTCACATTATTTTCATAAGATGTTTATCATTATTTTACCCAAACCTGCAGTTAGGTCTCAACCAAAACTATACTATCCCTTTAACGCAAGCAAATGATCACAACAATATTAATGGAATGATAGCATGAGTAAAATAGCAACAATACTTTACATCTGACAATGCAGCATAATGAATGCGTTCGCTTATCATATTACAGCCATAAAATGTGGTATACTTTTGTGACGTATAATTGAGGCCAGTCTTAAAGATAATAAAGTATGGTGTGTTACGAAAACTCTTGGAGCAAAGCAGAATCCACATCACTGCACCAATTCATATTCAGTCGCTCATGATGACGTGATTTCATAATATGTGCGCTGCATAGTGATCGGCAACAGGTTGTCGACATTTTGCAGGGGGCCCCTCGACATTATCTCTGACTTACTCGCGTTGGCGGGGATCGCGCTGTGACCCCCAGAAACGCCCCATCTCCATGTATTCATTGCATCGCTATGGTAACATGTTTTAATTGGCCAGTGACAGCATTACTCTCTCTCTCTCTCTCTCCCGTCCTCTATCTCTCCCTCATTCTCTGCATCAGAATAATCAGTGGATGAGCTGACATGCAGAAAGAAAAGATGCTGGAGGGATGCTGTGCAGACAAGATGAGCTGGTGATTCTATCAAAGAGGGAGTGGCACGTCAACATTAACAAGCCGAGTGCGACGCCAAGTCCATGTAACACATTCAGCGTGCTTTTTGTACCCTCACTTCTATCGCGTTTGCCATGGCCCCATGCAAATTTCATGTACATGTTCATTTCATGTCAAACGTCATGTAGATGGGTTGTGTCTGATTACGCCTGATTACGTGTCATGGCGGTTTGTGGAGGGTTGATGATTAGTTTCGGAACACAATTTGTGTTTGAAAAGATACTACAATGCATTATGGAGTCTTGTACCAAAATCGAAATGCAATTTCCCTAAGGCCCTATAGTAACGAAACGATACTGCACATGAATGATGAGCTAGACAGACAGACATACAGACAGACAGACGAACATTATGGGATGGATAGCAAAGGAGATAATGGTACGCCACTGGGCATGCAGAGACAAACACATAAAAACAATATCCGCTTTGACTTGACGATAATTCGTTATGATTAATCTGTGCTCAACGAAGAAAGAGGAATGAGAAGCCGTGTGGGCAGCTGACTATTGGCATTCAAGGCAGACACATTAACAAATGCCATATCTTCTCAAAATGACATTCGCATTATCGGGGTACTTTTTAAAAGGGCACTAAATTGACGGGAATCACCGAAGCTAATAAGCCTACCTGGCCTACTAAGGGATCTGTAATATCAGTCGTTCTCGCACATCTCTGCCTTGATTGGTCCCCTGGGCCCAGCAATTAGCCGGGGCAACATTCCCAAACTGCTGGTAAATGTCTAGCGCATAGAACCTTCACGGATTATAATCATGCACATTTATTAAGATTTTGGTTATTTTATAGCAGTAACATATCTTAGAGATACGTTTCTGATATACAGAATAAGTCGCGTTCAGCGGGATCTGATACCTGCTGTATTTCAGTCACCTTCTGTGTAAGAATGGTGTATAAGATATATTATACCGTTCAAAGGAAATTGCACAAGACACATTGAGCTATAATGCATGGGTTAAACTTTTCAAAGCACATGCACAATCCAATGATTCGTGCACCAATTTTGGTCTGAATCCATAATTAGGTAAAATAACTTTACATATAGACACGTGTAACGATCCAAGTGACCGTATGTTAACGTGGGTGTATGACTGCTAGGATCTCCTACACAAAGACTGGATGATATGAACCATGTCAGTTTAGAGATGTATACTAGTATGCGATCTGAGAATTTGACGTCGAACCACATCTAAGTCCTCATAGCCATGCAAATTCTACAAGCTCGACTGCTATTAATGTGCTCCTATCGGCTGCGTATATTCATTTTCTTTCACTGGAGAAAGTCCACAATGTCCCCTAGCTTGCACTCTACCATAAAATGGAACGAGAAATATACATCTTTGGGGCCTACTTTGGCGCATCTTGAAAGGTTGAAGGTGATGCGGGGGATGATTACGTTGTCAATGTGTCACCCAATCCCTCTGAAAATTGTCAATTCCATTACATCACTTTCTGAAATTGACAAAATCTTCGCACGTACGAAGATCTTCGTCGCGGTTCATTTTATTTCTTAAACTCAGAAATCATGTTCACTGGCAGGGGAAATAAAACCACATGGAGACAATTTTCCCCTTTAGGGTGAGCAAAAGATGGAGATGGCTTACACGTGTTTTCAAGAGAGAATTACCGATTAATATATTTCAGACAACACTGTATTTCGAGGCAGAGATGTAACTATACAAGAAAAAAAGAAGAATTTAACCGATTCGAAGGGGTACATCTTGAGAACATTGGACAGAAGCTTTTGTTTGTTTGTTTGCTTGTCTGTGTGTGTGTGCGTGTGTGTTTGTGTGTGTTTTGGTAACCTCGTGTGCATATTGTATAAGTCAACATGAAATGTCTGTGTGTATTATTACATGTATCAAGGCTCGACATTAACTTTTTTTCTCGGTGGCCAGTTCGGGCCACCAAAATCATAAAACTTCGCTTCTGGTGACCCGACAATAAAATTTGGTGACCCCCCCCCCCCCCCAAAAAAAAAAAGAAAAAAGAAGAAGAAGTAATAATAACAAAATAAAGAAAAACATTCAAAATGAATCACTTGACTATAACATTTAAGCAATCATAAATCATGTCAGCTGTGTGAAAATTGCTAGTTATACAATAAAGGGTTTGAAATACAACGTACTGTGACTGGTAAGTATGAAAGAAAAAAAAACACAAAATGAAATAATTTTATTAAACGTTAAAACAATGATAAACCATGATTGTGTTAAAATTGACAGGTACGACAAAGGTCTTCAAATAATATGCCAAACACTGTGACAAAGTTTACTATAACTCTAATACTGAACGAATTAAGGCATAGAGTAAATATGATTTTTTTTTTCATGACACCGCATATTCATGAAATAATCATATTATCATACAGAAGTATAATACTTCTATATTTAGACAGGTAAAATTTGGAGTAAATAGATAGTTTGGCAAAATTTGGCGGTAAAATGGACTGATCGAGTTTGGCCGTTTTTAGCTGAAATGCATGCACTTACTTACTTTGCTATATAAACGCCTCTGTTTTTCCTCACATCAATGTTATGCTGCATAAACCTCTGTGTTCACATATATATATATATATATATATATATATATATATATATATATATATATAGAGAGAGAGAGAGAGAGAGAGAGAGAGGGAGATATATATATATATATATATATATATATATATATATAATGATATATATATATATATATATATATATATATATATATTCCATTATTATTATATATAGTATTTTTCTCTATTTTGCAATACATACCAATAACTGTGTGTGTGCCTTATTCTAAATATACTGTATATCACTTTGGGCTGATCCTTGATACATTATTAGTGTGCATGTGCGTGGTTAGATGTGTGTGTGTGTGTGTGTGTGTGTGAGTGTGAGAGCATGTGTGAGTGAGTGTGCGGTACACGTGCGCGTGTGTTGAATAGTTATTCGAGTTTGAGTGATGGAAGTGAGGTAATTCATCAGCATAGATACTGTCACCTTATAGTATTCTTTTATTGTGAGCTCTTTTTTTGAGACATGACTATCATTTTTGGTACTGAATGATATTACTGTAATAATTAAAATTCGTATAAGCTCCTTTGTGGAAATATTTTGCATGAGCTCCCTTGTGGAGACATTATGTGGTATATCTATATTAACGTTTGATATCTTTAAGATCTTTTATATTTTGATTTTATGTCTGTGTTGTCTGGGGCAAATTATTTGTTTTATAGGGCCCCATTTTTCTCTCTCTTCTTTTCTTTAACAGCAACAACAATCTGCTGTTATATTTTCTTGTCTTTTCTTTTTTGCTGGGCGTATTAAGGCACACTATTTATGCTTGCCTGCCGCACAATAAAAAGTGGAAACTGTATCCTTTCTATAAAGAACAAAAATCAAAAGATCACTCTTTTTCTTCTAATGCATTTGTGTATCGACGCTAAATAAGATGCGAATGTGTAAGTGTGTCTTTGCGCGTTTGGTATACACGTAGGTATCATTTCAGGTTGAGCTTGCGAACGACATAGACATAAAATCTTGATTATTAGAATGAACAGGTGCAGGCAAATCAGACCTGGCCTTCTTGTATAGGGACATCACAAGCGTAAGTTTGATTTCAACGAGAAACAGATTGAGAAAGATAATAAAACTAATAGACACACGCTGCTTCGATGAAGATGGAGGAAGAACGCGGTTTCAACAAAGTCTCTATAAAACAAAATTAATATAACAAGTAACATAGACGAAAACGAGTCAAAAATAAAAACAAGTAACATAGAAACTTATTCCTTTGTTCCAACAAAATGATGAATGATCTTCTATCGAATCGCTTCTACGAGATATAATTCTTGCGAGATGGACACCGTCTTGTAAATGGAATGTGTTTATCATTCGTATGGACCACTGAGATTGTGTATAAATCATCATAAAGCCTACAAATCACTGTTGTTATGATCATTATTTCACAGACAAAGTCACCTCCACAGAATTTCTTTGCTCCTTGGTGAAATACAAAAACAAAGGTGCAGTGCAGATTGATTTAAATAAGTGCTTTAAACAGACCAAATGCAGTCGGTATGAAAAAGGAAACACGCCCTAAAGCACTCTAAAACGCAAGATCAGAATGATTATATTCATACACCTTAGCCACCACCTCATTGCAAATGCTCTCTTCACGCCATACATGGCCTCGCGTATAAAACTGCACAAAAGGTAACGCCAGAAACAACGCCATATCTTCACAAGAGAATGGGCTTTCACACCCTGTACTCGATGAATAGCCTTGCATGCATTGTTGTTTGTGTCTGGCGCGTGTGTACATCCCGCACAAGGCCGCGAAGCAGCAGAAAGAGAGAGCGGCAGAATCTTAATTACACATCCACGTCCACGGAAAGAGCATTAAAAATGTGTTGACAGTCTCCGGCATTGAGCTTTGCAAACCATTGGGTAGCTCATGAGCCGTGTCCGTTTCATTACACGGGATAATATTGCACACGAAGTCACTGTAGTCGCCTGGAATTCGCACTTGTTTCATGCGCATTAGTTATAAATACATTATGAGTCTCCAATGGCTTAAGCAAGAAAGCACACAAACAAACAAACAAACAAACAAACAAACAAAATAGGTCAATTTTCAGCACAGATGAGCGAATACGGATAGAAATATATTGTCCCGTCTATAGCATTAGCACCAACATTTTAGCATGTATCTTAAGTTTGTTGACCAACTGGTGTAGATTATTATTATTTTTAATTCTCTTTATTTGGCATTTCCAAAAATCTTATCTCGTGTTCTATTTCGAAATAAAACTGTACGTGATCTATCTCTTTATAGTCTACTACAATGCCAAATCGAAGATGGCAAGTTATAATAAGAGTGTGTTAGGGTATATTGCTGGTTGATTCTGCTCCTTTACCCTGTGTTACCCGAAAACAAACTGATGTGATTATACGTACAAGGGTCTTCAGTCGGTTCAAAGAGAACGATTTTGGCGTTTTTCGGTGGAAAAGGCAAACTGTGCCTTGGGGAACGTGGCTATGGTTTCAGTTAGGTGATTTAGATCCAATACTGGTATCTTTCCTTCTGTTTTCGTTTTTGCCAACAATACTTCCTTCATACTAGTTCCAAATAGTAATATGACACAGTAGATAATATCTATCAATAGGGGGGGGGGGCGTGAAAAGAGAACAAAACGGAAAAAAAAAGTGATGAGACAAACAAGATGAGAGGAAACTTTGTGAGAAATTTGTCAGAGCAACAAAAGCAGACTGAAGCTTAATTTTTGTTTGTCAGGCACTTATACTCTAAGATAGAGTCATAGATTGAGGAACACATTTTCGTCAGTTTATAACCATCCCCTATAAGATTAAGCCTTTTGCCTTGTTTGCGCATGTGTCTTATTCTAGTCGTTGATTTAGAAGACAAAATTCGTTACTGCGTCATATTCAATGAAAGAGATTGTATATCTGTCACCTCCATTATTGATGAATACAAGAATCATATTTTGTTGCCAGGGTATAGAAATAATCATATCCCACCTAGTGAGGCAAAGTTTTGCTCTCTCTCTCTCTCTCTCTCTCTCTCTGCTCTCCCTTGTTCTCATCACGCGTGTATTCTATGTTATTGATTAGGTCAATTATCCATATCTTTGGTCAAACTCGTTCCGGTCAGCCCGTAACTGGTCGGATAGCAGACGAGATGACCACATAACAGGCACAAAGCAGAGGAAATATTTTGATGATGATGGTAATGCGCATTGTCTACATATAGAAATTGAAATGGACCAGTGTCAAGGTCTTACATGAGTGCACGAGACAATGTCCTGTCCGGATGACGGGTTTTGATGTGAAGGATTGGAACTATCCCCTCCTCCTCATTTTTTGAATTGCATTGTATTCGTCTGACAATAAAGACTGTTTGAACTAACGTAAAATAATCCTTTCAAATTAACTTTTGGTTGATGAGCCCCCTCCGATCCCTACCTCATATATCACATGAACATCTCAACGTGCCCATGGCAGGTATATGATTTTAACATAATGCAATTCGCTCGCACGCATATTTGATAGTCGTGCCCAACAATGGGCGTGCGTACACACAAACACGCACACAAAGTAGTCATGGGCATGTGTGTTACGTCATAGATAATGGACAGACACACACAAGGGACAAGCACCCAAACTCTGAACTTGGTAAACCAAGTCTTTTTCTGGCGAGCTCAGCATTGTTATGCTGCAGTGTTAAAAAGGCCATTTGAATGTATCGATTGGAAAGGTTAATCACAGCTCCTGTTAGCAGCATAGTGTTTATACTCAACCGTCTTTCATTCTAAGAATATGCTCTGAAGAGGCATTCTCCAATGGTGCAAACTCGTTTCACTTGAATAAAACTGCCCTTGTTCATCAGCAAGTTATACCGAAGGCGAATGATACCAGTGCAGTCAAGAGAAAGACAAGGGAAGTGGATGGTGAAACTATGAATAAAAAATGTTACAAAATCTTTCTCGAAGTGGGTCGTCCTATCCAAGCAGGAAAGACTAACAATCATCTGAACATAGGTTACCTGCATCCGCAGACGTAGGCATTATACTGTTAGAAATATATCTTAATGTAAAAATACAAGCGTGCGAATTCATACAAGCGCACTTACTATGCATAGTTTTACATACACATGAATAATATTGATAATAATAATATCTTCTCTATCCAGGATAGCCTCTCCAGTGTTGCCACTGTTCTACCAGAGGATCCTGCCATTATTAAATACCCTAGCGTTGCCAGATACCCATTTATACACCCGAGTCGTGAGGGACGTGGTGGGTAAAAACATCTTGTCCAAGGACGTAAGCACGGGGCCGGAACCGAACTCGGGTCCTCCGATTGGGATTCGGGAGTCTTATCCACTATGCCACAGCGCCCCCCCCCCCTTCATGTAATCAGACACACATTCATCAAAAACAAATATTTCGTCCATTACCTGCATACCTATAAAGTTTTTGAATTATCGTTGTCCAGCTTCACAAGTACGTTCCCATTCCATATACCGTGTACAATTTTATGTCAATTTGTCTATTATTCCCATTCCCAATTGGCAGCCTTCTTTGTCCAAGATGTACTACCGTACTTAACAGTGATTTTAAGAATGATACAGATAATAGATATAATAATAACGTAATTATTCTCATTTTTTTAAAGAAATCATTATGACTATTATCACTATCATCATAATGACGCCACCATCATGGATGACGGTCTGTGCAATTTCTGTTGATCCTTTCCTTTTTCACGAACATCTCACTGTTCATCAGTGATTTCATTTGATGAATAGAAATTATGACTTCTGAAGACTGACTTTCATCTGCCACTTTGTCTGACTCTGAATTGAAATCTGATGATGTAATATGTGTCATGGTGGAAGAAAAAAATACATGAACACATCAACAAACATGGATGAGCAGCACCTTTGTTTTTGTTTGTTTGTTTACGAACATATTTTCTGTGCTCATATCGGATACACACTACATTAAAATCAACGCTTGCCAATACTCAGGGAAATAAGTGCATTGGGCTATAGAAAGTGAATTCTTGGGTTACAAATTTATGATAATGTATTTTTGAAGCTATTCTTTTGAGAAATTATATTGATTTTTTTTTCTTTTGAGGAAAATCTTGAAACGGCATTATAATTTTGATTTTGATTTTTGATTTGATTTGATTTATTTCTGCATTCAATCAGATACAATATAAATTTCAAAAGTACAAAGACAAAGAATAGCAAATGCAGTGAAATAAATCGATAACAGTACACAAATAAATACACAGTATATGTGATTGCACTGAGCAGTATACATACAAAAAAAAAAACCCATAAAATAAAATATACATTATTTTCAGTAAATGACAGACATCATTGAATGCAGGAGACCACCATCGTAAGCGATTAAGCTTGAAATGGATGGGGGCCTCATTAACGTGATTAATAACCACTGATATGAAATCAAGAATTACAGGTGAATTGTGTTTTCACTGAAAATCCTTGGAGAAAAGGGGACAGACAGTACTATTCTGTAACGAAAAGGGCCATGTACTCGGGCACGACGATGAGAGAAATGCGGAATGATGGAAGTGAGGTTATATAAGAGATATTGATCTAGCTTTTGACTCATAACAAACCTTGGATATACCTCCCGTCTCTGTCATTTTCGAAAAACGTCCAAAGCAGTACACAACAATAATCGCGTATACACACACACACACGCCATGTAATATGCATGGTTATGTATACATAATAATGTGGGTATGTATCCACACACACACACACACACACACACACACATTTATATATATATATATATATATATATATATATAGAGAGAGAGAGAGAGAGAGGGGGGGGGGATGGTAATTGTATACAGATAGAACTAGAGTATTTCATATAGACACACACATAACGCCTACCTCATCTGTGTCTGTGCCTGTGTGTGTGTGTGTGTGTGTTTGTCTGTCTGTTATCGGTCAAAGTCAGGTACATGAACAGGGTGTATTGAGAGGCATTTAAGAGGAATTTATGGATATCACAGCTGACAAGCAATGCACATGTTGCACTGATTGGTTTGTTTTGCAACACTTCAACAAACCTCTGTAAAAGTGTAAGAGTCATGCATTCAGACTTATAACATCACGGGCAGCGGCTTTTGTGGGCATTATGCATCTATGTTTGACAAAGACCCACAGATCAAGGAAATTGAAATAAAGTGAAAAATCTGCCATGAAATGAACATTTCATGCTCTTCATGATTTCCTACGTTTTACTCGATTATAACTGACCACACATCTAAGACTTGCCGGTCAAATGAAAGACATTTTGGAATTACCATACTTTGGGAATGAACTTAACTATCCTAGTTTGCTCGTAGGGATTCAGGGGGTGTTATTGATCGCAATAGCTGTTATTAGTCCGCTATGCATTATCCAATATCCACCTATTCAACATCACAAGGTTGGAGCACACATAATTACCAGCTTGCACATTCATATAAATTTGTCACCTGAGCTCTATCACTCACCTTGGTTAGGAAGCGTCGTCTGTCAAATTTTATCCGTCAAATTCTCGGCGAGCGGAGATCACTTTACTTGTTTGCATTTGGCCAACCTGTGTATGGGATGGTGTATCCGAATGGCCAAATGCACTTATCGCAACGTCTGTGGCGGGTAGCGTGAATGAGCTGTCTGCAGTAGATATGAAAGGACGACACTACATGTGCAACATGAGTGAGTATGCAGAGATGCCGTACACTCTTCCAACAATCAAGATGTTCGATGCTGAAATCAGACTAACAAAATATTGTAAATCCAAATAGCCCCACTGAAGACATCGAATACGGGCTATCGTGATGGTACATGGCTCCGAATGTTTCCCCGGCCCGGCTCGTGCGTACAGGTAGCGAAAAATAGACAAGTAGGCGTTTGGAGTATAATGGCGGATCAGAGGTAAATTGACGGCGACAAGAAAGTCTACAGTGGCGGCAGCCGATGGACTCACCAGCAGTCAGTGGGCTTGCCTGGCCGCTCACTCCCCTACCGCATTCCGGCCATGTCACCCCGGAAAGAGATTGCCAATCTGAACGAGTAAGCGCTACACTGGGCCCATGGCACGAATGCTATGCTGCGACGGAATGTCTGACATTTCGTATGCGGGCGAGCCCGTGGAAGATGGTGGAATCAGAGAGGATTGGACACTGAGTCGGCGCACTCGATGCTGATGAACAAGTATGACATCATATTTTCCACCGGTGATGTTGGGACCCTCCAATATGGAATGGATATACACGGCAGCATGATGTGAAGGCGGATTGGAACACTTTTCGTGCTCTCGCATAGGTCCTCTTCTTTCAAATAAAAAATAAATAAATAAATAAATCTAGAATTAAAGCTATATGTGTTTAATCATACATGGAGCTGTAGATTTACAGGGAAAACTACAATAATCTCAGTCTATAGCTAATCTGCCTTTTGTAGACAAGTGTTTTGTCCGTGATTTAAAAAAAAGTGATGTAACGTCAAAAAGTCTATAATCGTCAACTACTAGTTACCAATATACTAAGAGGTCTATCCATAAATCCTGTACCTCCTTCAAATCAAGTTGAAAACTTAAACAGTATGTCTAGCAACAATGTCATCATAAAAGAAAATCATATTCATATTTGTGAGCTGCCGTGAGGACTTGTCAGTGCCGTCAAATTGTCAAACAGAGGTATGGGCTTTCTAAGTTCAGTAACGCCAACATGGTATAACGTAGTGATATCAAGGTGAGAATGCTGTTGCGTAACGGAAAGCAAACTGTAGCAATGGCAGCTGACAGCGCGTTAAAATCCACTTTTTGATAATCTTTTAAGCTACATCACGTCACGTTACATTAAAAAAACCCTGAGTGTTATATAGGAAAAGTTAATAGATACAACAGAACATACCACAAAATGGCAGTGCTATAAAGAGAGAGGAAGAGAACTGGAAAACAAGAGAAAACAATGTATGATCAAGATAGAAGCGTATGCTTTTGAATAATAGTCTAATACATCCAGCAGAAAAGATTTCATTTTATATCATTCCATTTATTGGTTTCTGCGGCTTTTTCGTGAACAAAGTTTGACAAAGAAAATGCGTATTCTAATTATGATGAAACAAGGGGTACATTCTAACATCTTGATTTTAGCATAACACAAGCTAACGGCTCGGTCACAAATACCATTAAGAAGTGTTATGAACGTCGTACGAACGATTTTTAGACAATTTCATAAGATCTTCCTAAGAAGGCCGTACGTAACGAGCGTTCGTAGATCGCTTGTAGACCGTTCGTAAGTTCGTAGCGTGGTCGATGGTCTTATCGAAGATTTTTTTTTTTTTTTTAACTTCGTACGAAACTCTCTCTTCGTAAGGCTGCCATATACGAACTCCAGAATTCGTACGAATGCATCCTTCATACGAACCTTTGTGACCGTAGCATAAAATAACCGCCTTCTCAAAGTCAATTAGCAATATGAATTGTAATTATTTCTCTTGCAGAATGTTTGATGGGGTTGCAGGGGGTAGACACAAAATGCATATAGTCTGAAAGTGTGACAACTCTGAAGGAAATCTATAATCTGTATTTACTTACTTAATACAAGAGGGGCAGGTGGGTGTGTGTGTGAGGGGGAGGACTGGAGATACTGGACCTTCAAAATGTCTTTTATAATCTTTTGTAATCTTTATATTAAGTTTATGTGTGAAATGCATAAAGATAATTACAATTACTCAACACACACATATTTGCTTCATAACATATTGACCTATTAACATTTTCCCCCTCTTCTTTAAAAAGAAGTCAGAAGATTTATCTGTTTGAGGGAATCAATGCGGTAACGAATTCCATATAATTAGTCAGGTCCACGTCTTGGAGCTATTATGCTGATGATATCTTACGATTATATAAGTGAACATTGCTGCACTATCAGGCCTACGTGGTTGGTAGTATATGAATGCAATTAAATTGCTATTGAATGAAAATAAATTAGAGAAGACTGATAAGGAAAAAGCATTTTCTAATTATATTTGTACGTAAAGATATAGCCATCTGTAGAGTATTTATATCATGTACCTTGAAAATTTGTAACCGACTGTCAATCTAGGAAGGATCCGCGTGTGAGAGATGAAAATTCTGTGCAAATCCTTATAACTCTTTCTTTTGTAATACAGAAGTATTTATTATGATCTATAGCTGCATCAAAATTTTATACATATTTTTTCATTCTCCTTTTGCACGAGAATGACGTGTATAAAAAAGAGAAGTTGATAATATGAGAAACAAAACATTAAGGTCAGTATATCCGTTTAGTATTATCATTCATTAATTGAAGAATATATGTCGTTCATTGAAGAATAGCTTCAGGTAACTGACTTGGTTAGGTGAGGACACCTCCCCAAGAAAGCGGAATAAACTGCTTTATACTTGTGGTTTTTATTATGCGTCCCTTTTACACAACGTCGTTACATTATTAAAAGGTCACGTAGAGCTATAAGACTGATCAATTATGTGTTGTGACAGATTTACTATAATCAAAGTTTCTTCACTTCCGATTTCGCTCGGACTTTGTCGCAATGTTTGTTGATCTGTTGATTAGATAGTCTAACAGTCTAAAGAAGATTGTGAGAGACGAGCGGTTCTATTATAACTCTATGTCCTGTCCCTCACAACACTATATCTTTCAGTGGTCTGATGACAGAGGGGATGAGACAAACACAATTGAGTGTGTGAAATTATCTTGATCTGTGGTTTGATTGGCCTTGTCGTTGCTATGGGCACCACGCCGATATCATCAGGACCTCCTCTAAAAGCAGTTAACAACAGTCATGCACGAGGGAAATGACATTAGAGGCTTGACGCTTTCACACTTGGAAGGTCCAAAGGTTTTGACAACAAGATAGATAGGATCATTTAGTGGATCTTTATACAATTAATCGTTGAAGGTCAATGAAATATAAGCTAGTTCTCTTCATGCATAATCAATAATTTGCAGCAATGAATATAACTGATATAATATACTTTTTATATATACATTATTTATTACGTCGATGAACGATAACATACAACGCCTATTCAGGCTGATATTACCACGTGATTACCTGCAATAAGCAGTAGACACTATCATAGGCACAGACAAAACAAAATACGTTACATGCAGACTCGTCACATAGCATCGTAGAGAGATACCACAAACAATATTTTGAATTGGATTACTAAAACTGCACTGGTCTTACACTTGAGACACAGTGAACAGTTCCAGCTGTTTATTTTCATATTTCACATCACATCAAATCTGTACATGTACTTAACAAAAAAAAAAAAAAAGAAACAAAAATACAAACAAGCAAATCAACTAAATACAAAATATGATATAAGGTTGGTCATTAATAATAAAGTGTGTCACCTCATGTACATAAAAGACAATTCTCTTAACACGTGAAATATGAAAGAACCGCAAAAGCAGAGCTTGCAACTGCGGGTTCCAGGGAACAAAATATACACATATCAATGTGAATACGTCTTGCGATGGTGATGGGACATAAAGTAAGTACTAAGGACATATCTAAAGGCTAAAATAGCAACAGAGGTACAAAGGTCAAAAGAAGTAAAAGAAATAGAGGCAGAACTAGATGAAGAAGAAATGCGAACACAAGTATTATAAGCATAATTTATCTACCGTCAAGTTAGTCAAGAATTCAAGTTATCAAAATGGGTGTATATAATAGAGAATATGGAGGAAAAACGCTGAAACCAGAGGCAAAGCAAGCGTACACTTCAAGTTGTCACACATTAAGAGAGGATAATATAAATAATTGCAAGTTAAAGCATTAGTAAGGCATAATCATGGAGTAACATTAATTTGAGTTCTTTTTTTTTATTAAAAAAAGAAAAGAGGAACATTCATTTTTTCTTCGGAAAGATGATTCCAAAATTTGGATCCGGTGAAAGCAATATTGTTTTCTGTATGGGCTAAAAGTGTGCGAGTATATACGGTATACAGTCCTATAGGAAGAAAATAACGAATCATACCAATAATGACTGGTCATTTTATTTAACAAGGAAAATGTTTGTAATATGATAACCGTGATGTAAAACTAACGAAGCAATGGCAATATTCTTCATGCCATTTGCCTCATGTCCTTTATATTCCTCTCGCACACGCGTTGGAAGTTCCTTGTCTTCATCAACACAACGTCTTTTGGATGCGCTGGCGTATTGACTGCACTAGATTACACCCATTGTACAGCAGAGGAATCGCAAAACAGGGAAAGCAACGATATACATGACTCACACCGCGAGGTCAATAAAACTCACATTTATTGCATCTTCCGCTGATTTACTCATTGATTTGATACTTCATCTCCTCGCTAATCTGGAACAATCTTCAAGTGCGTGACGGAGAAATCGGATTTTGCCCTCTCCTCGTCTCTCTTGCATTATGATAATGGAACTCGCCGAGCCCGAAGAAACTACATCCATGATGCGTATCAGATTGCAAATTATTATCTCAGAATCTGATTCACCGTATAAGTTTAGAAAATTCTTCTAAATCCTACGATATTTGTATGAAACTCAGAACTATTCACGAGAATGACATAAACCAATTTGCCACGAACGATTCGTGTTCCCCCCCCCCTTTTTTTTTTCGAAGCACACTGCTGATATTATGTGTTGAGTAAACGCGTGTGAACTTATGAACAAACATTCTACAATAGTCATGTACCATGAGATCGAAACTTAACCACAAATTGAGAATGCGTATAGGTGATTATCATAGGCCTATTACCAAAATTACGCATACACAGAAAGAAGAGAGGTACAGTGGTAACACAGATTGGAGGGATCCATAGAAAATTATCTATGCAATATGGCTTACACAATCTACTATAGAATATCATTTAGGACGGACCTAATACTGAGAAGGTGGATTGCAGATCCATATTATGAATGAAGAAAATTGATGGAGGAGTAGCTTAAAGAAAAGAAGTTCGAAAATGCAGTGTCCTATCAGTATAGGACATAAACAAAGCATATTACGTATGTATGTATATAAATGCACATGCAGTAAGCCTATATACGTCACAAACTAAACACATTGTATATAATTATGTTAACGAACCGAATAGGTTTAATAGTTAATGACTAGAACTTTTATGTAGTAAAATGTAATGTCAAGAATATCATGATTTCAGATAATATTTGTAAATGTGCTGGGTGCATGCAGTTGACTGATTTAATGAGCAGACTGTGGCTTTATTTCACTGATGTTGTTGTTTTTAATGGCAAATTGGGTTTGTGACATAGACAAAGGATAATGTAAATGAATGAGGGGCTAATCATTATTTTATAACCATCAATACACTCTTAATTCGCACGTGCTCTTTTCATGAGAACACTTTACCACTCTCATGTAGGGCTACTATTGTGTGATAGGGCTGTTTTAATAGGATTATGAATGAACCATTGTTAGAAAAGCCGAAATTGATAGAGAAATCAAGAGGTAGGACCTATACAATACCATTTTTCAAATGTAAGCAAAGAGCCTAGGCCTGTGGCAAGTTGTGAGGCGATGGACATCATCAACTCTATGATATTCATATTGATTGTTCAAGAATTAGTGTTTTTGTTTTTCGGGGGTTTTCGGTGAAAATTAGCGAAATTTCACAAAAGTAATTAGATAATTTTCTTACTTCTTTACGATTTGATCCAATTTTCCCTGTTTTGCAGTAAAGTCTCTCTTATCAAACTTTAACTGGTCGGGAATTACCCTGTTAAGAGAAGAGTTCTTTGTTTTGTTTTGTTTTGTTTTATGTTTGATAAGAAGGAAAAAAGACTCTGGATCACTTGACACAAAATTAGACCTATGAGTAAGCCTCCGTATAGGCCAACGGTATTCCATTCCTTCGATTTCGGGGATTTCCGCAGCTCCTTGCAAATTGTTATACTGCAAGCGAACGAAAAATAACGCGATGGGCCCCTCAAGTAAGTAAGTAAGTAATCTTATTTTATTTGTTTCCATGTACACTTTAGATCACTTTTGGGTTAACGAAATTTGCACAAAAAAACACACAAAAAAGAATGCATGATATCATGATTGTGTAAAATAGGCTTCTTGAAGATAATAATAATAATAATAATTGTTATACTGTAAGCGAACGAAAAATAACGCGATGGGCCCCTCAAGTAAGTAAGTAAGTAATCTTATTTTATTTGTTTCCATGTACATTTTAGATCACTATTGGGTTAACGAAATTTGCACAAAAAACACACAAAAAAGAATGCATGATATCATGATTGTGTAAAATAGGCTTCTTGAAGATAATAATAATAATGATAATAAGTATATTAATAATAATAATAAAAATGATAATAGTAATAATAATAAGAATAACAATAATGATAATAATAATAATAATAATAATAATAATAATAATAATAATAATAATAGTAACAGAAATAATGATAATAATGATAATGTCTTATTTATCCAGAAAAGCCTCTCCAGTGTTACCACTGCTCTACCAGAGGACCCTGCTATCATTATTACCCTATAGCGTTGCCAGGTACCCATTAATACAGCTTGGTCGAGAGGGACACAGTGGGTAAAACAGCTTGTCCAAAGACGTATGTGCACTGGGCGGGATTCGAACTCCGATCCTCATATCGAGAGTATGTAAGGGAGTCTTATCCACTATGCCACAGCGCCCTCACTGCAAGACGATCTCTTGACAAGAATTGTGATATTTCTTGGGCCCTTTCATTGTTTTACAGGACCTGTTATAGTACATGTATATATCAGTAAATGATTTTTATGCAAATAATACACATAGATTCAATTGTCCATTGTTCCTGTCTGTAATAAGTTATGTCTCAAAAATTTATAAACGATGGTAACGCATCTGACAAAGCATTTATGTTTATTGACACATTAAACTATCGATTTACATCAAACCCTGATCAGTCAATCAAACATGTAATTTAAAAAAACCTGACGCAAAACGTCAGACCATAAAAAGAAAATACTTATCAACTCTATCTTTTTTTTTTTTTTTTTTTTTTTTTTTTTTTTTTTTTTGCTTGTCAGCTGAAGAAACCCGGGAATTGGAAAGTTGCGCTAAAGGACCCCCCTTGTTTTTGCTTGTAGCTGATGAAACCCGGAAGTGGGACCAGAAATACAAACGCACCCCCCCCCCTTGAAAAAAGATATTTATATACTGATCGCTTTTTATGTAAATAAGATGCAAAAGTATAATAAATGAAGGTAGACCGTTCATGTAATCTATAGATCATTAATTTCATTTGCTGTGAAGTTGACAACATATATGGCGGGTACAAGACTTCAGCCCTTAAAATCCTTCTAATTGATTTTACAGACATAAAGTTATTGTTATACAAATGAAAAACAAACCCACACACACACATAAGCAGAAAAAATGGATTTGTGACATAAATCTGACGGCACGTTTTGTAACTGCCACAATTTTAAGGAATACTACACTTCGGGTTTAGATGGGGATACAGATTTACATTTTTGAAAGATAATCGAAACCCACTTATATGGAATATTTAAGAGCGCACAATTCTAAGAGGAATTAAAAGTTCATTTCTTGACAGTCGGTTTTGAACTAGTGGCTGAGATATCCAAAATAAAGTAAAAGAAAGAGGTCCGAATAAAAATACTCATAGATCAGTGGGTCATCACATGATATGGTCATCTTGCCGTTGTCGGCGCTCTCTATCTAGAAATGTTTGATCGTTTCTCTTTTTCCTCTCCCCTATTATATGTTCTTTCTGAATTTCTGCACGCATTTTCTCCATTTTCATTTACAAGAAGTATATAAAAGATGAGGTCATCAGGTTAAATCCGCGAGCAGAAGCGTGTCGCGGTTAACCTCGCTGAACGAGTTATTAACGTACATAGGGGCCTTTATCGTAACGTATGTGATGTGCTGTTACCGTTCTCACACAACATTCAGAAAAATATTTTTCTTATGCAATTTTGTTGTGTGATTAAACATTACCTGAGGTATTCAAAAGTACCTGAGCTTTGCGTTTATTTAGGCTACAACTTACTATATATATATATATATATATATATATATATATATATATATATTATATATACAAATGTATATATGTATTGCGAATTCACGTATTGGCCCCATGAAGAATCAAGAAATGAACTAGTAATGAATTATTTCGCCAATAAAGAATGAGTTCATTAGTACTCAAATTTTCGGTGGCCTCCACCTTCTTCAGGAGTCTCGACGGGTCTCGAGTCTCGAGACTCCTGAAGAAGGTGGAGGCCACCGAAAATTTGAGTACAATAAACTCATTCTTTATTGGCGAAATAATGCGTTACTAGTTTGTTTCTTGATTCTTCGTTTTATATATATATATATATATATATATATATATATATATATATATATATATATATATATACATATATTTATATATAATATACATATATATATATATATATATATATATATATATATATATATATATAACATTTACTCCAAGGCTTCGGATCTGTAGCCTATATGATTTTGTAACAAGAGATTCAATGAATAAATCATCACGTAGCGTGTTTGTACACCGCTATATATGCGGCATTACTTTGATCTTCGAGGAGTTTCAAAAAGGGTAACGTACATCTGACTGCAATTTGGCGACATAATCTAAACGATCTCCAAGAGAAATATCAAAACATCATTGTTATAGATACTATTTGTCATTTAGGCACTTGAGGGGCAAGAAGTAGGCCTACAAAAGATTTGATTTAGATATGTTAATGATCAAGAACTTGCTATGTGAGCACTTCTTTATCTGGCGACGCATTGAGGATTATATCAAACTTCGAATTGTATTTCTAATGTTATCCTGGTTGTCCCAAAAGCTTTATTGATATATTCCTATGAGGTATACCTCTCGGATGTATTGAACTCAAAAGGTTAATTGATTTCCAAGGGGCAAAAAAAAAACAAAAAAAAAACGAGTTAAACTGCATGAACATGCTTGCGACACGAAAATTGCATTTTTCTACACTTTTTCGGAGAATGGCCCTTTAGAAAAGTTTGTAATTTTCCGAGGGCAACTTGATTATAGGGATGCACTCAAAGGGGTCTCCAAACTACAAAGATTCAGCTCGTGGCGTGGCCGGCTGGGCACGTATCCAGAGGAAGAGCATCATACACGAGAGAGATTCAATGTCTACGTCCTGTAGCACCGAGCTTGAAGCGTGCAAAAGTACACAACCAAAAGGCGGATGACCCTTTACCCCTACACATTCGCTGCTCCCTCGTGAAAAGACGTGCCCAATCCATAGTCATGCTTCTATTCTGTGGGACACGCACCACCAAATCATTCATGCCAAAATGGCGTCGTGGTTGTCTCGAACGTCTGGAATCCTCTCCAGATTAGCTTCGTCGTCGCAATCGGTATGACAATTTCTTTGCTTGATTAGTAAGAACAGAAGTAACTTTCTATTTTTTGTTGAGAAATATGAGATAGACGGTTATGTCTAAATGAATTCTTGCTCCAGAAGCGCTGGTAAAGTCACGTGAAAGTACGTATGTGCGTGGACGGTGCAGCCTTTTTTAGCCTTTTGCATTTTGTCTTATGCAGTTTCACACAGTGGTCAATGGTGTGTAGGTCTTGCCGGTAAAGTGTAATGATGCACGCACATGATCATGATGTAACTTCTCTGTTTGCATGCCAACATATGGTAAAAAAAAAAAAAAAAAATGGGTAATCCCTTTTGCAGCTCACTCTGGAAGCTATACCGGGATGACCCCCGGGATGATGTGCATGTGTGCAGTCAACGGCTGTCAGTGATTGGGAAAGTATAGGCCCTATTTACAATAAAAAGTGTGAAGTGCTAGTAACACTAAAAACATGACCGGGCTTAGACCCTCCTAGAGCCTGCTCTTAATCCAGGGGGAGGCTGCATGCTTCTAATGGTAATGATGGGGACAGCAGCTTCCCAGAAAGTAGCTGGGGAGGGTGTAGTAACAGCTACGTAAGATAGTTTGTTCCAGATTCTGACTGTGCGTGGGTAAAAAGAATTTTCTACTTAAATAAAAGCATCTACATTTGCGTCCGGAATGGTGAGTTTTAGGGAGTGGTCTCGTCTACCAATGAATTCTATGCGTGTAATTTATATAGCCCAGACCAAATTTGAAAGGCAGTGTAGTCTAACATTTAGATATAGCTAACAGTTGTTATAACTTATAGCTACACGCAGCCGCTGTCGCAAAGCGACAGCGGCTGCACCTCTATTCCTTCGCAGACGTTGTCATTTTTCAGTGTGGTTGTGCGACTCCTTCATGAATATCTTTATTAATCGTGGAAAACTAAAATACAAGGAATTATCGTAATCTATGATAATCATTCAATAATCGGTATGCGATTTTTTGTTTAATTATGTCAAAAACTCACCGAAATCTGTGGCTGAAATCAGGTCTGTAAATGTCCTTATTGCTTCACTCCTCATCTGCATGTTATTTGAAAGGCATTCACTCTCGTATACTACAACGTACAACGTAGGTAGTCGGAGAGCTAGAGGTACCCCTCCTGGGATTTTGGATGGATTTTTGGAGGGGGCTAAGGGAGTTTCCTGTTGTGAATGAGTGTGCAAGTATGTGAATGATGTGATTTGCGTGTGTTGTGACAGTTGAACTTACTGGCTGGTGACAAGTGATACACTTGTAAGTGACCGAATACCGGAATACTGGTGCCCTTACCCTATGTTGAATATATCAACCTACTTTTTCCCCATATTGATTTTTTTTAATGCATCAGAAAATTTCACAGAATCCCCAAATATTATCACCTTGTCATTTCCCCAAAATTCGGACAGCGTCTTCAAAATTCGGACGCGCGCGCAATGTCAATACGCGTACAAAGGCCGCTGAAATATGAGCGCGTGCCGTACCTCGGCGCAAGGTTGCAACGGGGACATTGTGGCGCCCGTTCGTGTCTGAATTTTGGTGACTCGGCGCTTGATTCAGCCCCTATTATTCACTGCATCAGCATGTACGGACATTTTGTTTTTCTTTTGTGTTTTTGAGGATACAGTACCATCACACTCTGAGCTTGCGATAAGCGAAAAATATCACGACAGAACGGTGTAATTTTTCAATTCAACCTAATTCGTGTGCGCTTTGGAAAAGTTGCGGTGATTCTGCATTTTTGACGGCAAAATTTGGGATTTTAGATGGGTTTTTGGAGATGACTCGGGCACTTTCCTGTGGTGAACGAGTTTGCCAATGTGTGAAACGATGTGATTCCTATGCGTGTGTTGTGACAGTAGAATTTGCTGGCTTGTGATAAGTGTCCGGATTTTGGAGGCCGGCCGAATATTGGGGCTTTTACTCTAGGGAAGGATGTTAAGTCACGGTAGAGGGTAGATTCGCAGTTTCACGGTTTCACGGTTGAAAAGCTCCAAACATCACTCAACGTTGATAACGGTCTGTGAGGGAATGATATCTAGATCTAATCGGGCTGTGTGCTCTTTAACTTTTGTTTGAGTGCCATTGAGTCCTTGATGGAAATTAATGAGTGGGGGAGGGGGTTCCAATCTTTGGCAGATTTTGGGGAAAAAGACTGTGGGAAGCAGTTGGTCTTGCTAAAAGGAACAACCTTGGTTGTGACTTGTACTAATTGCACACTTGGGAATGTGAGCTTGCTAGTGTCAGCCTGTCATTCTGAATTTCTAAGCAGTCTATGATGCAGAGAACAATTCCCTGGAATTTGTTGAATCAACTTGGGTAGTATTTGAGAATACGCTCTTTAGATTGCCAGTGGATGGATGCTTCAAGTCCTTGTTGAGGAAAGGAATCCATATATAGATAACTAGTGAAACTGTGGTCTGACTTAACACCAGAGTGGAATGGTCCTCCTCTCAAAGACTAAGTTGCAGCTTTATCAAAGTCATCAAAAGTTCATCTTCAGGGTACTGCAATCTCCTTTTTCTGGGCATTTGATGGTTCCTCACTTGGTCTGTTTTTTTCTTCCAGAGATGACAGTCCTTTGTAGTAGTGCAAAGTGGTTACATGAGGGCGCACTTGTTCCATGAGCCATCAAAATTCTTCATACATTTTGATTCCAAGTGGTTTTAGAAAGGAGAAAGCTGAATGTGACTGATGCGATTGTATTACAAACTGTGTATAGTTTTTGAATTTTGAAAGTTATAATCATATGTACCATATCAGAACAATGATGTCGACATCAGATTAAAGATAATAAAAAGTTTTGGTACCTCAAAAGTGTCCTTGAATTTCCTTGTCTTAGTTTGTGTTTCAGGTTAAAGTACCTTTCATATAACTAACACTGTGAGACTTACTCGCCCCAAAGTGCTCTCATGTCTTAGTAATCATGCAATTAACTGCGACCAGCAGCCCCATACGCATAGCGACCAGCAGTCCCATACGCATAGCGTAATCGGGCTTCGCATTGTAGCATTCAGGATCATGACAGATTTAGTATCGCAGGGTAAATGTCAACTTAAAATCCCATAAATTCTTCAATTTGAAGACTTACCAATTAAGTTGAAGTATTGAAAGGAGGCTTCGGGCAACGTTTGGTTCTGCCTATAGTCCCTTTCTGTTCGAATTGATGACTGAATGTGACTCGGTCGACAGGACCTTAGGAGAGCTACATACAGTACACTGAATACTACAGCCAGTGCCTGCGAACACATCACATGCGCACAAATTTCAAATCCATGAACGGATAAGATGTTTGTGTGCGCATGCGCTGGCCATAGTATCCAGTGTATGTAGCTCTCCCAAGGTCCTCTCGACCGAGTCACATTCAGTCATCAATTCGAACAGAAAGGGACTATTGGCAGAACCAAACGTTGTTCAAAGCCTGTTTTCAATACTTCAACTTAATTGGTAAGTCTTCAAATCGAAGAAATTTTTGGATTTTAAGTTGACATTTACCCGCGATACTAATTCTGTCATGATCCTGAATGCTACAATGCGAAGCCCCATTACGCTCTGCGTATGGGGCTGCTGGTCGCAGTTAGCTATGCGTACAATGGGCTGCACGCTGCTGGTCGCAGTCAGTGGTTTCGTACAATATTTATCGACGCTGTACAGCGTCGGCTCTGGTACGAAACCATTATTGCATGATTACTAAGACATGAGAGCACTTTGGGGTGAGTAATTCTCACAGACAACGTACTTTAACCCGAAACACAAACCAAGACAAGGAAATTCAGGGAAGCTTTTGAGGTACCAAAACTTTTTATTATCTTTAATCAATGGTGCAAAGATAATCACATGAATAACATTTTGAAAGGTAGGATTTATTCCTTTCTCTTTTGTTATATTTACATTACAAAAAATGCATAGCATTGTGTGTGTGCTTGGCATCTTTGTTGGCTATACCAGGTTTTCATAAAAAGTGCAGGGTTACTTTGTGTGTGTGGTTGCATTTTTTCATGATATCCAAAAATAAAGACAAATATGATTGATGCAATTCCCACAAACTTGTTTATAAAATGTACATTTGTACAGTGTAGGTACTTTATCAGAATTTTGGGCAAAATACTGTGGAAGAATTTGTAATGCAGATTCTGAAAGTAAAAGATGATTGTGCATACTTGTATATTGTAACACTTGTATATAAGGTCTAAACTCGTCTAAACTCACATTTCTAAACTCATAGGTCTAAACTTGTAACGTCTAATGTCAGGCTGATGCAGATAGGTTTGGAGATTCAGCAAGAGATTTGATAAGGGTTAAATGAAGTACAGTGCACTCCCGTTATAACGAAATGCTCGGGACCGGCAGTTTTCTTTCGTTATAACGAAATTTCGTTATAACCGAACAAATACAATATACATGTATAACGAAAACAAGAAAACCACATATATTCTGTTTGCTGAATACTTATCATACACTGGAAAGCTATGTGAAATGTGATGGGATAATTGTATCACAATAATAAACGCAAGTTCCCCTCAGAAACTGTGCGTGACACAAAGAGCGAACACACAGTGGTGTGAAGCGTTCACCCATGCAGAGAAGCTATAAATGCTTGTTCCGCTACGAATTTTCGAAAGCAATTCGCATTTCGTTATAACGGGGGACATTTCTTTTGTTTTTCTTTGTCTGTGGCGCTCGGAAAAGACTTCGTTATAACGGAAATTTCGCTATAACCGTGTTCGTTATAAGCGAATTTTTTACCATAGACTTTAATGGTGATAATTTTGGGACCAGAAGATTTACTTCGTTATAACGAAATTTCGTTATAACCGTGTTCGTTATAACGGGAGTGCACTGTAGTTATATAAATGTGTGTTTTTATCAAAATACTGTCCCAAAGAACACTTTCCCCTTAATACAGTTCATACAAATGATTGCACTACTATACAAGGTCTGCTTTGTGTCATTCCAGCTTGTGTCATATAATGTATGCATTGTTATTGTTTTAAGTAGAGATCTACTGCATTGTTCTAATCCAGAAATGTTGCAGTAAGAATGGAAATAACTTTTCATGCTGGCATAAATCCAGGGTTTAATTTAACAAATTAGTAATATAGTCTTGTATGCACTAACTATACATTATAAATTTCTCCATTTTACTGTAATGTAGGGTCGGCATGCATCAAGGCGGCTCAGATCTACTCAGACAGCTTCATACCAACAGACTATCGTCAATGTCCCTGAAACACGGGTGACAACACTAAGCAATGGCTTCCGTATCGCATCTGAGGACTCAGGGATACCAACAGCAACAGTACGTCAGAATCTTCTTGCCTTAAAGATATCCATTTGATGATTACGCTGAAAGTTATAGTTGTTTGTATACCTTAGTGCAAAGTTAAATGAGAATGAAATTTCATGTACAAATAATGGTTGTATTTTGGAAATGCTCATAGCTAAGTGTAATTTCCAAAATGTTGCTAAAAATTCAGAAACTTGTGTTGCCTTTCATTTTCATTTAGAAAAAAAAAAGTTATCAAACACTCATGGAAATAATATTTAAACTAAGAAATGCTTCATTGGAAAAAAAATAAATTTAACATATTTATTTGAAACGAAAATAAAACCTTTCTCTGATTTGGTACTCTTTATTTCATACATGGTCTTCAGCATGTTTAATAGCTTTGTTCTTTGTAAGAAGAACATATCAAGAGAAGAATTTCACACTTGAAGGATTCTGAGGGTCAACAAATGAATCTCAGTGTGTGAATATATGTGGTATAAACATGTCTCTTGAGTGTATACCGCAAACTACTTGTTACTGCGGTTGTACTTTCTTTGTATTTGATAGAGCAAAAGAGAATCCTGTCATGTGCTGGATTAGTGTCCCCTTTCATATATGCTAGACAACTTCTCCCATTCACATATTTAACAGAATTTGCGCAGAGAAACTCTAGTCTAAATAGAAATGACAAAATGAAAGCTAAAGCTATAGATTAATGAAGGTATGAATGATGCTATTGGAAAATAACATTTTCAGTGTCTTAAAGGGTGTGTACAGTTCTGGTCGAGGTGAGGATTTAGCTTTTAACATTTTGCGAGATATTCAGAAACCACTCTATGAGATGGCAAAGAGCATGCAGTTCTAAGGGGTATCAAAAGTTTATTCGATGAAAATCGGTTTTGAAATGGCTGAGATATCCAAAAACAAGGTGAAACAAAGAGATCCTAATAAAGTTGTGGCATGTCGCCTTTTATTATTAGCACTTTTTTTTTTATATCTCAGCCATTTGAAAACCAATTTTCATCAAATAAATGTTGAATCCTTAAAATTACATGCACTTTCATATTTCATAAGAGGCTTTTCATTATCTCACTTAGGAATGTTCAAAACATGAATCCCCCCTCAACCAGTACTGTACAGTCCCTTTAAGGTTATTTGTTGGGCAGTTGGGGATATGAAGGAATAAGAAATACCTGTTCAATTCTGTTCCTTTTACAGCTTGTTTTGCCTTTCCCCCTATCTGCATTAGTGCAGTCATTATCACAGATTAAGATAAGAAATGCAATTTCTGTCTGTGAATTATGTCATGCTCACTGCTTATTTTATTCTGATTTGGTTCCTCAAAGGTTGGTCTGTGGATAGATGCTGGAAGCAGGTATGAGAATCAGCAGAACAATGGAGTGGCACACTTCTTGGAGCATATGGCATTCAAGGTACAGTCAAGATGGCTGCTGCTTTTGCACTGAAATTCTGTATTGTGTACGGATCATTGAGCATATTGGATCCACGGTGTGATGCAGTACATGCTTTCTGTCCTTTTCCTCTCATTCTATCCACTGTCATGTGTAATATGAACACAACTGGATGATGCAGCTACAGTTGTATGCTATCTTATCTTCTATACGCTGAAATGTGCGATTCAAAGCAGTATCATAGTAAGGTATGGTATGCATTGTATGACAAAGTTTAGAAAATGGGGCTCATGGATGTTTGTTGCATTTTTTCCAACTTTCTCACAGGGAACCAAGAACAGGTCACAGATGGATCTGGAACTGGAGATTGAAAACATGGGTGCTCATCTGAATGCTTACACATCCAGGGAACAGACAGTGTACTATGCCAAATGTTTTGAGTCAGATGTGCCCAAAGGTATGCATTCTCACTACTTCAGCTAGTTCTCTTTGAAATTTGACATAACTCGCTGAAATATGACACAACCTTTGTGTTTTTGCTTCATATTGAATAGTGTGCAGTGATTGCACATTTAGTATGTAAATGTTCAAGCATTGTTTGTGTTGGCATTTTCACTGTATTATGAACTGGGAAGGTCATTCATATATTGTTACATGTGTTGAAGTAACACATGCTGAAGTAGCACTCATTTCTTCCATATTTTACATATCTAAAGAAAATGGAACCTTGACTTTGTACTTCTACATCATAAATCAAATAACATTTTCTTAGCTCATAATCCAGCATGAAATGATGAATGAAAATGATGTTTTTGCAATCAGTGTAAATGACCTCATATGAACAGCGAAGCTTGTTATTGTCTTTGAAAACTGGACTTCAACCAGCAGAGTGCTTGTAAGATTTCACCCTTGAATTCACCCTAGACATTCATCACTTACTGTTTCCTTTCTTTTCAAGCTGTTGAAATCCTCGCTGACATCATCCAGAACAGCACTCTTGGAGAGAACGAGATTGAAAGGGAAAGAGGTGTTATTCTCAGGGAAATGCAGGTATGGGCTCTTGTGGGAATATGATGACATAGGACTAGAGGAGGTGTATATAGGGCTAGTAATAATATCTGTCATGAAGGAGTGAATTAAAATGCTGCTGTCAGAAGCTATCTTAGCAGCTGATTTGTAATCATTGTTCGGCAGGAACATTATAACATGATAGAACTGTGTGAAAGGAGTGTCAGACTTTGGGTCAATATGTCTTTCTTTTCCTCTGCAATTTGAAAAAATAGTGAGGCTCTGGAAGAATGACTGCACTTTTGGTAGATGTGGTATTTCATGGCTTGGTTTTGTTGAAATTCAAAACAGACAGATATATACAAAAGGATATCAGGTGGAGGATATGCTTCTGTCTACTACAGGCTCTTTAAATAATTTTTGCAAAGTATTCCTACATTCTAGATTTCCTACATCAAGATGATTTTTGTCAGTCTTGGATGATTTGGCAGCAGACCCCAATGAAAACATCATTTTTGTTCTTTAATCTGCCAAACTCATGAGAGCTTTACACTGAACCAATGATACACAATAGACAAAGCAGGAAATGGTTGTTGTTGTTGTTCATTTTCCATTTGTGAAGATGGCTGGATAGCCCATATTCAGCTATACTAAGCTGGTCTTCCATGGGGTCCAGTTGGATGTGGGGTGGGACCACTTCACCGGGTTAGACACCCTGCTCTTTGCGATGAATGAATGAAGCGGGATCTTTTACGTGCATGAGCTGTGACTCTCTCATACACGGGACCTCCATTTTATGTCCTATCCGAGGGACAGAGTGTTTTGCCTCTTGCTAGAGGGGACGGTATGTTTACACACAACATTGCTCAGTCCAGACTCGGGTTCGAACCCGGGCCGCGTGATCGTGAGGCAGACGCGCTACCGACTGAGCCAACTCACGGCCCTCACAATTCTTTCCATATTCTTTTGCTTGATATTTCCAGGAAGTCGAGACAAACCTGCAAGAGGTGATTTTTGACCACCTGCATGCCACAGCCTACCAGGGAACAGCACTCGGCAGAACCATCCTTGGCCCCACTGAGAACATCAGGTGAAGACTTGTCTTCCAAACTGAATTTATGAAATATTGAATTGGTGAAAGTGTGAATTACAAAAGATTCAAGAAGTTATGCTTTTGGTCTTACGCAGAAATTGCTATAATGAGAATCATGTAACACATACAAGTACCTCTGCTGATGAAGTTTGACATGGATTTTATTCAAATACAGATGTATACATTTATGAAGGGTCAGTGATATTTATATTGTATTGAATACATGCACTTATGTGTTTGTTGAGCAAATACTAGGTGTACATTGTACAACAGTTTTTTGCTTGTTGTTGTATGGAGACCAAAAATGAATCATTTTTCCCATTTCCTTTAAGTCTCAGTCTGAAAGTCATAAGTGTAAACATGATATTTTGATAAATATTCGAATGTGGCATGTTGATTTTTTCCCCTACCATATGGTAGTTATCTTGTGAAGGACTGTTAATAATGGAAGAAGATATAGTAGTTGGAAGATGAAAGTAAAAGCACACCAAACCATGGAAAGCTTTAGTAGTCGTCTCACACACAGCATATATTTCAAAGGGTGATTTCTACCCAGATAGCAGAGAATGTTTGTTTGTCTCACTGTTTGCACTTGTGTAAGAAGAGGTCTTAGTGCAGAAGTGATTACTCTGTAATGAGCCATACATGTCTGGTTTCACAGGTCCATTGCCAAGGCAGATCTCCAGGACTACATATCCACCCATTACAAGGGTCCCCGCATCGTGCTGGCCGGAGCAGGAGGTGTTAACCATGATGAGCTGGTCAAACTGGCTGAGAAGCACTTTGGCAACCTGGGAACCGAGTATGAGAATGAGATCCCAGCCCTCACACCCTGCCGATACACAGGCAGTGGGGTATGTGTCAAGCCTACTCCACCTGGCATTAATCTGCTGCAGGCGCGCCGGAAGCAGTTTTGGATTGGGGGGGCAAACACTGGAGGGGGCTCAAGATTAGACCATGCATATGTTACACAATACACACATACACACACACACACGCACGTCATCTATTATATATATATATATATATATATATATATATATATATGTATATATATATGTAAAGTTGATTACGGTGGGTCGAAACATGGGGGGAACCATCAAGTAATTTTGACGGTCTGTATGCTTGTGCGTGTGTGCGTGAGCAATAATGGGACTACAATACATTACGGAATGTGATACTATATATATTCAACAACGCAGTCATTGAGGAACATTGTAAGTTTTCCTTACATGGATTATGGAATGACGGTGTGAAACGATCGACAAATTATATACTGTCAGCAACATAAGGTGAATGGCATAACAATAAAATGCGAGCGAGCGAAGCGAGCGAGCTTGAAAATTTTGATATTCTACAGTTCCAAAACTGGAGTTTTAATAGTAGCTATATATTTCGCTTTGGAAATAAATGGGAGCGCATCGGGCGCAACTGCTGGCAATTATTTGCAGCAACATTAGGAGAAAGGCATAACGATTCAATACGAGCGAGCGAAGCGAGCAAGCTTGAAAATGTTGACATTCTACAGTCCCAAAACTGGGGTTTGTAGCTATATCTTTCACTTTGGAAATTAATGGGGCGGTGCATCGGGCGCAACTGCTGGCAATTACTGGCAGCAACATTAGGAGAATGGCATAACGATTCAATACGAGCGAGCGAAGCGAGCAAGCTTGAAAATGTTGACATTCTACAGTCCCAAAACTGGGGTTTGTAGCTATATCTTTCACTTTGGAAATTAATGGGGCGATGCATCGGGCGCAACTGCTGGCAATTACTGGCAGCAACATTAGGAGAATGACATAAGGATTCAATGCGAGCGAGCAAAGCGAGCGAGCTTGAGAATTTTGACATTTTACAGTCCCAAAACTCCCGTCTTTCGCTTTGGAAATTAAGGGGGTGGGGGCATCGGGCGCAGCTGCTGGCATTTACTGGCAGTAACGTTAGGAGAGTGGCATAACGATTCAATGCGAGCGAGCGAAGCGAGCGAGCTTGAAAATTTTGACATTTTACAGTCCCAAAACTCCCGTTTGTAGCTATATCTTTCGCTTTGGAAATTAAGGAGGGGGGGGGCATCGGGCGCAACTGCTGGCAATTACTGGCAGCAACGTTAGGAGAGTGGCATAACGATTCAATGCGAGCGAGCTAAGCGAGCGAGCTTGAAAATTTTGACATGTTACAGTCCAAAAACTCCCGTTTTAACTATACCTTTCGCTTTGGAAATTAAGGGGGGGGGGCATCGCGCGCAACTGCTGGCAATTACTGGCAGCAACATTAGGAGAGTGGCATAACGATTCAATACGAGCGAGCGAAGCGAGCGAGCTTGAAAATTTTGACATTTTACAGTCCCAAAACTCCCGTTTGTAGCTACATTTATCTTTCGCTTTGGAAATTAAGGGGTGGGGGCATCGGGCGCAACTACTGGCAATTACTGTCAGCAACATTAGGAGAATGGCATAACGATTCAATGCGAGCGAGCGAAGCGAGCGAGCTTGAAAATTTTGACATTCTAGAGTGGCAACAACTGCCGTCGTAGCTATGTTTTTCGCTTTAGAAATTAAGGGGGAGGCGCACCGGGCTCAACATTACTGCTGGATGCGAGCGAGCGAAGCGAGCGAGCTTGAAAATTTTGACATCTTACAGTCCAAAAGCTGCCGTTTGTAGCCATATTTTTTCCCTTTTATTCATATATATACATATTTATTTTATTTTCTTTGTTTATTCATTTATTTTCATTATTATTATCATTATTTTTTTTTTTTTTGTTGTGGGGGGGGGGCTTTTTGGGGGGGCAAAAATGCGTTTTGCCCCCCCACTTTTTGGATTGGGGGGGCGGCCGCCCCCCCTGCCCCCCCACTTCCGGCGCCTATGATCTGCTGTTCATTTGCAACCCCACTAACATGTTACTTTTTATGTGTTACTGACAGTTACAGGAGAGTGCATGGAAAAATTGTTCAATAAGATAACCAGGGCTGATAGTACATTAGGATACATTTGGTGCCAGCTGTGTTGGCAACATGTTTTCACAAGCATGAAATCATACATGTTAGCTGCAGTTCCCATAATGATACCACAAATTCAACTCCTGTAGTCTTCTCAGTTTGCCATTTATGAACTACCAGTATTTACTTCAAACTTGCTATATGTAAGTTTGTAAAATGAAGGCACATCATCATTGAATCACATTATACTTACATGTCAAGTGCCATCCAACATACTGTAAAACATGATATTTTAGCAGCATGAAATTTTCGCGAATTGGAGCTGACAGCCTTTTTCACAGCATGAAATTTTCGCGAAGTGCCTCTAGCATTCAATGCATATAGTGTATACAAGAGCCTTTGCATGCATTTTGATTTTGCGAATCTTGGCTCGCGAAATTCACAAAATTAAAATGCATGCGAACATCAGTCGTTTTACAGTAATGATTCGTTGTTAGCTATTTACCATGCCAGTTAAGTTCTCTTTTATAAAGCTATTTGTAAGTAGCTGTGCTACTTGACCAATTTTAGAGAAGACTTTCTGAATGAATCGTGCAGAATGTGGCAAAGCTTAAAGTCACTTTCTTCCTACAGTTTTGAACATGACAGTTACATCAGAACTAGCAATTAGGCATAATGGATAACATTTTCTACCCCTCTGTTAAAACTACTGTTTCTGTTCTAATTTGATGTCTTGTCTTGTAATGTGATGTAGATCACTGTCCGAGATGACAAGATGCCTCTGGCTCATATTGCCCTCTGTGTGGAGGGAGTAGGCTGGGCCCATCCAGACAACATCCCCCTCATGGTAGCAAACACTGTAAGTATCTCCCCAGCCATCTCATTTAGAGCAAGTCTTCCTGTGGATAATGGGACTACCTAGTTCAAAGATTTATGACATTGTCATTGGTATCTACAGGAAAATGGGGGACATGAAAATTCATTGTCATGTGTACTTATCATCAAAGGAATGTTGAAAAAGAATTGTTGAAAAAAGAAAAGATCGAAGGTAATCCGTTTTTGCCATATCTCATAAACTTTAGCTCTGTGGACTCAAAATAAGCACTCGAAGCTTGCACTATTAGGTACTTGTGCAGTAACAAATATGACATATACAGATTCTTAGGGCTATGTATAACCTCAAGTTAAGAAAAAAAAGGAGAACAATTTGATTCATTTTCCTCTCAAGCTTGGAAGAGTTTTGGCTGTCAGTTGTGAATAATTTGACACTTTAAAAAAACATTTGATACTTTGTTGTTCTACATCCTTTGCAAGATGAATGATTTATTGTTCCTTTGTTTCTTGGTTCCAGTTGATTGGCAGTTGGGATCGCTCATATGGAGGAGGAGCAGTAAGTTTCAAATTCTGTTTTTATTTTTGGATGTATGCCTAGTATAAGTATTACGTGAAAGTAGTAGAGACCATTTATAGCCTTCTTTTTTGGAAAAGCAAGATATTGTTCTTTTATTCCTGCAGAAATCATCTTTTTTTTTTGGCCAATTTATCTAATCACACATGACTCTCAAAGTCTACATGTTCACTAAGATGGTAGACATGGTGAATTCCTGTTAGACTGTTTTTACTTGATCTCATGTGATATTGGTTGTCTCTTCCAGAACACCTCAAGCCGACTGGCCAAGGCAGCCTTTGAGGACAACCTCTGTCACTCCTTCCAGGCCTTCAACACCTGCTACACTGACACTGGCCTCTGGTAAGACACCTCAGCAGGGAGGAGAGGAGGTGGTTAGGGAAACAAATCGAATACAGTTAACAAGTACAAAATTGGCTAAATCAAGGAAAATTCTACACAGAATGGATATAGAAGCATTAATTCTATTGTGTAAGCCGTAATTTACCTAAGTCAAAGGATTTTCTGTGGTTCCCTTGGATTTGACTTAGGCGAGGTTGTCTGTATTTACAGCCCTTTACTATCTGATATCAATGTCACAGCTTATTCCTTATGAGTCCTTTCATGCCATGTTTGAGCGTTTGAACCATACCATACTGTACCATACCATACTGTACCATACCATGCTGTATTGAGAGCGTTTGAGCGCTCTGTGGAGACAGCGTGCCTAATGAGCTATTTTTAGACTTTAGGGGTCACACATTTTGTAGCAACCAACACATTCACCTGGCGTGCTTACTCTTATATACAGGTGTCCCTAACATAGAGAATCAACTCTTTGCATTATGACATTGTGCGTATTACGTGCATTCTTCTCGTGCCGACTTCTGGTATGGTACGGTATGCTTTTGAAGTACATCAGGAAGTGGTCCACTTTAAGCTCGGTTTGGTTTGGTACGGTACACTTGCGTAGCGTTCGAGTGCTCTTCTGGCGCGGGTATGATACGTTACTGTACGCTTTAGGAGAGCGCTGCTTAGGTTAGCATTTTTGTTAGTCTTGAGTAGCCCTTACATGCAATGGCATATTAGTGGAAGTAATGCCTCTTCAACCAGTGCATTTATTTCATGGGACAAAGTACCAATAGGTTGCAAATGACTTAAATCTGGAAGCCATAGCATCAAGTTTACTTTGCACACATTGTTCTGAAAAGTTGGAAAGAGGCATAAATGCCAATGAATGTGATTGTTGTTATTGCCAGGGGTGTGTACATGGTGGCTGACCCTCTGGGTGTGGAGGACATGGTATACCACATCCAGCAACAGTGGATGTATCTCTGCACCAGTGTGACCGAGTCAGAGGTGTCACGGGCTAAGAATCTGCTCAAGACCAACATGCTCCTGCAGTTGGATGGTAAGAGTGTCGGTCTTCAGTGATTCTTTCTCAGTAACAGCTTTACTTTCATTTCTCCTATGTCACTGTCAGTCTGCCTTGCTATTGTCTACCTGTTTGCCTTTTCCAACCTGTGTTTTATTTATGGCATGAGATGCTTCCTCTTGTGATGACATATTTCCATTTTCTGTTCTTTTGATAAGAACAAGACCAAATGATGAAATGAAAACATTTTGTTTTCCCTGGATATATGAGCAGTGTAGATGAACAGGCTATGCATTTTTAGGTAGTCAAGGAAATAAGCAGTACGTTGTCTGAAATCTCTATTTACAACTGAAGTATTTTGTCTTTGAAATAAAGCAAGATTATAGTTGCATATGGAGGTACAAAACTTATAGTCCCAAGGAACTTCATACTTTATAAGGCGATGGTATTGTATCTTCATTTTGAATAAATGATTGCATAAAGTCGACGTAGAATAAAAATGATAATAATGTCTATGTCACCTTTTTTCCTAGGCTCTACTCCAATCTGTGAAGACATTGGCCGACAGATGCTTTGCTATGGTCGCCGCATCCCACTCCCAGAGCTGGACGCCAGGATTGACAGCATCAGCGCCAAGACCGTCCGTGATGCATGCACCCGTTACATCTATGACAAATGCCCCGCTGTCGCTGGCGTTGGTGAGTCTGGACTGAATGACTCTCAGTATTTCAGATTTCTTTCTGTCAGTGTGATTCAACCATGATTTTGCTGACAATGCTGTGCAAACACTTTATAGGTACTATAAAATACAGTGAGTCAACCTTGCCTGAGTCGAATCTATTTGGACTGAAGAAATACCGTAGCTTTGACTTATGAGGGATTAAAATCAACAGAATGTAAAAAGAAGAGGGCTTAAAAAGACCTTTGAATTAGGCGATTATTTGACTGTAGCCTATACTGACTCTGAATTATGACAGTTTTGAAGCAATGATGTATACCTATGAGGTAACGAGAATTACATCAAAATTCAAAGCTACCTGCCAGACTAACTTTCTATGTTGTTATGTCCCCCTTCCATGATTTGACATGCCTCCGTTAATTTGAGGAAGATTTTATATAATTGTATTCAGTGCATACAGTACCTTTTGATATCCATGTTCTCTGAAAATGGGTAGATTAGCATGTGTATCAGTTAAGGGAAACAAAGTATGTTTCCCATAGAATGCAATATGTAGTGTGTCAGGGCTCGACCTTAACTTTTTTTCTAGGAAGCCAGCCGGGCTCCTCAGGGACCTTTTTAGGGAGCCAAATTGAGTTTTAGCGAGCCACGGTTCCCTCAGTCACAATCAGCAGTAGAGGTCTATTGCGTGTATTAACCTGGTGGAGAAGATTTCATTTAGATATAACATGCATTTCTCCACAGACACAAGCCTGAGATACCTTGTTCTTAGTCTCTAACACACAGTGTGTGTGTGTGTGTGTGTGTGTGTGTGTGTGTGTGCGTCGCACGTGCGTGCGTGTGTGTGTGTGTGTGTGTGTGACTGTGCCTGCCATGTGCACCTGCGTGTGTGTGTGTAGGTGTTTTGTGTGGTCCCTCTCCCATTCCCTTGTGTAATTTCTTGCCCTGGTCTGATCATATCGTCTTTCTTTCTCGGTTCTTCTTTTTTTTTAGCTGCAAGGTGTGGGTTAGAAACAATTATGTAACGTCACATGTTGATTGATCAGCAGAGCTGCCAAGCTTTGGAAGCACAAATCCGTACTCAGCAGCTCCAAAATCCGTATTTTCCACCAGAATCTGTATTTTTTCCATCTCCCTCTTTTTGCCATTTTGAATTAAACTCGTCGACTTATAAGGCCTACAAGCTCTTTAACATAACATTACGGCACATGCTGAAGTATCGAGCTGGTCACCAGCACGATAAAAAATCCAAACTACGCAATGTTCAGCGTTGATTGATTGCTTTCTCTCAATGCATGTGTACAAGACTACAAGTGCATGTATGTACCTCCAGAAACTTGCTGGGCTGGTTATGGAAGCTTCCACTATCTAGCAGGGGAGGGGGAATGCTTTCATCTTCTCAAGAAAGCTTCTGTGTCAGTGAATGCAAAACTCTGTTCGCTGTTTCCAACTATTGTTTACTATAAAACATAACCATGCGTTGTTTTCAGGCTTTTCAATTTTACTGGATTTTAAACATCAGTATTTTCCGAAAGTACCGGTATTCCAATTTCTTGTACCCTAACTGGAATCGGAAAGTCTGCTATAACGATGATCGCAAAATGCCGTGCTGTGTGTGGTTGCGCCAATGTGCAAACACGTGGTTGTACTTTCAAGTTTAAAGGAATGCGCCATGTGCTCCTGCCTAAGAGGTTACTGCAAGTTCGATGGATCGAATGCGCCATGGATAGCTGAGCTGATGGCTTGTTTAGGGTAAACATGCAGTTAAACATTCGATACGAAGAAGTCATTACGTTTTTCACGAGGAAAAACATACAAAACAAACAAAAAACAGCTACGAACGAATGTTGATAGCCAAAACTTTGAAAAGTAATAAGCAGTTATGATGAGCATGAACTGAAATTAATTGTCATGATTTTGCTGTCTAAGCAGGTGATGACTGCATCTCATTGGACCTACTCATAGTGAATTTGTCTTGGCATACGATACCTTTTAAGTATTTCTGTGATTACCTTTTTGATTGACTGATTAATCGATCCTTTTTTATTGTTCAGGGAACATAAGATATTCGATTAAGTACACTATATTCGACTGTTTGATGTTTCCTACTATATGGGCCAAAAGAAAGGCTATAGAATCACGATATCTTTGCAATGATTCCTTTAATTCAACTAATGAGCTGGTTCTTCGATCGATATTTCCAGGATATTTACACGCTGTTTATTCCAGTGCGCGCATTCTTTCGTCTGGCACGCACCTGGGTGTGGCACCTGCTTTTGTGGAAATTTCCACAAGGGCAGAGGGGTGGGTGTCAAGTTTCTTCGAGCCGAAGAGACTGCGCGCATGTATTCAGTATTTCACAATCTCTTCGCTCTAATTTATTGTAATTCATGCTTTCCCCTTATTCTTTGCTGATATTGAACATTTAGATTTAACTTTACGAAGTTGGTAGATCGTGGATCTTTTTGTTGTGAGGTGTATGTAATTTCTTTTTTTTTTTTCAATCATTCTTTGGTGGGGAAAGAACTTAGAAGAGTAAGGGGAAAGAAGAATAAGAGGGAAAGTGAAATAAAACGAACGGCACGTACGCTCAGCATGCAGTAAGCCGTCTTTTTATACCAGCATAGTTTTCATCATCACCATCAGACATCACTCAGATCATTTTAGCCTTTTCCTATCAACATTAAGAAACACGCATAGTCCCTCGGCGAGATAAAAACCGAGGAAAATAAATAACAAATACAAAGTATCAACACCTACCAACACAAATATTTAGAAAAGACAACACACGTCGCTTCGATTCGAAAAAGTATTGTAGCAAAGTGGAGAAATCGCCGTTACGGAAATAACAGTGCGAGACACTTGAAAGAATTACGTTTAAATATTTCAAAGTATAAAGGGAACGGATAAAGTGATATAGAATGGAAGAAATCGTACCAAACGAGGTGTGAGAAACGACAGAAATAGAACGATAAGTACAGTAGTAAGTAGGATTTAATAGGCCCTAGCAAGTTTGCAGCACCGATAGCTACGCGAAAATTAATACACATTGGAAACTCTGTATTGCGACGAGATCCTTGACTTGGACCTTGGGATCATCAATAAACGATACAAAACAAAGGAAATTAATTCATTTTGACCGGAAAATAGTTTGTTATAAGTATTCTGTTATATGAGATCTCCTTTAATAGGCCTAGAAATACATCAAGTTTCCACGATACTCGCGGGAAAGAAAGCTCGAACGCTTTTCACCTGCACATGCTGCAGTGCACATCAATACACGAACAGAAACTCACCTCTTCCTTGCAGAAAAATGATGCAATAACGTTACAAAAACACACACACAACACTCTAAAAATCATTTCGCACTTGGGAGGCAAGGGAAAAGCGGAAGAAGTAGAGAAAATGAAGCAGACATTGCACAACGGAGCGCTTCTACCCCGACTAAAAACGAAATAGTGTACTGTTTATAGAGGCAGCTGGCTACAGTGTGTAGCTTAGCTATCATACTCACGCTCCCCAGCCGGCCACACATGGGGATACCACGGCGATCGATGTAAACATCCAGGGTCCGTAGGCGACAGGGATTCAGGCGCGCGGAGTTCCGTTCGGTGTCCACAGTACGCAAGCAGCGAATTGCATGTGCGCACACTATTCTATAATAGAAGATACGAACACACACACGTCGGGTACACACACACACACACACACACACACACACATGCGGGCAACGTGGGCCGGCTGGAGAATGAAACATGTTCAGCGTGTAGTCTATATTGCAATTTCAGGGATAATAACTTCGAGCGTCAGGGCTCGCTGCGCGCGCCGGGGCCGCTCACGCTCGTCGATAGTATGAGTGTACATGTACATAAACTATGATTCTGTCTTGAAACGTGAGGCTCTACGGCAAAAAAACTTAAGGAGCCAGCCGGGCTTTTTTCATACATTTCTGGGGAGCCCGTAGTGATTCTAGGGAGCCAATGGTCCCCGGGCTCCCGCTAAGGTCGAGCCCTGTGTGTGAAACAACAAAGTTGTATTGAACAGGATATTAGTTGTGATCAAAGTTGTTTGTCCAGTATCAATGATGGAGGTTTGGGTATGCATGTTTGTCTTGGTTTTTAGGTCCAGTGGAGCAGCTGCCCGACTACAACAGAATACGCACCAGCATGTACTGGATCAGGCTATAATGGTCCTCCGTTCTGGCTCTCTCTGGACTCCAGTCACAAGAAATGCAAGAGGGACTACCTTTCGACTGTGCAGACGGGATAGCGAGAGACCAAGAGAAATGAAGATATAGATTTGTTGTGTGAAGATATGTCAAAGATATAAACCTTTTATGCTGTTTTCTTGTCAAGCAATGTGCATTGGTGGTTTGTGTCTTGTGCTTGACATAGATACAGGAACTGAAGTCTTGTATATGTGTTCCATGAAATCTAGTCTCACCACACAGAGTGTGCTGGGCTATTGAAGCGTTGTGCCACTGAAGCACAGCAAAGGAAATAGAGAGTCTATGTGGCTTCAGTTGTCAAAGTGAACTCTGATAAATATTCATACCTCGTCAACTATGTAGCAAGTTCTTATATGCAGCCTTTCAGCACTGTGATAGGACGCTACTCTAGAAATGAAAATTGTAAATTATGCTGACTTTGAATGGTTATTTATTCCTATCCAGTTTGTCTCAGTGAAATACTTTCAGTTCCCTTCCGCTGATAACCAGTGATCTGATTGATAACCAATAATCTGATTGAAATTAGAAAAAAAATAATACAGTGACATCTCTCTTACACACCATCCTCAGGTTCCCATTTACCCCTTCTTAAAAGGAGCTATTTCATGAGGGCATATAATTATATACCATGTGTCTGTTAGAATGAGAGCCTTGATGCTACACTACTGTAAATTGACTTGGATAAACTACCAGACAGTGATGATGAAACTAGTGTTTCCATTATTCATGTTCATGCAAACTGAAGCAACTACACTTCTTGTGTCATGTGGAGAAGGCAATATATGAATTTGTAAATCTGAGATTAAAGTGGTTGTCTTTTTCAAGTTGAAACCATAGAATGGTGTGTACACTTGTTTCAGTTTCATTTGCTTGTTTCATTTTCATGTACTGCATCTGTACCTCCATATGTGGTGTGTGAATGTGCAGGTGTAGTCCCTTGTGGGGATGTGTCTGCACATGCACTAGAGGTGGTTGCTGGCAACGCGATATATTTGTGTGTGCGTGGGTGTGTGTGTGTGTGTGTGTGAATTTTACAATTTTGCAAGAATGTTGTTTTCTGCAACAAAAATGTGTGGTATATCTTGTCTGAACGGTGAGAAATTGCTACTTTTCTCTCGAAAAGTGTTAATACTTTCTAGTGTATGTAAGCAGGGTCAGGGCACAGTGCAACTCCAGCTTTGTGTTACATTACAAGAAGTAGGTTAGCCACAGGACTACATTTTAGGTGTAACAGCAATTGGTTTCAATGTTTTAAAAAAGATTGATGACTCTTTCCTTTGAGAAACACAAGGATGACAGCAAGAGACAAGTGACAATGTCATTGAATTTGACCGTTGAATGTCTGAATCTCATCACAACATCTGAATATGTTAGTTAAGGAAAAAGAGTAGGTTGTTTATAATCAAATGATATCTTTTCATAATTCTACTTTGTAATCACCAAGACCGTGATCATAGTAGATGCAAGATTCTATATTAGCTAACAACTTTCTTCAATTTGGGCTTTAAAATAATTTTGTTTATTTAGCTCATATTTCATCCCATGTTGTGTTTCACTGCTTTCATGCAATATATATCCCTCCTTCCACACACACCAAACACACTGTAAGGTTGGCTCCCAGGTTTTGTAAGCACTTCAAAGCACCACAACCTCTGCCTTCAATTGTCCATCCACACTTTAAGAATTAATTTTGATTTTTGCTAGGTGAAGTTTTCCTTTGTTTAAGTGATAAGTCAAAGGAGGGGGATCCAAGCAAAAACTTCATCACAGCATTGTAAATGACAAAAATGTGTGACAAATGACTAAATTGAGTAGACTTAGTTCGAAAATGATTGACAAAAGACAAATTTGAAACAAGGATTGGCATATTCCAGATTTCTTGGGACGAAATTGAACTACAAATCTCTTAAATTGAATGAAAAAGTTCGAAAACGAACAGGAAAACATATTTGATACAGAAATTTTGCACCATTTTCATAATTTTTACTTGCCCAACATGAAATTTTACTCTTCCATGCAGGTGGGCGAACACTAGTGTCCAGCCCTGGTTCAGACACCAAAGTGCAATTTTCATTGGTCAGTTGGGAGCTTTGATATCCCATAAGCCCATGGGTATTAAAGGGAGCATATAGTTTTGGTTGAGACCTAACTTTAGGTTTCTAATATTTTTGGTGAGATAATGAGAGACCTCTCATGAAATATGAAAGAGCATTATAATTCCAAGAGGGGTTCAGTGTTTTTGATGAAGATTGGTTTTGAAATGGCTGAGATATCCAAAAAGAGCATTCTTACTGCGAGGTGGGACCCACCTTTTATTAGGATCGCTTTGGTTTACTTTGTTTTTGGATGTCTCGGTGATTCCAAAACTGATTTTCATCTAATAAACTTTTAATTCCTCTTAAAATGGTATGCTCTGTACTATTTTTATAAGTGGTTTCTTGGTATCTTACTAAAAGTTAAAAGCCCAATTCTCATCTCCACCAGTACTATACAATCCTTAAAAGTATCAACTGAGTCTTGTTTTTGGATGTCTCGGTGATTCCAAAACCGATTTTCATCTAATAAACTTTTAATTCCTCTTAAAATGGTATGCTCTGTACTATTTTTATAAGTGGTTTCTTGGTATCTTACTAAAAGTTAAAAGCCCAATTCTCATCTCCACCAATACTATACAATCCTTAAAAGTATCAACTGAGTCTGGTTTTGAAATGGCTGAGATATCCAAACAGAGCATTCTTACTGAGAGGTGGGACCCACCTTTTATTAGGATCGCTTTGTTTTACTTTGTTTTTGGATGTCTCGGTGATTCCAAAACCGATTTTCATCTAATAAACTTTTAATTCCTCTTAAAATGGTATGCTCTGTACTATTTTTATAAGTGGTTTCTTGGTATCTTACTAAAAGTTAAAAGCCCAATTCTCATCTCCACCAGTACTATACAATCCTTAAAAGTATCAACTGAGTCTGATACAATTTAGTCCATTTGCCTTCTGGTTGTCATCTAGTTGTATGGCCTAAGAAGAATGTAGCCAAACCTGGTAAGTATTACAGTTTATGATGGGGAATCCGAGGGTCGGGGGAAATGAATTCAAGAGAATGGAAGTACGTTGTAGTCCAAGAGGGGTTAGTTCAGGTTAACAACACAGCATATACATGCATCTTGTACACAATCACTTCCACACCTTTTTATCTGCCAGGGAGTGCTGGCATGTGCCTAATCAAGCATGTTTGATCATTCCATCTCACAAAAACATGTTTATTTGTACAATACTCCACACCTACATTTTATCCTCACACAGTCGGCATTTGCCTCCTACGCTTACAGGTATAGTCAATGTTCCTCTTGTATATCTTGGGCAAAGAAGGAGGAAAGCAAGAGAAGAAAAGATGAGAAAAAGGAGAAGAAAAAAAAAAGCACTACTTCCATTATGGAATCGCACTACACCATACTTCCATTAAGGAAGTAGAGTCTTAAAAATTCCCACTCATACACACAAACGCACGCACACAGAGCACCGTTCACATTGACACTACATGCTTCGATAATTCAGAATACTGGAAGACAACAGTGCTGGATCAGGAAGTGATTTTCAGACTCTCAACAATTCACAGTTTATTGCCGACAATACTGCACAAACATAAAACTGTTGATATTTTTTTTCTTCAAATCTTCAAACATGCATTACAAAGGCTCTGTGATTCCCTGACATGGAAAAAATAAAAACAATAAAATGTTAGAGACATATAAAGTACCTGAAACATTTGGCAACAACCAAAACATTCCTTACATCTTCATAAATCTTCCTAATTTATTACAGTAAATTAGAGTTCATATTCATGAGACCATCCTAACCTCCTTACAAGAAATCATTCCCCACGTCCAACAGGGAAATGACAAAATCTTAACTCCTTATTTCAAGGTACAGCCTTAGTCTTTACACTTCTTCCTTTCACATAACAAAGACAAAAAGAACCTCCACAGAGCAGCAACTTCTTGCACGACGTTTACAGCACACACTTTGGAGTTTGAAGTCAATTTGATGACAGTAGACTTCCACTGATTCACAATTCAACATGATACAATTGCTCCTGTGACCAAATATACATCACATCATAAACGTACTCTCTTTGTAGACAAAAAACCCACAATGCAGTCTGTCTGTTCTTTGTCCATCACTTTTGGATATTCCAAGATGTCTCTCTCCCTCCTGGTGAAAACCAATACATGCATTCTTAATCAATCTCTCCTTTCAATCACTGCATTACCTGGTACTAGATATCTAGCCTCTTCAAATGTCGCCGACATGTACAAAAAGCTTTCTCTGACACACACACACACACACACACGGCTGTGAGACTACCCCTGAGGGGCAGATCTTGGCACTCTTTCAGAAGGACCAACCAGACGTTGTCATTGGTACCACTTCTGTGCAAAAGGCTTCATACCCACAGATCATCCGGTTCTTGATGGACAGACTAACCACTGGCATTCTCTCATTCCGGAGATTGCAAATATGCCATAAATAACTTCGATTGCAGGAAAAATCCATGCCTCTACCCGTCATTTTGACTCAAATCTGCCACACATCAAAACACATCTTTTGCAATTAGTCAGCAAGAATCTTGCTCCCTTTGTAGCACAAGTAGCACTTACATCTCATACAAAAAAATTCATAGAACATGCCATGCATATCTTGAAATATATATATTTGTAGCACTTTTTTTGTCCATGTTTTTTTCTTTCATACTTTTCTTGGAAGAAGATGCAATAGTACATAGTCCTTGCTTTGATATAATGGTATAGATTTGGCGTTTTTGTATCATTAATTTACAGTATTATTACATATTTTACAAAGACTGGTGATTTGGCCTATCTTACACCTTAACTCTTATTTACATGTATACAGTACCTAGGTAGTCACATGACACAGATCAATATTAGATATCCTATGTACATTATGTTTGATCTGTCCTTATTCACCTTGATCTTACATAGTTTACAATACTGTGGTTACCATAGAAATGCCCCTACTTTACAAATAATCCTGCTGAGAATGCATAGGTTCATTCAGTCTCCCTGGTTCTTGAAGCAACGTACAGTAAGCTGCTGAAAGCCTGTCAGTGCCACACAGTTGTACAACCAGAAATGAGAGACCGGCTTTTGAAGATGTGCCCTCACTATGTTCTACCTCAACAGAAAGCCTTGGTGTAAAAACGGCACTCTGTAGCTACGACAGATTTCACTGATAGGTGACTAGCTGGCAAGTGCCCTTGCTATCTTACCCACTGTGATGGTTAGAAGGTACTAGCAAAGATGACGTTTGCAAAGCAAACCAAATCACATGGGGGATTTCACACTTCTGCCATGGGTCACAAATCAATTACCGTCTGCATAGCAAGCAGAGGCAAGTGAAATACGTGGTTAAGAGTATGGCACTGTCCAAGCACAAAACAATTTGGTGTCTGATCTACACAGTATCCTCTAATCTAGATTCAGACTTCCAGTGGTCACTTCAAGCAACCTTCCACACACAATATATCATCTCAAGTTCACTTCAAATCCAAGACATATCCTGCACATAAACCAGGGAGTCTTTAAATCACCCTGGTTGATGCACATTCACTCTCATCTTGAATTCCTGCCTTTATACGCCAAAGCGAAAACACAAAAGCGAAAACACAAAAGCGAAGTCTGTAACTCGTAGACTACTTCAGTCCTGTGCTTGATACACACACTTTGTAGAATATGTCTAAGATATATGACCATGATGCCTCACTGTGTAGTCCACTGAGATTTTCAGAGCACCTAAATACTGAGATATGGCTGCTTTTTAATTCAAATTCATCCGCCTTCCCTTGAAAGATGCAGGGAACACAGAACTAGAATTCTGCCTACATGCTACCCGAGGTACATTTCACTTCTTGCCTTACTCTGCCATGACACTTTGCATGGTTGCAGACCATACATGATTGTGCAAATATCAAATTCCATTTTGAGGCAGCCGCTGAGGTGGCTTCAGGTACACCTTATATTTACCATCTGCTTTCAGCTCTTTTCCACTGAACTGACAGCTCTATCTCAGGAATCATGCCCAAATAATCTCACAAGACTAACCAGCTAGGCATCACAATGTCTGTATTAACAGCAGTTTGCACGTAATACTTGGGAAAGAATAGTCCTGGAGACTCGAACGTCACAGCAACAGTCCTCAAATAATTACAAGATATACAGCCTATTTTACATGTGAAAACCTCTTGCTCACTTGGACAAGAATTTTCAACTGGAATAAGTTATAAACCATTAATACTGTCAAAGAAGACACATTATAGTCATAGTAATAATAAAACATACAAATGAAAATACGCTAAGTAGCCCTAGAAGATATTTCCTCACGTTTCTCAAAAACAGGTGGGCTTACATTGAGAACAAGTATAGGATTACTCTGGGGAGTCATTTTGCAGCCTTAGTAGTAATATATGACAAGGTGTCAAAAATATGAACATAACCAAAATTATACACTTCAAACCTCATGAATACACAGATACACTCGTATACATAGATAGAATGACTATGGATTCACACCTGTTCAGTTACTACATAAATTACACCTAGCTTTGGTTCCATGAGGGGTATGTTGGCTGTCTTACAGCCACATGGGAATTACAACATCCTATTCATGAGTGGCATGTTGGCTATCTTACAGCCACATGGGAATTATATACAGGGTGTGTGCAAGCATACCATAATCTGTTATGACTGGAGCGGTTAAGTTTTAGGGCCACCCAGTGAGTGGAATGTCAGGCATTGTCAAAGAAATTTGGTATCTCTCCCAAACCAGCAAATTTGTTCTGGACAACTCGCCTGAGATCTTCCTATCATATCAGTGCCCAAATGAGGGACTTTCACTGGACTTTAGTCCATATGACTGTGAAAGTCAAGATATGGCTGCAAAAGGGCATCACACAATCCTACCTGATCATTAACTGTAAAGTCACACAGGAATAGATATACAGGGATATTTTAAGGTGACAAGGCATTGACTGCAGACTGGAGATATCAGTCTGTTTCAGGGTTCTCCATCAATATCACTTTTTTAACAACCACTTCTTTCCCAATTTGAAAGGAACTTGATCGATGTTGAAGTCCTTTGAAAGGAGGAACATGCTTGCACATACCTTGTATAATCTCCACATTGCACAACTAATTAAGTCCTATGATTGTGGAGTAAATGCACTGGATTCAATTGACACAAGGAATGTACTCAAGGTCCAAGGTTATCAGATAAACAATAAGAAGAACAGGACTCTGTGCTTCATGGAAACATCCTATCTTTGAGAAAAAAAAATCAACAACCACAAACAATCTTTCCAAACTTAAACAAAAAACTCACAATTTGACTGAGATGTTCAATTGATCAAGGTAGAAGTCAGTTGTGTTGTAATCCTATGTGAATAAGAGTTCGCCTCATTCCACTTAGGGATAGACCAATTCAAGCACCACTGTCCTTATGGCATACTTACAAGTTAATCACTGTTAGTCCCTGAAGTACAACATATATCTTTACACTTTTAAAAAGAAAAGTAATTTACAATATCCAAACTTTTCCAAACTGAGACAAAGAATACAAATACCTGGCAAGATAAAACTTGAATTGCTTTTACTAAAAATAAAAAGTATAGCTAACCCTATACCTAATCACCCTAGCACCTGAAAATATCTTGCAGCTCATTATTAAAGAAAAACCCCAATAACAATGATAATGATCCATACACTGTTTTGACATACACATACATTTGAGCGTAAGTGGGCAGATTCTTGTGATAAAAGGGAACTGCTTACGTGATGTCTACCATCCCGTAAAGTAAGTGTAACTACAATCAGTCTGGTGTCTTGGTCCTATAATGAATCATTGATATATTTCAGAAAATACTGTGTTAGATTTGGTATTGGCAGTGAAGAGCTTGGTGGTGAGAGATCTCAAAGCTGTGGGCAATTGATGTTTACCCTGTCTTGCTTGACATGTTGAATTTGGGATAGCTATATTGAAGAATTATGTCCGGTACGCTGCATCCTAAAAATACATGTGATGCACAAATATGGTATATGCAACAAAGCATGATCTGCCTTCATGCATCAAATTGATCTCTCATTTTTTCCCCATTGTCTGTGCTTCTGCTCAGCATGGTTTGTTTTGAACCCAGATGGGTTTTTTTTTTTTTTAGAAAATGGCTCAGAAACCAGAATATTAGGTTGACACTGATTGAGATTCACACTCAGTGGCGTGCAACTAGGAATTCACAGCGACTAGGGAGAGACTGTGTATTTAAAAATTGGTATGGAAATGGGCCTTGTGATATGAATTGCCACATAAAAAGAGGTAGGTTTAAAAAAAAAAAAAAGCTCTTCACTACCAACACTATTAAAAGATAGATCTCATTGGTCTCTGCTACTTAATTCATACTGATAGGAGTAACCATACAAATACTTTAGTATCTCACAACATTATGTCCTATACATTGATGTGTTTGGTAAAATATAAGTTAATGCACTTCTCCTTATTGTCACACATATAAAAAAATAAAAGTTCCTCAATCTACCTTACAATAAATCCTAGCCCCCATTAACCTAGATTGCAACATATTGTAAGTAGAGCCCTACAGAGCCTTGTAATTACACACACTCATCACACCAAAATACATTCAATATGAGAATGATTTTGTTCTTATTTGCACCCACAAGCAGAATATCTACACAAGACTTTGAGTAAATGTGCAACTATGAGTTAAACTAGCATGACATAAGCTCACACAAGCAGCAAAATGAGAAACTGATCAAACACAGGTTAAAATATCCTCACATGATAAAAATCATTTTTGATTGCAGCTCCAATCTGAGCATCTCTTCTTGTCTCCTTGCTTTTGTCACTAATGTCCAAGGAACAATGTATTTAGCATCAAATTTTCTGTTAAAGTGTTTCATTTTGGAATCTCATTTTGCTTCTTTAACTGCAGCTCACTGAATGAATCTCATACAAACTCTTTCAGGTAGTCATTCACCAAATGGATTGAAAAAAAAAGATGAAAAAAAAAGCACAGCAAGCATATCTACAGGAAGCAAACTCTATTGCATCTATAACACCTACATCAAGAAATCTTTACATCCAAGAAGGCTGAAATTTTACAGACCAGTTTAGACACCAATTGATACACATATCCATCTCTCGGAAAAGGAATGTTTGTTCACTTTGGATTTTAAGCAGGAACTTGACACAACAAATACATGGCAGCAAACTTTGTCCACCCATCTGGCGAGTCACGGACCTTGTGGCTGGTACGACATTTCACCTGCACACACAAGTCTGACATTGTTTGGTCATAGCTTGATAAGCCCTTTAGTCATTAAGAAAACAAAATATCAACATCTCTTCCTGAATCCTGCATTGTCTCATTCTCGCCAAGTGGAAATTTGTGCTTATAGCTGCCATTTCACTTGAAAGTATCTCAAATCAGACCTTTACTCATTTTTTTTTTTATACAAACTGTCAAATTTTGAGCTTAAGTAATGTTTGATTTCTATCTTTTTCATGCAACATCAAATTCATGCTTTGAATTTCACAGTCTCTAAAACCAAACGAAAACATCTGATTTTTCATTAAGCTTCATTCAAATTCTCTTTGGCCACAATCTTGTCAAACATTGAACCATACTTTTCAACCATATGACAGCCATACGCATTTCAAATAACTTCAAATCACAAGTGTTGCCTGGTTATTTGAGATACTTCCAACTTCTCCTTTTATACATTCCATTTCTCACCATGAGAGGATAAATGAATATTGACATCAAATGGTCCATTTGAAAAGGAATACTGGAAATAAGATCTCTGGGCTGACACCAATCACAATACGAAACTTTTTCTTTTCTTTCCCAACTAATGGCCTATAATTGAGACTGCTGATTGAAATTTCAAACAGCTATGGAATGTTCCATTGTCGACCCTTGTACCCTCCTCATATAGCTCTGTGCAGCAAAGCACAGGATGAGGTTGGTATAACAAAGGGGAGAGCTGGGAGGGAATGTCAATTCTAACAGCTCTTCAAAACAACATCCTAATATCTCTGAGATGTTGTCTCATCTTTTCCAACCTTTCTCAATCCTCCATCTACTAGTATGTCTTGTTAGCCAATTCTCATTTTTTTTTTCATTTTTCAAATTCAAGTCAATTTATTGAGACATCCCTCCACCAAGGCATTCCACAATGGCACACCTTGTACTGTGCGTGCCAGTAAGTGGTGTTAAAACCAGATGAAATTCCAAGTATTCCCAGATTCCCCAATTCTTATTTGACGAAAAAAAAAAAAAATCCCCTAAGCCAAAAATAGTCACAAGATACCAAAGGCTCAGTTGCACTACAAGCTTTAAACACTAACCCTGAAAGCAGAATAAAAGAGACATACAACAAGCAAATAAGGTCTAAACTACGAGTAGACAGATTTGTCAAATGAGTGATGACCACACAGGAAACAATATGTGGGACTGTATGTAGCAGCCATGCCTCTCCACCTCAAGATCTAACAGCCTCCTTCTCTGGGCTTGCTCCTGGTGCAGATTTCATGGCCTCCTCTAGGAAACTCTGGTACTTGATATACTTGCGCCTGACCTGCTGGATGTACTCCTCCTCCTCCTTGTCCAGGATCCGCAGGAAGTTCTGCAGCTCCGGGACGGTGAAGGCCTCCCACTGGAAAATCAAGGAAACGAGGAATCAAGGATTAACTCTGAACAAATTGTTTCCTCTGAGTACACATTCATGGCAGATACGGTATAGGGTTAGATCGGTGCCCTGCCATGGATGGTTTGTTTTGTGGGGGTTTTCTTGGTGTTATCTTTCAAAGTATTCCTTAATACAATATCACGGATACATTTAATCAATTTACAATGCCTGGCAAAATATGGGAGGCTGGCTAAACTTCAGCAGACAAGCAAAATAGAAGTGAATTGTGTTAAACAAAGATGAAATAAAAAAAAATGTAGGTGTGTAGAAAACTTGTGAGTACTTTCTGTTTCTCCGAAATCACGACGTGATCAGTCTACAACAGTTGTAAGCCCTGGAGAAGATTTATTCTCTACTCCTGATTTGATTACATGCCATTTGATGTTAATGTACTGCGTTGATATCAATATTGAAGCATAAGTTGTAGCTTCCAAAACTATACTTGTGCCACGAGCCTTGTCACCTGGGAGACCACGAACCATTTACCACTATACAATGCCATTTATGGAAATTTTGACTACATGTGACTGTCAGCCATGTAAGTGTTGGACCTTTAACTCACCTCAATAACTCCGGTCTCATTCTCTCGAAGCTCAAATCTCTTGTCCCCGGTGGCTTTCACCCATCCTAGGCACAAGAAGAGCGGCTTGTCCTCGTCAACCATCTTACGCATGAACACTGCAGGAAAGAATTCACACAGGGTGGGGCCACAAACACAAGAGATGTTTGTTAGCTGTCCGAGTCTTGCAGACACAATCACTTCTCACAGGATCCCAACTGAAATTAACTCAAATTTCCTTTGTTACAGAGACGTAGTGACACAGGATGAAAATTTCAAGCACTAGAGGCAGCTCTCTTGAATTCAGATGAAAGTTCCAGTATCTCGTTTTGCCCCCACTCCATAAGGACAACCACATCAGTATGTAGTGGTACGCTGCATTCTCACTTCACACAAGCTATAATCTGGAGATTTCATACATACTCCATACAGAGTAAGTTAATTAGCTAATATGTTTACCAAGCAATACTTGGCCATTCAGAACAGTTACCTCGAAGAAGATACACTATTGGCACATATCTGATAGTTTCAGGTCTTAAGGTTTCATTATTCCCTGTGGTTTGGTGCCAGAGACACGCCTGCACTTCAACACACTGATTTATTAGCACACAAAGAAACCCAACACCCCATGATAGTTTCAATAAGGATGAAGTCTTGTATATGGCTGCAATTAATGTCTCATCTTTCCTCTGGGACATCCTGATAACAAATTTCACCAGCTCAATAACTTGGCACAGTCATCTGTACTTGGATCTTCACTCTGCTAATATGACTTGTTTCGGTCTCCCTCAATTTCTGCCCCCTCACCATCACCCCCCTCCCCCTCCCCCCCCCCCCAAAAAAAAAGGATATGAAAAAAAAAAACTAGAAATGTCGCTTTGGCGACTGGTATGCCTCCGCCATAATGCATGATTTTCCCAATAGGTCTAGATAGTACATGTGGACAATGTGTGATAACATTTTCACAAAATTGGCAAAATATTGAAATGACAAGTTTGTCACAAATGTGTTGAATGTTCACCTTCATTGACCTAGGTTTAATTGGATGAATAGGAGAGCATTTATCTAGGGATTTAAGGACTTTAACTTGACTTTGACCCATTCATACATTTAGGCATTGAGTAATTTTCAAGGTACAGGTGTGGAGAAAAAGTGCAATTTCTGAATTGAATAGTAAATTGTTACCATTTTCATCTGGCCCTTGACCCTAAAATTCATAAGATAATCACTTTCAGGTAGAACATGCATAATATGTACTAAGTTTCAAGATAACTTGAGCCACTTCGAGATATGGAGGAAAAAGTTAGTTCAGCACTTTCACTTGATCTTTGACCTTTTGACCTTTGAGGCAAAAAAAAGAAGAAAAAAAAAAAACTTTCCAGAGAATTTCTATTAGGTTACACATGCATACACCAAGTGTAAAAAAATAATAACCCTGCTGGCATTGCATAAATATGAGGGAAATAGTAAAATTTTGAAGTGTTGCACTTGACCTTTGACCCCTGACCTTTGACCCCATGAACCCTACATTCTCTAGATAATCACTTCCAGTCAGTACATGTATATACTATGTTCCATGAAGATACCTTGAACAATTTTCCAAGGCACGGAGAAAAAAAAGAAGTTTTGATATTTTTACTTGACCTTTTGACCTTTGACCTTTGACCTCATGACCCAAACTTTCACCAGAGAATCTTAATTGGGTAATACATGTATACACTAAGTTTCAAGAAAATATCTTCAGGCATTCAATAGATATGGCGAAAATAGTGAAATTTCATGTATTTGACCCTGACCTTTTGACCTTTGACCTTTGACCTCATGACGCAAACTTTCACCAGAGAATCTTAATTGGGTAATACATGTATACACTAAGTTTCAAGAAAATATCTTCAGGCATTCAATAGATATGGTGGAAATAGTGAAATTTTATGTATTTGACCTTGACCTTTTGACCTTTGACCTTGAGCATGTGCACCCAAAAGTTGATAGGCACAACTTCACCCCCTTATACACATACATGCCAAGTTTCATTAGGATACCTCAACAGGTTTTGATAGTTACCTTGTCCACAAAATTCATTACGGACGGACAACCCGAAAACATAATGCCTCCGGCACCACTTCGTGGCGGAGGCATAAAAAGCTTTTCCTTGGATGCACATTCCTTTTCAGCAAGAGAAAAGGCAAAATACTTCAGTGAGTTAAGCAGTTTTCAAAGCTTCTTTGTGTTGTTTTCAGACATTCTCCAGACTATATTAACAATTGAGAAGCAACCTCCAGTTTGGCATACAGACATTCTCCCTAGGGTTAGGAAGTTACATAGTCATTTGAGATGGAATTTCCCTCAGTTTTTGAGCAATGGCTGATGAATCACACCTTGTTATGCCTTTTCTTATAATTTCTTATAACATTTGATTACTCTCCTTTCTGGCGATAGTCACAAATGTCTGACATGCTCAAAAACGTTATGCTATTTACCAGTAAATTGTACCATACAATACAGAATGGGCAGATTTTGACCTATAATTTTAAGTGTATTATCTATCTTTTGGGCCATTGCCAGGAAACTGTTTTAACTAAGAGATAGCATATAGCACAAGATGGTGTTTAGAGGTTGTGACACCCACAAGATGTGACTCTCCCTTAAAAAAAAAAAAAAAAAAAAAAAAAAAAAAGTCTTCCTGCTTGATATCGAGACCGGGAGAGTTGAAGAGAATGTCTCCGGCTGGAAAGGGGACTCGTCTGGAAAGGAAACTATCTGCACTTATTCAAACATTGTCAGATCAATGGTGATGGGTGATGGAAGTCAGAAGCTCCCGGGATTCGCTACTGTCCTGGCATCATGCCGGGGAATGGAGAAATCACTACAGAGCAGGGACATGGGTGTCTTCTCTGTGATGTGGTCGTTACAAACCTTCAGCAATCTGAGACAGTGATTCTTCTTATCTACTTCTATACATTTCTCCTCTCTGCACAATACTCTAGACTAAGTATCATACATCCTCCCAGTCTTGAGGTAAGACTACACATTGATGCTGTGATATCTGAAAGTGCAGGTATCTGTTTCTCTTGAAAACCTACACTGCTACAAAGTCTGTGAGCAGGCCATGCCCCTATAATTCAATGCTCAGATTTTCTGAATTACAATAGCAAACAAAGCCCTGATGCTGTACATGTGGAAAGCCACCCTTCAACAACTATGGTGTGCACAGTACTCTCAGTCTTATGGTGTGTCTACCAGCAATTCTTTTCAGTGCTTTAAAAAAAGAAGAGAATTATAAAGTCCTGCATGAACCCTCATACATCATTATACATTTTAGAAATGAGAAAAACAGGAGAAACCCTACACAACCAAACAACTTTCCCTAGAAATTAGCCAAAGGGTAGATACAACATTGCAGTACAAATAGTTGTACTGTAGGCTAGTACATTAGCTAAATGCTTTGCAAAGAAAGCAACATTCAAACTGCAGTACCATACAATACAGAATTGGCAGATTTTGACCGATAATTTTAAGTGTATTATCTATCTTTTGGGCCATTGCCAGGAAACTGTTTTAACTAGGAGATAGCATATAGCACAAGATGGTGTTTAGAGGTTGTGACACCCACAAGATGTGACTCTCCCTTAAAAAAAATAAAAAAAATAAAATAATAATAATAAAAACTTTGATGTCACATGCAATTTCACATCAAATTTTGTGGTATATGTTTTGGTTATGCAACTTTCAATTTCCAACTTTGAGATACCTTTGGGTTGAATGTACATGAGCAAGGGATAAGGTCTCAAATGAGAGGGATAAGTCTAATTTTGTCATCTCGTTTTTTACTTGCTGAAGAGTCTGTAAGTCTCACTACAAAAAAAAAAAAAAAAACATCATGAAAATGTCAAAGGAGAACTGCCATCCTGAAAGAGGCTGATGTCTGGCAAAGGGCAAAAAGTTGAATGCAACATTGTCTTACATGAGCAGCAAGAAAAACCCTTTTTGAAGAAGGAGAGGGGGGGGGGGGGGGAGCGGCACAGATACCAAAACGTCTGTCACCCAGAATCTGTTCCTGTCACAATCTGCTATCATGATCCGTCTATAATCTAATACACAGCTGCTGGTCTGTTTACATCCTCCCTTTCTTATTCCACATGATATTTTCCTACCAACACTCTAATAGAATAATGCCTCTAATGCCTTTCAGCCCTATAGCTTATTAGGTACCCCCTTACATTTAAGCAAAAACAACCAAAGAAGAGACGAAAATGGGTTCCACCCACGGCAATTTTATGTGACCAATAATTCCAAAACAATCATCCAGTTCGAGCTACTGTATACCATTGATAGATATTTCAGTTTAAGCTCTGAATGAACTGTAAGTGTAGCTCAGACAGTAAATCATGACAGTCAGTCGACAAAACAGTCAAATATCACCGCAACTATCAGACAGTGAGAAAATGTTTCTTCATAAAGCCAACAGCAAAAACATTTTTTTTTGCTGATTTCAGAAATGCAGCTTCATGATGAGTTATATCTGAAACTGGGCACTAAATAAAGTTATCAATACGGAAACACTGACTCGATTCTCCCCTCTCAAATTGACAATAAGCCCAATATGGCAAAAGAGCTCACATTTTATTTGCTTGGTTCTTGCCCTCAGCCATTTCTCTTTATCGGCATAAGAAGACTGGACAAGGACACAAGTACTTCCCTTCAATCTCTCAATGCAGGATTGATGTAGTGGTAAAACAATGTGGGGTGATGTAATGTGATGAGGCAAGGTTAAACTCAACTCTCCAGATGACTGCTGAAGCTGTCCTACTTAAAGGGATCTATCAGACAAGCTGCTAAATTTGATGCACTGATACCAGAGACATGTACGTGCAGTACCTCCCCATGCTATCCCTAATTGAGTTTCTTGTCACTTGTGTTCACCACCCCTGGGCGGCTCCTTGATGGAGCCACGCACAACCCTGCGGTGAACTGTGCCATCACGCTACTCAATTACATTACAGGTACAGACACACAATAACATGCTTGCACACAAACACACACACATACACATACACTCATATACAATGTACCCTTCCCTGTTTGTATGCCATCAGTGATATCTAGCCCTAGTGACAGAATACCTTTGACAGACCTCTTTACACTCCAATGTTTAAAAAAAGTACAGAGGGTTATCAAGCAATATTCTTCACATTTCATCTAAACACAAGGTCTAACAATTCCTTTCTCTCTTTCTCATTATCTTTCACAGCTGGACAATCTTGATTCGTTTGATCATCATATCATGTTTTCTATTTTCGGTCTTTTTGTTTTAATTCATCTGTGCACCTAGGAAATCAGACAGACAGCACCTGCCTACCCTGGGAGACAGTTAATGTTGATTACACGCATCCCATCTCATGACTGACTGGCATCTAGCCTCCCTTGACCCATCCCAGCAAGAAAACAAATTTATCTAGCTGCTATCAGCACGGCAGTTTGACACTTCATCCATCTCTTTCATCCATTATCATCCCTCTCCCCCTCTTCTTCTTCATTTCCTTTTTCGCGTGAGGGTATTTTCTCGAAAAGCAGCCGCCTCCAGTCCAAACAAAATATCATAATCTTCACCTGTTTTTCTTTTCGGACCCAAGTTCATTTTCCATCATTACTTACCTCCATGGTTGCATCAATATTCTAGGCTTCCTACCTGTCTTCAGCTTTAGCACTAATACCCCTGTATCAATGTCTTGGCAGTCCATCATCTTGTGGAATTAACCAAGTAATGTATTTTGGAGACTGTTTTGAGGATGTTATTTTAATCTGAAGCTGTCTCACTGCTAACAAGTGATAATTATCAATCTCAAAAAAAAAAGAAAAAAAGAGGAAGTTTCTCTTGCCATGATTTAACTGATGTTGTGTAAAGCCATGTTGGAGTCTTAAATTACACAATTTTCTCCATGGCCATACAAAAATACATTGCATCCTAAAATGTTCTCTTTATAAACCAAAACAAGATTGCTCTTCTATTTTACTCTGCTCACAATACTGCACTCTGATTAATAGTAATACAGAGTTTATGACTTACATTCAAGGTAGAAAAAAATTATATATCAACAATCATATCCTGTTATGAACCTTTCACAATGATAAATTCATTCTTTTCAAGAGTCGCAGTAATCGGTTTACCATTCCTACATAGCCTGACAGATTAAACATACTAGGTATCAACAGACTTTTAAAAAGAAAGTAAAACTTATCTTGGAAGCCTTTCTAATTTATGCATCGAAACTTCATTTGTTAACCCTGATATGATTTAAAGTTTTATGTTCACTGAACCACAAATTTCAACTACCGTTTCCCTTTTGCGGATGAGAACAAATGATTTTTACAAATATCAGGATTTGAACTACCGGTAATTATTTGAGCATGTGCAGGAGGCTGAAGGGAGGAAATGTAACAGCCAGGATATCAAATACTGGTCCTTCCTGACCACCACAGTTTCATCTTGATTTTCACTTGCTAATTATGGTGTTATGATGTCCAATTACAAAATGGTAAACATTTCTGGAATAGTCTTTGACAACTACTGTTTGGTTTAACTCTTAACTGTCTGGTTGCTGGGCAAAAGTATCCAAATATACCACTTAATGAAAAGTAATTATAGCCAGATGTGCTGATGAAATAGTGGGCAAAAGCAGAAATATTCATGGAATGATATTCTTGCGAATTGCTACTGGCATTCAAGCATTCAATGCATATAGTTTAGGCAATTTCTGGTTATACAGTATTCAAACCTATGCAACATATAGAGATAAAAACAACACACTCCACCATAAGGTCTTGCCCTCCTAAATAACCCCCCCCCCCCCCCCATGACAGAAACAAGCATGGAAACAAACAACTGGCTGGAGTGAATCTACAATATGTTTGTTCTACCACTGGTGCAGGTGTAAATGCAGGGATCAATTTGCAAAATAAGCTATTGCATCATACACATCGCCATCTTCAAGTATAAAACATACAATGAACTACAACAGTATGCAGTGTTAGCACTGATACATTATTCCCTGCATCATTTGGCATTAGAGTCAAACAATGCAAAGGAATGAAGAAGAGCAGAAATGCGACAGAGTTGATATACATACATCCATTACCTGTTCAATCACTTCACACAAAAGACTTCCCAAATGGTGCACACATCTATTTATTAGAAATTTTACCTTCTTATACAAAACATTTCCTTGTTCATGCTATCACTCTTCACTCTCTATCCCAGTGATTTTCTGAGATTGTCTTTTTCCTGCCAATTTTGAGGAAAGTGCCAACATAATATCTCTTCTAAAACTATCCCGGAACAGAGCTCTTTCTCTTCCTCCCTACACATTTCCTGCTTGTCGGTCATTTTGCTGTCATTTAAGACCATCCGGGGTTTGAATTTTAAGAAACTTGAGCATTTCTAACATCTCCAGTAGACGGAAACTTAGCAGACTGGGTGATGAAAAGTTAATATATGATATCTCCCAGTCAGCCACTGTCAGTGGATTTAAAATGTGACTTCAGTAGCTGATCTCATTGTCCAAATTGTTTTCAAGTGGCTTGAAAGAATCCTTTCAATATTTCACTTTTGTAAATTTGATCTGTAAAGTTGTTACATCCTTAACACTGCTGTGTGTCACAATACCCACTCACACACAAAAAGAAAAATCTAAAATTTTGTTGAGTCAGTCTAAGAATTTGTGTCTTTTATCTCTCAAGTTATGACCTTTTATCCATGAAGCAAATATACAAGTACATGTAAGTTTAGATATAACCACAGGATACACCCATGCCTGCACAATTGACAAGTAGATCCATACTCTTTCTTCTAACTGTACAGAATAGTAGAACGAGCCCAGGATGTTGCTAGAGATCCGTGTTAAAGAAATGTTGATATGTCCACTAGTATTCAAGGAAAGACAAAAATACTACGTGTGCGTTATCATATCATGACCGTTTGTTAAAGAGACTGAGTATCATCCTTGTTGTTCAAGCAACAGGCTGTTTTCCTCCCAGTTCCACGACATTTGCTCCTGCGACAACTGCTCCCATAAAACATCTGCACACAAACCAAACATAAATTCTACCCACGAACATAACCCTCACCTTAATCCTCATATAAAACCAAACCTAAGACCCCATCACAAGCATAACCCTAACCCTAAGTCCTTGGAGAAAATCAGACCAGAGCAATTATTGCAGCAATGTCCTGTTACCATTGTACCCTGATATCTGAGTCCTGTAGTGCTTGATAGCTGGTGATGTGGTATGACCTCTTAGGGACAAGGTGTGAAGAGAAGGGTAATGTCAGAGGGTTCAAACCAACCTTGTCCATTGTGCTCCGTCCTCTCGAAGAGCGCAAACTTGCGCGGGTTATCAATCAGCTGGAGCTGGGCCAACACGTTGCGGATCACATCTTGCGCCGTGGTGTAACACGTGATGTTCAGTTCCTGGATCGTGACAGATGGATGGGTTAGTGAGAGAGGAAGGGGTAAAAGACAAGTTTTAAGGAGGGGAAATGAAGAATTTAGAGAGGTAGGTATGGAGGAGACAAGAGACATGTAGAGGGAGTGTGTGAAAATTGGATATTGTGGGGAGAAGAGAAGACGGGAACAGGAAACAAGGAGAGGGGAGAAGAGTAGAGAAAGAAGGGAGAAAATACAGACATCATGATTAGCGGCATATCACATGGATCATAAACAAAACAACCGTCTTAAGTAATATGATGTTAGGATATAAAATACAATAATTGGACACTTGGGCATGAGCTGAAAGAAATTATGATGCCATATTCAGAACAAAAAAAAAAGTGACACTGACTTGTCAAAGAAATCCCTCCCACTGTGACTATGGAGGTGTCATCTCCCTGTTATGTTGTAGCCTTCATGTGCTTCAGTTTGGGACTAAGAGATATATGTTGCAATCTTTCCTACTTTGATTTCTTAGCGTTACCCTGTGCTGGCCTCACAGACAGTGGGCACATAACGCTACATGCTGCACAACCCTGGGGGCCTCTTCTCACAATCACATTCATCTACAGCCGCTAACTTAGACAAAGTATACCATATGTCTGAAGCAGTATTTGATATTTATAAATGCCCACTCAGAGAACCACAGCAACTATGGTCAGAAAGAGGGAGAATATATCTGACAGTAGGAGGAGGATATTCGGTGCATGAGGGCAGATTTGAGGGCAAACCTTCCCCATCTCCACACTCCCCCCCCCCCCCCCCCCCCCCATAGGAACAACAGTTAAACAGCAGCTGCTGGGTGCATCATCCGCCTCAAAGCGCAGGCCCCAAATAGGAGCTGGCAGGCCGGCTCTGTGGATGATAGCTCACCTTCGCCCTGAATCCATCACATGACAGCAAAAAGACCCCGGTCCTTAATTCCCTAATGGGTGTCTGCTCTCAATACGGTCACAGGGTGACATTTTCTCCCAAACTGATGAGCATCAATTGCTCTCAAATACCAATAATCCTGTCTAAACTGGTTCCCCTTATCAAGCCTACATGCTCCCTTGACCATGCCTTCCAAATTCTCATTAGATCCTGTCTGAAGATGACCTTTGGTATTTTTAGCATGTAACTACCTTCGGGTAACGCTAAGTAGAGCAATGAGAGATTAAGGTCTTACATTCTTGTCATTTTTTTCTAATGATGTGCAAAGAGGCTCTGAAGTAACACATACTGAAAAGAAATGATCAAAATGTCACTGGAACCAAGAATATGATATCTTTTATTTGCCTCATGAGCTGTCATTTTCAGCTGTACAGTGCCTTCTTCTGTTCAGTTTTGAGAGACCCATAACCATCATTCTATACATGAGGACATATAACTGTTGAGGTTCTCTCCAGTTAACATCCAAATCCTCAAGATCTTTTAATACTGCACATGATTGAATACAATACTTACAATCTTGTGCTGACTTTGACATACATGATTATGTACATACATGTCATAACATCACCTCAAATGCTCATTCCTATAGCACAATCATGGGAGAAATGCAGCAAATACTGTAGATTATGGTTTTGCTACAGGCACAAAGTGAAATTGAGCACACTATGACACAAAAGATTCACAATTTGGCGTGAATTTAGAATTTAAGAGTGTGTCATGTAATTTAAAACTGTGATCAACAATTGCTTGATGGGTTGAACAGCCCTCCTGAATACAATGAAACTTAACCTGTTGAGGACGGGCTAATTTTGCTACAATACGCATTTCTCATAGACCCCTGCCCGAGTATACTCGGGACTTGTCCTCAACAGGTTAAAAGACTCAAAAAGAGATGAGGACAGCCATTCAGCATTATTTCCCCCAGACACCTGTGTACACGTCATGCATGTAGTCTCAACACATCGAGGGTTCACATCCCACCACTCCATTCACAGTCTGAAGGCTGTGGTGGAAACATCACACTCAATTGTTCTTTCTCTACACTTCCCTTGACTGATCTACATCGACACCTGATACAAAAGCCCCCTTACAGTTGACTCACACGGATCTATTCAATTCGTAGGTTTTTCCACCTATCATGCAATCTCTGTCGCCAGTGCCACTAGCGAGGTGCACATACTCGTTGCTTTGCGAGCGCCATGGAGTTGATTGTTTACATGGCTAAAGGCCAACATAAAGCTCTGACTCACAGTAGCAAACTTCAGTAAACAAGCTGCACTCCTAGTCTTGGCTATATCCCTTCATCTCTTTCCACTACATCTTTTCTCATGTTAGTTCACTGTTCAGTTAAACTTACAGTCTGCTCATCTTTCAGTGCCATTTGTGACGACGTACTGTATACACCGTAACATTTAGCGAGTGTACATTTTTGCGAATTGGGACATCCTGACAATTTTACGAGTGGTTGAATTTGTGATCGTGGAGGACAGCAATGGATGGATGTGCACATCACATTCATATCAGGATCAGAATGAATATTCTTGCATGTTTTAAAATTGGGGCATAGCTTCCAACTCGAAAAATTCGCAAAAATCAAAACCTCATGAAATACATGGCATATACAATAGATGCTTTCAAGAAAACTGGACCTGATACTTCTATCCTTGTCAAAATATGTGAATTTCAGAGACCCCATATCTTTCAAAATAATAATGGCATTTGACTAGCTTTTGAATTCCCTTCACAATAGAGAAAATACAGATATTTCTAAATATGCCACTAGCTGTGCATCTAGACATCATACCATCCTGATCTGTCTCACTCTTATCAATTTGTAATGTGCCTAATATTCATAGCATCCTACACAGCTATGAGTCCTTACTTACTCCTACCGTCACATAGCTATGAGGGATAATCTGCAATAAAGGCAAACAAATAAATCAAGAGGGTGTGTATAGTGAACATTCTCACTTGAGGACCCATATTCATCAGAAAGGATTGATCATGTCCTAATATTTTACATGTGTGACTTTTTTTTTCCACCTACTGTTAGAAGTACGACAGGATTAGGTATCCAGCAGAATACCCCAAGACTCTGTCAAGATGGAAATGAGTTAGGGTCAAGGAAGAGGAAATTGTGTCATTGAAATTCAGAGTCACTGCTGTCACTGGTCTTCATGGTTTCTTGTTTGCTCAAATTTGTCACCTTTCTGCTTGGAAACTACATTCTTACAGTTAGGCATTTGGTGATTGAGAACAAAACTCATAATTCTCTCGTATGATGAGGTCATTGTGTTGTTGCTTTTTTTGACAACTTAATTTTTCATTAAACACAATTTCTTAAAGTGTCATGGGAATAGTCATATTATTGACTCTGCACATAGGATTAGTTATTGCAAAACTAATAGCTACCAACTTCTCATCAAATATGTATAACTTTTGCACATCTAATTTTATCTTGAGCTACAGATATGAAGTGTATAAAAAATGATTTTATATCTGCATGAAGGTGCAACTATCAAGAAATTTCTATTAAAAAAACCAAAAAAAAAAAAACCCCAAAAAACAAACAAACATGCTATAATCTCCTCAACATAAAGAAGATGTCTGCACCACCAGATTTGGAGAAGGGTTAGTCTTTCTCCAGTCACTCTATCTCATATTTACCTGTGGTGTCGCCTTGGGAAGAAAGAAGGTGGTTCTTCGCTTGTTGGTGTCGATGCTGTGTTCATACTGCTTCAATGTGCTGATGCAGATGTCAGGCAGAGGGCAGCCCGTCCTCACACTGACCGGGCGGGCGAGGTTGATGTGGATGGTGATGCGGCCACTAAACGTGGTGCCCTCTTCATTCTGTCACAGCATAGTGTGGGGAAAACAAATCCAATAAACTTTAAATATTTGCAAGAATGAGTAGTAATACCAGCAAACAGATGCCAAAAGCCTCAGCAGAGTATTGCAACATGGTGACTTGGACAACAACAAACTGATGGCTGAGGGTAACCATGAGTTTAAAACTATGCCTAGCATATAGAATTATCCATGGCTGGCTATAAGTAACCTACAATGGGCTTTACTATACACTACACAGTACTTCAACAAAAGAGGCAGCGAAATGAAATTTTAGCATACATTGCAATGCCCTTGAAGTATCCTATATTAATTGATAGCAATCAATATTACCATTTCATAAAACAAATAATAAATGTGGGCCAATTAGACATTAATAGGAATTAATCTTCCGACCTTTATGTAACACTGAAACAATCCAAATACATGATTTCTGTGTTACATGTGTTTGCCACTGTTCTCAGCTATTTCATTTGTGTCATCAATTCAAATTAGCGCCCAAAATGTCAAGAATTCATTGTTTACAGATACAATCATCTGTATTGCTATTCTCTTTGCTGTGCTAGGTTGATACCAGGACTAATGTTACAATTGATATATAACACATCCCCGAATGACGTCATGTTATTGGAATCTGACTACAGTAAAGCGTTGTTTTTGTGATGCCTAATAACCACACCCAACAAAAGAATACCATGATCCTATTACACAGAAAATAAAAGAATGATTGACAGATTAAAACTTGCATGTCAAGTGGATGTCTCATGTGTAACGCCAAATCTGTTTTCATGAGAAAGTCTCTGCCTTCACGTCTTAATCTTGATCAAACTAATCTCTCTTTTTTTTCTTACTGACACATTTCCATGTTATCTAAACTACATGGATAATTAGCTCTGCTATTGCTATGTAAATTCACACGCGTATGCACATTATCTCTAGCCCTTCTGCATAATGGTGTGAACAAAAGCAGCTTTGTATTTATTTTGTTCTGCAGGATGACTTCCAACTGCCAAAATCAGGAAGATATAATGATTTTTCACACTTGTATGACTTTGGTCTATTCAGATGGTAGAGCCAGCCAAGATTAAACATTGTCTCAATGCTACTGCCAGTGTGTTAACCTTCAAAGTGTGTCACCACTTATGACACTGTGAATTCATGCAAATAATTCTTTTGTCTACAACTTTTGTGGTCTGTGATAGTCCAGGTGCAAAATACCTGAACATAAGAAATTTACAGCATTACACTGAGTGTAAATGGACAGCTATTATTAGCTGTGAGCTATTTACGCTGACTGCATACCAATGCATGCTAAGTTTACCAGGACTGTATGTAAGTTTACTTTCAACCAAGCTATTAACTTTGAATTCAATTTGTGCAGCAACTGTGATGGTCAAAACCCGAAAGCAAATCTACGCCTCAGAAGCACAGGCTCTACTCCCCCCCCCCCCCCCCATTATTTCTTCTTCTCTACACCTAAGCTCAAAAAGTAACAAGTAACCTGAATCCAGGACAAAGAGAAAGGGGAACAGCCCTTACTGGACCACACGGTTTCCTCATCATACTCAGGGGCCCCGGACATCAACAACTTCTAGCTCCAGCACATGCCTAATGCGAGCGACATGATAAGGAATTCGGGCAATGATGCACTGTGCAGGAAAATAACATGTGCCTCACTGCTCTACTGCCCAAATCACGTTTCCTTCACATGCTGTCCTAGTAGTAGCTTATGAATGTTATCAATCTCTGATGGCCCCCTTATAACACTCCCAGCCACTCCCTAATTCAAAGGAAAATATAGTTTGAAAATCACACGACAAGCCAAAATATGGAATCAGTTTAAATGACCAGAAATTTACTGGTTTGAGAGAAGAGTCTGGAGAGTTGCGATCTGATTTGCGACAGAAATATAACCAGGGTCAGGGAAAGATATGAACGCAGTTTATCAAACGGATTTGTATAGTTTTGGATGAGACCTAACTTCAGGTTTTTTAACATTTTTTGGTGAGATTATGAGAAACCTCTTATGAAATGTGCAAGATCACGTAATTCTGAGAGGAGTTCAAAGTTTATTTGATGAAAATTGGTTTTGAAATGGCCGAGATATCATAAACAGAGTGATTCTAATAAAAGGTGGGACCCACCTTTCAGTACAATCACTTTGTTTTGCTTTACTTTTGGATGTCTCATTCGATTCCATTCAAAAGCCGATTTTCATCAAATAAACTTTGAATTCCTTTTAGAATGGTATGCTCTGTACTATTTCATAACTGGTTTCTTGATATCTCGTTAAAAAAAATAGTTAAAAGCCCAATCCTCATCTCCACCAATACTATACGATCCCTTTAAGGCTTTATGAATCCAGCATGGTCACACTCCAGACTTTCATCATCTCCCTTGGTAGGAAGAAGGAAGACCAGAAACTTGTGGAGGAGTGTGACTAATAAAGAGTTTCCTCTGCCATGTCTGTGGATGATGATTGGGTCCTATTCATGGTACTGTGATGCGGATTTCTAACCCTGACAAGCTGGTTCACAGACTGTCACAAAATCTTTACATTTTTCTATTGGGTGCCTACAAGTGGCACTCACTATTGATTATAAACTAGGAAATTTCCATTTAATGACAAATTAGTGTACAAGTAATAATTTCTGTTGAAACAACCAAAGTGCCAAACAGAGACTATTCTCTTTAAAAGCTGCAGTATTCATTTTTCAGGGGACTGGATCAAATGGTCTTCTGTGAGTAGAATTCACGGTCTTGAAAGTAACATATCAAGCAGTGGGAGTGTTTTGGAATGAGTATGGCTGTAAATGCTTATGATATTCTTCATCTTGAGTATTTCTGCAGAGATTAATTGAGTACAATCCCATAAGCTCACATTTCGTCCAAACTGGCATACTGTATCAAAATAGCACACGTTGAATTTCAGCTGAAAATATTTACCCATTCCTTAGAAGTATAAGCATTTTGTAATTTTGCATTTATTCCTTTTGATAGTCTAGGTTTGAATTTAGTACCTCTCAAATGAGAGATATTTGCTGAGATATTACGTTGATGACATAATTTGGTTTACAATGTTGTTTTTATATACAGCAATTCTATTTCTGTCTGAGACGCTCCATAATGTTTTGAATATGAGGATTGCTGCCCTCAAATAAGGATGTATACCATGGGAAGATTATTCAATGAGGGAAAAAAAAAGTGATACACAAACAAAATATCACTGAAAGTTTGGCCAAAATCCTTTGAATGAAGGAAGAACTCGATAATTTGGCGATTGGCAGTTTCTCTAATGTGTACTGGAAAATACTTATCTTCACCACATTAGTTCATTGCCTATACAATATATTTTATACAAAATGTCTTGACAGAAGTATTTTCTATGTGATTGTACCACTGAACAATGAATCAAAGATATTTATATACCATTAAACAGCTTCTAATATAAATGATGCTAATTTGCGAGTAGCATTACACCTATTGTAACATATACCACATAATGTGGTAGCTGAATAAATGTGACTCTTACATGACAAATAACCAGGGAGGTGAAGACCTCTCTTTCACCTCTCTGAAATAACTAAGGAGACTTCCACACTCTCCATGATCCTAATTTAAGGATGAGATCTATGTGTAGTTTATTGTCTTTCACTACCACTGTCACAGAATAGGTGTTTCTCATTAATTCATTCTTTTAATGAAAACATATATTTCAGTCCAGGTAAATTTATCTCCGATCAGTGAGTCAAATAATCGTCTTACCCAACCTATCACTGGGCACAACAAGGTTTGCGACATCCCTACAAAACATGCAAGAGTAAGCAAAGAATCTGATAGGAAGAAAGTTGATTAGCCATAGAACCTGGGGAGAAAAGATGATACAAACCAGTGCTAGTGTCTCTGCCCTCGGGAGAGTGTTGAATTTCTTGATCTTGGGTTCCAGCTCTTCTCTTGTCAGGAAGACAAAGCTTTCCATCTCTTCCTCAACATCCTAAACACAGATCATGGAATAAAATTGATATACAATATCAATATATACTTACGATTAGCATTCAGTGGAATCATCGCCTTCATCAAACATATTGAAAAAGGTATCACACAATCATACAATTGTACTTCCCCAAAGTTTAAGAACCTCAGCGACAAACATTGGTCCACAAAATTAACCAGAGAACAGTTACCCATATCCAAGTGATTCTCAGTTACACAGTGACACATTTCAGGACTTACCTTGCATCACAGAGGTGACCACATCAATGCAACTATAACTAATTTTCAATAATGAATTTAATTTGTATGTCAGTATCATTTGTCATCGACAAATGATTACAGCCTCCTATCAAAGCTACATTTTGTACCTCACAAGCATTTGAAGGAACTACTATGCATTACTATCAAGCCTAGAATAACCTCATCCATGTGCCTATAAGAGCTATACAGTCATAAGTTATCACTGCGAATGCATATGATTTAGTATTACTCCAAACATACTCCAAACAGCAGCGGCAGTGTCCGAGATGTGGAAGTAAGGCCTCCGTACCTCATGGTTACACAGGGATGCACTGAAAGTTTCCTAATGAGAAATTAAAGTCTGAAATGGCTGGAAGAGACGAGCCAGAAAACTTTTTCGGTGCTGTAGCTTGCCACAAAATGCAGCCTATCCTTAACGTGGTGGTACCTATGAGAGAAATCCAGCAGAGTATTTTTAGTTGCTAATGGCAAGAGTTACTGCAAATTTGTGAATTTCCTCAACTTGTTCAACTGCTCGAAAGTTGTTTCCACCTTGTGCCTGCTCAGTTATCTCATATCCCGGACTATCTTCAGACAAATTGGAGAGGATCGCTGAAAAGTAAGTTTCAAGCTTCACAAGAAAACAGAGGGCATATCTTATATCTGTCCCTAAAATTGGAATGGAGACTGTCTCCTGCCAATTACACTTCCACTGCACATCTAATTATTCGGCTTTGTAAAGAAGCAAAGGTACCCAACAAATTCGCCAACTCAACAAACGTGCATCTGCCAAATAGGCTGTAATTTATGCATCCCCGCTAGGTGAGGGGTACGAACAGGGCTATATGGCAGGGGTGCAGAGAGGGGTTCAACTTTAGCTTTGATGGTTGTGTCATCATTCATACCTTCTACCTTCTGTACATTAGCAGAAAGTCATAATTGCTTGCCTTATTCGTGGCAGAAGTCTTGGCTATGAGTGAGGTGATCAAAGAGAAAAGTGTCCTACTCTGACAAGCTTTGTAAGAGTAATTCTACAACACAGAGGCAAATGCATCATCTTTACAACCCCTAAGCTTATTTTCTTTTTCTTTTAATAATGCTTAATTCACCCTGAATGTACTTCTATCTTCCATCAAATCATAATTTATGGATCTAAAAGCAGTGTTAAACCTTCAGGTTCTCCTCATTCCACCAAGCAGATTTACAGATGGGAAGATGGCAGTACGTCTGGCTGCTCATTGAAACAAGGGGGACAGTATCCCCTCTGACATGGCTCCACCCAGGAAGAGAGGAAACTCTGGTTGCATCCCACAGATTGACAAGAACCTTGCATCCAAGCAGCTGTGCATTTCCCTCCACGGCAACAATATTCTACTGACTTTGGGTTGCTTAGTAACGACTAAAACTTTTCAATCTCATTCTCAAATGATCAACAAAAACAATGACACTGCATTTTTTTTCTTGTTCAAACTGTGCTGTCATTCTAGAATTTATCCATGTAGCTTTAACCCTTCCCTTCAGTGTGGTTAAACAAGCTTGATGTACATACAACCGTAAAAGTCTATGCAACAATTTTTAATGAAGATTTCAAGAAAGCAATATCTGTCCAATAGCCAAACCTCCCTTCACTCCTATACTTTGCCTGGTTCAGTTTTCCCCTACTAATATCTAGTCTAAAAGGTCCAGAATATCTTGCTATTGTATCTCCCTGGGTCTCTGTATGGCATTTGAACTTTTCCATGCTTTATTTCATGATTAGAGGTGTCATAATCTTCATTCACTGTCACAGACAATGTGCTGTCGATGACAAAGTAAGAGAACTTTATACAATTAAACATTTCCATTTTTATGATTGTCCAAAATAGGATTAATCACTCATACAAGCCTTATGACTGAAAATACCAGAGGTGGCTGTAATGTCCTCATCAAACAAACTTGAGCCATGCTACATCAATTTAGGGTATTTTACACATGAAGAAAATTAGCAGAGATTTGGAAGGATTCTACAAATTACAATTTATAATTGTTGATTGTGTATGAATGAACCGACAATTGCCTAATGAATGTATTCATGTACATCCATTATCAGATTTCTGCTCTAGGCTGTCATCAATTCATTCATTCTTTGACTAACTGGCACCATATAAGGAAAATAATGGTATATCAAAGTTCAGTCTGAATTCAAAAGGACACAAGTACATGTTGTCATTGCAGATTTCTAAAACAGTAGATCAGTACAACATGTGAAATCAAAAGTGGAATTGCGCTTCATCTTACCCTCTTGTCATCTTGTCTTTTCATTTAGTCTAAATGATCAGTCCTTCAATTTCTATACTTTCACTTTCATTTTTGAAATTTCAGTCTCTGCGGCTATGAATCAGTGCTGTAGAAGGCATGCATAATATTACTAGCACTTACTTTCAAATGCAAGCGATGAGTTTTTGACCTTTCTTTGAAGGGCTTAAGAAATCTGATTACCTAAGAATGTCTTACAATCTCTGATGTAAGACACTTAGTTCCTCCTATCACATTAATGCCCAGCTGTGCACACCATGCATTTCAGCGACGCAGAATGACTCCTACTGGTCTATTCATATCCTACACAATACTAAATGTGTTGTTGACTGATTCTTTACAACACCTTTTCATCTCTGTGTTTTTATATGCCTGCCTACTTTTGTACTAAATCAGTGTAATATCTCTTGGGAAAAATAATAATGTTTGGAATTCAGAGTTTCCTATATGTGTAAAGTTGTTGGTAGATGTCTCATTTTTTCCCTCATAAATCAAGGTCCACATATAACTTATAGTGAGTTCAACAGAGGTAGAATGGACCGAGACAAGAACTGTTGCAAGTCTGTTGCTGTAATTTCATTAATTTCAATTTGACATAACTTCCCCTTTAAGCAAAATTGTCCACAAAACAGAGGAGATTGGTGTTGCCTTTGAAATAAACACTAATCAGAAATGGAAATTTCTGTCTGGCATTCTACTGGACTTGGCACAGACTCACCCTATTTTATGAGGCCGATTACTCCCTATTTTACTGATGTCACAATCTGGTCCAGAAGTCTAGAAACGCAGACATCTGTGTGAATTATTTCAGTCTTCTCTACGCAAAAAAAAAAAAGGTACCCAAAAAATATCTTCTTATCTCATCCAAAATCGTGGGACAGGTCTCGGGGACTATGCGTATCATCAAATTTCTCAGTTGTACATCCATGTACAAGGGTATAATTTACTCTTTTGTAAAGTTGGGGTGAGTTTGGGGATCTGTTCATATTCAACTGTGACTCTGACGAGTCTGAAATGCTAAGTCTAGCTGATATAAGAACTAACACAAGCATTCACTCACTTGGCATTGGAAGCCAGGATGTACAATATGTAGGTGTAAAGAACAAAGTGAGGGCTATGACGAAAAAAAAAAGGAAAAAAAGAAAAAAAGAAAAGAAAAGGTGTTTTGCCCTTGAATTGTTTGCCCTTGAATAGTTTGCCCTTTTTCAAATTGTGGCACTGGTAAACAAGCTACAAAGTTGGGGAATTTTAGAAGTTTTTGCTTCCTGACAAAAAGATCATTTTCAGCTAGATGTGGGAGGGCGCGAGGCTTCTAAAGTAGAGAATGCCGTAGATAGACACTCTACAGACGAAATGGGGGATAATGGGAGGGACTGCAATCTATGGGCGTGGCATCAAGCAAAACTAGAACTGCCTTTCTTCACTTTCACTCAGAAAATCACCTCACTTTAACCCCTCAAACCTACCATCTCAATATCCAACTGACTTCACAGGCTTGCAAGCAGGTTGCATATGATAAGCACAGAGTTAACAGGGAGTAGGATAGATGATGAAATCACTATTATGGATGGGGGTATGGTATGTCAAAAGTTTTGATTGGTAGTTATTTCAGCTCATGGCTCACTGTGTTCCACAAGTTCAGTCAACTGAAGGTCAGTCAGCTACAGGTCACCCAAATAAAAAAAAAAAACTGTACGTAATTGTCTTCCATGTCAAATCTGAAGCAAGTGGCCTTATCATTCTCAGTCTAATTATTTTCCTTCCTTTAAACAATGAGAAGGCAAGACAAAGCATACTCGACATAGTACCACCATCAATGCTTTTTGATGGGTCTGATTCTTCTTTACGAGGGGCAAAAAACAGTACTCTGTAAAAATGAGTTGCACTACAGCTCAAACATGAACTACAGCCCTTCTGATAACTGGCTGAAAGATTCTTGCAAAGGTTGAGAAGATATTCTATATACAAACTTTAATCTCTTAGATCCATGATCTGTAAGATACAATCATTGGATAAAGATTGAGAATGCTAGGACCAAATCATCATCCATACACTATAATATCTGCATCAAATCATTTTTTTCCTGGTGTGTCTAACTAGAACATACTTGAAAACCCGTAAACAATGCATATACAGAATCACTTTCAACACCTTGGTCTATCAGTCCTGTCTACCATGGCAGCAAAGGGGATTAGGAAATTCAATTAACCTTCACACTAGTGAGCAACTTTGGGACTTTCTGCCTGGATACAGTCCAGTAAACCATTTCCCCATTATGCAATTATTCATCCTGAGCTTACAACAGAAATGAGTCTCGTTGCCAACCACAAGGATTTGTTGCCTATTTAGGTACCTCTTGCTCTGAAGTAACAAACAAGATGCTGGCATTCCCCCTGAAAGTATGTTTCTGGGTCAAGTTGTTTTGCGGACTGTGGTAAAAGGCAATATGGACAAGACTACACCAGTCAGAACATTCAGGGCTGCCAGCATTTGCTTATATCGCAATCAGGGAGGTTCCAAAGAGCACTCAGGGAGATTCGTATTATCTCATGAATATATCTGATGGGCAAACATAATTCCCATATATCTCACAAAAGCCTTCATATTCTTTGTTAGAACACAGTAAGATATGATTTCAGGGAGCATTCTACAGAATCAGAAAGACTTAGCAGCTCTGTATTAATATCACACAGCTAAATGCTTACTATTCACGTATGTTACAAATTATATAGTGTAATTGGAGTCTGATAGACAGAATGTATAAATATCATGGTGGACATGACGAACAATTCTAAAATTAAATCTTATTAAAAACAGAATATGTGATTTCTTGAAATATGAATTTAATGACATCTGAAGATTGTAACAAAAATGTCAAACCATATCACAACATTCCCCCCCCCCAAAAAAAAAAGAAACAAGGGAAAACAGATAAAATTGCAATGTTTGTGTAGAAAGAAGTAGATTGTTCAAACAGCACTACCAGTAAAATTAAACAGGAAGGAGAAACCTGTCAATGGGCACACCATTCACATGACTTCCGGCACACACCAAATATCACCCTACGGGAACTGGCGTCATTGTTGAGAGGGGAAGACATGAGGTATGAAGGTTATTCTTTGGAATTGTGTTTTTTCTTCTTCTTTTTTTTCGTTGGCAGATCTACCTGTTTAAAAAAAAGCAAACTAAATGGCAATAAAAATCTAAATCTGCCATTTTAGTAACGAGAGTAATTAACTCTAAACTTTCACCTGCCAGAGTCTTACTCTAGAAATAAGTATTGTAGGCCAGACAGAAAGAGCTGCTATTAAGACAACCTTTATAGTCATTCATTTTTCCTTTATGATATCTATAACTACTTTACTGTCGAGACGGTCCACCCTTGCCTTCCCCTCTGCTGTTTAGTATTTCCTTCGTTGATTTTATCTATCTGCCACAACATTCTCTGTGAGACAAAGCTACAAGTAATTTACTCTCCTGTCCTACTTTTACAAGTTCAGGGGATAGCACACAAATTGAGAGGGCAACCTTCCATTGAAGTAAAGGGTACTACCTACTTTTTCTTTGGTTTAAAGTATATGAGGCCAACACACAAACCAATCATAACATTTTGGGGTTATGAAATTTCACTCCTTGCTCTCAAATACACTTCTTACTCTAAACAAAGTCCTACATATTACTTTATTTTAGTTACAAAGACAATTTCACAGGGCTGTAGAAATATTATCTTGAGGCGCAGAAAACTTATGTTCCAGAATAAAGAAGAGAACTGAGAAGTATATAAGGGCTTTTTACACTTGTAAATTTTTGCTTAGCCCCGGACCAACAGTGGGGCTAAGGGGGGGCCTTAGCCCCACCGTTGGTACGGGACTATCCTTAGCCCACTTTCTGTTTACACTCGTTTTTGCCAAAGTGGGCTAGCCCCACCGATAGTACGGTACTATCTGGCCCTGCAAAATAGCAGGGGTTAGCACCGCAATTGCGGTGCCAAGCAAGTGAGTGTAAACAGAACGAAAAAATAATCCTGGGCTAAGCGACGGAGACGAAGTCCGACCCTCACTGACCAATCAGAAACGAGGTAATCAAGTGCTGCCGGTGCGTGCGTGTACGTGTACAGTACACAGCGTAATTATGAATATTCATGTGGTTTGGAAAGTCCGGGGCTAAGAAATACGAGTGTAAAAAGGTCAGTTTTCTCCTTAGCCCCGGACAAGAGATAGTACGGGACTAATTGGCGAGTGTAAAAAGCTGAAAAATTGGTACGGGACTAACGATAGTCCTGGGTCAGAGAAAGTCCGGGGTTAAGAAACACAAGTGTAAAAAGCCCTAAAGTAACTTCATGACCTCCAAGGTTTAGTAAACCATATTGGTTGCACATATGTTACTGGGCCAAAGGGTGATCTGCTGGCGTGTGTAGTCCTATCATTCTTCCATTTGACATTATCTTATCTCTCCATGCACGCAAGTCAGAAGTATTTCCTTACTATGATCATTCTCTGGTAGATTCATTGGATGGCTATTATTTGATTTTAACTGACTTTCAAACAAAATTACCTTCCTACTTTCTGTGAACTTTTTGGATTGTACTGGCTCCAAGAGCTGAAATTCCACTGCTATTCCATTGTGTGACTGTGAAGGTAAGCCATCTACTTTACAATGACTGAAAACACTTCCTATACCCCAGAATCTGAATTGGAGCTGGCTTTGCATAAGGTACTTGGCAAGATCAACCAATTGGCTATAAATATATCAATGACAAGATATCATCAAGCCAACCTTGAACAAGTATTCCCATGATTACAGGAACATTCCCACTGGCAGCAATTTTCTCATATTTTTGACTTTGCTGCAAGTTTTTGAGCAACTACCTGAACACTCAGCTTGAAAAATTCCCAACAAATTAGACTGCACATGATAGAAAAAAAAAATGTTGGATTTTTTCTTATTTCTATGCTCTAATAATTTGACTTTGCCTCATGTAGTTCTGCAGTCACACATTCAACCCCACGGATCATCAAAATTCTGTGATGAAAATTCATCTTTCTACCAGTACTGTGAGGAAAGCCCACTTTGTCTCATGACTGACAGTGGAAGTTGTTGTTTTCTCAAGTCTAGTCTACATCATGTGACATTCATACATGACTTTGTACTGTAAGTAATATGAATTGGTTTGTCAAGTCATGTGGTATGCCGAGTAAAATTAAATGACCAGAGACATTTTTCACAACAATCTTGAATATGCCAATGAAAACCCTTTTGCTGGAGTCTTTCATGATATTCAAATACTGTATTGTCATAAACACACCAATATCTAGACCCAGACATTATGTGGTAAACTTGATGTATACTTTTAAAAAGTGGCACCATGTATGTATTTAATGTATAACATGTACTCAGCAAACAACATGCTCTTAATTTTCATTATGTAGAAACATGACAAGCACCAATCATTAAGTCATTTGGCAGGTTTCATTTTTGTTTTAATTCTCTCTCAAATCTTCTGTCTTTATCCAAATGATATGCCATTGAGATTCTGTTGAATTTGATGCCTTAGTTTATCTAAGACTGCAATATCTAAGTACCCCCACTTAACTCTTTATAAAATAGAACAAAATTAGTCTTATTCTTACATCGATGGAGACCAACGTATGCTGAGGTGATGATTCTGGGCTCTCCTCCGAACTGTCCCGGAATGCCGGCGACTCTGTGCAGTCCAGTCCCACATCATTCACGCACTTGTAATGGCAGGTGTATTTACAGTCTGTATAGGAACCAGATACCAGACACATCATCACACATTGATTTCTAATCATATCATGATAGACAAAGACACAACAATATTTCATGAAAGTATTTGGAAAACATGAGAAAGAACTATAATGAAGTTAATACAGCATTACAGTCAAGGGTAACATTCATTCAGGTTAGATGCATGTTTCCACTTGGTGCATACTCTCATTGACAATAGCGAAAAATAATGTACATAGAGAGTGATAACAGAACAGGGTCATTTCATACAGTCAGGGGTGCATTCCAGTGATTTCATGGGATTCAGCATCACTAAGAGACAGGAAGCATCCCAGCAAACAGCACTGCAACAATGACTACTCTATAACACTGCATGGCTTGCCTATAGCATTCCAGTGTTGAATGGGGGAAATATCATATCCATGTATTGTATACATCACATGCAACATACTTCCACGTAAGAAAAAGACAAAACACTCTTCTATCATAAACTAGCAGCTACTGGACCACTTGGCTACAAAATGCACATGACAAATGCCTAAAAATTAACCACATTTATATTCAGTATCACGATAAGTACAACAACAATGACTGGGGGCATCTTATGCCAACACTTCCTCTCCTGAATACAAACTCTCCTGATGCATGAAATTTGCACACACAAAGTATTATTTTGTTCACAAGGAAAATCCATGTGCTATTACTATGCTGAATGTCAGTCACTGATTTTCTGAATATTTCATGTAGCAGTTTGCAAACATACTTATATTCTATTATTCATCCTGAATACAAAATGTAACAATGGATGTTTTTGCTGTATATTGCTGACATTACTTTGTCCTTTATTGAAGAACAACAATGAATCCTGTCTGCTGTGGTGAGGTGAGTCTGAAGTCTGTTTCATTTCTTTACATTCAAGTAATACTCTAACACTCGCTTACACCATAAAGAACATGGACAAACTGAAATTATAAATTCACATAATAACAAGTGCACAAATGCAGTTACCGAGACAACATATAGGCGTTATTTCCAGGGAGTAGTTTTGACAATGTTGTGCTGAAGTCTGAATTCTTCGATAGGAATGACATCATAGCATGTTGGCAAGCACTCTTGTATAATAAGGACTTGGGTCAATCCATATATCTCATTATTATTCTGCTATAAACAGCTAAAAGTTTTGAAACTACTGATAGAGAAATATGGTGCTATCAAAATCTCAAAGGTTGAAAAGTAACAATTAAGCAAAGAAAGTTGAAACATCCAACTCACATGTACCAGAGCAAAATAACTTTCATATTTCACAATGAGACACAAAGAAATGAAAATACAAGTTATGCTATGGCTATAGAAATCATTTCTATGTTTGGAAACCCAAGAGGTTTTCACAGAAAGGTACTTGGGCAGAATAAAGTGTGAGAAAACATATAGGAGAGAGATAGGGAAAAGACAGAAAAGGAGAGGGAGAAAGAGAAGAAGTGGGTGGGGATATATTTGAACATAGAGCGAAATGAGATCAAGAATCACAGACAACAGCACATGACAAACTGTTTGATACCTGGAAACGTCGTGGGTGAGGGATTATTGGAATTTCCTGAAGACAAGATGCCGGGGAGAAGATCGTGGAGAATCAGAAGAGGTGTGAGGACAAAACCTTCAATCTTTTACTTCATACAACAGTCAAAGAAACACATTCATAGCTCGAGAGTCTCAAGAAACCAAGTATCCCTACGGAAGTCATGAGTATGACCATCATGTCCTCTAGAAAATCCACTGCAACATGAGGCACTCTTTATGATTTCCAAGACTATTCCTAATATAATTACAAACTCAATTCAGATGTTTCTTTTCTATGTGCATAAAGTCAACTGTATTCACTTGTTACATCATTGTTTAGGATGTTCTTCATGTATTTTTAAAAGTTTTTCATGTACTGTTAGAAATAAATACAAAATACATTAATTTTCAACTTAAATTGAAGCACTGTTGTAAATATTTGTTTGATTTTTCATGTATTCCACCAAAAGCCTTTATTTCTTCCATTCTACTGGTCAATCATTGTACCTTACAAAGAAGACAGTGATGTTAGCTCTCATTTTGGAAGTGCCATACAAACAGTACAATGCATAGATGGTATAATCAGATCAAAAACTGGCTACTAAGAATATATACAGATTCGAATAATAGGCCATGCATTCCTGCAACCCATGCACATGGAATAGCATACTGTTTGGTTTACAGTCACTTGCAGTCGAACCACTGTGCCACAGTCACATGCACTTTCTCATGCATACAATTATACAGAGTACACTGAAGCCACAGTCTATCATAGATATCACTACTAACATGGATCAAACATTTTTGAGGAAATCAGCATAATAAAATCCTTTATAACATCTTGTCATCGCATGTGAACTCACTTCCAGCGATCATGTTCATACAATATACACAAGCAATCTCAATACAAGATTATTTGTGAATAATTGGACAGTCTGAAAATATTCCAAAGCTTTGTATGACTCAATGGTAACATTTGTCAAGGTTCAAACTAAAATATGTAACCTGGAATTAAACAAAGAAAAATAAAAGTGTAGCAAAATTACCAGCAAAATGAAAGAAATGTTTTGAGCAGCACAACAAATATGGACACTGATTATTTTTTTAAATTTTTTTTTTATGGTGCACACACACACTGGACACTCTTGACTGCAATATTACAAAGGGGAAAATGAAATGAAATTCATATACTTTCATTCTAAGGGAAGGGTGAGTAATGAATAAACTTGGCAAAACATCAATAGGCAAATGATGTGATGGAATGGTTGGGAGTGTAAACAACTGTCATACTCTTTTCTTTTTTTTTCTTCTTCTTTTTTTTTTTTTAAGATGGCATTACATAATGCAGTACTAGCCCTACTACAGATACTATGTGGCAGTTAATGGTGTTAACTGAAGTTCCAAGTATGGCATGCCACTTCACAAGTGCACAGAAATTTCTACTGCCACATATGATGCTGCCAGTGGAGAGTCAAAAAGCTGTTAACGTGTATGAAGGTCAGTGGAGATACACCTTTCTACTATTTTTTTTTTGATCATGTGACAAAGATAATTCTTTTTCTTCTGATATTAGAATAGCTTAACCAATCAGTTTTTTGTTTCGTTGTATTTTCATAATTTAAGTTTGTTGCACAGAACCACATTATGTTCAGATTATGAGTAGGCTTACTAATAACTCTACATAGGGCACTAGAACTTCCTTCTGTTTCTTAACCAAGAATGTAATCTACTCTCTCTACAGGCTCCTACAGAGGCAGTGAATGAGTACAGCTTTCACTTTTCTCATTTATTTGACGGATCATGGGCGTGGAGAAAAGAAAAGCAGGGTTAGGCTTGAAAAACCAGGCAAAGAAAATGACAATGATGAAGATACTGTATTCTTTCTTTGGTTTTGAAATCCGTGCAAGGCAAAACTATCATACAACTTGGAGCACATCGTGACAGCCAATACCTCTCCAGACCGGATTCCAGTACAACCACGCATCTTTGGTCGCTTCTGCCATTATACATGTTGAACCTGGCAGATTTTGGGTAAAGGTGTTTGGGATTAGTTCACATGATCTCCTGTAACATCTTATCATTAGCAAAGCAAATATTAATTATCAACTGAAAAAAAAATATAAAGACAAGATAACACTCACAGTGCTATACCATTCATTTACACTCAGCATTGAGTACTAGCTGTATCTCAATTCCATTCTCAAAAAGACTTCAAACATATGAAATACCATTTCTCTTGAAAATCTTTCAGTTAAATAGGTTCCAATCTGCAATTTGATGATAATCAAACAGTTAAAATGGATATCACATAGTTCTGAGCCCATGTCACACAGCACTTCACCATGTAGTTGTCACCTTGAAGTAATACAGAGTTCAATTATGGAGGCATGGGAAAAGTTTGGCAGCAAAATATCACTTGTTAGCACTTTAGGTTACTGTTAAACTACAAGAGTTATTGCAAAGAAGATTGATTTATCAGCTATCAACCGATAAATGCGATTGGAGTCCCACAGGTTCTGAGCTGGGAAACCCGTGTAGTCTACATGAAATTGAGAAATATTCTTCTTCTTCCACAATAGAGATGAAAACTGGAGGTTGGGATAATCCCTTCTCCTTTGATGTATTGCAGCATATGTGGATTCATCTACAGTAATGTTGTCCATATGAACAGCAGGTGCAGAAGTGTGATTATAGTGAACAGTATATCGATCAAATCACCCACACAAGGCAACATTTGGGTGACAAAAGGACATCTGTCTTCGAAACAGACACAGAACAGAGGGAGCAATATGGATACATCTTGTAATTTTTTTAACACTGCTATAACAAATCATTCACACATGTTAACAATGACAACAGATGAGAGATGATATCACAGTGGTCACAAAAATTAGATTCAAGACCAGATTTTTATGTTTTTAAAGTGGTGAACTGTTGAAATCTCAAGTTACCACAGTGTCAAAACCAACAAAATTCAAGAGAAACAGACTGTGGTTGTTCAGAAATTGGTTGGTTTGTGTATGACTGATCACTCAGAGGCTTCTGTGCATTAGAATAGATACGACCTAGCTTTTGCTATTTTTTAAACTTTAACAGCAGATAACAAAACAGAGTATTTACACAACTGTTTTTCCTCCAGCTTGATTTCTATAGTCCCTAAAGAAATATACTACAGCAGTTTCTCTCCCCCTCTGTCTCTATCTCTCTCCCCCCTGATAGGCATAAACATCATTTCTACATACATCCCTTCTAGTCAAGATTGCTAATCTTTTGTAACATTATGTACTCCAAACTTAAGTGCAGTCTGCATCAAGTTTTCTAACACACTGTGAAGGATACAATCATATACCAGGATGATTCGCCCTTGATTGGCGTAGCTTTGCAAACTTTTCTCAGAACTGATATGAGTCACTGCTCCAATGTAGGTTCTCTTTTTCTATTCACCTTTTAGCAATGGGTCACCTTCCAAAGGCTTTCTACTAAACATACAATGATTCTTCTCTATGCCATTAAGGTAGTCAATCTTACCCATTTGTAATAAAACAAAGTGTCATAAAACACATTCCTGAAATACCTTTACTATATTCAAATTCTAAGCATACTGCTATGAGAAAGAATGTTGTTCAAACCCAGAAAGCACGCTTGCTTCACAATGCTTTCAAACACAACAATGAGGAATTAGTTACTGAAATGTATTTCAGCAGGAACATTTGTTTAAACAGCTCATTATCAAATTCCTATGAAATAGTATTCATTTATTTGAATAGATTTACACAAGATTTCAGCAAAATATGATACAAAAAAGCAAGTGTAATTTCTGTTCAATATTTATTCAAAATATGCTTTTCTAGCTGTTCAGGAGTGGATTGTGTTGTGTGTGAACTACAATAGAACATATGTATGGTACATATTTAGCTATTGATCTTGTCAGTGCTTTGTACGTACACAGTTTCCCCTATTGTCCTAGCTCTTCTCAACCATGCAGCAGATGACTGCTGGTTCAAGGTTAAAGTGTAGATAACACCAGAACTCATCTTTCAATTAACGAAGTTATGCATGACACTGTGTAGTCTCCATTCAATTGAAGCACCAGGCCTCTTGCACTACATATTTTTGATTTATCCTGTCCTATCTTATCTTACTGATACTGGGGGCCAATCTTTCCCTTTTATAGCAGTACAACTTTATGGGGAATACTCTGTAGCAATTCAATTTCAGCCTACATTATTCTCCCTTTATTGTGGACCATGTTCAAATGATAACATCAATACAACGGGACATCTTTGAAAAGAGTGTGATGTGCAGAGACTACGCATCCACAGGCCACAAGGCTAATGAGTACTGGTAAAAGGCCAGGTGGTATATTACCACCACAATGTTTGCTATCTGCTGTACTGTGTCTGTAGAAAAGGTAGAAAGATATGTGGTTTTGTGTTCATCAAGTTCACATCACATCAATGAAGAATTTGTCTTTTCTTTAATGTTCTGCTTCCGCTTTTGGAAAAACCACAACTGCAGAAAGATAAGGGGGAAGGTTACTCTCAGTGTCACATAACTGGGAAGTTAGTCAAAGCTAGGACTGTCTTTACAAACTGCTTACTTTGTTTTATTCAGACAGTCCAAGTATGCAGTCCTTATTCAAGTTGAACTTGTAAAACAGTCCTCCATGAAAAAAAAAAAATGAAAATAAAAATGACATGTAGAGATTTTTAAACACTTTGCCCTTTTGACCAAATAATGCCTTCATAGAAACTCAAGCGGCAAAAAATCATGACCATACTCCGAACATGGCGATGTGTTTGTGTGTTTGCTATGATGAGTCTTAAAGAATCGTTCAAACCAATGAAAATTATATTTGATAGTGTAAACTACTTTTAAAATGGATTTGTTGAACATACCTATGAGCATCATTAGAACCATGACTTTAAATTTTGACAAACCTCACTTACTTTCTAGTCCTTTCCCCCTCTCATGAGTTTTGAAAACACCATCTTCAAACATTGGTAAGGGGAACATTCCCTCAGGAAGAAAGAGCAGACCAATGAGACGCAATCTCCCACGCCTTCCCCCCTTGCCGTTGTCTTTGGATACGGGGCAATAGGACAGGATACCACAGGTTTACAATATACAATACAGTATGTCCAAAAAAAAATTACAACGGGGCCCTCCGCAATGATATCTTTAAAAATAGTGAATCAATCTAAATACAAATTCAGGGTATGAAACTATAACTCATTGCCCACATCTTACAGAAAACCCCATTCGATTTGCTTCCGTGGTCAAAGAGAAATACGGAATTTTGTAGAGGATGTCGGGAATCTCTTCTGTCCAAGTTCTGTCTATTGTTCACACACAAGATCATCGAAATGCTAAACTCGGAAGAATCTGATTCATGACATGCTTTACAACAATCCACATTTCTCTGTGACCGCTTAACCAAATCGAATGGGGATTTCTGCAAAATAGAGCTAAAAGGTTATATTTCAAGACCCTGAAGTAGCATTTGAAAAATTTAATCATATTGGGCATTATCAATGCGAAAATCTTATCGTAATTTTTTGGGGGACATACTGCAGTAAGTCGCCCCAAAAATTACAATCAGATTTTCGAATTATTGATAACATCTATTTGATCAACCTGTGTACGTGCTACTTCAGAGTCTTAAGGTATAACATCTTAGCTCTATTTTGCAGAAAACCCCATTCAATTTGGTTAAGTGGTCACAGAGAAATGTGGATTGTTGTAAAGCATGTCATGAATCAGATTCTTCCGAGTTTAGCATTTCGATGATCTTGTGTGTGAACAATAGACAGAACTTGGACAGAAGAGATTCCCGATATCCTCTACAAAATTCTGTATTTCTCTTTGATCACTGAAGCAAATCGAATGGGGTTTTCTGTAAGATGTGGGCAATGAGCTATAGTCTCATACCCTGAATTTTTATTAAGATTCATTCACTACTTTTAAAGATATCATTGCGGAAGGCCGCGTTGTAATTTTTTTGGGGACATACTGTAGATTTGGCTATTATGAGCATGAGTATTATAGACAAATGTTGTTTCTCCCTACATCACTAAACCAAGGCACACAGCAACACATATTACACTCTTCAAAATGTGGTATAATTATTTTGGTATAGAAATTTCCCGACAAAGAAGTGTGTGGGGAATGGAAAAAAAAATGTTCCTGTTTGTTGCATGATATCTGCAGAAAATCTGTTTGCAGTTGTATCCCTCCCTAAGAGGTCTTTCTAGGAGGCACAGACTGTTACCATTAGGAAACTTTCCACATAAAGCTCAAGAGTTGATGATAATCTCTGGATGTAATCAGAACTTTTATCAGATGTAAACAGTGACAGAAATGATATCTGTGTGGTGACATCATGTTGGAAGATAACTGTCATCACCGGTGTCATATTGCCCATATCTGTCAGTTTCACATCATGTTACAAGTTTCTGCTTGTTACACAAAACCTCTGACACAAAATTATCATTCTAATTGTCTACTATTACTGCTGACTTATCTACAAAATGTTATGATTTCTTACTGTTATTGCACAAATATAGAATTGATGATACCTATCACTGATGAACATGTTAAATGGGATTTGGAAATTGAAGTTTGACACTGAAGTGATAATGATCAAACATGACATTGTGAGAGTCTCTATCAGCAGTAGATACACTCCTTGTATGGATGAACTGCACTGCTTCTGTTTCCCTGTTAACGACATTATGCTCCACTGAACTTTGGTAAAGGGTGTCTAAACAAGGGTGGACTTTGAAGCATGACTTCACTAAAGCATTAAGATAATTAATAGCCTCAATGTTGGAATTTTTCTGGAATCAAGGAAGTGACGCTTCACATTTCAGCTACCTATCTCTATGCTTTCAATTTGGATTCTGACGTCACTCTTGTGCTTAAAAATTGGCAAACAAGGGAAGCAAATTGGTATAACCTTATCATTCTTGAATTATTGCAATCTCCTCATAGCTTTATCAAAATTCTACACCATTCCAAACTTATCACAATATCTACCATTAACATCTCTCAATATGCAAAACATAACCTCAACAAATATTAGGAAAAAAAAAAGTTTTTTGCTCAGCTAACATGGTGATTTACTGTTTTTTCCCGTTACTGCTTTATTACAGACTATTCCAGGGTGTCACATTCAAAATGTAGTCTTTATAACCATTATAAATGGTTTTACTGAAGGAGACAGCTCTGCTATTTTTGTGAAAGTGTAAACACTTCATTCTCCCGATTCAACGATATCTTTGAAAATCATCAAACAGATTTGATGTGTTTACACCTGAGCACAATTTCATACAAGATAATAATGTAGACTTGGACGGAAAAATATGCATACAAAGCAAAAAGCAGTCAAAGTGAAGCAAAAGCAGCTTTCACCCACAAGACTGGTCAAGCCATAGGCACGTCTTTGTCAGGCAAATACTCAATGTGAGTTGTTTCATTCAATCACACTTCAAAAACACGCAAACAGGTAACTCCATAATCATTTTGAGATGAAATGCTCACTGATGAGACTGACATGTCATAAAATGCCATCATGTATAACATATTGACAGTACAGTACAGATATTTTCCATGAAGAAGCAGCTTCTTCAGTTATTGCATAAGTGATCAAATAGTCCAACACCATATCAATTATTCTTACCATTTATCCCAAGTGCATGTAGAAAAGAAATAGATTATTACAAAGTTAAAGAATGTTTCCTCCTCCTCTTAACCTGGAGGGTAAATTGCATTTTTTTCCCTCCAAATAATGTGACTATGACTAAATAACATCCTGATGTTCTTTTTCTCTTACCAAATGTTTTCTGGTCAGGGTCCAGATAGCGATAAGGGAGCTGCATCTGGCCCAGACCTACTTCGGACCCTGAGATGCCATCCCAGGGCCAGCCGTAGGCGGTCCACATCCAGTCCACCACCATAGACCACCCATCTCGGAACTTCATCAACCAGCTCGATATAGAGAGCAACGTGCCAAGACCGAAAGTGTATCCTAAGCGCTTGAAAATCATGGTTGGGCTGCTGGAGTTTTGTACTAACATTTAGTTAACGACAAATATGATAGATGGTTTAAAATGATGCGGATCGTCTCTCTACGTGGATGTGCAGGAAGAGTAAATCCTGAAATGTTGACTTCTTCAAATGGTTTATGAAGGATAAACTGTGATAATTCTACAGGACACACGTGTGATGGCTAACAGACTGGTCCTCTCTTCACACACACTTCCGATCTAACTGATATCTGGTGTCAAATCGTGAGCTACAGACCTACACATGTTTACGGTTTCATGCTTTTTTTCCCCCTCTGGTTCTTCGCCAATCTCTCCCTCTCTCCCTCCCTCCCTCTCAATCTGCCTTTGCTTTGCCAACAGCATAAAATTACTCCCCATGTGAGCATGGGCAGTAGGTACCACTGTCATGCAGCCAACCATGGCCTCCTCTTTCAGACAATGCTGATGAGTTGAGGGGGTGTGTTACATCATGCTGTGATCCTATTGGCCAAGCCTCTCGTTTTGCCATGGCTCGAGGAGGAAAAAAAAATACACACAACTACTGATGAATATTCATGAGGCTCCCTCCACATCCTGAATCCAAAGTATATGCACACGGACCTCCATTCACATGCAAAGTAGGCTTTGGAAGTGGAGTGAATCATCACGGGCAGCGAGCCAGTTACAACCCTTCCCAGAGGGCAGTGCGAGACAAGGGAGCCCTCATATGATTATAATAACATTATCATAATTCATGAGTTCTCAGATACTAAAGCGGTGAGTCATAGCTTCGGATTGCCAACATGGAAGTTATTGCATCATCACTGGAGACTCTGAATGAAGTCCTCTGCCAGATGACAAGCAAATATCAATAGAACTGAAACACGGATCAATAAAGTGAGGCTTGTTTTTGGTTTCTGAAGGGAGTCATTCTTATCCCAGTAGCCTGCATAGATCTTGAAGCACACTCTATCCTTCTTGTCTTCTGGATTTTCTTCTAGATTTCAATTTCCTTGAAGATGTAGTATTATTGTTAACAGCTGATGACAATTAAGCCACATCAATGTTGTAGAAAGCACATAGGTATTGTAAAAGCAGCACACTGAATTCCATTTGAGATAGCTGTCAATACAGTGCAGATAGGAAACAAAGGATGCTGTATCAAAATTAAGAGTAAACTTCATGTACTTTTTAAAATAGCTTAGTTTTAAAGCTCAGAATATATGTACTGTAACAAAAAAATCATCATCCCAAAAATTTTCTGTCTCTTACTTGAATACCAAGTTTGTGTCATACTACTTTGACTTTGCTGAAAATCGGTTTTGAAATGGCCGAGATATCCAAAAACAAGGTGAAACAAAGAGATCCTAATAAAGTTGTGGCATGTCGCCTTTTATTATTAGCACTTTTTTGGATATCTCAGCCATTTGAAAATCAATTTTCATCAAATAAACGTTGAATCCTTCTTAAAATTACATGCTCTTTCATATTTCGTAAGAGGCTTTTCATCATCTCACTTAGGAATGTTCAAAACATGAATCCCCACCTCAACCAGTACTGTACAGTCCCTTTAAGTCTTAGATCAGTTCATCCCATCTCACCTTACAATCTGCATGACTCTAGTTTTCATCTCAGATGATGCAGGGAGGTATGCAGCTCCGGCTCAATGAACACTCCACTATAGCAGTTACAGCATTTAATAGTCTTTGATAATTGGTGTACTGTTACAAAGTTTATGCACTGTGTACTCTTCTGTATTCACAGTGAGAAAGTTACTTAGCCAACATAATGAGCACTGGCATGGCACATGAGGAGGGGAAAGTTTTCATTTATTTGGTTTTCATTTATTTGGTTTTATCTTATATTTTTTAATCTATTTCCTCAACAACATGTTTTCCTATGTGTTTGTGGTTTTCATCCCTTTTTATGTGTTTCTTAATTTTAAAAGGGTATTAACTTTGTATTTTCATGTAAAATTATGTGCAGCATATTCTGCTTGGATGTAGCAAGAAGCGTTTATCGTTAATGTTCAAGTGAAAGACTGAAAAAAGTTCCATGAATCTTTACTTTTAATCTAAAAACTATTTTAATAAAGTAATCTTGACAGATTGAGTCATTTGACAGCTTCTACGTCTGAAGAAACCAATATTTGATGTTCATCATGCGACAATGAAACCTATTCTATATTTGAACTTTCAGTCCAGCAAGTCTGGCAGTCATTAGTGAGAGATTCACAACTACCCGGTACAGAATGACCTCACTTCGAAAGCAGCATTGATTAGAAAAGCAGGGTAAAAACCATAGCTGATTATTTTCTTTCTATCCCTCTTGAAATAAAGAGTGCTTGAAGTTTCCAAATTTAGCTGACTACCTCACCACCCAGCCATTTGACCTTACTTCTCATCTCTATCTACTACCCTGGGCAGACCCGCACAGCCTCATTGTAATGTTTCTGCCTCTAGGGGGAGCTGTTGCTGATGGACCGTTATTCACTGGCATAAATAGTTGTCACCAGCAACACTCACACCCTTTGCTGTGAGCAACTGCTGGCCTCAATGGCACATGGTAAGCACAGCATTCCTGTGGAAAATGATTTTGATATAAGACATGTCCCAATGATATTTCAACTACAGTCGGTATATCATTGTTTATAGTATGAAGTCACCCTCTCATGCATGTATCTTTGTAACACTGGAGTGACTTTTGCACACACAATTACAATTCATTCTATTGTTTCAAATACAGGTGTGGCATTTTTTTAAAATCTGTCATGTACATGAAAGAAAAACTTAACATAAAAGTGGGTTAAAGCTTTGATATTTTTTTTCATAGCTACGAAATATTATACAGTTAAAATATACATTTTTTTTGACACCAAAAGCATGACATATAGAAAGAAGCCAGTCTGTGCACATACAGTATTTCAAATATTAAGATACACATCATTCAGTTTGATTTCTTGCAAATATGAATTATGTACTCTGCAGGGAACATCACAAAAAAATATTCCAATAAAAATTTTACAGAGTGTCTGAAATGTGTCTGAAATAACAAGTTTTCCATGAGTTTCATGCACTTAACTCTTGGTGTCTATCCTGTCTTTTAGTTATGTTACTCTTTTTTTTTCGTGTATTTTGATAACTTTAAAAAAAAATCAGAACTTGATATGTCACATTTCCTTCGAACCAATTTTGTGAAAACCTACCAAAGGAGACCTAACAAAAGAATGCCATGTCAAAATATAATACTTGCTTCATTAATTTGATGCTAGAGGTATTAGCAAATCATACAGGCTGACAATCCCATATAGTCGTATGTCATTGTCACCAAGTTTAAATTTGAAGACTTGATTGTTTGTCAGTGTTTGAAACATCTTTTATTGTATTTTAGTTGCTGTACTTCAGATGTGTCTATCATCCATTAACTTGCATATGAAGTATCAGAGTGATAGATATGGCACTGTAAAAACAATGGCCACACTATAAATCACATGGATGTCGATAGAACCTGTTCCCGGAATGGCTACCATCCCTGCGGTATGAAAACTATTTGGAGCTGGAGAAGTAGATGCACAATGCATGCAGCTGACCTGGGAGGAAGGGTTGCCATGGTAGCCACAAGGATGGCATCACCTCATTAGCATTGCTCTCTCCTGAGTCTCTCTTGGACTGGCTGCTGCTGCTGCTTGTATTGTGGAAGAATGCAGACATGGTTTACATGCATAAGGGTACATGATATATGTATTACTAAGCACAATGTTTGAATACTGTCTGTCTGCTTGCTTATATCTCTCCCCTTATCTCTCCTTCTCTCCCCCCCCCCCCTTCTCTCTCTCTCTTTCTCTCTACCTCAGTCTGTTTGTCAATCTGTCTGGGGTTTTTTTCACCCTCTAAATCATACTGTTACTTAAAACTATCAAATCTATCAAACTGAACAATTACCACAAATTGAAATGAATCATTCTCTTTGTATCAAGTAATGCAATAGAACACGAGTGTACCAGTAGATTCAGATCTTTATCTAACCTTGCTTCTTAAAGTTTGAGAGATGTACATCTCTACATCCATACTAAGCTCCAGTTCATACAGTAAACTGAAGACCAAGTAACTGGTACATGCCGAGAGACAGATTTTAACCCATTTAGGACTAGCTGATTTTGCTAAAAGGTGCATTTCCTGTACACACTTTCCCCGAGTATACTCTGGACGGGTCTTCAGCGGGTCAAAGACCACATAACCATTTGGCCAAACATGCCGCAGCTCAGTGGTCAATCAATCACTAAACATAGTAACTGTTATGATTATTTCATGACATGTCATTTTGCTTACACAGACAGATTCTTAATTTAGTGACATTCGATTCCTGACCGCTGAAGAAATTTGCCCAATATCCCGTAAGTACATTTATACACTGTACCTTACATAGCATGTAACCTGGGCTTACAATCATCCACAACACATACAAACATCCCTCCCCCCCCCCCAAAAAAAAAAAAAATAATAATAATAACAACAATGGCAAACAAAACTTAAACACAAGCAAACACCTTTATAGTGTCCTTGCAGGTAGGGGGCTTTAAGAGATTACATAAAGCCATTACATTCTGCAAAGAACCACTGGTAGTTCGGGACATCATTCCATTATTGGTTAAGACTGGTCAGTGTCCTTATCAATAGTGGGCTCCATTTTACTCAATTTGACAGGGACTCTTCTTCTTTTCTTTTCTTTTTCCAGAAAAAAAAAGGAAAAAAGAAAAAAAGATGAGAAGGAGCACTACCCTCCCTTACTGTACCCACATCACACTCATCGTGTAAAGTGCAGTTTCCCAGTTTAGGCTGCAGTAAATGATGTCATTGCAAGAATCGAAAGAAGCCTTGGACAGGTTTCTATAGAAAAGAACATTACAAGCTACTAGGCCCGTTCACACACAAGGGAAAAAGTGCGATTTAAAAATCGATTTTCTTATCGCGATCAAAATTTCGAAATTTTTTCCAGTGTGGACAGAAAAATCTCACTAATTACCGCGATCCTTATCGCGATCCAACTCGCACTATTAGTGCGATTTTTCAGAATAATCGCGATTATTTTGCCAAGTGTCGTGTGTGTGAGCGCGATCGAGATTCGGAAATCGGTATTTTTAATCCCATCGTTCGTAGCGCGTGCGAAACTCTATTGGGACTGCGGGGTCAGTCTTCGGACATGCAAGTTTCGCGCATGCGCAATTTGGCCACTGATCGTTCTTTCCTTGCTGCGAAGTGCGATTTTTCCCTGTGTATGAACGGTCAAAAAAAAAATCAAAATTTGGATCGCGATTGAAATTTCGATTTTCGTTGTTTGTGAACAGGCCTATTGTCCTTCAACACAGGAGTGAGCTATGCAAAGTGGAGAGTTTGCACCCTTTCAACATAAGCTGGTATGCCTAGAAAAACTTCATAGTCACAGAGCAAACTATTGAAGTAGTCTTTTGACAATCAGAAGTCCGTGAAATAATTGTGGCCATGCTCACCAGGAATCTCTCCTTCATATACACAGTCAGTTGTGTATTCTGTAGAATTACATACCAAAGCCACACCTCCAGTTCAAATCTCTACCACAGGTACACACACACACACACACACACATACACACAAAAGGCCAGCCTAAGATACTCTAAAGCCAATTTCCTTAAATCAAAGATGTAGATTACTTTTGACATTCTGAACAAAATCAGGTTTTTAACTATTCCTTTCCTACAAAATCACTAACTTCACAGATATGCCAAAGGGCAGTATTATATTCCCCAAGAAGAATTGAGTCAAGTGCTCTTTCATTAAGTTAGAAAAATATAATTATGTGGAATTCCCTATGTGACAGTTGTTCTTTATATAGTTCCACTATGTGATGTCATCAACTCTTGTAGCCTTCTTATCAGGCGATGATGTCAGGTGGATTTAACCAAACCTTTAACCATAAGATTTACCATATAACTTTTAAATACTTTTAAACCAATTGTCTGCTTTCCTTAAATTTCACTTTTGTTTACTACTAACATTTCTGTACTTACTGAAAACATTTGCTAGTGTATGACATGCTCTGGAGGTTGACCTAGAAGCTGAAGGGGAAAAGGTCATGCTAACTTTCAAGCTTGTTGATTATTGTGTGTACTGTACACAATGCTAAACTACGAGTACATTGCAGGGACCCCGGTAAACCCTGAGATATCTTGTGGTTCTAATCATTGAGTAATCTTTAAAATGGCTAACTTTCAAGTGTGTCTACACGATATTTAACTTTGAGCTATAATCATCAAAGATTACAACTTCAAGCAAAACTTAGAGTTCATGTATGTTGTGTAAATGTAAATATTGTGAATTTTACCATTGCAGTATTTTATGAAGAGCATTGGTCTACTAAGACCCCGTTTACAGTGCGAGGCTCGGCCGCGGCTCGGCCGCGGCCGTGCCCAGCCCCGCTTCAGTGTAAACGCACAAAAGGCCAAATGGCCTCGCATTTGGCCTCACTCTGGAGGTGGTCTCGGCCGCGGCCGAGCCGCGGCCGAGCCCGGCCTTTTCTTGGTGTAAACGCAAACTGGGCCAAATACGCGGCCAATTGCGCGGCCAATTTTAGTCTGGCTTCCAAACCCTCTGCATGTATATTTTGCTATTCAGAATATTTACCCCCTCAACGTCGAAAACTAGTATAGTGTAAGGTGGTTTTGTCCTGCAAAGGATTCTTTCCTTCGGCAAAGGCCTTTGCCCGAACAGCGACTTCGTCGCCACGGAATTCATTTGGCAAAGGGTCTGAAAACCAGACAATACCAAATTGCATTTGTTTACAAGCAGAGCGCCACTACGACAAAATATTGAAAGGTTTGAATCAAAAGCGCGGCCGAGCCCGGCAGTGTAAACGGACAAAATTGCGAGGCCCGGCCTCGCAATTGAGGCTGGGCTCGGCCGCGGCTTGGCCGCGGCTCGGCCCAGCCCCGCACTGTAAACGGGGTCTTGATCATCTTTACCTAAGGGAAAGTAACTTGACATCCATCATTCGTCTTCATGCTGTATGGGCTTGTTTTCCAAACCTCTATCTTTAAGATCAATGAGGCCTATAAATCAACATCCTGACGACATACAAAACTTATACACTGTATTAGCTAAGTCTAATCAGCTATATACTTCTTGAGTGGCTACTGATTAGCAGGCTATTTCTATCAATATCTGGCATTGCCTGATAGAGTGTATGAAATACCACTTGAAGCAGCAAGCTTCAAAGTTTAATTCAAGTCATAGGAGTCAGTGGGTAGCAGGCATAACAATGCTCTCATATATGATATGATATGATATTCTGGTCTTATGTAAAGTTATCCTCACGTAGACATTCTGTCTACTTCAAATTGTAAGGAAGGCCTAAAGGACAATAGAAACAAAAGATGTGTTGATGATCTATAATATCTTGTCATTCAATATCTCACGAGGGCAAGGTAATAGTACTGTAAGGCAACAGCATCTGGCCAAGTCTCTTCATGTCCCTTTCACTTCTTGCAAAACAATAGGAATTGTCCATCCATGTTTTCTTATGCTGAGACCAGTCTCTGGGCACAAGCCACACTCCTGTAATGACGGTTACCATAGTGAAGTCATAGCCGTATCCTCATAAGGCTGTCAAATGCAAGAACACACTTCTCATTGGACCACTGGAAGATGGTATCAAAGAAACAAAACAAAAACATGTTCCTACTAAAGATCAGCAAAGGAGCACTGTAAACAATGTTGGGTGTATAATTTCAGTGTCTATGAAAATGGCAAGGAATAATGAGCACGAGAGAAAGAGAAAGATAGAAAGCCATGTACCAGCAAATTGGCACTGTTGTTGTCACTGACAGCTTCTTGAATTACAAGGTACATCTATTAGCCCATGATATTAATTACCTTGTTACCATAGGAGAATGCAAGACAAAAAAACAGCTTTTGTTTTCAATGCATGTAAACAAGTCATAACTCCCTAAAACTACAGTCATTTGCCTTTTAGGAATCAGATAAGGGCATTGTGGTATGTATTTGTGAACTGTATATTAGATTTATTCCAGTATTTAAGTCATATTTAGAAATGGTAGTGCCACGCTATTCAAGCCAACTTTCACAAGGAAAGTGAAGTCAGACCAACAGAAAAGTATAAAGTTTTGCTAAAATTAGACCAAAAAGTTATCAACTTCTAAAATTGAACATTGTTTTTGCTTGACAGCGATGTTGTTAACAATCACAGTTCCCATATGCAAATTAGACAAGCTGATGTTTTCACCTCATATCCTTCCAGATGATTTCAGTTGGCATGAAGGCATGCTTTTGGTCTATTACAAGTGTATTTTACACTATCATCCAAAATTCACATCGTAATATTATAAGAACTCTAGATCCCATAAGAATCCAAATTGAAAGTGAAGCTGAAACTTCTTGACATTGAAAAGATTATTTCATACTGACAATGTCCATCGTGCTAGCTCTCAGCCCAGCATGAACTCTAGTACTGCTAATGGGCATCCTGGCTTCACTCTGAATCTTGCCAAGTCTTGAGACCCTGGCTCAGTTTACTGATACCCCTTTCATAAACTCATCCTCCTATTATCCGCATAAGAGTAATGCGGACAATTCAATAAAAAATGCGTTCACAAACTCTGAGAATAATCCGCATTATTTTTACGAGCGCCCGTTCTGAAAAAGGCGGATAATCGTCATGGTGACTGCACACCCCCCTTCTGCGGGAAAGATAGGTGACGTTTGACCGCACCCCGGCAATTATCCGCATTATTTGGGTTTGCGTTCATAAACTCAAAATCTCGTCCCGACGCTGCTATTATGCGGATAATAGAAGGGTCGAAATAATGCGCATTATTCTTTCCCCTCTCCGATTTTACGACCAAATGTTGCGGATATTATCCGCATTATTGAGTTTATGAAAGGGGTATGAGAAACTCAGCAAGAGGGCTGGAGGTCATGACTGCACAGGATGGGTATCTATGATCACTAATATTATATGCATTACAGTGTATGTATCACCCCAGTTCAGTCCTCTTACATTGTAGCTCCATCTCTTTTCCTGGCTAAGGTCCCAAGCATGATACTGTACCTATGCATGTTCAGTGTTCGATTGTGAAAATTGGCACTGTTCTACTGCATGCTGCACCAAGTTGGTAAACTGGCATTTACAGCCATAGCGGCTGCTTTGATATCTTCATAGATAATAACATTAACATTACCTAGATCATAAACGTACCAGTGTGAAATGTTTTCACATGGATGGAAACCCTACACCATGTTGAATTTGACTTTAAAGGTAATAATCAGTAACGGCAGCAAAATTAAAATTGGCATGAAACTGATAAAAAAATAGTATCATATTGTCTGGCTTTCATAAAAAGATATATGAGTGAGATCTTCTGGTATTGTATCAATGATTTCTGCTGATTTTCATCAAAATAATTCAAATGATCACATAACAACTGCTACCTTCAACCCTTACTACAGACCCACCTACCCCAATGCTCTACGTTCAATGGTGCATAGTATGGTTCGCGCACACTGTGGTATTTAAGGAAATCTTGTTGATTACATAAATGCAACTTTTGTACACCTTCGTACAAAACTTGCTGTATATTCCTTTCATATTTCAGTCATTTCTGAAGCATTTTTTCAAACAATTGTAACCCATGTTCGAAATTAATCACTCTACATCTGTTCATGTAGTAATTTTCATTCCTCCGGCTGAAGAAGTCAAATATCCAAAGCACCATCTTTCCCTCTACTGATCTTCACTTCAACACAGAAAGAGAGTAATGCTATACAAACAGTACAAAGTTCCACTATGACCAGCTAACAGATAATTAAGAGGAGTCCAATATTGACATGAAACAGAGATATCAGTGAAATCACTTTAAATTATGCCTTTGTTAGTTTGTAAGATGGTGATGTTGATTCTCCCATTGGTTTTTCACATAATAAGGCACAATAAAAATTTCTTCAGCCAATGATGAGCAACCCCTCACCTTTCAAAAGTCATCATGCTGAATTATTACAACTCTTGACTGATTTGATGGACAGGGTATGGCTTCTTCTCTTTTTTAAACCAAATCCAAGATTTGTGTCAAAGGTGACTGACTACTTGTGAGTAGATGACATCATCATCTAATTTGCATACATGATAGTGATATCAGTTTTGTGAAAACAAATCAAGTGTAAATTTCTTTGCCTTGTCTTATTCTCTTGTATACAATATCTTCACAAAACTTTCAAAGTTTGATTATACTTTACTATCAATGTCAATTGTAAATTTGGAAGTGGTTTCTCTGTATACTGTGTATAACAGTCCACTGAAAATATGAACTCTGACTTTGTATACTACACAGATAATGGAATGTGGGACAAGACTACTCCAATGAGAAAGTAAACAAAACAGTAGGGGGGTTCACACGTACACCAATTAGCGGGATACAAATCTCGAGATCTGCATCGCGATCGGTATCTCGAGTTTTTTGCACGTGTGGAAAGAAAAAACCCCAAAATTAGCGGGATAAGCATCGCGATGCTAATCCCAAGAAATCTTGCGCTAGTTCATCAATTAGCAGGATAATTGGCCCCGCACTGGTAAGTCTGAACGGTCGGGATTAGAATCTCGAGTTTTTATATCCCATCATGCAATGCGCACATCACAACAGCGAGGCCTCTGCGAAGAGGTCCTTCACCTCTTTGGCGCACCAAAACAAAAGCGCGCGAACCACACCACTGACGCGTAAAAGACAATGGGCAAAGGAAAGTGCGCACAGGCAGTGATAGAGAAGGGCGCTGCGTGACCCAGTTTGCAGGCTTTGCTGTTATATCTATCGGCAATTAGCGGGATAATTCGGTACGTGTGGACGCTCGCCAAATTCGCGGGATACCGATCGCGATCGCTATCCCGCTAATTTGGTACGTGTGGACGCTCGCACAAAAACTCAAGATATGGATCGCGATCGTCATCCCGCTATTTTATATGTGTGAACCCGGCTAGTGACACATACAATTTTGAACTCTCACGGGTTTGGTAAAGAGCTGCGTTGAATTATTTCTCCACATTTCTTTCACATTCCTTTAAAATAATATCAAATATCTAATCTGAAATATTTTGACCCTGGTTTCACCTATAAAAAAAGAGGGAAAAATAGAAATATGTAGTGTACACAGAACAGCATTGCTTACATTTCACAAAATGTGTTTGAAGATGGCTACTGAGATTTGTCAATATTTGTTCCCTCAGTGTCTTGTTTGTAAGGATTGCACTGTTACTTGAACTTTGTCCCATGATAAAGCACTTCACTCCCAAGTAGCATCTCAAACCACATCTAAACAGAGTTTTTTGAACCAGAATTACCCAGACAAAAATGTACCCTGCCTGTTAAGATGTTCTGAACCAAGTGTTGTCCCGACATTAACGTTGTAATTTTTGCCAAATTCTGCCCTCGGCATGACAATGCTGCATCAACATCCAGACAGCCTTCCTACCATGACGCTTTTGAAGTAGAATTTGGCTGATACACATGACACCCATGCACAGGAGTCCAGTTAGACCGACACATCGCGCACCTAACACAATACAGGGATCGCAATCCCGTTTTGTTAACAAACACTGTTGCCCCTTTGAATATACGCTCTTTAAATCAATCTAGAAACTTTTCTTCTATCATTACTCTGTGCTTGAATGACTTGAATTAGTATCATTCTGCTTCTCAACATCATATTCCACTATGAAAAACAGTACAAGCAAAGTTATCCAATGTAAATCCATGCTGAACACACCAGGGTTGTCAATATATTGAAATTTGAACAACTGTATTCAAATCTGACTGCAACACTACTTTGATAAAAAATGACACAGCCAGGCCGTGCTCTTCGTCCATCCAATTTCCTGCATTTGGGGCTTAATCACACGTGTACAGTTAGGTTGCTATGGAAACCTATCCAGAGAAGGCTTTTTGGCTTGTGTCTGTACAGACGGTCCAGAGTACCTTTAGGGTACAAAGAAATCATGCATATTTTGACCAAAGAAATGCTGATCACAACCTCACTGTTTACAGTTAAAATCAATATGGCACTGTGAATCATCATTTCACAGAATTGCCAGTAAAGGGAAATCATGCAGGAAGAGCAATCAAGAAGTCCATGGCAGAAGGAAAAAAAAACTAGAAATGTCGCTTTGGCGACTGGTATGCCTCCGCCATAATGCATGATTTTCCCAATAGGTCTAGATAGTACATGTGGACACTGTGTGATTACATTTTCACAAAATTGGCAAAATATTGGAATGACAAGTTTGTCACAAATGTGTTGAATGTTCACCTTCCTTGACGTAGGTTTAATTGGATGAATAGGAGAGCATGTATCTAGGGATTTAAGGACTTTAACTTGACTTTGACCCATTCATACATTTAGGCATTGAGTAATTTTCAAGGTACAGGTGTGGAGAAAAAGTGCAATTTCTGAATTGAATAGTAAATTGTTACCATTTTCATCTGGCCCTTGACCCTAAAATTCATAAGATAATTACTTTCAGGTAGAACATGCATAATATGTACTAAGTTTCAAGGTAACTTGAGCCACTTCCGAGATAAGGAGGAAAAAGTTAGTTCAGCACTTTCACTTGATCTTTGACCTTTTGACCTTTGAGGCAAAAAGAGAAAAAAAAAAACTTTCCAGAGAATTTCTATTAGGTTACACACGCATACACCAAGTGTAAAAAAATAACCCTGCTGGCATTGCATAAATATGAGGGTAATAGTAAAATTTTGAAGTCTTGCATTTGACCTTTGACCCCTGACCTTTGACCCCATGAACCCTACATTCTCTAGATAATCACTTCCAGTCAGGATATACTATGTTCCATGAAGATACCTAGAGAAAAATTTTCCAAAGTACGGAGAAAAAAAAGAAGTTTTAATATTCTTACTTGACCTTTTGACCTTTGACCTTTGACCTCATGACCCAAACTTTCACCAGAGAATCTTAATTGGGTAAAACATGTATACACTAAGTTTCAAGAAAATATCTTCAGGCATTCAATAGATATGGTGGAAATAGTGAAATTTTATGTATTTAACCTTGACCTTTTGACCTTTGACCTTGAGCATGTGCACCCAAAAGTTGATAGGCACAATTTCACCCCCTAATACACATACATGCCAAGTTTCATTAGGATACCTCAACAGGTTTCGATAGTTACCTTGTCCACAAAATTCATTACGGACGGACGGAAGGACGGACGGACGGACGGACGGACGGAAGGACGGACGGACGGACGGACGGACAACCCGAAAACATAATGCCTCCGGCACCACTTCGTGGCGGAGGCATAAAAAAATTAATCAATGTTTATTTCCTGGTGTGTTCTTAAACCGAAGGCAATCATAAGGGGGTGTTTTTCATTTTGCCTATATTTGGACAGTTGAAAACCAATATGACTGTTTCTCCAACTGATGCAGTGTTGGAATGATGGCATAATGAGCACCATTCATGTACACAGAAGTTGGCTGACAAAACAAAAGGACAGTATTTCATCCTTTGCACACCACCTTTTCCATCCCATATTCTTTGTTTAGCAATGAAACCAGTAGATTTCAAACTCCGCTTCATATCCGCTTCCATTTGGTGTTATCCCATTGTGGCCATCAGGAGTTATTTAAAGGGAAGATAAACCCCAAGAGCAATGTGGATTGAGTGAAAGCAGCAACATTAGTAGAACACATCAGTGAAAGTTTGAGAAAAATCGGACAATCGATGCAAAAGTTATGAATTTTTAAAGTTTTGGTGTTGGAACCGCTGGATGAGGAGACTACTAGAGGATATGACGTATGAGTGGACAACAATACAAAGAAAATATAAAGGATATTCAACAAAAATTCACTTTTCTAGAATTATGAAAGAGCAGTGGACCAACCGCTTTCAGAAAGCAGGGGGAATAATTGCTACCCTTAACATATGTCAATATCAATTTGATGGAATTTGTAATTTTCATGAAAAATGGATTTTTGTAGTATTTTCTTTATATTTTCTTGATATTGTAGTCCACTCATACGTCATAACCTCTAGTAGTCTCCTCATCCAGCGGTTCCAACACCAAAACTTTAAAAATTCATAACTTTTGCATCGATTGTCCGATTTTCTTCAAACTTTTACTGATGTGTTCTACTAATGTTGCTGCTTTCACTCAATCCACATTGTTCTTGGGGTTTATCTTCCCTTTAAGGGCAAGAACCATATACTTCGCAAAAATCATATTTCCACTTTGACAAAAACAAACAAATAAATCTAAGAAGGTGATAGAAACCCCTAGGAAGCAAGTGTGATTTTACACAAGCAGATTTCATCATAAACTACATTCTGACATTCATAAAGTGGCAATATTATGCATTTAATAATGCACTTGTACAACAGGTAGTCCCATACACTAATATCTACGTTAGTGGTCGAAGTTTACAAATTCTGCAGGATGCACAGTGGTTCAGTTTCACTTTCAGATCACAAAGCAGAACAATTGGCATTTTGTATAAGCCACTCAAAACACGGTTCCTCCAAAGGAAAACACTTTTGCCTTTAAGGATTTAATGCAATTATCTAGCACATAAGATGCTAGATGCTTCACACATTGCTGATAAAACTCTTTGGTGCTTTACATCCTCGCGATTTAATTTCACTGGATATCCTGGCACGTTTACTTTCTTGTACAAAAACAGATTGTTTTAACTGGGAGCAATGACTTAACTTAATTCTCTCCTGTCATTTTGAAGTACTCTTTTTGCAATGCAATCCAGTATGTGTATATTTATCAATTGGAGAAAACATCAATTAATAATGGTCACTCAACCTTATCTCTACCTAGATCTAAAATTCACATCTTTTGCTGCATTTTCTCTGCCAAAATGGTCTTCATGTATAAGATTTTCCTATTTACAAACTCCATTCCATCATAGCACACACTCACAGACACAAAAATTGCTCTGTCTGGCTTTGCATCTTGGAGAACACAACAGAAAGAGTAACATGGTAAACCTACAGCAGTCCTATATCATCCAACCACAAGTACTGTTTGCTGCAAGTGCACAGTTTTCAAGCTGCAAGTGCACAGTTTTCAAGCTGAAAAAAAGAACTCCATATTCGGGTACAACACCAAATCACTAATATTTAAAGTCAAGATGCAAAATTTCAATTTCCAACAATGAATAGAACCATGATAAAGTTTATGTTTAAGAGCAGGAGCTGATAGAAAAGCATAGATATGACCTAATCTATCCATGGATGTTTTATAAAACATTGATTCTGAAGGAACCTGTTGTGGCTGTTAAAAGACCCGGTAGCATGGGGATACATGGGTGATAGGACTGCATTAATCTTCATTCGCTGCCCACCAAGGTACATTCGAAAACCACAAACAGCGCCTGTCAGCGAATATGTTGTGTATCATGTGCTTTGATGTGAACGCTCAGCAGTAATAGTCCACTCCAGACATGTTTCCTTGGCTGGATGTGTACAAAAGAGATTAATGATAAAGTTGCAAACAATCTGTTTACTGGAATTCTTGAATATATCTAAGCCAGGCCAGCCTTCCCACTCCATGGTGCCCCAACACTCCTAGGCCTGACACAACAGATACAGAGTATTGCAGATCACACATTAACATGTTGTACATTATTGTAGATGTTAACTTAATTTAAAGGTGATCTACTGTCATCCATCTACTAACTATCACTTGGCCTGACCAGCACTGGCCTGTAGAAATATACACCTACTCCACTGATTGCAGACAATGTACATTGTCATACACCACCAGCACCTTGAAGGTGATAAATCAATTAATCTGGCAATCCAGCATGTTGCTGGATAAAGTTCCATGCCAGAAAGAGAAAGGGAGAGCTGTGTGTAATCACGGAGCTATATTGTAGCTCCATGGTGTATTCTTACCATCAAAATTTCCATGCAAAATAAATGAATTCATCAGCTCATACAATTCCCAAATCTTACCATCAACTTATTCAATTCATGGCTCAGAATAAATACACTATTTGTGATAGTCAAATTAATTTTTAGTCATTTTCTCCTGCACCGACTGTTTTCTCTCTAGCCTGCAGGGGGCAGCACATGTACACATCCGTCACTGAGTTGCGGTGAGTGGGTTCTGTTTTTATCTAATATCCCCAGACAAACAGTATTTAATGGATCCTGTACAGGATATCACTGCTTTCCTTCCACTTCCTGACACACACCAGTCCATTTTACATCCCTTACCACCCCCCCCCCCCCCCCCACCATCCCAAACATATTCACTGATTAATGGAAATATAACCTTGCTATCATTTCAGCTTGGCACACTGCAGCCAACAATAACAAGGCTATTTCAAGACTGGCTGAAACAATGAGTTTTAACTGTACCACTGTAACCTGCTGTAACTATGGTAACAAAATCACATGTGCTACAGATATGGCATGTGACTGTGCCAGTTTGAATACAGAAACAGGGATATAATAGAAATAAAATTCTGCAGGAAATGCTTTCACTCCTTTTCATGGTCATTGCAAACTAGAGCATACACTGTACTTGCTTTCATGGTTGTTTTCATGGCGGGGGGGGGGGGGGAGTTATCACAGATAGTGGTCAGCTGTGGAAGTGAAATTTAAGTAAAAAACAAACAAACACTGAAGCTGTGTTTCACATGTAACAACAAACTAAAGACAACAAAACTATATACAGCAGTACCATATCAACATAAAATCAGTAAAAATACTTCATAGTTTCTCACAGATGTGACGTCTACATAGTCATAAAGGCATTATCTTCTCAAAATATCTTGATTACAAAACTGACAAAGACCAGGAAATTTTCCATGAAGAGGAGCTCAAAATGGATTGATTAACAGTATTTCAACCACTATCTTGAACGCTTGTGTATTTGCATTTCCTGTTTTATGCAGTTTAAGTGCTTTTATTATGAGGGTAACTACGAGGTGTCACAGAGTGGTGGCAAGTAATAAATTACCATACACTTTGTAGTATCGGTAATGAAATATCAGGGAGGTGGGAAACCTCCCTGATTGTGATTCTACACACATACCTTGGTGCTTGCATCAGCTTACACTTGTACATAATGAATGTGGGTGGGTGTGTGTGTGATGAGCTTGTAAGCATGTGTGTGGGTTGGTGAATGTGTACCAATATTGCAATAATGGTTGTATGCCACCAGTGAGCACAATGACATGTAGTGTAATACGAATGCAGCACCAAACAGCTATAAAGCCAATGCCATTACATGTGGAGTATGTATGGTACACAACGCCACCTGCAGTACCTGTCATAGTGAAGTACTGCTCACTTTTATCATGTTTGCTGTACATTCATGTATATCCCACCCATGTCATGACCTAACATGTTATTAAGCATTGAATAATGATCGGTTCGTCCTGTAATAAGCAACAAGATAGAAGTAAAAACTTCTGCCAAAATGAAATGGGTGTTATAAATGTAAAATGTATATATGGGTACTTACAACATTACATGCAGCAATCAAATGCATATTGTACTTAACCTTAGAAAAAAAAAGAAGAAAAAGACAGAGAGTGTGTCCACGACTTGAAACATACAAGAAACAAGTCCAAGTCTATAATAAATTGGTTGATTTCCCTCACGTTGAATATGTAATATGTATGAACACCCCCACAAAGGAAATTATGATGTTACCAGTGCTGGTTTGTTTGTCTGTTCATTTGTTTGTTTGTTTGCAAAATAATTCCCAAATCTATGAATGGATTGAGATGAAAATTGTCATGAAAAGTCCATAATTATGCAAGAAACTCATGATAACATTTTGGTACGGTAGTGATCTGGGTCACTGTCTGTTTTTTTTTTTTTTTTTTTCCCCAACGGAAATCACAATATACAGTCAAACTCGGATACCTCGACGTCGGATAAGCCGAATATCACTTACCTCGGGGGCAAAATGAAAGTCCCGATTGTTCCTATGGAGTTTCCGTGTATTAAAATTCGCGTAGCTCGAAAAAGATAACTCGAAGTTCGGTTACCTCGAAGGGAAATCTAATGTCCCGATCTTAATTAACTTATTGTTTTTCCCAGCATGTTGCTCGAATCGAAATTGCAAACATCACTCAGCATCTCCGATTAAGCGCGCGTGGACAGCGAAGACATGTCACAAATGTTTTCACACTCGATTGTAAATATTCTGAGACCAGAACAATCTCGCGCCCAAGAAGAAATATCCGGTACACAGCTGACAAGGAAAATCCCCAACACCTACCAACACACGTACATGGTATGCACATAGCACCCGTGCCAATGGAGTGCTTTACGATAGCACTACGCGCTGCCCCATCATTTGCTTTTCTTTAACCACTGTGTTTTGATTTTTGATCGAGACAGTCATACCGTGCGCGTAGATTTCTCAACCGTCGGGGCGCACCTGCTTACGTTGACGGTTATATCTTTGCCATTAATCACGCTCCACTGTCAAAACATCAATCTCCCTCGTAGGCCTTTTTTCAAACTATTTTTTTTTTTTGCCTTTCACGAAGTTTACTTCCCTGAGAACGCAAGCACTGAAACTTTTTTTTTTTTCCAGCAATGCGATTATGAAAATCTGGAAGTATAGGCCGATCACAATGAAGAATAGAATACACATGGCTCCGCACTAAGTTTTATCGGGCCACCAATATCATTGATTTTTATTTTCTGGTGGTCGAAAGTAAAATCTGGTGACAAAAAAAAAATCAGGAAAAACATTAGAAAAACTAAATCTGTCCTACTAAACATAGACAAATTAATATTAAGCGTTATTGAAGTGATACAGATGTCCATGTCTAAAACAAATGAATAGAAAATTCAATCATCTTACTCTGTGTTTAAAGATTTGACAAATAGGCGTAGAGATTATTATAAAAGTTGATGCCCATATATTGAGGAGGTCAAAACTTACGTTTGAAATGAGAAAACGGGAGCATTTGTTGACATTTGTTAGCATCCGACATTTGTTTTAGCATTGTAAAAAGCCGAAAGTTACCGTTATTCATTTTTAAATGTAAAAGCAAACAACCGACATTCATTTTAGAATCTTACGGAGCTGAATACTATCCTAATCCATTTCCAAACGTGAAATGAAACATCCGCTATTTGTTTTAGCATCTAACTGAGCGGATTAATACCATTAATCATTTCCAAATGTTAAAGCAACAATCTGCTATTTATTTTTGCATCGTACGGAGCAGAATATTACCGTTATTCATTTCAAACATCCGACATTTATTTCATTATCGAACGGAGCCGAATGTTACTGCTGTCCACTTCCGAAAGTGAAATGAATCATCTGACAATTATTTTATCATCGCACGGAGCCGAATGTTACTGTTTTTCATTTTTGAACGTCAAGGCAGACATCAGACATTTTGGACCATGAAACGTATAGCTGAATGTTACTGATATTTATTTCGAAATGTACCGTAGCAAATATCCAATATCTTTTTATCATCGTATGGGGCAGAATGTTACTGCTGTTCACTTCCAAACATGCCAAACGTAAAAGCAATCATTCGACATGTATTTTAGCATCTTCCGCAGCTGAATGCTATTGACATTTACTTTCGAACGTAAAAGCACACATCCGGCATTTATTTTATCAGCGTACGGAGTTGAATAAATTATTGATATTCACTTCAGAACATCAAAGCAAACATTCGACATTTATTTTAGCATCTTCCGGAGCTAAATGTTATTGCAATTTACTTTCGAACATAAAAGCAAACATCCAGCATTTATTTCATCATTGTCAGGAGTTGAATATTATTGTTACTCTTTTCCGAACGTCAAAGCAAACGTCAAACATTGATTTTACCATTAAACGCAGCTGAATGTTACTGTTATTCATTTCGAAATTTAAAAGCAAACATCAGACAGTTATTTTAGCATCATATGGACATGATGGAGCAGAATATTACTGATTTTTCTTCCGAACATAAAAACGATCATCTGACATCTATTTTAGCATCTTCCGGAGCCGAATGCTATTGCTATTTACTTTCGAAAGTATAAGGAAACATCCGACATTTATTTAACCATCGTACGGAGTTGAATGTTATTGTTTTTCATTTCCGAACGTCATAGCCAAAATTCGACATTCATTTCAGCGTCTTCCGGAGCCGAATGTTATCCTTATTCATTTCCGAACGCAAAATCAAATATCTAACATTAGTTTTAGCATCATACGGAGCTGAGTCTTATCGTTATTCATTTCCAAAAGTATGAGCAAACATCCGACATTTATTTTAGTATCATATATTGTATACCGAGTCGAATATTACCGTCATTCATTTCCACAATTAAACGCAAAACTCTGACACTTATTTTAGCATCTTACGTAGCCGATTGTTACCGCTGTTCATTTTCAAAAGTAAAGGCAAACATCCGACTTTTTTTTTTTTGGTGGCGCGATCGGGCCACCAAAATCTTTATTTCTGAAATTTTGATTTCATTTCCGATTTTCACTCAATTCATTCATATAAAAGTTGATTCAATTCAAATTGACAAGCATGCAAACAATCAGTAGGCACTATAACAGACACCATGTTGAACATCGATAAACGTCGAACATCGATAAACATCGGATAAGTCGAAGAAAATTCGACGTACGCGTACCTCGAAATTCGCGTACGTCGAACCATTTTCTTCAGTCCCGACGAATTCGAGGTATCCGAGTTTGACTGTAGGTGGAAATGAACTGCTTGGCAGAGCTCTGCACTCTCGGAGTACTTTGCTACTTGTCAAGTGCTGTGATACCACAAATATTGTTATAAATATCATTATCTTGTAGGGTTTATGGTTGTTAAAATGACATCATTTAAGCTTAGAATTTAAGCTGTTTCTTGTTCACATCTTTCTGCTTTCACTAACACTGAAACCAACATCAAAAAATCAATCTTCTATCCTTTGCATGAAGAATCCACTTCGTTTATCAGCAAAAATGTGTAATCACGTAACATCTGTGATATAACTAGATATGGGGTGTGACAAAATATGTGAAACTGGCAATAATCACACACATGTACAGTAAAGGAAGAATATCTCACAAAGGGTGTCACAGTCAATGTTCTGGTATGACTAATTTGAAGTACTTTTGGGAAAGTACAGTAGAATATTCAATGACATTTATTTGAATTTAAAAGAAAATATTTGGCTTTGCTCATCAAATATTTTGCTTGATGAGAACTTTGATTTTACTGTCTGTCAAATGAAATTTATAGTTATCCTTGGTATACATTATATTGAAGTTGATATGAGAAGCTACATCTTATTTCTCATTGTCCTCAAACTATATAAAAACTGATAATCAAGCTTCCACCAAAGTAATATGTAGAGAATAGCCAATGGATACATGTATTAATGCAAAATCTGCCAGATAGAATTGATCAACCTTCAACAGAATTGGCTTGTTTTGATGGACTAATTGTGGTTCAGGTGATCTCCTCTCCATATGGCTTCGAGCAGGCTTCTCTGTCAGGGGTCAGCACACTGGGAGAATGCTGCCTGTAGTGCAATGTTGGCTCTCTATGCCCCATTCTCCCTAGAGCACCAGCAGCACTAAAAGCATCATGTGCATATTCCTCCCCAGTCACCAAGGAAGTAAATGACAAAAGCACACATCAAGAAGAAGGAAACAAAAAACCAGAGATCTAGCAGGTTGTTCAACTGCCTCTGTATAGAAAGATGGCTGTGTATTCTATAGTGTCACTCCAGACTATTTTGTATTTATAGGTGGAAATTTGTATGCGAGTCATTTTTGCACACAGTCATGTAACTTATTGTCAGATAAATTTTATGTTTGCCTGTATTACAAACAACAAGCCAAACATTTGCATATTTTTTATTTTTTCCACTTTAAGAATAGTTGTCTGACTGAGAAATCTAATCTTAAGCAACAAAAAGCACTGGGTTAAGTTACATAAATGCAACAAATATTGTCTCACATATTACAATATGATGTGTTTTTCTGTTTTTTTGTAGGATTCCAGGTATTCTTGACTTGCATTAAATCAAAAGCAACCATAAGAATTCAGGTAAACATCCACAACAGAGGCATTCACGGCAGACACAACGAGAACTGTACTTTAGAAATATCATCAAATATCATGCAAACGATCCTAGCAGAATCTTCGACAGCAGCAAAATGACAAACATGAAAGGGAAAGCAGACCATTTATACCACTGGCTCGCTACTACTGGATTTCAATAATCAGTTTTTAGCAGCTTTTTTGCTGCATCATATTCTATTTACATTTACATTTACAAAAACAAAATACCCCCAGACAATACAAGGCAAAACGCATCATTCTTCAAATGCTCATTGCATCTACAGACAAATTGTAAAGTCAACTGATAGATCATCTACTACATAATAATATGTACATTCAATTGTCCTCATTACAGCTCATAAATAATTATGATACCAGAAAGTAGAACTGACTGACATTGGTTTCTTTTATGGCTGACTGTCCTTTCCTTTCACATAAGACTTTTCACACTACTAAGGGATACAGGCAAACTATTTCACAATATAATAGCACCACTCTGTATGGTTGTACATTGACTGTTGTGGTAAAATAAAAGATAAGGAACAACGCAAGAATAATCATCACACTGCTAAAAGTTGATTTATCTCATCTGTGTAATGTATTTGAGTATGATTTTTATATTTTAAGTGAGGGGAAAAGTGCATAAAAAAATTACATTTACACAAATTCATACATGTACATGGATTACAATGAAGTATAAAGTGAAAGTTGTATGTAGCTCCATAGTTGTAATTAGAAGAGAGAGACAAACTAGAGCCTAGAGGGAGAAGGATTCTTCTTTGAGTCCTAGGCCTATTCACGCATTGCCTAATCATTATGGTCCACTGACTTTTTCCCCTTTCCCTACTTTCTACTCATTGTTCATATCTGAAGCAAGTCTGCAATGAATGGCTTTGAACTTCTACCAGAGGCAAAGATCACAGGGATTAGCCATGCATGACCTCTGCGCTGAGGACAAAGGTTTCCAATGGATTGGGGGGGGGGGGGGAGAGGTCAATGGGTCAATTGCATCCTGAGCTTTGCTAGCAGAGTCTACAGGCTTGGGTATTCCCACCCACCTGCCTGATGAGACGACTTTTCCCTCACACAGTGTTGTCTGGGTGTGTAGGGTGGGTGTGATCAGGGAGGTGCGATTACTACCAGTAACACCAGCATTGCTAGCGGCTGTCTCTTGTTCAGGTCAGGACTCTGAGTCTGAGCTGATTTGTGGCATGGCAGGAAGTCCATTGTTGAAACCCAAGCCTCTTTGTGAAAACAGTACCAGGATATACAAAATGTAATTTGGAGAAGCCTGATCATGATAGAGGGTATAAATGAAAGAGGCGGGAAAATAGATCAAAGAGAGGGCTAACACACTCCCAGACATAAAACTATGACCAAGAAAAATAATGATAATAATTGTTTTTATTTACTTATTTATCTTTTTTGTTTTTGCTTGGGACATTCAGTCATCAAATATTACAATTGTTCAATTATGAACATTCACATGAGATTTGCCAGCTATCCTCTGATATCTAACTGAGCATACATCAATAGTTTCTAGGCATTGGCAAATCCATTGCATTTCTATACATGTGCTAGACTAAACATGACTTGACTACTCTACATAAATCGTTCTCTGCAAAGAGGCAGAGTGTTGAACCAGCCATCACCATCCTCTGCTCTCATCTCATATGAGCCAAAGCCTGACTGAGGGCCTCTTGCATCCATTATTCATCCAGGATGACTCATCCCATGCATTAACTACGTGTACATCTCTGAATTTCTCCATCTCTCGTTTTCTATCTATTCCTCTCTCCATCCATCTCCCTCCCCCTACTCTCTCTCTCTCTCTCTCTCTCCATGTACCTATTTACATTAATCTGCTTGTACCTCTACCTCTTACATTTATCTCTAGGTTGCTTTTGCTCTCTAATCTTTATTACTCAAAGCTACCATCTTATTTTCCCCAAGATCTTCATCTTGATTGAAGTTACTTGGATTGGTTGTTGGCATAAAAACATCCCCACGTAAATAGGATCTACTACTGCATATCCTGCACAGTGCCTCCCTTCCATTTGGACTGCACATGTTTAAACGCAAAGCAGGTACTGTGCAACAAAACTTGATGTAACAAATTTTTCACGTTATTTCCAACGCTTAATCACAACCATTAACCGCTTCATTGTGACAAATTCTGGCTGAAACACTTCCATTGTCCGTCATTATGGTCTGAAAATGATTACCAAATCCTTAGAAATAGTCGCAGGGATTTCATTTCTCCACCAGAAGGGTTATTTTCTAAATAATTCCAGATATATTATGCAGATTGCACAGTCTAAACATTTGCCATTACGCAGTAAAACATAGTGCAGGCAGTCATATCAAGCGTTGTCAGCTTCTACTCATGAATGCACTTATATCACCCTTTCAGTGTGATATGAAGAGTCACCTTTCCCACGTGTGGCCCATACTCTCTCTGTTTGTGCTAGTATTTTGGGTAGTGTGTGTGTTTATGTAAGGACAGTGTAAGGAGGCATGAATATGAGAATAATGTCTTTGTCACAAGCAGTGTTGTCATAATGTGCATGTTGTTAACACGTTTAAGTAAGCAGTGCTGCCTCTTTCTGTGTACTGATAAGTGTATACTGTTGGCATCATGACTTTAATGTACTGTGAACTCTAAAAATGGTTATTTTGTGGATCAAATGAACAAAGGTTTGTTCCGATGATGTATTTGCAAAATATTATACAACTGCTGTCCTTTTTTTATCGCCGTTTTGTGTCTGCGTGTCGTAGCGTGTGTTTACTTGTTGCTGTGGTTATCGGTAGGTTTAAAAACTGTACATGGTTTAGTGTAATGCCCACTGGACATCGTGTTGTGTGTTTAAATGGGCCAATGCCTGCCATCTCTGAGGGAGCATCGCTTAAACAGAGAGAAACTTGTTCCCTGTATACTAGTAATCATTCATCTTCAACTAGCAGTATCTACAGCACAGGGCATCCCATTATTTGTCTTGCTTGCTTTGTTTTACATTTCTACGAGTGAGAACAAAGTCATAGGAAGCAGCTGAGAAGCATTCACATGGAATACTTTTTGCCATCTGCCCAAGACTTGAGAAGAGGCTAGTCACTAACAGCGTAGTTTCAAAGATGAGGAGAAGATAGTGTTTGCTGTACGTGACAGCTTGAAAATGTCAAGCTGTTGGCATATACTCAGATTTGGACCACTCTGATCTACCCCTGCCTGTGTTCCCAAAACCAAATTTAAAGATTCTACTAACAACCGCATGTCGAAAAAAGATGAAATAAATAATATCATAGCCTGAAAATTGTAAGCCTAAAACTGTATGAAAATGTCAAGCTGTTGGCATACTCACATTTGGAACACTCTGATCTACCCCTGCCTGTGTTCCCAAAACCAAATTTAAAAATTCTACTAACAACCGCATGTCAAAAAAGATCAAATAAATAATATCATAGCCTGAAAATTGTAAGACCACAAAAGAAAATGCATGAAAGGAACCAAAATTACCATCCACATGGTAACAATCACAAGCTTTCTTATGTATCTACACTGTAAATTCACCCTAAACCCAACCAAAAAAAAAAAAAAACCACAAACAAACAAACAAACAAACAATTAAACAAAAAAATCTAAATCATACCTGCACACAAAAGTCATAATATGGTAGTATGCATTCATCAATACAAACTACTGTACAAGTGGAAATTTTTGCTTAAGTAATTCTTTAACACTTGGACAGGTAAGATGAATTTTGCATACTGAAAATTTCTTAATTTTGCAGACTGTCACAATTGTTGAGCAGGCACTTCAAAGAGCTTACCGCTGCCACGGTGGCTAAGGCAAGAGTTTGGCAGTGTATACTAATATAATCTACTAGTCTACAGTCATTATGACAGCAAATTCACTCACGCTACAGGACTAGCGAACATGACAAAAACTACACATGGCATACTTGTAGCAGTTACACCCCTAGCATATACCTATCTTGAAATCAAACATTAAAAAAAATTAAATAAAACAAGCAATATATTTGCACACTTTTGATATTCCAGCAAGTTTCATGTTACACATAAGTGCGAAAATTTTGACCCCCATGAAAATTTTCTACAATAATTTACAGGACAACATGTACAATGTCACTTTGCACTGTACTAAGGCGTGCAGTACCTGTATCTGCAATAGCAAACACATTGGACATGGTGGTAGTATAGTTGCATTAATGAGACCATGAGCTTGTTGAAGTACACTGATGGCAAATAGGTTTGTTTAATGCACCATTACTGAATCATTTACCATGGTCCATGGTTTCATTCATGCCCCTCATCATTACTAATTACTTTTAAAGGAGGCATGAAATGGGCAAAAGCAAAGATCCTTTTTGCGACTCCTCTTTAAGGATATCTCCTGACATTAAAATACATTGTATACAAAGCTTTGACATGATTAACCCGTTGAGGACGGGTCCTGAGTATACTTGGGCAGGTGTCTATGGGAAATGCGTTTTGTGGCAAAATCAAACCGTCCTCAATGGGTTAAAGTACTGAAGTGTGCCATCTTGTACTCTTCACATACAGGCATCAGAAAGCATGGAAACACAGTTAAAGTTTGAAGTATTATTGCATGTGTCCTTTGCTCAATTTTCACAGGGCTTAAAGGCATAATTTACTTTTTGAAGATAAAACGAAAACCCAGCCTTAGTGCTTCAAAATAGTTCTAAAATGTGAGTTAGGGATAGAAACAACCAATGTAAAAACTTGAATCAGTATAATCAATATTAAGTATTGTTAAGTATACAAAATGAGAACAATAGTTATAATAAAAATCTTTCCAGGCTAAACCGTCTACAGTTAAGGTTTAATGAGAAAAATAGTGATATCTCCTTATATATTAGGCTTTATTGCAAAAATCTTTATGTGGCAGGATGTTTTGTGATACAACTGACCTACACATATGCATCAAAAGTGATATCTTGAACATTTTTTAAATCAGTGCTCCCAAAGGTAAACAGGACCTTTAAGACCTTTGAAAACACGCACATTACAAAAGTATTCCATTTGATTCAATACTTCTACACTTTTTAAAACAGAAGTACAGATATATTGCATTTTCATAGCTTGGTTTTCTCACAAATAAATCTGAATCCCCAGGTTGGCATACTCTTCTGTGTATTGCAACTTGCTGCATGTGTTTGAACACGGAGCTTGTGTCAGAAGCTCCTTGATTTGTATGACATGAGGATTGTGTGTTGTACTATGTATGTATTACGACCAGTCTTGTGATGAAAGAACTCTCCCAGTGACATCTGACCTACACAAAATATACAGTACAAATACCTTGAACTTAGCACACAACATTAATGCAAGTAAGTACTACATGTAAACATTCCCCTCATAGTATCTCTGTCTGTTGCCTCTCTCTCCTTCTCTCCTCCCCCCCCCCCCCAAACTGCTCTGCTCTGTTATCACACTGATAATGTAATCTTATACATTCATGCCATACTGTACCTGACATACTAAACCTGCCAAAACACACACACAGAAAAAAAAAAATGTCAAGAAAGAAGGAAATAGAGTATGGTTGCAGTTCCATTGTGTACAGAGAAAGTATACAGGCTGTACATTGGAACTGAAGAGACAGTAAGCTATAAATAGGCTCTGTCCTATTTTTCTTTTTGAGTATGTCATGACTGTTGCTAACAAAAGTATGTAAAATTAGCAAATTTTGGAATATTAAAAATCTTCAGCTACAAGAATGCCTTTTCACAAATTGCCTATTTACAAACTACATACCGGTGTGTTTAGAATAGAAACTAAGGTACAATGTAGATGAATAGACCAATGTACTAATGTATTCAAAGTGATAGATTTTTCTTGCTGCAAACCTACAGTAGAAATGAAACATCACCGTAATCTCACCTCATAATCTATTGAATGCATTGTGTAAAGCATGTTATCTAGTCTGTGTGTATTTAGATGTCACTGTGTCAGGTAAGCGGTGCACAAGCTTACTGCACTGGTTGTCTGCAACAAGTTTTGTTATACAGGAATGCAGGTATATAGGTTTCTGCTTTTAGACTGAACAATATCACATTAGCTGGGGGTATTAGCACTGATCAAAGATTCATCATACAGTGTACTTCCCTCTAAGTTTGTATTGCTTTCTTTTAGGTGAAGATTTCAACTGACTATACACAACTACAATTTTGAGGGAATGACTTCACATATACAATCAAACTACGTACAGTACTGACTTTTATATTCTATAAGATATGAGAGATTTCATTTGCCACCGTTACTACCTCTCCCTCAAAATTGTGTGAATATATCCATGTACATAGTATACAAATGCACCAATGTTAGTCTTAAACGTAATTGCATCAATTCGTGTGTTTATGGTCAGGATATACATGTACTCAATCTACTGATGTTTTGGTGATTGACTCATACTGGGTTTCACCTCAGAAGAGCCCTAGAGATAACAGTCACATGTGACTTCCCATATCTATCAGAAACAGGAAAGTGATATTGTCATGTTGAAAGGGGCCGAATATGGGATGGTACAAATGTACTCTCAAAGCAGAAATACACAAACACATGGTGCATACCAACTGGTATGATGACCAATACATACACATAATATGCTGCATGCACGCATGTTTATATACATGTACTGTGTCACTGTCCCCCACTGCTGCAATGAATGCATGGTTTTAGTCAGTATCACAGGATACAGTGTAGGTGCCAGTCCTTTACGTCTGTTATACGTTCACTTTGCTTGTCTTACAACCTATCAATAATTCATCCTTCTACACATAATCAACATGTCCAAAAATATGCTAGACTTTCAAGATACTGCCACTCTGACCTTTCTTAAGATACAGAATACATCAAATCACACAAAAAAAGAAATGTTCATCACCCCTAATTGATAAACAAGGCTACCAATGCCACTGGTCACACTGCAGCCAAAGAAATTACTATGTATTTCATTTTGTGTGCTCAGTATCAAGAAGTCACATGACAAGTCAGGTGACTTTAAGGTATTATGCGAGAACCAGCTCCTGTTTAACAAGGTTACCAATACCCCTTTCAGTAAGTCATGCATTTTTTGGACAGCTCCTTGCCCGAGCTAAATTGGCCCACTCCAAGCAGTAAAAATTGTGTTCAGTAACTACAGCAGAGCCATGCTACTTTTACAATGACCCATTCACGAACTCGGCCACATAATGCACTTGTCAATGTAATGACGCACCCCACTACCCCCGGACATGGGTGTGTCATGGTCATTTTTTGACTGACCACATGGGGTTTTTGACGGACACCACAGTCACTTTTTTGACGGACAAAACGCTGCAAGTGACGAACACCACGGTCACTTTTTTGACGGACAACACGTTGAAAGTGACGCACACCTCGGTCACTTTTTTGACGGACATCCTCGGTACATTTGACGCACCCCCGAAAATACTGAAACGATTTTTGCATACATTTTATTCAATCAATTTCATTTTCTTTTGGTTCGTAAACATAATTTGAAAAAGTTTTGGCAAGTTTTCCTTACCCTTGTCCTGTAAGCACCGTACCGTCATTCACCGTACATCATGCTGCTCCTACGATACTGTAAAAGTGCATATTTTCGCGCGACTAATTTTTCGCGCTAGGCCGGGTCAGAAGAGTTTCGCGTGTTTTTAATTCCGCGGAATCAAGACATCATGCACAGAAACGTATGGCAAGCAAAAATATTCGCGTGTTTTTATTTTCGCGCTAGTTTCTGGTTGCGCGAAATGCGCGAAAATTTCAACACCGCGAAAATTTCCACTTTTACAGTATTCCGTACTAGTATGTATTCTGTGCATGCAATCCATACATGACAATCGCATACGTGTGCAGATGCGCTGTGTGTGCGTGGCCATTGCTAGTCCGGTGGATGCATACTGCAGCGCAGGTACACACCACGCCATGGCATTCCCGCGAGTATACACAGCCCAGTCGCTGTACGCTTAGAGATTCGCACACAGCGTACTCACAGCGTCGCGCGTCTCGTCGGGCTAATCCCGCGAGCAGAAAATGGCATGCGGCAGGCAGTTTCTTCTGCTGCCGCTTCTTTTACTGTCAAAAATTCGCCTTTGTCACCACAGAACATTATTTAGACGCACATTGTATTGGAATATAAACAAACTTTCTTCGATAGCAATGTGTGTTGGTGTTGCATCGCAATATGCAATAGGCACTAATATAGTGTTCGACAGTAAGGTTGAAATTGTTATGTCACTAAACAGTCCCTGGTTTGAGATTGAGTATGCGTGATTTCATGGGTTTGTTGGATAGAAAATGCGAGGAGAAAGGGTGGCTTTTAAATTATTTGCTTGCCAGATTCTGGCAAGCATTTTTCCCTCTTATTCCAAAACGCTTCCCGACTTTGATTTTCACCTGCCGCGAGAAAACGCTCACTGTAATTTCACTCGTGGTACGTGTATACGGTACTGGTAGCATGCAAAAATGCGTGCAGTTTTCCATAGGCTATAGCCAAGTGACGCACCCCTCGGTTCAGAATAATGCGTGTTATTTTCCATAGCCAAGTGACGTACCATGACGCACCCCTCGGTCAAAAATTTGACCGACAATGATGGGATTTTGACGCACCCCTCGGTCAAAAATTTGACGGACAAAGCTGGTAAAATGACGAACACATGGGTCACAAATTTGACGGACCAAACGAGGAAATGACGCACCCATGTCCGGGGGTAGTGGGGTGAGTCATTACATTGACAAGTGCATAAGGGATAATTACCATGTTAACTGAACGCAGGCTCCAGCGGAGGGACAGCCAGGTAATTACAGTATGGCCTTTGACCGCCCAAGGAATTTTGGCCCAGGCCTGGTGCTGCTATCATTCATAAACTCTTCGATCAGCGCCAGGCCCGCACCTGGCCCGCGCCTGGCCCGCACCTGGTGCTAGCTTACAGCAGGGCCAAAGTAGCCCGAGCCTGGCGCAGGCCAATTTGACCCGACCCATTCGTAAACTCACAATTTTATGAGCAAAGAGAGTTACTGAAAGGGGTACAATAGTGCTGGTTATACTGCAGTCAAAGAAATGACTATAAATTTCTGGTTACAGTTCATTATTCCAAAGGTTCATTATTCAGAAGGCTCTTTAGTCCAATCCGAAGGTTCATTGTTCCGAATTTCATTTTCGGATTAACGAATCTTCGGAATAACGAACCTTCGGAATTGCGCCACAAATGTTCGGATTAACGAACCTTTTTTCATTTTCGGATTAACAAACCTCTAGGTATCTATAGGGAATTTGTGTGTTTCGGATTAACGACCCTTCGGAATAACAAACCTTCGGAATAGCGAACCTTCGGAATAACGAACAGCACCCAAATTTCTGATCACTGCAAAATTCTTGAACTCCAGATCTCAATGTTTGTCAAGCCTGCAGAATAGCTGGTAGTTATTGGATTCGTACACTGTAGCTAACATAGGCACTACGTGTACCTCAACTATGAGACACATTCATGGTTACAATAAGAAGCTGTTGAAATACTGATATGAGATGTACACATATGAGACCCCTCACCATCTGCAGTGACTCTCCTACAACAGGTATGTCATGAACTCCATGGGCTGTCAATTTACATGAAACTCTTCAAAATAAATGCAGGTACATTTTGTATGAACAAACACACATGGAACATAAACTAGAGTTTGTGGTAAAGTACAGTCAAACCTGTGTACTCCGACCACTCTTTACTCAAGGGAAATTACAGAATGTAATTGCTATAGCCAGATGGTCATTGTATACAGGTTTGATGCGGTAGCCATTAATGACAGGTACCGGTACATTATGTCCAGTGTCCCATATTTTACATGTGATTATGTGTACACAATGATAATATGCATTACATCTTGTCCTATCAAAGTAATTTTCGTCAGCTAATTGTCAAACCCCTTCAAACAATCACTGGTTGACTAGTCTCACTGCAGACAAGTTTCAACAGCATTTATTGCACAATTTAGGCTAAAAGAGCTGTAGAAAAAGATGGTCGCTTGTCGGGTTAGGAAGATACATTTAAATTGCTATGTACATGGTCACTAATCACAGGTTCTGAACTATATGTGTTCATGCCAGTGTCTCTGGTGGCAAGGTTAAAGGGATGATGTAGTTTTGGTTGAGGTGGGGTTTCAGATTTTAACTTTTTTGTGAGAAAACTAGAAACCACATTTGAAGTATTAAAGAGCATACAATTCTGGGATTTACTCAAAGTTAATTTGATGAAAATCAGTTTTAAAACAGCTGAAATACACGCTGTATATTCAAACTAGAAATGTCGCTTTGGCGACTGGTATGCCTCTGCCATAATGCATGATTTTCCCAATAGGTCTAGATAGTACGTGTGGACAATGTGTGATTACATTTTCACAAAATTGGCAAAATATTGAAATGACAAGTTTGTCACAAATGTGTTGAATGTTCACCTTCCTTGACCTAGGTTTAATTGGATGAATAGGAGAGCATGTATCTAGGGATTTAAGGACTTTAACTCGACTTTGACCCATTCATACATTTAGGCATTGAGTAATTTTCAAGCTACAGGTGTGGAGAAAAAGTGCAATTTCTGAATTGAATAGTAAATTGTTACCATTTTCATCTGGCCCTTGACCCTAAAATTCATAAGATAATCACTTTCAGGTAGAACATGCATAATATGTACTAAGTTTCAAGATAACTTGAGCCACTTCCGAGATATGGAGGAAAAAGTTAGTTCAGCACTTTCACTTGACCTTTGACCTTTTGACCTTTGAGGCAAAAAAAGAAGAAAAAAAAAAAACTTTCCATGGGAGAATTTCTATTAGGTTACACATGTATGCATACACCAAGTGTAAAAAAAAATAACCCTGCTGGCATTGCATGATAGGAGGGAAATAGTAAAATTTTGAAGAGTTGCACTTGACCTTTGACCCCTGACCTTTGACCCCATGAACCCTACATTCTCTAGATAATCACTTCCAGTCAGTATATGTATATACTACGTTCCATGAAGATACCTTGAACAATTTTCCAAGGTATGGAGAAAAAAAAAAGTTTTAATATTTTTACTTGACCTTTTGACCTTTGACCTTTGACCTCATGACCCAAACTTTCACCAGAGAATCTTAATTGGGTAATACATGTATACACTAAGTTTCAAGAAAATATCTTCAGGCATTCAATAGATATGGTGGAAATAGTGAAATTTTATGTATTTGACCATGACCTTTTGACCTTTGACCTTTGACCTCATGACCCAAACTTTCACCAGAGAATCTTAATTGGGTAATACATGTATACACTAAGTTTCAAGAAAATATCTTCAGGCATTCAATAGATATAGTGGAAATAGTGAAATTTTATGTATTTGACCTTGACCTTTTGACCTTTGACCTTGAGCATGTGCACCCAAAAGTTGATAGGCACAACTTCACCCCCTAATACACATACATGCCAAGTTTCATTAGGATACCTCAACTGGTTTTGATAGTTACCTTGTCCACAAAATTCATTACGGACGGACGGACGGACGGAAGGACGGACGGACGGACGGAAGGACGGACGGACGGACAACCCGAAAACATAATGTCTCCGGCACCACTTCGTGGCGGAGGCATAAAAACAAAGTAAAGCAAAGTGGTCAAATAAAAAGTGGAAGGGGAAGGACATTTTATTTGGTCCTCTTTGTTTTTCAGATTTTAATCCCAGCCATTTCAAAGCCAATTTTCATCAAATATACTTTTAATCCCTCTTAGAATTGTATGCCTTTTCATATCTTCATACAGTTTCTCATAATTTCATGAAAAAGTTGGAAAACCTGAAGCCCAATCTCAACCAAAACTATACTATCCCTTTAACTATTTCAATATTCATTCCCAGTGCAGGGAGGGAGCCTACAAATCTGATTTAAATCAATGGGGTACTGTGTATTACAAGTGTAAATACTGTAAAATGTATTCCTACTTATGAAGGAAGGCCACTCCAAATTATTTTGACTTTAATACTTGACAAAATCACCAATGCCGTAAAATCACAGGTTTCATGTCTTTAGAGATGCATTTCATGAAGCAAAGCGATTTCTAAAGTTGTGTGCAGTGTGTCAATAAAAATGGCTCAGTGATTTCACTTTTTGTGTATATTTCACACAATCCTACACTCGCCACTTCATAATGATGATTTTGTTTATCAAACAACAGGCACATTGTGTAAATGGCACCTGAGCTAAGGGTTTGCTCCCTCATGCAAGCAAGAATGATCCGAAACTCTTCTGAATGCCCATGGAGAATTGATGTGACACATTTTACAGATAACATTTATTTTAAACCTTTTTACAGTTGAAGAACACAACATGGCAAAATTAGAGTATTCATGCAGCCGAGCAGCTTTTCAGTGTATGGTTAAAGGTAATGAGTATTAGTTTGAAAACCAGGTTTGGTTTTAAAGGTAATGAGTATTAATTTGAAAACTAGAAAGACCCTGTGTAAGGAATTCTGCCCAATAATACAATGCTTCCTCACACCAAGTGTGTATTTCTCTCTTAGTGAAACAGAGACACCTACAAAGCATCCTTCTTGTGACCCCATATTATTAGGGATTAGTGCCTCATCACTGTGGGTTATAATGAGATAGTCTGACCCAGAGGCAATTGGTAATTAAAGCCTGGATTCAATCTGGGCTTTGTGGTTAATGACAAGCTAGTTGGGTGAGATAAATGACTTGTTTGACTATCAATTAACACTCACTTCTTTTTAGCATAGAATGTCATCGTAAGGAGTGTTTAAACAGGCAGTGAAAACCCCTATATTTCTCTCACAATTCATTATACACTTGTCACAAGTACACATTGGAGCTAAGCAACTAATAGAAAGCTAAGCATTAATACCTACATAATTAATTGTACAGTATCTAAAAGCTATCTCAAGAGAGTATTTATAAATAACATTCTTCTTCTTCTTTTTTCCATGTTTTTTTTTTTTTTTTTCTGCATACCATGTTTCATTTTTTTTTCTTTTAACATAAAAATACTTACTCATCTCTGCCAGGTAAAAATACTCAAGTTTTTGGTCACTTGTCTCTCGCTGGATATTGGTGCACACACACATGGGAGTTAAAACTAATAAATGGTTACCAATATGGTAGTTTACATCCCACACTTGTATCAAGATGCCGTGCAATGAACCACACAGAACAGGGCATACTCATTACTTACCAACAAACATTGGTTTTTGCTGATAAATTAGGCTTGCAGGTAAGCCCAGTAATTTACCTTCTCGAAATCCTTTTTTGAATTAACAAGTTTAGCTACTGGATATACATTTTGAACAAATAGTTCACAATTCTATGTTAAGAAATTGCTATGCAAATGAAATTTTGTACCTAGCAGTCATATGTAAAATGCATAACCAATTGCTCTGCAATACCAGGAAAACTATTCCTTCAATTCACTCCTACCTTCTTATTAAAAGGGGTGATTTGTGTACACATCTGTGAGTGTACAATATAATTGTATGGGTGTAGAGTTGCCAAAAGTTCTTTCCCTTATCTACGGTACTCTAGAAATCCAATATGTGGATTGAATGATGAAGAAATATCAGCATTTTATTTGTCCATGTGTGACATCACAAATAGTTGTAGTCTTATCATCCAGCAAATGGCTATATCAAAACCTTAAAAATTCCTACTTTTTCAACAGACTGCCTGATTTTCCTCAAATTTCACTGATGTGTACTGCTAGTATTTCTGCATTCACTCAATCCACATATATTTGGGGTTTATTCCCCCCCCCCCCTGCAAATATTTCTGAGATCAAAGAGACATAACAAACTGAGGAATAAAGAAAACAAAATATTGAAAACAAAATGTTTGGCACTCCAGCAGCGGTTGAATCCAGGCACATAAGCGAATAGGGTCCAAGTGATGTGTTGGTTGAGCTGCCTTGAAGCTGTAGTCTAGAGCATGGCCAGGAAGAATCCTCCCCCTTGAGCTGAGCTGTCTGCTATGTGTCATGGGACTTAGAACTTAGAATACAATGTACAAGGCATTAACTATAAGATACTGTATGCTCCAATAAATGTTTAAAGTGATATTCAAAAAGCAGGACTTCCTCACTTGCGCAACATTATTAATGCCATTGCAAAAATTAGTGACATGAAATTCTATATACGGTACTGTATAAACATTGCACAACAATTCATCATTACAAGATGATGTATTCATGGATAAATCTACAAAATTTGATGTTCCTGTCTCAGGGCACTAAAAAGATAATTAGTCCAGTCATCTAGGACAAACAAACTGGAAGTCATCCTTCCATTTTCATTCGAAGTCCATACCCGGTAATCGGAGGTTTGTGTGTGTGTGTGTGTGTGTGTGTGCATTTTAATATGAGATGTACCAGCTCCCCTGATAAACATGGAAAGTATCTTTCATGGTTTTATTTGGGAAACCATAAGAGACGTCACGTGTTGAAGATCTGTATGCTATGGCACTGCATTTTTGATTTACTGAATTAAGTTACAGATTTTTGCATGAACTTAAATATGTTGCACTTTGAACAGATACTATCATATTGCATCAAATGTTCATATCAAGTTTACACTCATTCATAATGACATACAAGAATGCACTACATATCCCATAATGCAATGCAAGAGTAAGCATGCTGTACAGATACGTATCTACCTGTCATGTAATAGCTAATTAAACAAACTGGCATGAGATATGAACTACAAAGGAATATTCACTTTGACAACAATATACCATCTCTTACTTATTTGTTGATAAACAAAGAAACAACAAACGATAGGACAGCAATTTCTTGATAACTGGAATCGCACTGCACAGATGTCAGATATTTCTGAACTACTGCAGAATGTCCCACCCACCACATCACACATGCTCTGCACTGTACTGAGTCAGTAAGACATCAGGTTCCTTTTTAGACAAATACCATATTATAGAATGGGTAGCGAGAATCCTGCGATCTCATTGGTCGAGAGCTATGTGTTGATTTTTACTGGCCGCACGCCGAGTCACAGTGGTAAACATGTTATCGCGCACTTGTAGCAAGAGTACGCGTACTTGTAACAATGGTTCGCGCACTAAGCAAGTGTTCGCGCACTCAGTACGAGACGCCTATTGGCTAAAACAACCATGCATCAGTATTTGCTGATGCATGGCTGGCCGTGCATCCAGTAAAAACTGATGCATGGTCGTCTATGCCAAGCCAAAAGGAAAAGCATCCAGTAATTTTGTCATGATCGGGTAACACAATAGAAAAATGGGTTTTTGGCAAGAAAATTACCCATTCTATAAATCAGATGATGCACTATGTCTTTTCGTGCGTCAGTCAGAATATAGTGTGCATGCGGTAACTATGGAATTTAGCCTAAACCCACTCAGCTTCGCCTCGTGGGTTAAGCATTCCATAGTTACCTTATGCACACAATTCCAACTGACGCACTCAGACCTGTGCGTCATTTAGATAGGCTAGCTATTACAAGTAGGTCCTGTATATACTGTTAAACAGTATACAGCTGTGGGTTATTCTGTGAGTGTTCCACTTCTAAGTTAAATTAGTTGAATTGACTTTGAAACTAGATGCATGAATATATTTACAATGATGAGAAATTGAATTATTACATGTTTTCTATTTGATGAAGAAGAAAGAATAGAAAATAAGAAACTGAATAGGGTTTCATTTTTATCTATGTGTAACGTTACTTACATGTACATCGAAGGCACTGTTTGTAGAATCCCCAAATGAGTTCTCCACATTTATCACACCATGTCATGATGTTCAAAAGTTGTGTTGGCACAAATTTGTGTCCCTGACCAATGTCTGCATTGGCATCGTCAACATACACCCCTTCTCCATTAATCCTTTCATTGATCGGAGGATAGGGCTCTGAAAAATGATCATGTTGAAATGATGGGAAGGATGATGATTCCCCATGTTCCACACCATCCACACTGGACGAGTCCCTTCTTCTGTTATTGTTGTCATTGTCTTGTGTCGGAACAGGTTGGTATTTCCTCCACGGATGGAAGTAATTGCTTATTCCTGCAAATATTCCTCGCTGTGGACTGTGGTGCTGAAGGGCCGATGCAGAAGTGTGACCATTCATTTCGGGCACCATGTCATCGCCGACAGGGTCGAAGAACTCATCGACATCAAAGTCAGATGATTCGTCGCCCTCAATGGGTTGAGAAGAAGATGAGTGCGATAGAGGTCGCATCTCAAAGTATTCCGTTACCCTGTTGAACATGCCGCCAATAGAAGTGACCACATAGCTCGATGATGCAGCGGCGATGTTGCCAATCGCACCCCTACGACTTCCGGGGAGATCCTTGCTGTCGACCGATCTTGCAGCAGCAGCAGCAGGTTGTGGCGCGGCCGTCACATCTGCAGCCTGCCTGTCAGAACTCATATTACCACAGGTAACCTCTCTGCTCTCGCACTTCCTCCGATAAAACTGCTATCCTAGAAAAGCTGGAAACAGTCCAAACAACAAAGTTCGCTCATTATTAGAACTTTCAAGTCTGGTATATGAGTAGCACGAGCATATAGTACCATAAATTTACGACAAAAGCAATGTTTACTTACACAGTCGCGCAGCATTGCCCGTAGCCAGCATTCATCCGGCATGCTCCTTCGTTGTTTCTCATTCCTGCAAAACACAACCAGCATGACTGTACAGCATGCGTTATCTATCTACCTATGCAAGAACCGGCGGTAAGGCAAAAAAGCAGAATAACGTCTTGCTATTCTTTTGTCCAGCCGCTATGACTCATGGTCCAATCTTGAAAATACGGGTCAGTTTCTTCAAGTGTCCTCTCCAGCTTTGAACGTTGATGAAGTAATTTTGTCGACATTGTCATTGGCTTACTCTATGCAGGGAGTAGACGTGTTTATTTAGTTCTCAAACCTCATTTATTCAACTGACATCGGTTGCCTACTTGCATGATCTCGTGAATATGAAGAGTAAAACGGGTTTAACCCTAATTAACGCCATTTTTAGTACAGGTATAAGAGTTCATCATCAAATAGAGCAAGTAAACTTTTCGAGTGATATCTCGGCACTTGTTACATAACAAGGAATATTTTTGACATTCTGATAAAAATATCCCATATTCTGTTATCCTAATTTTCTTTGTTTTTAGCAATTTCAATTGCAAATATCCAATCGTTTTGCGATCAATATATCTATACTCTACAGTATTTCCCAGTTCAATAGTAACAGAGATAGGCCTATATTCACATCAGAAAGCAAGGATTTCTAGTATTTATGACTTTAGCAATGACATGGTTTGCAGTGTTGGGATTCACCACAGGCCACTTTGCCGTGAACTCTACCTGTTGCCAATACTCGATGTCACGTTTCTCTCGACAATGGAAAATGTTGAACACGTTGTATATTTTCCATATCTGCATGCTATCTATGAGTGATAGTTGTTTCCCTTTTTATTAAATTTCTCTCTCAGATGCAGGACAAAAAATAAATAAACAAATGAACACTCGTACCTCAAAGAGGCCTACCGGTAGGCCTATTCATCAATCAGCTTAAATTTGCAGGGCTGGGTATACCAAAGATGCCACACGCGTGGTGATGCGTGTAGTGCGTCGATCCTCGAGATACGCTCTAAAGAAGAGGTTCAATTTTGCACCTTTCTGGTCTGAAAATTACAAAGTTGCACCCGTAAAAGTGCTTCCAGTGCGACACTGCTGGTAAAGGTGCAGAGTTGCACCAATTTTTCTTATAAAGTGTAGGCCTATAGGATGAGGTATTTTCTTCCACTGCTAGTATTGGACCTATAATGTTTCTGTGTATTTTTTAATCACATACATGCTTATGATGTTAGGCTCATCTCTCCAGTGGAACTAGTACCGGTATAATGTTCCGAAGGAGTATACGCGAAACTAAACAGTTACATTTTTTTCCTTCAACCTGTCAAAGTCCACATTCTATATGCTAAACGGTAAATAATTGCACTAAGTTTTAGTTTTTTTAACAGTATTTAAGACATGTACTCTGGTAGGGTATAGTGACATTCAATGTAAACCATCTATTGTATAAGTTTTCGTATTTCTGGTTTGAAATTAGAACTTCTTGTCAAGAACCTAATCCTCTGTACCACAGTCCTAAAATGAATGATGGCAATCATTGTCGCCACCATGCATCGCCATCACCGTCCTCGCCATTATCATGCTTGCTTGTTTGAGATGGTGGTATCAGAATGATGGCTTGATCTCAGCATCCTGCTTTAACTCCGCATCCTTTTACGGACAGATGTATTGACTTGACGTTAGATGATGGTAAGATGAAGGCTGGATCACAGCATCATACCCTTTGACAGACAGGTGGGTTGATTTGGAATTAGATGATGGCATAAAGAGTGTCATGAAGACTGGATAACAGCATCAGACCTTGACTCTCATCCTATCACATACAGGGACAGGTGGGTTGATTTGCCTTCAGAAGATGATGGTAAGATGAAGGCTGGCTCGCAGCATCAGACATTGACGCTCATTCTATTTTAGGGACAGGCGAGTTGATTATGACGTTTTAGATGGTGGTGAGGTAATGGTAATACATTATCAAGCCTGGATCACAGCATCAGATTCTGACTCCGCATCCTTTTGCAGACAAAAGGTTGCATGTGGATTGATTTGAAGTATAGATGATGGTTAGACGCAGAGTGGATCACAGCGTCAGACCTTGATTCTCATTCGATTACAGGTGAAATGGGCTAATTTGACGTTATATAGATTATGATTATGGCTGGATCACAGCGTCACACTTTGCAATTTGCTTTCAGTCTCATCCTATCACAAAACAGGTGAGTTGAATATAACGACGTTACCCATTATAGATGATGGTAAGATATTGTGGAGGCTGAATGACAGCGTCAGACTTTGACTTCGCATCCTTATATACAGACAGGTGGGTTGATTTGATGTTAGATGATCATGATAGATAAAAGCTGGATCAATATAACCCCGCATCCTTGTACATTATTGGCTTGATTTGACGTTACAGAATGGTAAGATAATGTGAAGGCTTAATGACAGCTTCAGACTTTGACTTTGCATCCTTTTACAGACAAGAGGGTTGATTTGACGTTAGATGGTGGTTAGATGAAGGCTGAATCACAGCATCAGATTATTGACTTTCATCCTATTACAGAGACAAGCGGTTTGATTTTACCAAAGAAGTACATCCCTCCTTGATTTGACTGTACAGTCGGGTGAAACTTCTTATTCCGAATAGTTTCGCTAATCCGAAATGATCAAGGTTCGTTATTCCGAAGTTTCGTCCGGGAGGTGGATAGTTCTTCCACCTCCCTGGTTTCGTTAATAAGAAAATGAAATAAGGTTCGTTATTCCGGAGTTCCATTAATCCGAAAATTAAATAAGGTACGTTATTCCGAAAGTTCGTTAATCCAAAAATGGAAAAAAAGGGGGAGGGGTCGTTATTCCCAATGTTCGTTAATCCGAAAACGGAATAAAGTTCTTAATTCCAGGTTTCTTAGAACGCACATTCTTTTCATTTTTGGATCAACGAACCTTCGGAATAACGCACCTTCGGAATAACGCCACATATTCGGATTGGCAAACCTTATTTTACTTTCGAATTAACGAAAATCTATAGGTATAGGGAATTTGTGTTTCTGAATAACAAACATTTGGATTAACAAAGGATTTGCCTTCGGAATAACGAATACCACCTGACTTGACGTTAGATGAACATACAGACAGGTGAGTTGATTTCAAGTTGCATGATTTCTAGTTTTATCTATCAAACGGTGGTAGAATGATGGGATCATCAAAGACATTACCAGTCCTTTTCTCCTTTATTTGCCTCCGTCGGAGAGCATATCCTATACTCCTTGTGATCTTGAATTAATCCTAGACTTAACTAATTTTGGTTTACCGCCGTCTTCGTGAAATGTTCATGGGGATGCATATTACCTTTCAGCAGCTTTTCCCTCTTCTTGATGATCCAGATAATACGCTTTCAATGATCAATCCCTCTTCTATACACTTATGCATCAATGTTTTTCAACGCCATAAAACAGCTTCTACCAGTCTACATCAAAAAGGACCTTAAAGGTAGGGGATACCTTTTACAGACCTCCCAAAATGCAGCAAAACATTAAATATGAACCTCAGGGGACTTGTCTAGGCCACTGCTGAGAAATTTGGAAGTCAACAGTTATCTACAATTTGAATAATGCACAAAACTCAACTACTCAGTAGTTCTGTATGTCAGCCACACTTAAGCCTTTTTGTTGCAGTCTTCTGTATCTTTTATCTATAAACACAAATCTAAAAGTATAAGAGCTGATGTAATAACATATAGAGTTTGTGGCAAGAATGTATATAGAAATGTTTGTAAGTTTTGATGAACTTTCTTCACAAAATATACATGATGGACACACATGCAGTGCATGGGTCTGCAAAGGTAGCAATAGTAATGTACTGGAATTTACGGTGAGCCCCGAAAAAAATTCAATTCAAAATCTAACGGTCAATAAGAATGTATTAAAATAATGTGACCTTCCACTTTCAATACTTTATGGGAGTTTCTAAAATGATACTCTCTTCAACATACCACTGTATTTATACAACTCTTCATTTAAGGCATGCAAATGGGATTCCCTACCCTTAAGTTCCGTGCAAGAGGCCCATATCCTATTCGATCCCGATATAGGTGGGATGATGTTTGTTTTTCCGAAGGTTCATTAATCGGAAAATATTTAAGGCTCGTTATTCCGAAGGATATTCATTATTTCGAAACACACAAATTCCCTATACTTAATATAAAATAAATTGTATTTGTTAATCCTAACATTGCAGCATTATTCCGAAGGTCCGTTCTTCTGATGTTCGTTAATCCGAAAATGAAATGAGTTTCGTTATTCAGAAGGCTTGTTAATCTGAAAATGAAATAAGGTTCGTTATTCCCAAAATGAAAAGAAGATGCGTAGGTACTGACGGAATAATGAAACTTATTTCATTTTTGGATAAAGGAACCTTCGGAATAACGAATCTTATTTTATTTTCGTATTAACTACTAGTAACTTTCGAAATAAGGCACTTTTAACGATATTGTGTAATAGTTCAATCAATGCCACTTCATGTTCGAGTCGACCTGCTGCTACTAGTATTTATCGGGGAAAATCAAACAAGTAGAATGGCGGAAGTTGTCAAAGAATCGAACATGAAATAAGCACAGTATGGACGGGGTTTGAACATTTATTTTGAGTTATCATGAAATAGTGGTGGCGGCATCAGTCATGAGCTCCTTGCACTGACTGCGGAGAAAGGGTTGGTAGATGACAGGTTATCGACAAAAAACAGGAATTTACATCAGTATTTTGTTCAAACAAATTGAAGGGTTGTGACATGATCACAACATGCCCTGCTTTTTATTGCGTTTGCTATCATGCTACTACAAGTGAATTATAAGATGAGTGATTATAGCGCTTTCAAAAACCAAACAAACAAACAAAAAACTCATGTTCTATGGTTCTGAAGTTATACAACTTATAAGAAGTTGAAAAACTTAAATGTCACTGATTTACGTCATCGTTTCAGGCTCAGGGAGGTGAAAAATAGTAAACAGTGACGTGAGAACGGTAATTATGCCAATGTGTTTTAGTTGGACCCAGGTAAAAGCAGGTACAAGAAAACGTGAACATTATTAAATGCAAACCTAATAACGATGTTGGAATTCGCATTTATTTTCTATGCGCTGATCATGGCGTCTGTGAACAAATTGAATCAAACGTTTTGTTGTTGTTTTTTTTTTGGTTGATCCTGGTACACTCTGATGTTGCTTTAAGGTTAGTGATAGCATTAATGATTAGAAAAGCATCTATGAAGATTTGAAATACCCGTTCTTCTCACTAAAATCGGTCATTATTACAGCAAAGTTATACGGTAAGTAATCACAAGAGGACGCACTTCATTATGTGTGCTTTCTAAAAACTCGTGAGCGGTCGCTTCTGCTGCGAGTGACGTCGTATCGAATTCAAGACTTTTTTTTTCTTCTTTTTTAAAGCACAGGTACGGCGTCCGTTGTCTTCACGGCTAAGACACACGCCATAAGGTGCTACATGACTTCTAGTATGTGAAGACGTCTCTACAACGATTGATTTCATGTGAACACCGAGTATGAGGAGGACTGCAGGACCATGGAGCTACAGTAGCTCCATGGTAGGATGAGGAATGAGAGCAGGCAGGCTTACACAAGGAATGGGAAAACAGAAAGAGGGGACACGAGGAGCAGTGATAAGAACATTAAAAGCTGATGAAGAGTGATGCGTAATGGAAAGAAGTCAAGTGAAAAAGTGGAAAAGATCCTAGGGATAGGATGAATGATTGGAAGAAAATCATGAAATGGACATAGAATAAAATGAATTAAGGACAAAATATTAAAACCAGGAGCAAGAAGCTATTCTAAAAAAAAAAAAAAAAAAAAAAGTTATTTTAAATTCTATTGACAGTATAATTCCAGGTATTTTGTAATATATAAAGATCAGCACAAGAAAATGTAGGGTATAAGTCATGAGTATTACATTGCAAGTTTATGGTTTAAAGCACTGGAAACAGTTTAAAATATGATATGTTTTATTTTCAGTTGACCACATGATTGTGAATTAACGACATATATATATATATATATATATATATATATATATATATATATATATATATATATATATATATATATATATATATATATATATATATATATATACACATACATATATATATATATATATATATACACATACATACATATATATATATATATATATATATATATATATATATATATATATAGGGTTGTATTGCAAAATGAGCTAAGCACCATTTCTAAACATTTCAAAGTAAGTCCATCATCAGATAGCAAAATTAAAGCTTTCCAGTAATACCTCACTTGTGACATAACAAGGAATATTCTACAAGTTATGATTGAAAATATCCTCTATTTTCTTATTATTTTCTTTGTTTTTTTAGCAGGTTTAATCACAAATATCTCAACAAGAATGGAGTTAGCTCATTTTGCGATAAAACCTCATGTATATATAAGAAAAAGAATACAGGAAATGTGAAGAAACATGAGATGTGTATTGAAGAGGAAATAGAATAAAAGATTTATACAGGACATGTAGATGGAGAGCAAAAACAATGTTGATGTGCTACACTGTCACATGAGGGTGAATGACTGGACACATGTAGCTTTGTATTTATATAAACTGATTTACAAACAGAGAAACAAGATGACTAAAGATGTATACTAAAAATATCAGCATATAGGCCTAAGTGCATGCGCACCTACACAGGAAGGCAAACAGAGATTTATTGATAGATAAAAGAGAATAAGAGAGATGATGAGAAAAAAAGAGATAAGGTATATTATGTAGATGGATTGAAATGGTTTGAAAATAGTTTCACGAAGACAGATAGAATGACAAATAAATGAATGACAGATGGATAGATAGATAGATGGATAGATGGATAGATAGATAGATGGATAGATGGATAGATAGATAGATAGATGGATAGATGGATAGATAGGCAGAAAGAGAGGGAGATGACTTCCAAAGAATATGAAGAACTTAATTACCATGGTAATGGGGGCCTAATTGACCAGAGAAGAGCAAAGCCTGTATTGACTGCCTGTCAGTGGAAATTCTTTATCACGAATGGAATCTTGTGATTGTTAGGATATCTTTAATAGTGGTGATGTTGCTGATAAATGGTCACAATGAACTGTGCTCACTTTTCACTGATGCTCTGTTCTCCATAATCTGTTCATCTATCACGATAGGTTGTGCTTATTTCCAGTCTTGTGACAGATGACAATATGTAATCAGATTAACTACTCAACACTCGGCAAGACCTATAATTAGGGATTGAGTCACCATTGTCAAGAAGGGAAATATGGGAGTAAGCTATTTTTATTTTTTACCATATCTTGTGGAAGCCTGCAAAGTAGGTTACTGTACATTAGATGATTCCTGGTTGCCTGCAGGAAAGTCACAGGAGTGGACTTCCGAGGGATATACACTTTTAACTTTGGTAAATTGAAAGGCTTCCCCTTGAGATCTCAATGAGACAGTGTCAAAAGACAAACACACCCCCACATGAATTCAGCTTGAAGTGCCATGATCATGGAAAATGTGTGACCACAAAGCAAAAGACATTCTTTTCATAACAGCAATTTTTCACAACTTCCGAAAAAAAGTTTTGAGTGTGTTAGGTGATTTTGGAAGAAGACATGTTGCTTCTAAATGCCACGATGAAGCCTAAATGCTCAAGAAGAGATTTTCATTTTCAAATTTCATGACACTATACAAAGATTAGAATAACTGCACTAAGGCAAGTCAACATTTTCATCTTGCATAGATACATGCTCAATCTCTCCATCTTTTTAAATTTTTCGTGAGCTGTGTAGAGAATATCATTGTTTCTGTACTTGCGGGTCTTGCTACATAACAAATTCTTACTACGTTTTATCATTATCATCCTTGTTTTAAAAAAATCATTAGGATAAAAATGTCAAGACAGTTATAATTAAAGTAACAGGGTGGTGATTTGGCTCAGTTGGTAGTGCGTCTACCTCTCAGTCCCATGTTTCATTTCCAAGTCTAGCTGAGCACTGTTGACCATACCACCCCCTCTAGTAAGAGGCAAAACACATTGTTCCTAGGATAGGACTTTAAATGGTGATTCTGTGTGTGAGTTAGTCTGGATATGGATATGTGCATGTAAAAGATCTCACTTCATTCATTCAAAGAGGAGGGTGTTAACCCAGTGACATGGTCCTCCTTCCTACCCACACAAGAAAAATGAGCGAAAGATGCTGACCCCTCGTGGTTTACTCTAGGTAACTAGCAATAGTCAGCAAATGGTATCAAACATATTTTGTCATATGAAGAAAAAGAAGATTAAAGTCATTATAACAATATATTGTCAACAAAATTTATATTTATAAAGTTCTGGCATAGCAGAGTTGCTACTGCCTCACAGTAGGTGGGGGTTGCTTTTTCAAGTCACAATAAATTTGACTAGAATTCCCTTCATTCTATTGTTTCTAAGTGTAATAATATACCACAGCATCTGTGTGTGCAGTATGGTACCTGGGTATCGAGTTGTGCAAAGTGATACTTTTTCTGGCTTGTTTCCCAGCCTATCTTGCTCTACAGTAGCAGCTAGCACCATACCTACATCCAAAGTTTGCATACATTTGCACGACATTTGATCGAGAGTGTTAACCTAAAGTGTGGGGTTCGGGTTGCTTGACTTATTGCAGGAAGGATATGCCTATTAGACAACTGATACTGTATAGAAATAGATGCGTGTCAGTGATGAAAAGTACATATATTATTTCATTTTGTTGATTAGTATAGTATTTGGGGGGACAGAAACTCTACCTTTGACATAGGGTGTCTCTAAGGACACCCTCCTCATAAACATCAGAAGTAGCCAAGCATTTGGGATGGCTACCAGATCCACACCTTTGCCCACCCATTCAGCAGGAGTGGCTAGGCCAGCTCCAGCCAGTCTTGAAGGAGGTAGGTTAAAAATGAAATCACATATCATGCACCAGGTGGATAAGGATATTACAAGTTGTTGTTTTTTTCCTTTCTTTTGGTAATATGACTTACTATAGAATAGATCAAAATAGCACTCTGACATGATTGTGGTGTTTGAAGATGAAATACATTGTTTTATGCCAAAGCAATGTCATTGAATTGATACTGTATAAAATTTCTTATGTCTTATATGTCTTATTCTGAGTTGTACTGTCATGCTTTAGTTACTGTGTGGGTTTAGAGTTGTTTAATTTCATAGTCAATTATTCCTATCATTTTATACAATGTATTGCATATTGATCATTGATTAGTTACCAAACATTTAGCTCACTTCGGTCTATTTGGTTGACCAATGATGGGGAGCAGCACACCTCAAAACATGACAAATTGTGTGTCACAAAATTGACAATTATTGAAACGGACACTTGCAGCTATGCATGAAAATTAATGTTGCTGAATGGTAAGCATGTATGTTTACTGTTACTGTCCATGTTTACTCTGGAACAATGTGCGACAAATGGGAAAAATTAAGATTGCAAATAACAGTCAACCTGCCTAAATATTTGCTTTCTCTTGTCAAGTACTTGCATGTGCAACGATTTCCCAATAAACACTTCAACTGCACATGCAGTTTCCGTGAGATTTAAGAGAGTTATCATCTTTTGCGCATGTAGTTTTTAAGAGTTCTCAAAGCACCATCTTGTTTTTATTCAGGCTGGCTGTTGGTGGAAAAGACTGGATCAAGGCAGGAAAGCATTTTCAAAATGTTTTTTTGTGACGCTTTTGACAGAAACAGGTGCAGAATTAATTAACGAGTGATGAACGTCCATGTGTGTAGTAGGTCCATGATCACACCAACCCCTACCAGCCACTGCCACATAAAATAACTCATCTAGCAGCATTCTTTGATCATTCATGTCTCTATGTCTCACTGCCTTTGAAGAATAATGACAGCTTCACAGTCCAAACCTACTGAACTCCACAGGAATGCCTCTGTAAAGCCTCAAGCAAAACCATCTTCATCAGACAATAATATGCCTGGGCATCATTTCAATTAGATCATCAGTAGGATGCACAACTTGCCATGTGAACGTGACCCCTGCATCACCACAGTAACTGCACATGTACAGAGTTGGACTATCAGTCTGATATAATGAGACGGATCTGGAAACACTGATTTTTTTTTTTCTGACATCTTTATTTAAAAATTCTCACTGGGAAGTACAAATGATAAGCACTCTACTACAAAATGTAGGTATAGAACATCAATTACAAAAAAAAAAAGTGGCAAATACATACACCTACAGTTCAGCTACCACAAAATTTGACAAGCAATTGCGACAATGAACAGATATGAACAAAACAAAATCCTCAATGTGTATGGCCAGCGAGATATCTGCCAATTAGTTGGCTAACAGGGTTGACAAAAATGTACAGTGAGATCAAACTGATAGGATTGAAAAGCTCGTGTGTCCTTGTTAAGGATGTTGTAGTTCTTTGATGGTTGATATGCATTTGAAAATTTGAGGACTGAATAGTGAAATCAAATATAGATTTCTCTCTTTTTTTTAATGTGATACATAACTTAAAATTCATTTGCATTTTTCTTCATTGATAATGAGCATCTCCGACTAAGTATGATGTACTCCAAAGACATATAATGTCTGTTAACATCTACATCAATTTATACATGAATACATTTATGTTTTGTCCATATATCAGGATGAAACAAATTTAAATCAAAGTCTACATGATAATGTTCAACATTTTCAGTTAAAAATGGTGGAGACTGGACAGCAATAATGACATTATCAAACAGAGATATAAATAATAAAGAATATCAATGAGTGTTTGTTGTCATATTACCAGGTAAGGGAAAGCAAAACTGTTTTGGTACAAATGATAGAGGAAAGTCATATATTCCTCTAACTAAACAAAAGTGCTTGAAGTAGAATGAATTGATTTTTTCTGAAGTTTTACTATATCTGCTTCAAAATCGAGGTCTTACATGAGAACTTTGTGGAACATTTGTACAAGATGTCATCTTAGTTTACAACTACTACTATGAACATACCAACTGTGAAAATGTTGCATGGAATACCTTTGTACAATAGAACACTGATAAATCCCCCAATTACTACTTTGGATGAGTGCATGATGTATGCAATGAAAGAGTGAGAGTGGTGCATTGTACCATTACTGGACTCGGGATTGTCATGTCTCAATATTACCTAAACAATCGGGAGGGAAAAAAGACAAGGAAAGTCTTGCTTTAAATTTTGAAGATATCAGAATGACAGATGACTGGATACCAAATACTGATTTTTAAAAATTTCCAAGAAGTTCCACCTCAAATGAGGTTGTTTTGTACTGACTGTGAACAGCGTGCAACTGTAAAGGAGATAGACTTGCTAAATGATATTACTGATCCTTCAGGTCTTCACAAATTAACATTTGTGTCAATCATGAAGACATGAATGCAACTGTTATGAAACTTAATGGAAAAGACCTACAAGTTTGTAAACTGTAACACAGAAAGGTAAAAGAAGGCTCATGGAATGGACAGTGTGCTTGGTTTCATAATTTTTGTTTCAATGGATAATTGATTACTAATTATCATGAAGGCATTGGGCTTAAAATATCCTTTGGGACTCAACTTCAAACCAACAAAGTCCACTCATAAGGCAACTAAAGTGAGAGCAAAATTTATCTACTTTCAAGAGCTGATGTCCTATGCTGATATATTCGCATGAAATGACCATATGGTATAGCATGTTTTGTCTTTAGGCATGGAAATTGCTAAAAATAAATAACTACACTGCAATACTTACAATAAATGTGCCATTACAGGGTATCTGAATTTCTTGTACTTACTCTTTAAATACATATGAGAAAAAGCAACATTCAAAACTAAAGACAAAAAAGGACAAATGCCATCTACATAGAGATGGTTCAATTTATCCCTAGACAAGTACAATGCTGCATGACAAACCAAATTGACAGCATGATGAACACAGACGTTGCCAATTTGACAAGAGTTAGGGCTTCTTCATCTTTCAATAGGACAAAGAAAAATAACATTACAGTTGTTCGTAACATTACACCATGAAGACTACAGAAAAAAAAAAGCAAGGGGTCATTACAAGGAGAAAAAAGGCCCTTTTATCAAAAAATTGCTACCATAGAAAACAAGAGTGCATTTTTTGTATCTGAAAATACTTGCACGTCTTACAAATAGAGCATTTTCAGATCATCAAAATACACACAAAAAAAGTGATTTATGTCAAAAATTATTCGAGAAGGCAGACAATCTCTGTAAATATAATGTCTGGCACTTCAGGCTAAAAAGTCTCTTGTATACAAGTTGGTCATGATCAAGTAAGGGTGTTCATTTTTGTCTCCCTCTCTCATTATGAATACACATACAATGGACAAACTTTATACACAAATATATTACTTATTACCTCACAACTTCATATTGACTAGTACAAATACACCAGTCAAATGTATTTTGTTGTTTTCTTATAAATAGTACAAAAATGCCAATAACTTACTTTTTGGCAAATACTTTCATTACAATACAGGATCAGTAAAATAGAATAGGAATTATTTGGCAGCTAGCTTAGAGAAGATGACTTCTGAAGAAAAGTCTCCTCTCCAATTCAAACAGTTGCCAACTTCTTTTGACTGCTTTCATTAGAAACATTCGAGTTGGACAAGGAATATCCTGCCACCCCTTACAAAGTGGCAGCTGTTATCAAATGTCATGTGGACTACTACTGTGAAAGATTTTTTTTTTTTTCTAAATGGAAGAACTAGAAGTGATGTCATATCTACATGGTAACACTGTCTTAAAAAGCTTACAAATTTTGTGCGTGGTTATTACCTCTCCATTATAGATATCACGTTTTGAGTCTTTAGTCTGTCTTTGATAAAGAACAAAACCTCTCATTGTCATTTGCAAACAGCAATCAATTGGCAAATTTGATGCTTAGAGTCCCACTCAGTTACTTCTAGAAATATCTTCCATTCTGTTGGTTTAAAAGAAAATGAAACAAGATAACCAAACAAAATATGAACACTGTATGGGAACAGAGAAAGATGATATAAAGGAAAGGGAAATTGCAAGGCAGGTGGCTAGTGTGTCACATCAGCATTGAAGTTCATCCCCTCATCATTCAGAGTGAAAAGTATCAAGCAGGAACATATGGTGGCATTGGGAAGTGAAAATATTGAGCTAAGTTCTTATAACGCCCAATGCAATAACAGGATTGGTTACAGTAGCAGTATTCACATCTTTGATGAAAAAAAAATTAATTAATTAGTAAAAATGTGCAAAGCCCTCGTACAAAGGACAGTGCCATTGTTATAAACTTGTGAGCTGGCCGAGTTAAAAGTGGACAAATCAAAATGAGTGAACATTTTTTGGGACATAAACCCTTCACTGCCCTTGAATCAAAACTGTTAAAAAAATAAAAATGTTGAGTTACCAGGGAATAAATGACACAGCGGAGAAATCTGCTACTAGCCAGAGTCTCTTTAACAACCATTTCAGCTGAAATTTGGGATGGGACACACTGCTCCTTTGAGGAACAGACAAACACACGGACTGCAGAGCGGGATGACCGATGAATGGACATGAAACTTGACTACACATGGAAATCATCTATCAAAGTGGAATGACTATGATATTGCAAGGTAATAAGCTCTCGACACACAGAACAAGTAAAGATTCTCCATTAAATTTAACCCTATGCAATTCAGGTATCTACAATGAAAATGTTATGAAACAGCAAGGAGTGATGTTTATTCTGTTCTTGAAGTATTCAAAAATATGTTTTTGGACTAATGCCTGCGTAACAACAGCATATTTCTCTTTCATTTAAAAAGAAGCAACAAGAGAAGGAAAACCTTAAGCTTTTAAAGGGGGTAGGGTGTGGAGACTGAACTATTTATGGGGACTGACAGAGAGAGAGGCAATGAGAGCAGGATATAGAATGATATTTACCTTAAGGGGACATCCTCTTGAGTAAAGAATAGTCGTTTCCAGGAAATTCAAAAGAGTTGTTTCATTGGCAAGAGTTGTCACATGGATTCAACATGACAGCATAAAAATAGGGGATTATAGACAAAAGTAAAAGAGAATTCATGGAAAAGAGACAGGAACACTGAACAGTAAAGACCAAATTTTGAATCATTCTAATGGAAATCTTAATTTCATTTAACTAGAAATCAACCATTCCAGCTCCAAAAGCAGCATTCTGTACCGGCATTCTTATCGAAATTGTCCACTCACGCATTATGCCTTTGTAATGTCATTGGGAGATTCTTTTGGTGGGGAATTATGCCTCACAAAAACGAATAAAAAAAGCCCACACATGAATGGAGAATCTTTTCTATAAGTTAACATTGACAAGTTCTGCATAAGCTATGACAAGACTTAAAACCAATACAAACGTCCACATGCTGTGCATTAGGGTGAGTAATAACGAATTAAAAGATTTAAAAGCAAAATAGCAAAACAAAGATAGTAGAAGAGGAATGCACTTTAGTCATCTACATAGCTGCCTCGTGGCTTGAGTTGAAAAACATATCATTGGCACAAAGAAGTCAACAATAATCATCTAAAAAAAGAAAGAATAAAAGGTCACAATACAAGACAGCCACATTAAAACAAACTCTGATAATGAAGATTTTCAAAACTAGCACCTTTATCTACAAGATCCTTTAAAGCTGAGATTACAGATGGGGTTGCTAAACAGAGTCAAACACAGAGAAACAAACCTCTTCATAACATGCATTTTTTGAACCACAACTGCAATTACCTTGAATCCACTATGCACAGTACAGATACATTGCCTATCATCAATTAAATAAGATTAAAATACTACAGGAAAATAAAAGATGTGTGACTTAGTGAGTGAGAAAGTGAGAGAGAGAGAGAGAGAGAGAGAGAGAGAGAGAAAGACAGAGAAAGACAGAGAAAGACAGAGAGAGACAGAGAGAGACAGAAAGACAGATGAACAGAAGAACACAAAGGACAGCCAGATGTAAGAAAGAGACAAAAGTGGAGAGATGAGAGATTTGATAAAAATTAGTTACTTTGAATTGCAGAAACTACTCCACAAATATGATCAATTGGTTATTCAAACTTGAATACAATACTAATACTGTTCTCACGTTTTTGGACGCCTTCTTTTTTTTTTTTTAAACAGAAAATGTATCAATATCTGAAGCCCACCACTAAGACAGCCACTGAATTGTCATGATTTCTTCTTACATACTAGTATCATACTTGTCACGCTCAATATAGTTTACACATGTACATTGACGTACTGGACTTGATCTACACAGACTTTCTTTACACAAGTTGTTATAAGGTCCTTTTCTGACACGCGTTTTTTTTTTTTAATATAAGTCTAATAACCACTCATTCTTTTTTTGCTTTTGTTTGTGTTTTCCACAGCTTCAATCTCGACTAATACAACATTCGGAACAACAGTAGATGGATGAAAAACCAAAGCTAACCAAGAAAATAACCATATGTAAAAGCTAGATGTACATCAAGGCATGCAGACATGATAAAAAATTCTCATGAAACTTTGTGACCTGCCTCTGACAAATGGAGAACCTGGTCTAAACTATGCAATGTATTGACACTGCTGTTAAACTGAATAAGATTGTCTTTCACCACCCCCCCCCCCCCACCCCACTTCATTTACAAAGCTAAGTCTTTGTAGCAAAGAGTATACAGTTATTTGTGAACAACTAGTGTACATACAACTTTATGTAGTCAACTGTTAAATTATGAAATTAATCTTGATAAAGATACCCTGGGAAAGTGCATTCAGATCAGAAATTCTCAGAATTTATATTGAGATCTGACACAAGTGGTTCAAGAGTGTTTGGTCACATGGGTTATGGAGCCTGGCAGATTTTTTTTTTTTCTTCTTTTATAACAGCAAACTTTGCGTGAGATCAGAATTAAATATGAATAATCCATACCTTCAGAGCATAAACATGGCCTCAAAACTTCTGTTGCTCAAAATAGTTGATATTAAAATCTTGATGACTTATTTCCTCATTGGTGGAAAAACAAACCCAAAACAATAATGCTTCCAGCACCCTTCAGGCGGAGGCATAAAAACATGGTACATATTGTACATTGGTACATCGCTTTATCGCAGGAATTTTTTCCTTCCTTTTTTTTTTTTTAAAATAAAAAAAACTGTCTTTCACATCATTCAGTATGACTTTCAACACGACAGTGGGATGACAGAGTAGGGCCAATCAATGTCAAGTTCCCCATCTGTACAGAGCAGGTCACGTCTGTCCAACCAATGAGAGAGCTACTACTACTTTTGCACACAGCTGTCGCAATACAATTTGATTTGATTTAATGACTGTACAGCTCATTGTATCTCTGTCAGGAAATACAATCCTTTCTCTCCCACCATCCAACCAAAGTCTACAACTTTCTTTACAAGGCTCTCAGAATATTTTGGGTTTCTCCATTTTTCTTAATTTTTTCTTTTCAAACAAAATATCTGCCTCCCCTGTGACATGATAGGGAGACGATAGATATATAGCTAGCCAAAAGAGAAGATGAAAACAAATTACCAATCAATATATATTGACATATATGCACACAAGTTGCATATCACATAGTTAGGAATGGAGCAAATTTACACATCATACTATTATGATGTTCCAGTGAGTAGAAAGAGAAACTGATAAAATCCTTCTACTCACAAACACATTTGTCCCTTTTACTCCAAAAAGAATGTGCAGTGACAGTCCTAAATAAAATACTGCTGGATCAACCAACAAAAATGCTGTCACTTATTTGCCATTTTTAAATGTTAGTTATCAGTATCATACATACTTACAAATTCTTGAAAGCGCCCAATACACTGACTTGTTCTGACTTTTGGTCTCTTTGTCTCTCTCTCTCTCTCCCTCACTTGTTTTTTTTTTTTTTTTTTCTTCTTACTGTCGCAAAGTGGTCAGGGAGACGCAATTTCTGAAGACACAAGTCTTCATCCCCTAATCATATGCTACTAGGACTGGCCGAGAGAGTGAGAGAGGTTTTTGGTTGTTTCTGTGGGAGGAAAGGGATATATTACACCCTACCATTTCAATTTCTCTCATTGTCATTGCGACACACCATGCTTATGATGGGGGGGGGGGGCCTTTTTTACACCATATATACAAAAGCACCAGCCCACTTTCAGTCTAGTGCACTAAACAGTTGCCTGCTAAGCTTTGCTTTCACTTTTTTTTTACATTTTTTTAAAATTTTTATCGATGACCATTTCATGACACTGGCATGTTTCAACATTTTGTTTGTTAGATTGAAGCTATAATACAGTCTTCACCTCCTTACATCTTTTGGAGGTATTTCCATTATTCTATTCAATTTTGTTGTTGTTTTTGTCTTGATTTCTATTCTTCGTTTCCTTTTTTTTTTCAATGACAATGGGGATATTTTCTTTGTTGCTTTTTTTTTTTCTTAGACCCCTTGCCCCTGGCAATCATTCGTATTCGTCTCCCTCGTCATCATACTCCTCGTCATCCTCCTCATCACCCTCGTCATCGTAGAGGACCTGTTGATGTGATGGTCCCTGCAATTCGCCATTGTAGCTGGAGGCAGCCTGGGCCATGGCCATGCCTGTCATCATGCCTGGCTGGGGGTTATGGGGAACCATAGTGGGTGGAGGGTGGTGCTGCTGAGGGGGCGGCACCATGGGCTGAGGGGCTGGTCTAGGGGCACTCGTGGCTGCCACTAGCCCCTTCTGCAAATACAAGATTTCGGAGAAAAAAATGACAACGTGCTATGAAGAAACTCAGAAAACAAGAACAAGTACTGAAGATGCACACATTTGCCAAACAGCACCACTGACATATGACTTCATAAGCACACATTTTGGTGAAAATGACAAAGATTTAGAAATCTGCAAAATAAAATTACTTGACGCTCTAACAAAATACTACAAAACCAGAAATGTTAGCTTGCATTTTAATTTCACAAATTTTGTGAGAGCCAATATTCGCACAATTAGAATGCACTGGAAAGTTCTAGTCTACACTATATGCATTGAATGCCAGTGGCAATTAATGAAAATTTTACGCCATGAAAAAATGTCTGGCTTTCCAGTATGAACGTTTGGTACATATAAATGTTGAAATCATTCTTATAACATTTTACTGACTAGTAACTGATTTAAGGAATGTAGAGGTTGGTCTCTCGCTGGTCTCACCTTCTTTCTCCACTCCTCCATGGCTGCCTGGTAGGTCTTGTACTCAGTAGCCACCCTCTCCAGGTAGGGCTTCTTCTGCTCGTCTGTCAGCTTGTTCCACTCCTCTCCACAGATCTCAGTCAGGCGACGCCCCTTCTCTATTGTCTTCCCCTTCATCTGTTCGCGGAAATCAGTCAGGAAGTAGAAGTAGGCTGTTGGGGGCTTCTTGGGCTTGTCCGGGTCGCGCACCTTCCTGTAGACGGAGATCTGGGCGGCAGCAAAACAAACGACAATCCAATTAGCTTACGGAATCTGGGTGCCCAGCACCTACATGCAGAGAAACCATTTGTCATGCCAACACACTTTGAGCAGAAAAGGCCCAGGTGCACCATATACATCACTTCTGAAAGCCTTCTTAAATAATATAAGATAAGCTTTCCTCTTGGAATGCATTGCAATTTGATTATTACTTCATGAGAACGTACCATCGTATGCAGGCAAAAGCATTATCGTAAACCTCATATTGATCTACAAAATGTCAAATGTTCAGGTAGCTAAAAATTCTTCTTAATGTTCTTGGAACTAGAGCTTTTGGCCAATATTTGGTACTCTTTAACCAACAGAATTTATTACCTTAAACTTGTAGTCTCTTAAGGATATTTTCTTGATTGGTTTAGGTCCTTCATACACAATTTAACAACAAAAATAGTTATCACTTCAAAACAACATTTTGGGGAGAGTTCAATGACCTTTGACCTTTATTGGAAATCGATCCTGAATCCTGTATAATATGTAATCACTTTCAATTATTACTCAGACTTAAAATGCAACCATTAGGAGATATTGTGTACAATCAAGCTGGACATAAAATTCATTCTATGAAGGCTAAGAGTTACAGGTTGGAGCCGAAAATTAACTTTTTATTGATTTTCTAGGTTATGATGCCAAGGTCATTGACATATAAGACTTTAAGTATTGTAAAAGACATAGCCTTCATGTGCTTATTTGAAACTACCTGAAGTCTTACTACCAACATGCTCAAACTCTTAAGTTGGAAGAAAATCAATATTCTATGTGCCAAGAAGCACACACATCCTGCTATTAATCAATGTCAAGATGTTTAGTGCTATCTTTAGTAATGTGTCAAGGTCAAATGATACGCATGTAATGACAGCACTATTGTACATCAGAAATGTACATAAGATGTGAAAGTTATAAGCTTTAGGTCATCACTGTTCCTGAAATAATAACCAATGGAAAGTTATTCTAAGAACACATTCATGCATAGCCATTGTGGAAAATACACCAAATCATTGTTTTCATATGCTTTTCAGATTCATTTTCAAGGTCATTGCCACCAAGTACATTTTTTTCAGTATCATATTCTTTGAGTACATATTACAGACTACGCTCACTGTAAATATCACAGTGCTACACCATTTAACCTAAAAGTTATGAGAATTTGAAATGTGGTCTTAAGCTCATATGTGTCATTTGACGTAAAATTGGTGGTTTTACGGCCATTTTCGACAGTGTAAATAACCAATATAACATTCCGGTAGCAAAATTTCTTTGGTAACCCAAGAAAATATAGCTAATGGCCAATCAATACACAAAAATTGATGTTGTTACTAGGTGGGACGAAGGGTGATCTGTGACCTTGAACTTGGCATTTTTGGTGACCCTGTGCACGTAAACCGAGGGTCAAACTCGGGTCAAATCTAACTTTTCTTGTACAGGCCATCAAGTTCTACCAATTTGAAGACAATGAACATTCTACCCCAACCAACTAGGCTACAGCTGTCAATCAAAAATGCCAAATTTTATTTATCCTCATTTCTGTGACCCTACATTGGTTGCTAGGCAAGGCTGTATCTTAGCAACCATTTGACCTTGGGGCAAAATATTTCAGGGTTTTCCATCAGACACTCTGGGGAACATTTGGTGCGAATTTAATTTCCTTTGACATGCCGTGGTGGCTTCATTTTGGGGTAAAACAGCTAGGATTTGGAGAGAACATCACTTAACTGATTATCTGACCATTAACCCGTTGAAGACAAGTCCCGAGTATACTCGGGCAGGTGTCTATGGGAAATGCATGTTGTAGCAAAATCAAACCGTCCTCAACGGGTTAATCAAAAAAAGATATTTTCTCCAAAATTTGAGATACAAGGTCTTGTCACACAAGCGATGACATACATGTACATACAGCTCTTAAGAATATGAACTAAAGGACATTTGTAGAGAGTTCAAAATAAATATCTACTTGTCTGAGAGAGTTCATGCAGATAGCAAAAATGAATGTCTGTCACATTTCAGTCAACACGGTAACCACAACAGCATGGAATTCTTTGCACTGTGTGGAAACATTTCGTTCCATGAGACCAACTGCACCAGGGAAGTACATAGTGTACCAGAGTATATTCTTCTACATTTTAAATGCTCAGAATATTCTGTATCTGTTATCCATGTGCTGTCCTTACATCAATACCAGACAATACATGTGCACTAGATCACTGAGAACTGCAATGCTACCGTAATAACATCTCCCCTCTATAATTTGACTGTAAGGTCTTTGTCACTCCTACATGTTATAATCATTATGGTAAATAAAGACTTGCATAAATAGTGTGTCCATGGGCAGATTTACACACTTAATTCATTCTTATCCCTGTAAAGAGATTTCCTGCATAAAAATCCCCCCCCCTTTCACAAAATAAAGCAAAGACAACAAAGCATCTTGTTCTCATCCCAAAACCTCAACTGCCCCTCCCCAATCACCAGCTAGCTAGCACAGCTTTAGTTAATCCCTGCAATCCAGGGCACAATAAACCTGCTATACCACAGCCAGACCACAATAGGAGCATGACTGAAGATCCACAACAGCATTTCACATCCTTAATCCAGCCCTTTGACATAACCCCCCAATTTGTTGCTCTACTACTCTTGAAAACTGTGGTGGAGGCTCTTTGCAAAACCAGACCACAATGCCAAACAAATGAGGGCTCTCTTTTCATCTCTCAACCAGCAGATACAACACAGTAATATAGCTTTATTGAAGTTTCTGAGCGATGTGATAAAATATGTTTGTGCATTCCCCCTCCCCCTCCCACATGTCTTGTCTCATCCTTCTCTTAAAGGCCTTATCAAATTTTGTAGGTGAGCTCCAGTCTCAAATAACACGTCTCATGTTAACACACGTCTTATGTTATTTGTGAATGATAATAAGAAATTCTGATTTTGAGCTATCAACTGCCTTTAAGATTGACTGTAAATCCATTACCATTCAAGTATCCTACAACTGATCAGTCAGTCCACAATAGTATTATTTCAAGGCTAGTCAAGTTTCAGTAATAAAAACAAACAAAAAACAATCATTCCACACAAAACTTCCACCAAAACATACTCCCCCCTCAAAAAAAAAAAAAAATCTAGTATCATTTGAAAGTAATGCATTTGCTCTCTTCTGTTAGATATCTAAGAAGCATCGTCGCTAACCTTACACTGTAACATTGTGAAGGTACGTGTACTGTCATTTCCACTTCTTTTATGTCCTTTGCAACTTGCAGATAGATGTCAATGTACATATAAACTTGAATCAAATACAAAGGGACAGTTGTTTTCATCCGAGAGGTATTCAACATGACTGAGTTTATGGTAGGAATTATCAAATAACATATTTTACAAGTGACAAACGACACTGCAACTATCTTTGTATTAATACAGTTGTACCTCCTTTGACATAATCTTGGTAAAATAGCCAAAGTTCTAGAACTCTCTGCAAATTGAATGCCCTGACTGAATATCCCCTTACACACATACACACACATGCACAGTTTCTGTAAAATGGCAGCTTACTACAGCTGCACCGAGAACCTTCAAAGACACCTACATCAGAAATACAGGATGTGGTATCCTAATAGGAAGTCACAAAGGAAGATCAGCCATTCCCATCCTCACTCGGTCTCTCTCTGTTGCCGGTACATTTCACAACTGTTGAGTGCTTCCAACACTCAATACATCCAGTCTGTTAAACAACAAGTAATTTTTTCCGACAGTCATATTTTAAATGTAGTATGTACGGAGGATGGATAACTTGATAATGCCATTTGTTTGCAAATCATTTGTCTATGCTCTGTTGCCTATAGCTGGGTAACCTTGCAGGCAGGACACAAGGGAAGAAGGCCTAGCACAACGGACAGTAAGAGGGCGCTACTGAACCCATCTTCATTTACCTCTGCCTCATATCGTTTCCTGTCGACGCAGGCCTTCTCCTGGAATGGTGACTTCTCGCTGTCTGTCATCGAACTCCACTTCATCCCACACGCCTTGGTGATCTCACTCGCCTGTTGTTAGCCAACGACAGAAAGACAAGGGTTACGACAGGTTGCGAGAGCCAGAGCTGGCCAATGTCTAGCCAAGTGTAAACTATACATATCAAAACTAATAGACTACAAGTATGAGATGAAATGGAAAGAAAGGGAAAGTGAGAGACAAAGAAATTGGCACAGATTGATAGTACTACTTACCATGCGGCTTAAAGGGATCATATAGTTTTGGCTGAGACGTAACTTTAGGATTCTAACATTCTTTGGTGAGATAACGAGAACCCTCTTATGAAATATGAAAGAGCATGTGATTCCAAAAGGAATTCACCGTTTATTTGATAAAAATTGGTTTGGAAATGAAAGTAAAAAAAAAACCAAACAATCCTCATCTCTACCAATACTATACCATCTCTTTAAAGGTAAGTATGGAATGAAATAATTCAGTGTTAAACAAGTCATGTTTTTATACACACTCTTACTGTGACTGTTTATTTGTTGAAAGACACATTTGATAGAACCTGGCACTGAGCATGTATGTTTTCAATAAAATATTGAACAAGTGATTTGGTTCTAGCTTTATAAGACATATGTTATGAGGCAGCATCCGCATTCTCTGTCTCTCTCCTTCTTTGTTCCTTTACAACACATTTTGTACACACTAGTACCCTAACAAATTTTATGCAGCACAAAAGGTCACTTTTATGAGAGCTTCTTTTGGGTGATCAACCTGCACAATTGTATTCAAGGATAACTTCAGAAGACACAATGGTTGTATACACAAAGCAATGTCCAGAAGAATCCCATTGAAAATGCATGCAGTGAAATGGGCACAACTACTACTCATGTTCCATTAAGATGTGAGAAGCAATCATTAGCAAAGTAACACATATTGTGATTCAAGAATAGAATCACCATGGGCGAGTTGACATGGCTACATGTATTCACTGTACATGACACAAATCTTGTAGATTCTGCATGTGTTCCTATATTACACACCTGTATGGGCTTACACGAACATGGCACATGCACTACCATGTGGTTTACGGGAGTGTGTATCTAATACTCCAGTTGGTGCTACACACACAAACTACTCCTGCATTCACAAGGGGAAGGGGGAGTAAACGATGAATGAAGCATTAGGAATACATAACCAATTCACATGCAGCTACAGTGGTTAACGCACAAGATCCCTCAGGTCATTAACCAATCACGAACCATCTCAACTCGATTAACAACCCTGTGCTGCGGAGATGGGCGTTAGCATGAATGAACCATACCAGTCATACTTTGAAGCATACGAGCCTGGGACACATCAAGATATAGGTCATCTGACCTCGGATGGGGATATTACACAATGTAATCTGTCTTTTCATCCCCACGAAAAATTGAGGTGTAACTTGTGCCAAAAAAAAAAAAAAAAAAAAAAAAAGAGTAGAATGTATGTACACATTTGTATGATGGCTAACTCCTCATAATTTAAATAAGCAGAGCTAACCTGATATTACATGTTCATTGAAAGTAAATCATCATCATTACCATGAGAAGTCAAATCTCAATCTTCCATGGATAACAGCATTTATTCACTTTGGAGATACAGGAGTAACATCACTGAAGGTGTCTTAAAATTAGTTACAATATAGCTCAAGATATCACCGAGATAAAATGAAAGTACACCAAATAACTTGGTCCTTATACACCCTACGACAATAAACCTAAACTGTAAAATGCAAATTTGTGTGAATCTTTACTATGGGAACTAGAAGCTCACATAGGACTTGAACCAAATGAAAATCATGGCCATTGGTGACAGTACATGTTTTTGGTGACCATAGATGGGGAAACCAGATATGTTGGAAAATTATGCATTATTAAATGCAGCCCTATCTTGTTTAATGCAACTGATTGGGGAAAAATATCATGCACACCACTGCCTCTTTCCAAAGGCCCATTTATATGTTTGGTGAAATAGTGTGTGGTACTTTGTGTGATATTTTGTAATGTGAATGCAAGCAAGCTTTGTGAATGCAGGGTGGTCCACAACTTGAAATTTGAGCTTGTTGCCAGCTCAGAATCTGAGAATATTGCAGAAATTGTATGTGCGCAGAGCGCATCACGAGCACGTAGTATGCAGTATTTCACAGCTAACCTCTCTTTGTGCTGCTTACATTAAGTGTTCTCTCTCATGTTTTGTACACAAATATCCAAGTACCAGGTAGTTTGATGTTTCTTATCTTTTGCACATGTTTTCCAAATGTTTGAATACATTTTATTTGAGCTTGTTGCAAATTCTTGAGGATGTTGCATGGCATGTTGCTGGCTTTTGAGGATGTTGCACAAGAAATTGAGCATGTTGCAGCGACATGCTGATACCAAGTAATCAATTCACAAGTTTTATCTCCATAATGCTTTAAAGTAAGTCTCGTCATGCAGCAACTACTCAACATAGAAAAGTATCGAAAATACACTGTAAAATTAAATCCACATCATTAAAATATATAAGATGTTTGTTTTTTCCTAAAATCTAATTGGACTGTACTAAGACTTAAAACTACACACTATCACAAATATCTACAAAAAGAACAAAATACTAAAGACTGCCTACATGTCTATAGGCACCTACCATACAGTTGTATTTCAGATATTATGCTATACATAGCAAAATTTCCTGAAACTCCAATCAACTCTCCCACCCCCCCCCCCCCTTCAACAGCAACAACAAAAAAAAAAATCCCACCTAACCGAGCAAGTATTTCAGAATATAGCACAGATACAAGTAATATCTAATGGCACTCTATATTCATTGGATTTGAGCAGGCACTGCATCAAACCTTGTATGCACATTTACAAGCCATTGAGATCATGGAGGGCAATGCACAGGGATTTTTATACTCCAAGGGCAGAGCCTTAATAATGCATGTGATGTTAACCGCTAGCACCCTTAAATATTAACACACTGATCATATTCTTGTTACATTCTGTAAAGCCTTTATACACACAGTAGTCATACTGATTTCATGGTAGAGTATTTCTGAAGTTCTGCACTCATTAAGTATTGCTACATTCTATGCTCACATTTGAGAAGAGTGTGCCATTTCATAAAGTTATCATTATACAGACAGATGCTTTAATCCCATTGAGACACCATTGATGTATGTTAGATACCAGAAGCATTGACATGACATTCAGAATATCATGCACGTGAACAGTAAGTGCATGAATATCCTTCCCTGCTAGTTCTTGACAACTGAGTCATGAAGGATAATTTTCAGTAAAACTTAATTCCTAGACAAATTTCACAGAAGGCTCTGATCACTCCGGGACACTTTGGTATATTCACTTGGAATCATTTTCTCCACCTCAATTTACAGTGAAACCAGAAATTTTTGCGCACATGAAATTTCCACGAATTTTGCAGGGGCCAAGATTTACAAACTTATAATACACATAGAAGCTCTTGTCTACACTACGTATTGAATGCCAGTGGCAATTTGCGAAAATTCCATGCCCCGAAAAAAGGCCGTCAGCTACAATTCACAAAAATATCATGCTACGAGTATTTCTCATTTACAGTATATTGAATAAACACAATCTTTCCTCAGCGAACATATATGTAGCTTTACATTTGTGGTATCCTTGGGTGCGCTCATGCTCAACTTTTTTTAAAATTACATAATCACGCTTTTGAAACCAGTTAAGCTCAAAATATACTGCAATGCATCTCATTTTGACATTTTACACATCGTTTCAGAATGCTGATTCAAAACATGCAAAAAAGGTGCGTTTACATCTGCAATTCTCCAAAAACATGGTTCTTGGGCGAAGTACAAATGCAAAATCATGTATTACTATAGAGATGTTTATGTTGAAGACCTCTCCATGCCTTTCTGGTTCACATGGAAATGCATGTGCCCAGCCAGCCAGCCCTTTCCAATATTGCACAATGTGCAATTTGCACATGTGCTTTCTAGTTCGAGCTCCCTCGCTGCATTGGTAAGTACGCAGACACATATGCATGAACAGCTTGCTACAATTGGGGTTTATCGTTTTTCAACAATTTTCCACACCTTTATTGTATCAATTTGTTATTTGATAGAGCTAGACGTCTGTTGACAATGAGTAACATCAAAGGTCACAGGTGACTTCCGTTATAACCACGTACCTGGACGGCAGTTTTCTTTTATTATATCAAAATTTCATTACAGCCAAACAAATAAAGTATATAAAAATATATGTAGATAACTAAAAAAAAAAAAAAAACAGAACTCAATCTTTACTTCGTTGTAACGAAATTTTGTTATGATCGTTTATGTGATAATGGGAATGGGATGGCAAACAACGTACATACATGCACACGCTCAATTGAAAACTTCTGAGAAAGCGTGGCAGTGCGTCCCAATTTCACCTGCCTTCTTGGGTTAATGTAGCAAGCGCATGCACAGTGCATGTTTGTGAAATTGGCCCTTTCTCAACCTTGAAGAAAATGAACATTTAGCACTACCCCTGTGAACGGTGTTTTGGATGAGCGTTTCAAAGTGCTGATTCTGCCTTCACAAATTGAGCATAAATATACCCTTCATATCACAGAGGCAGAGCATGACACACATGTATGCAAGCAACCCTAGAGCTGTCATGCACATTGTAATGGAGATTGTCATCAGTGGAAATATGTCGCCTTTCCATTAGGTTTTCTACCTTGCATTAATTGTGAAAAAATGCACTTGTGAGAAACTTGGAAATGCACAGTAGTATATCATGTTAAACCCCTATGTGATAAGAACCTCCTTCATTGCACTTATGATGTTTAATTGCTTCTCCTATGAAGTAAAATTATATCCAGAGTTGCAAGGAAAAGTGCTTAGAAATAAGAACATTAAAAAAGGAAATGATAAGAGAACCAGATACCTAGTGGGTCCCAGGCAAGCCAGATCATAATAACAGTTTCAAATATAGGGCACTGCTGGAGACAAACTACCAAATGTGAAAAGCCATAGCCCAGTTGTCCAGAAGGCTAACTTTTTGAATGTCTTCTGACAAATTTGGTGAGAACTGTTGTTTGTTATTGTTGTTTTTTGTTTTTAATGAGAATATTCTGACTGTTTCTACTTGCAAGAATGTATTTCCTCCCTAATGAGGATGGATTGGTAAGGACCACCCTGAATCCCTAGGCGTGTCTTCATCAGCCCGAAGTTCAAACTAGTGGGATATTTTGCGGTCTTGGAAAATAGCCCGATACAGCGAATGTGCGTCTTCATCAGCTCGTACAGCCCGCTTGGGGAAATTAGCCCGAAAATTGACGCATGCGCACTTTGCATCATTACTCTGGTTAGCTGGCGGTTCGAAAGTGGATAATGCTTTCCATAACCAGCTGGCTAACCAGAAGCGCAGAGGGATCGAGAAAATTTCGGGCTGATAGAGACGCACACGAAATAGCGCTCTAGTTCATGAACTAGACCAAGATTTTGGGGGAAATTTCCTTGACTTTCTTGACATCGGGCTAGTTTGGTAACCGCAAGATAGCGCACTATTTTGAAACTTCAGGCTGATAAAGACACGCCGTCTGAGACCTTTTATCACAGTCAATCTGATACAATGCATTCACACCTGTTACTCCTCACCTATCTTGACCCCGACATGATAAACTTTGTTCTAGTAGTTTTGCATTTATAAGAATTTTGGCATTATGCATGCAGTTAATGATCTCACTCTATAGGCGTGTCTTCATCAGCCCGAAGTTCAAACTAGCGGGACATTTTGCAGTTAGCCCGATACAGCGAATGTGCGTCTTCATCAGCTCGAACAGCCTGCTTCGGGAAATTAGTCCGAAAATTGACGCATGCGCACTTTGCAATATTACTCTGCCTGGCTCGCGGTTCGAAAGTGGATTTCCCCGCTCAAAATCTCCTATATCACCGTATGTACGATTCTACAACCAGGGAGGTGAGCAGTACAGCAAATTCTCTCCAAAGGGATATTAATAACGCTACTCTTTCTTCTGTCCAGTGAGGTATCTTATATGAAATTAACGAATTGCAATGTTTAAACAAATCCAAAATGCACACAATCTGCAAGAATCTTCAGCTAAGGTATGAATAGAGTGGACCAGAAGAAGAAGTTTACCAAAAAACAAACAAACAAACAAACAAACAAAAAACCAGCTAGCATGCAAGGCACTGAGTTTTAATAGGGAGGTGAGAGAAATAACCTCCCTGGTTTTAAAGATGACAACAACAGTAGGCCTATAGTACACACATGTGATCCTTCCATACACCGTGCCTGTAATTTACTATACACAATCACTAGCTGCTTGTACATGCGCTTTCCATTGCCAGCTGGCGAACCAGAAGCGTGGAGGGATCGAGAAAATTTCGGGCTGATGGAGACGCACCCAAGATAGCGCGCTATTTCACGAATTAGCGCTCTAGTTGACGAACTAGACCAAGATTTTGGGGGAAATTTTCCCGATCAAATAGCGCGCTATCTGCGTCTTCACTACACAGATAGCGCGCTATTTTGACATCGGACTAGTTTGGTAACCGCAAGATAGCGCGCTATCTTGAAACTTCGGGCTGATGAAGACACGCCTTATGATCTTGAGCATGGTTCAGTTCTACCTGCATAAAAAAAGAGTATTCAATCCAAAGAAGTCTGTGCATGATGTTTGGGCAAGATACCATATGCTGGGCAACAGAAATACCTCACTTGAGATTTTGACTTTGGGCAAAACACGGTTGATGGAATAAAAGAAATGAAAACAACTATGTGAACGTTTGCTACCATTACAATGTGATCGACTCTCTGTGTGGAGATCCATGGAGGATCAAAATTCATTTTTATGACTTACATATTGTAATAGGACAAGACTTAATTACCATATCTGTAGAAATTCTTGGAATCAGAAAGAGTAAATTTTATGAGCTATGACTGCATTCAAGAATATGGGGCTATAGAAATATGAAGTGCACTGCTACAGTCAACAAAACTACCTCTTCTCTATTTGTAATACGATAGCTTGGATTGGTTATCACTTGTTACTATGTAAAGCTGGTATTACATCACTTCCTTTCTACTTCCTGTAGTTGTCTTTTTAAATTTCCCTACGAATAAATATGATTCTATCACACAGACAAGAAAAACTGAGACAGAGCATTAGTCATACTAAGCAGATATGAGAGTGTATGGTTGAAAGGGAATACAGCTTAAACAAAGAATAATTGATTCAAAGAAGGTAAAGTCACTCTAGTACCTAAGAAATCTCGTCATTATCATCTGGCATCTATCGGTTAAATTCAATATTGAGAATGAAGCATCTTTCTGGAAAAAAAAATGCTTTTACTTTAATGAACGTCTCGATACTACACCTAATTATAAGAAACATGTAAATGACTACGTTAAAAAGCTGCATTGTGTTCCTGTTTTGGGGGTATTTGATTTCATTTTTTTTTTCTTTTTTCTTTTTTTAATATAGTAAATGGATCAGATGTGCACAAACATATGTAAAGCCTACTCTAAAATAGTGCAGAGGTTGCAGGTATTGGTTGCATGTGCTGCTGCGACTGACACAATATCTAGTAAAGTGGAGGGGGTAGGGTAAAGTAGAGAGAGAAATGAAAAGAACTGAAAAAGAGACAGAAACTCAAAAAGGAAGAGGGCAATACTTGTAGTGAGAGGGAAATGACAAAACCAGAGGGGAGAAAGACTTTAAGAGGAGGCAATATGATGAAAAGAAGAGAGAAATTCAGAGGATGAAGAATAAAACAGGATAACAGTGCACAGATAAGGCATAAAATTCTAAAAACGTATTTCACTCTAATTCCCAGTGGAGGCATTTAGCTGGATCACCAACTGGAATAATTGATCAAATCTCAGGATCTGGCGGGAAGCGACTGCAGCTAGTGTAATTTCTTACTTCCTTGATTTCCCACACCAAATCAATGTCCATTGAGTGACATGCTGAACAGCCTGGATTTGATTAATCAAGGCTCCGTAGTATCCCAAACTCAGTTTGGCTGAGCATTGACAACAAACATCTTTGGTTTCCTTAATGAATCAAGAAAAACAGCAAATTTGTCACATTCAGCTAACATTTTCAAATAACACGCCCCATGACAAGGAACAACAGTTTCCCAACATGGCCTCTAACCTACTTCATACAATGTATCTGTGCAACTTACACCTGTCATTTGTGCGTGAAGGAAGATTCAATGGGTAGCTAATATAAGACCAAAACAATAACATGGCAAACTTCAGGATGCCTCATTGAGAAAACATGCATGGGTAGTAATGAAAACAGAGATGCCCTGCACATATAAATCACGGATGAGCACTGAAATGACAGCTACAAGACAAAGCTGCTTCTCTGGTTCACATTTAATTGCAAACATGGATACGTCTCCCTTCTAGGAAAGATTTGACAGAATTATTCTCAACACGATGCATTAAAATACAACCCCCCCCCCAAAAAAAAAATACATGCATACATACACCAAAAACCACACAAATACAGACAGACAGATAACCCCCGCCCCCAACAATATTTCTGATTACGGAAGGGGATAGAATCTTCAGGATTATATGTACCATTGAAAAAAGAAGATCCCTATCAAAATGATGCTGTGAAAAAGAGCTGATCTTAATGAGCAAATGCCTGGATTATAAAAACATGCAATTCTCAAGTCTTTAAAAAAAATAATAACAACTCTCTCAATTAGCTAAATTATCATACAATAGCAAGAGGCAATTATAATAAATAATGAACACATGCTCGGGGATATATACTGTTGTGATTGCGTAAGGGTTGAAAGAAATGCTAGTCATGCTCAAATATACTTCATGTAATTGTGAAAATTAATTTTAATGTGTACATTATTTTTTTTTTCCAAAATACCAATGAAAATCTGTTCAATTTGTGTTTCAACTTTGGTACTCCTTTCACACTCTCTTGTCAGCAAACAATTTATCTGTATGAAAAATTTAAGCTACATGATAATCAAATGATATGATGAAGGGATGTCAGCATTTATACTGTACCTCATGACCGCACCTCATGAACTTTGTGTTTCACAGGGACAGAAAAATAGGACCAACTCACAGCAAGAAAGAACCTACCCTCGGGATCTGGTCTCCATCCTTCACATAGTTCTTGCGGAACTCATCCAGAAAGAAGAAGTACGCTGTCTTGGCACGCTTCACATGGGAGCCAGGCCTGTTCCTCTTTCGCCTCTTCTTGCCCTTATCTGCCAGTGGCTTGCGTCCACGCTTCTTCGGGAAGTACAGTGCCGATGGGTCTGTTCCTGACAAAGGGAGAAACTCTGCAAGAGATGAATATGCCCCAGGGCCGGGGGGAAGAGGCGAACGGGATTAAATTTGAGGGGGAGGAATACCAGAAAACAAAAAATATGACCCACCACCTTGAGTGTTTAGTGTCGTGTGTGCAATTGACTGACCACCCTGCTTTCTCCTTTCAATGAAAACTTGAAATGTTAACTGCTGGACCACAGACGGAAGATGGGTGCTGTAACCATGACAACTTCCATCCTCTAAACCTTTGATCAGGGTACAAAGGTTAACAGATACCATCATGGTGCATCTCAGATCCTAAGTTGTCTGGAAGCCATACTAGAAGTAACCATGTAACGTAAGCAAATAAAAATGATTCACAATATGGAAAAGAAATGGTTGGGTTGAGGTTTTCCAAGGGGTGACAAGCTGTAGGTGAGACAATTTAAATGTCAACTCCAATATTCAGTTCTGATGAAGTATGACTGAGATGAATGGGCAGGCAAAAAATAGAATTCACCACGACAGAAGATACACGCTAACATTGACGCATCAACTCATGGACACACTAATACACACACACACACACACACACACACACACACACACACACACAAATATATCAAGATAACAGCATTTCCTTAGATGTCATATTGACCAATACAACTTGCCCTGTCCTCCTTTTGTTCAATCCACTTACAAATGTAACTTGCCAGAGCAATGTTTTCTGTGTTCAAATTTCACTTGTAGCAAGTGACTCGTGATCATGACTTCTGTCATACATACAGCAGCAACTAAAATCATCTGCACAAAGCATTTTGTAGGAGTCTGTGTTTTGATAGACATCTTTTTAATATTTGTAGAATTTGCATAGGAACTTGCCACTTACTACATCACCCTCACTGCATCAGACCCTGCAAGAAATAAGAAATGTGTTCCTTCATATGTCCTTATATCTCGCTGAATTCGATGCGCATAAAGCACCTCAATTTCAGAGAAACTGGGGATCTATGGGGCTTTGGCCATGACCTTTACCCTCTGGACTGCATGATCCTACACATTTTGGGTATCTTTGTATGACTGTGAGGGTATGCATCTCCTTTCATACTCGAGTTACTGAGATGGTGGTGGAATACATGGGTGAATCTTGCACCATCATATGGAAAGTGCATTGCCAATGACATCCCCCCCCCCAAAAAAAAAAAAAAAAAAAAAAAATCATATAATAATGTAACATCTAATCATGCTCTTGTGTCAACTTGCATTTAATTTTCATACAATATATTCAGGTATAGATCACAGCTATTGAGAATAACATATTTCGTGTTGATTTAATGTGACTGACATCTACGTATGGATATAAAGCATGATTGTAATAAAATTGGATTACTCAAACTTTCCCTTTCTTTCAACTCAAAACAAAGGACAAAACAATATAAAGAAAATATAAAGAGAATTCCACAAAAATTCACTTTTCATGAAAATTTCACATTCCATCAACTTGATATTGACATATATTAAGGGTAGTAATTATTCCCCGTTTTTTAAAAGCAGTTAGTTAAGTGCTCTTTCATTATGCTAGAAAAGTGACAGCATGATGAATTTTCTTCATACTTTCTTTATATTGTTGTCCATATATCGTCTGTTGAGAATGAGAAGGGTGTTAAGTTATCTTGAACACTATGGGTTTTGTGACAACTTAACGCCCTTATCATTCTCAACCGATGATATGAGGTCATAAACTCAAGTAGTCTCCTTATCCAGTGGTTCCAACACCAAAACTTTTGAAATTCATAACTTTTGCATAGATTGTCAGATTTTCCTCAAACTTTCACTAATGTTGCTATGTTCACTCAATTCACATTTCTCTTGGGTTTTGGTTTCCTTTGATATATTAATTTCTGTGACTATGGCGAAAACAAATCTGGATGAGTTAAGAAAAAAAAAATTACAGAAATGAGGCTTAGTAAATGTGCAACAACATATCCCTAATATGTTGAAGAAAGGAGAGAAAAAAAAGAAAGAGAGGAAAAATATATTGATAAGTCCTCAAGACATACCAAATAAAAGGAGATGGAACATACTGTCAGATTTTATTTCTGGACTGTTTTGTAAGAGCTGAGTTTCTCTAAATAATTTGCAATGCAATTAAGTTGAAAAACAAAGAGGAATGCATCACAAAGAAAGATTGAGTACAGATATTACCAGAGGGAAAGCAGGAAGAAGAATTGATCTTAAAGCAGCACTTAAATTACAAGTTGGTGCACATTTCGACCTCCTCCTCTTCCTCCTATTCTTTTTTCTCTTAAAGATTTTGATTTGTTTGCTTTGTACTTGAAAGGGAGACAGCAATGACAAAATCAGAGGAATCCAATGAATCCAGCAGACAAAATTGATAATGCAAGCGGTCTACTGTCAGATTTGATACCTTTGAATATTCTGAAAACAGTGCAGGGTCTCGGAGCATCATTTCATAAACATAAGAAAAGTAGATAGGATGGTTGCCAAGAGAGAGAGAAAAAAGAAAAAGTTGAGAGGGAGAGAGAGATAGAGGGAGAGAGAGGAGAGAAGTGGAAAGGGTGAATGAGACAAACAAGCGCACCTATATCTCCTGCCTGAATGGATGGATGAAATATGCATATGACATTTACTTCAAGACTTTGGGAGACATGGATCAAATCACTGCACCCTTATCACAAACACTTCAAAAACCATGAATTGGAAACATTATGCAGCTGAAGGCCAAAGGTCATGAGCTCTCAATGCACAGGAAATCAGAGCTTTGAGCGTCTATGTAAATATATTCACTTACTGTAGACCATGCACTAAAGAGTCCTATTTTTCCCAACCTCCTTCTCACACTCACATGTGTGTGCATGTTTGTGTGTATCGAAAAGTGTGTGTGTCTGCGTTCGCAGCACAACACACATGTATGTGATATTTTCTTTTCTTGCCATGGATAAGAAATACCATTGTATCAAACTGTGCTTATGGAGCAAATATGTCTGATTGTGTGTTCTCTCTTCTCTCTGTCTCTGCCATGTAACATGGCTACTAGTACTAGGTTGGTGCTGAACACCATTCCTTATGTACAAGCCTTATTCTTTTTTTTTTTTCTTCTTCTTCTTTCTTTTTGCATAGACAAACAATAGACCATCATGTATTCTATCACTGTCTGTAACTGCAGAGGGGAAACAGGCCCATAAAAAGAATGCTGTTTGAGGAAATAGTCAACAAAAATGAGAACTCACATTTATTTCTGCTTTGTATTTTGCAACAAGCCACTTCACACACATAAGGTGTGGGAGCGCATGGCAGAGTTTGCAACAGCTTCAAATGTGCCGCTCTGTAAATCTTTCGCTGATAACAATTGTGTTTGTTTGTCTTTACAAAATCTCCTCGAGGTATGCAGGAATAAACATGAAGAATGTGACTGCGTGCATGGCCACATACATGACGAAAATAACAGTAGTTTGGGCATGCAGCCACTATGTGTCAGGAGTGTTGTCATCTTAAATTCTGAGCAAAGTTTTAAAAATCAAAACAATCTTTCTACGACAAATGGAAGCGGAGGAAGAACTTTGAATCTCAGCTGCATTGCCTCAAACTTGTAGTCAAAAGAAGACAGAAAGAAAGAAAAAAAGATTCCAATTCCCAAACCAGAAATGTTCGAGTGCATTTTAATTTCATGAATTTTGCAAGAGCCAAAATATGTGAAATTAAAATTCACACGAAAGTTCTAGTCTACACTACATGCACTGAATGCCAGTAGCAATTCTCGAAAATTTTATGCTGCAGAAAAGGCCTTCGTCTCAAATTTGCGAAAATTTCACTTTGTGAAAATATCTTACTTTACGAGCTAGGTAGAAGTATTTCCATTTTCCGACATGCTTTGAACTTGGACTATTCCTACAAACCACTGATACAACTTTCAACAAGAAAACAACACAATGCATTGTCTATTTGGAGTGTTTGCTGAACCTGTTACTTTACATTTGATTAAACACAATCTAGAATAGAAGCCATAGTTGGTTGACATACTTTCCAGCTACAAATAAGTAGATCAGCTAAGAGCTTATAAGGACCATGAACTCTGAATATAAATATACATTGTTGATGGGACATAAATGTGTTGCGATGAAGATTTTCACTTCAATTAAAAAGTGATGTTTTAGAAATGTGAATATCATACTTTCTGTCTCGAGGCCATATCTATCAAAATTATATGAATACACATTACATGGTTTTCCTCTAGATTTGGCTCAATTACACAGAAGATGGAGGCCTACTTGACCATTTCTGGTCACTGAAGTATTTTACCTACACTGTATGTAATTAATAGCATGCCTACAAATGTGCATGTATGAAATAACACAAAAACACTGTACAAAAATTGTTCCTTATTATCAAAATTCGAATACAACATATCTGTACATGTTGTCTCTTCCAAACTTGCAAAATCTCTGTTTCCTCTGCTATCTCTGTTGTGCATTTTTCTTATCTGCATAGGAATCATATAACATGGACAACTGCACATTTCATAGAGAAAACCAAGGTGATGATTGAAGAGTGAGAAATTCTGAGGCATCTTGCAACAATTTTTATTCAACGTACCGTCTTCGGGTCCATTTCCCTCTATCTCTCTCTCATTCTCTTCCACATAGCTGTCAGTAATACCTCCAAATTGGGATGATTCATCATGCAAGTTATTAGGCCAATTCAATGCTGGCTTACCCCCCCCCCCCCCTCCTTCTCTCTCCCTTTCCTGAGATTGTGCTTGTATACATGTTCTCTGCAGATCTACGTGCATCCACTGAGCAAGTAGTGACTACACACAGTCCAACATCACAGGCCACTGTATGTAACGCCGCTGTTCCACACATATTGGCACATGTGGTATATGCAGTACTTGCACATGTCCGATCCATGCATTTGTGAATGTTGTTCTTGTTTTATTTTTCTCTCATTCTGTGTGTTGCTCTATTCACTTGTCTCCCTTTAAAGTCTGGTTCATGAAAAAAAAAAATATCCCAACACATGGAATATGGCACTGATGATGCTGCATCTTTGCAGTCATGAAGAAATTTCAGCAAAAAAGTATAGAAGTAAAGGGCAAAAGAACATGCGATAAGTTTCCGATTTGCATTTGGTGTTTGATAAGAGGAGTAATGCCACCATGCTCATGAGCACTTGGGTCTGTGTGGGAAGGGCTGCTTCACTGTCCTACTCCTGATCATGTGTAATGGAGCTGGCTGTGGCTCGCTCTTCCAAACTCATCATCAATTCATTCATGTTCATCAATTATGATAGAGATGAATATATCTGCTGGTACACACGGCAGTCTGTTAGGGGAGAGGGGGGTAAAGAATTCTGCATGTACTGTATTGGGAACCACACCAGCATTTAATCAATTCTCAATTGAAAATGGCTCGTTGTCATATTTTATCCCAGCTCCTCTCCCTGCAACTCTCCCTCTCTCTTCATAACAAGCTGCCTCTACACACACCACATGCTTTCTTTTCCTCTATGTGTGTGTGTGTGTGTGTGTGCTACATTGTGCATTATTTGTAATATCTCTTCCCATATATGACTACAAACAACATACATAGGACATATAGATACTCTACATTTTAGCCAACAATATTACAAAACTTTGTACAGAAAAATGAAAAATGGTGGCTTTTGAAATGATATCCAACTCATGAACCATATCATGAGAATTATAAATACTGTATATGCCGTATATTTAGCAAGCCTAATTCTTCGCGAATCAGGACTTCGTGACAAATTTTTGAGGCATTAAATTCACTATTGTGGGGTACAGTACTGAACAGAGAAGTGCATGCATGCATGTCACATTCATGTTGGGATCAGAGTTAATATCTGTGCGTGTTTTTAAATTCGCGAACATCATCTGATTCACGAAATTTGCAAAAATAAAAACCTCACGAAATATTCTGCATATACAGTATTAAATTTCCACAAAAAAAAAGAGAAAGTTTATGATCTTGTGGTGCTTCAATTCAATTGTGGGAGTCTTCTGACTTCTCTGACAGACTATAAAGTTGATCATACACTACATATAGTGTGCCTTTATAAGCTATGCTATCTAGGACAACTCAATAAGAAACCGTCATTAAAAATTCAGGTCATTAACAACTGATTGAACCAGAAAGAAGCTCATCCTATACAAAAGACTAAAAAAAATACAGTAGGTGCAGCAGTAGAATATTGTAACTGCATGCTGATCAGTATAACCTACAACTGTCCCTTTACTTTAGCAATAATATGGTACATTGTATATATGTCTTCCTGGGGCAATGTTATCATAAGTTATGTACTGCAAACAGTAGATTCAAACTATAGTGGACTGGAAAATATTATCTCCCGCAGAAATATTTGGAGGGGAACAAGCATGGGATGGCTTGCTTTGGGCAAAGTACTTTAAAATCTTGTTGTGCCATGTACAACTGCATTTTGGAAGTCTGTTCAAACACATGTTTTTTAAATGGAACGTATGACTTGCTACTTTCTTTACAAAAAAAAACAAACAAAAACCAACAACTTAATAATTGAAACAAATTATACTTTTGATTTACATGCCTAAATTTTTCACTCTAACTTTACTTTAATGTGATATTACTTATTGATTTGCAAACTGCATTTTGATGTCTTCTTTGCTGTGGGCTAAAAAATGCTATGTCTGTTATAAACTTTATCTTGAACAAAGACCTTACTACATGGTATTTGTGGGCAGTTTGAAAAAAAAAAGAAAAAAAAGATGTAATCTGGGTCTGCAATATCTGTGGCAATGAGTCAGGTGGAATTTTGTTTTGTTTTGTTTTGTTTTGTGTTTGTTTTTTTTTCAAATACCAACTTTCACCTTAATACTGCCATTTTTCACTGGCAGTGTGAACGACCTTACAGAAGTTTCATTCGGCTATTGAAACTGATACTATAGCAACAGCAGCAATTAGGATAATTACACACCAGCAAACGGAAAACCGTATCATATTTCTGTGCTGTGGGCCTAATGCTCTTTTTAGAATGTTGTGCACTACATGATGCAAATGAATTAATTAGAGCCAAAATAAGCTATGAGGAATAACTAACTAGAATTCTAGAATTGTCAGAAGTGACACAAAATAACTACAATAAAGCTTGATAAGATCATGTGATGGGGGATTATGGCACATGAAATTTTAAACAGTAGCCTCACGGTGGTGCAACAATGATGCTTATGATTTGAACAATGCTATTTAATCTACTTTACTATTCAAGGTATAATGGCATACAGCTTTCCTTCTAAACATCTGCGGAGGAAGAATGATTTGTACACAGCTAAGAAATGACAAATGATACAAGATTTGATGCACATGTTGCTGATATACTCAATATACCTGTGGAAAAGTCAAAGAGTAAAAGTGCTGAATGCAACTGTTAGCACTACATATATACATTGCAATCATCACCTTGTGACACACACAGGCCGAGTAGAGCAAGCTTCCTTACTCTTCTCTCTATCATTCCTCCCTTTCTTGTTCTTTTTCTTCTTTCTTCTTTTCTTACTTCTATTGTGGTCACCTACAGGCAGGGGGGAGCAGCTTATGAGGATTCTCAGGATTAGAGCTCTTGGTCTCTCACGATGACATTACCCACAACTTATTAGACTAATTCCAAATTCTTCCAATGAATCCTGCTGATATGAGAACAGAGGCAAGGCAGGGCAGTAAGTCTGAGTGTGCATGTGTGTGTTTGTGCGAATCTTGGTACATGTATATGTATGGGTGAATGTGTGCGAAGGTGGGTGTGGAGCTCCATGACAAAGATTTATTCAACTGAAACTTCTTGCTTAAAGTAGATCTCCAGTTCTTTCATGACGGCAAATTGTAGGGAAAGTCCATGGCCAAAGATTTTCTTTTTCTCTGCCCGACAATTTGTAATGACCTATTGTTATGTTTTGCTTTTATTTGGTAAAGTCAGCCACAGACTTAATTTCACACAATTCACTTTCAGACACAATCTCATTCAATGATTCACATCTATACCATCACAATTCTTATGACCAATAATACTTGAAAAGAATCAATTCAAAAGAAGAAACATTAATAGCATTTAGTTGAGATGATGGTAACCTAAGAGTTTTCTATGACAACTTCTACTTTACTGGTAATTATCTTATTTCATCATCTCATGCTGAGCAAAAATATCAACAACAACAAAAAAGTGACAGAAAACTCAGAGATGGAAACATGCTACAGCATAGTGAATACCTCCAAGAAATTAAATGAAAATTGTTATAAAACATTCAGAAAAGCACAAAAGAACATGAGAAGACATGAGAACACATCAATCACATCATAATAATCAAGTTGTTCAGGATGTATACAAAAACTAATGTTACTCGTACCATTCTCACAGCCAGGCAAAGAAATAAACAACAGACAAGCAAATGAGAAGTACATGAATAGATGAGATTAGCTTTGAATATTATTTTCAAACATCCAATGACAGATTATTGATAAACACTAACCTCCATGCATTGTCCGGGGAACAGACGGCTGATTGGCTTGGGCCGTTAACGTATTGTACATTAATCTATCTGTAATTGCAAACAAAGGAAAGACACACACCATGATGTGCAGATTTATACTGAATTACCATTGTCGAAATCTTGTCACAAGCATACTCTAGAAAATGTTTACGACAGCAAGCAACAGGATGTTAGAGAATGTACCTAAATGAGAATGCTATTATCACACCAATGAAACTAAGGCATCACATTTGTAGAAGTTGAAATGAATTTTGAAACAATAATAACCAGTGTCATGGCCATTCATCTCAAATGGAAAACATTCAATACTGCAAATGAGTTACCACATTCACATGATACTGAGTGCATAGTATTCCTTCTACATACACAAAATGTCACTTATTCTATATTTGACGAAATGGTGATTTTTTTCACCAGAGATTCTGCTATACATTGCAGTCACACTGTGCCTGTAAAGTTTCTATGCCATGCTCAGTCATTCAAAATACATACATAACATGAATTTATAATGGTAAGAAAGGCCCAAAGGAAATGACCTAAATTGTGCAAGTGATTACAATCTCTTCATTTAATTAATTTCTTGATAACCTTTATATTTTCTTTCGTTGTGTGTGCACTGCATGTCAGTGGTATACATAAGTACTTAAATTCTTTTCATGGAAATTCTGTCATGTTGTCATAAGGTATCTCTTTAATATATATGAAATTTCAGAAAAAAAAAATAGTAATTGCTATCTTTAGATTGCAATACCTCCCACATGTCGAGGACACAACAACAAATGCAAATATGTCTACATATATATATATTGACTGAGCAGAGATATTCATGGCTTGATAACAAGTCTTCTTCTTTGTGACTGCTCACTGGACAAGGTTTTCAACTCAACTGCATAAATATGGGGGTGAGTTTGCAAACATGAAAGAAGTGGTTGGTGTGGAAAACAAGCATACACAGCACACATAATAGCAATGAGAAAATGTGCATCATGCAACTTTAATAGAAGGCACTCAGGGTGTTGGAGTCTACTGGAAGATTCACAAAACAAAACTTGTAGTTGTGGCAATATCGATCATTCAAACATGAGGCCAGCCAATCAGTAGTTTTTGCACTTTTGCGTACATTTGTACCTACCTACACGTGGCCTACCCTATTGCTTGTTCTCACTAACAGTTCAATATGACTGGTAAATATGATTTGAAGGGTCCATGCAGTATAGCACAAAACGGTACCAGCTGGTATTAGCAGCAACACAAATTTGCAACTTGATGTGTCTTCATCTTTTTGTAATTTTTATCTGATATTCAGTCGGGTCTAATATCAATCTTGCTTCCTTAAAAAAAAAACCACAAGGATTTCATTCTCTCTCTCCTAAAAAAAAAATAATAAATAGAAATAAAAAAGAAAAGATGGTGTTTCAATTCTTTTTTTTAATACTCTTTTCTCAACTTTTTTCCCCCAATGACCACATAATGCCACAGTCTGGCCATTAGTCTATTTTTATTTTCCTTTTACTTCATCTACTTCATGTATTATTATTATTATTTCATGTTACTTCATGTATTATTATTATTATTATTATTATCTACAATGTAGTAATTCTATCTGAAACATATTATCTAGACTCATACTGTCATTTTACCTTTTTTGTTGTTTGTTTTTCTGAATTTTGCAACTTGATATGGCTTGAAGATATGATGGTCAAGAGACAGACCCTGTATCACATAAACATGAGGCCAATGTGCACAATCCCAATCACTGTCTATTCCTTGGCCTGCCTTTCTGACAAAATTCCCAGATGCAAGTAATCATGAATTTGTTAAATGTAGTCTTTTCATATAATGATCAACCAAAGTCTCCCTCTGAATAATGAAATTCCATTTCTATCTGTTGTGATTTTGCTTCTGGAATGCCACTGAAACCTGAAACAATGAAAATATCTTAACATTTTTTTACAGGCTGTGAATGGAATGTGATGAAAGAATCATTATTTCAGCATCCCCGCTTTCTCGTATATATTTCTTATTCTAAGCTACATAAATGCTAAACTCAAATGCCTTCACTCAGAATTGCAATTCAAGGACTTTTTTTTTTTTTTGGGGGGGGGGAGCATAAAGAGAAATCTAGCAGGAATATCACAATGATACATGTACGTGATTGCATTGAATGCAACTGTCCATGCTTGCATCCTGTCTTTTCTTAAACATACCTATTGTCATACACCATAGCTCCAGTAACAATGGATTCCATTTTTTCCCTCCACATCTTTTCAATAACAATTTGGGAACCTTACTGTGATGGAATTCAACGGAACCAAAGGATAATCATCCATCCATGAATTTGTATGAGTTTCACTGTTTCACAAAAAGTGGAAGCTGTTCTGTGTACAATACACATTAATGTTTTACGGTGCACAGGCTGTAAAATTTGCTTCAGTACAGCAGTCTGCAACTTAAATTTCATCATCACATAAACAGACATAAAAGGCCCTTTTAACTCTTAAAAATCCTCATTGTTATGCAAAATATTCTCTGAAGTGTCAAATGTCATGTGAAATGTACAAAATATATCTCTTTTTTTTTTGGGGGGGGGGGGTATATGGATCACCCTCTCTCGTTTCTATCATTTACCCTCTTTATCAAGATTGATACAATTTTCACTGATCATGTCATGATGAAAACATCAGGATAGCAAGAAACATGGCTACAAAGGCAAACAAGAGAGACGACTTCAAGTCTCCATAAAAGATAGCTACTCGTCACCCTTAACAACCTCTGTGAAAGGAGCTTAACCAGTTGTTGATCAGAAGTGATGAAAACCTCTTCTGTCTAAAACTAATTTCCTGTATATGGAAATGGTAAATTTTGGTCTATTTTTACAGCAACATTTTTTTCCCCTCCACTGATGATCTCAGCAGCTGTTTGCAATTAAAGCTGACCTATTTTGATACAATGTACATATGTACACAATGCACCCTTACCCCATTCATTTATTTCTGTAAGTATGCTCTCTCGTATGCAAGAATGTATCACCATGTATGCACTGTTATTCTGCAGTTGAAAAGACACACATTTATTTCAAGGAACCAAGCTTATGAAAACCATAGAAGGTAGCATGTTACATTCTTGATGAAAGGAGATTGTCATAGCTTAGGTATGTCTAACTAAAAACCCCATATTAAAAAAAAAAAAAATGGTGAAATCCAAGTGAATGCTGTGTACATGCAAAATTAGAAGAACAGACAAATTTTGGTTTTGACTCTGCAGCCAACTGTCATTCACATTTGCAGTATTATAGAGGGCAAGATGAACACAAGCTTTTTGTCACAAGATATGCTGACATCAGCTCAACATTGTATGCACTGCTATCATTCTCAATTAATGCCATGATGAAAATCTGCCTTCCTTTCAGGATAAGGACTATAAAAAAAAATTCCAGAAAGGTCAATGTCTTGCTCCAGAGGCTTGCGATAAGATTTTCAAGACTGATCTGATGAATAATGCACCATTAAATTTCAAGGGCAACCTTGCAGAGGAAGTATAACAGTTCAAGAGCTTGCAACTTATCTTCCTGCGAATCATGAGGGCCTCAAAGCCCTGACATTGACGTGAAAAGCGCATTTGTGTGTTGCACAATGGTTGTTTGCATGCATTTCGAAATGAAAAGTTCCATGTATAATCGTTGACACACACAACTACTTCTTATATGCAAAGACTAGGCAAACTAGTGCCATACAGTAAAATGGCTTCAATGCTGAAACAATTAAAATACCTTCCAATATTTCAATGTTCATGTCCAAATCCAACTGGATAACTTATGCCCTTTTGCCTACTTGCAGAAGCATGCTTTTACGATGCTTGATCCTGAGAGACATTTTTTTTTCAATGCACAGATTTCAACCTTTAGTCTTGTAACAAACATTCAAGCTCATTCAAGCTTTGTCTTCACTAATGGTTTAAGAGCATATTCTGTCCTAAATGAAAAAAAAAAAAATTGGCGTGTGTATGATAATGAAAGCATCTTTAAGTACTATCTCAATGATATGAAAGTATAGAGTGCATTATAAGGTTTCACTTACTTATATATAAATCTTGATAATATTTACTAAATGAACAAGACTGCAAAGGCATATTGTGGGTGCACACAGAACCAAGGAAACCATGCCAGGTTGACAGTTATGAAATGATATAAGAATTTATGAAAGAGTTACAAGATGCAAGTAAATTGTTTAGGGTAACATAACATGCTGAATAGTCTGTATTTGAGATCTGAAATCACAACAGAAGATGACATGGAAGGGACGGGGATGGGGGGGGGGGGGGGCAGACAGACTCAAGAAGGCACTATAAAAATACTCACGTTGATAATTCTGGTATGCTCCCAGTTGTGATGCCGCATAGTCTCCAACCATGCTATCATGATCTAGGAGGGTACAAGAAAAATTATACAAATCCATCAGATACTGCAAAGAAGAATGCTCCAGCGATGAAAAAAACAGGTTCCCTTCCCTGGCTGTTCTATTTTGGCAAATAGCTTTGGGGAAAAACAATGACAATGCCTACCATCCTATTTAATCATGAATTATTGGAAACATTCCAGGTCATCTCATCTGGATTAGCCCTAGAGTATAAAAATAGGTGAAAAGCAACTGGATGAAGGGGCACCATGCTTTTCCAGTCTTTGTGTTTTCAATGGTTTTTACTAATACATTCTTTCATATACATTCATATCTGGTACGCATATGTCCTTATGGACATGGGAACCCTATATTACAACTGATCTTTTGAGAAGCAAAAGGAAATGTCAAAACTAAAACCAAATATTAATAACATGCTTTCGGTTGCAGACCCAAAATACCATTCATTTACTACATGTAGAAAACCGAAGTCATCTGATATACACAGTGTATTTAGGTGCACAGTCAAGATCACTCTCCCTCTCTCTCCTTTTCCATCTCTCTCATTCGCTCGTTTGCTCCATCTCTCTCTCTCCCTCTCTTCTCTCTCTCGCTCTTTTCATTCATCTGCTATAAGTGTAAGCAGGTGCTCCTACGGTGGTACACAGCTAAGAGAAAAGACTGATGCTCAGTGCAGCGATGCTTAGACCTTGTTCACATTCACACCAAATACAAAAAATAAATGGTAAATCAGAGCAGTACAGCGTAGACAACTAGGCATTACTGACAGAGAGGACAAGATACATCTAGTGCCAGCAATGGATTGTTAACACAAAGATATTTTTTTTTTTTTCATACAAAAAAGCAACATATTTTTTTTTTTAACCATCATTAAATCTTTATCAATCTATGATTAATAAAAGCTGATTGGTCCATTGTATTATCAAAAGAAATCTGAATTGATTCTGGTATTGCCTACAATAAAACAAATCACTGCACTTCCTAAAAGCATAAGCACAAAACAGAAAACAACATTCATATTTTTAATGATAATTGAATGAAATGTGGATCATACTCTTCACCTCATGAAGCTGGATATCAAATTTTATTTTCTGTTTAAAGATAAGTGCTTTGCATGCACTGCACCTTTGGAAGTCATATTTTTCTCTCTTTTTGTATCCCATTCAAATCTTGTTTCTAGAGTGCAGTATGAACACAGTCGGGACTGACTCCCTAGCCAAGCCGCAGCATATTGTATTACACCAGGCTGGGCTTTTTTTCCCCATCTCTCTCCTTGGCAATTCTTTGTGCAAATGTCACAGAGAAAAGGTTAGTTAGCATGAGAAAAGGGTGAATGGCTGCATGAGGAGGAGACGGTGTGAATATGTATTGGCATACACATCTCATTGAGAAGACATCAAAATGTGTTGCATATATCTCAATTCTGATCTAGTTTGGGTGTAGCCTGGTTTAACATCTCTCTCAACGGCAGTAATCTCCCTTTGCATGCCCTCCGAATTTCCAGAAAACAGAAATCTGTATCACAAATTACAAACATTTTCATCATGAGGGGACAAGAAACAATCCACATCAGTCTCCAGATTTTTACATTCTAGCCTTTCTGTGGAGCAAGTAGAGTGATTGCCTTCAGTGGAGAGGAAACCTTATCTTTCAAGAGAATGTCACATTAATCAGCATTTTAAATCCTCTCTTATAATATACCTACATGTACAGCTCTTTTTTTAAAGCTAAATTGGTTTAGTGCTGTAAGACAACTCTTTAAAGTTTGGCTTCTTTGAATACTAGTACATGTTTGTTTCTCATTAGTTTTCCTATGAACATTCAGTGCTGTAAATGTGATCATCACTTGCACAACTGATATTTGTAAATTATCTTTCCCAGAATAAAGAGAAATAATGGAGCCAGAAAAAAGAAAGAAAAGAACAAGGCTATCTACCCTGGTCACATCAAGATAACTCTGGCATACATGTAAGTGTGTACATCACATATCCTTGTGAATGAGACTGATGTAGAGACTAGTGAGGCATGCAGTCACCTCAACATTCACATGAAACTTGTGCATAAAACTTGTGCATGTATAATAGTGTACATGACTGTGTACGGCATCAAGAAACTTGAGTGGTTTGAATCATTTAAATCCCTATAAGCAGGAAGCATCCCATACGATAAGATATTCCCACGGGGTAAATACAATGGATATCTACATGGTCAGTTTATTGTTTTTGTTTGTTTGTTTTTTTGTTTTTTTGAAAAAAAAATTGAATATGCCCATCCAACACAAATGAATTACTTTACATATGTGATCTACCCTACGCAGCCAATAACTATGAACACACACAATTCATTTTCAATGAGCTGCACTTTCAGCAGGCTTAATGAGTCCTTCCTTCTCTATGCCACCTGTCTAAAGGCTCTGATGAGTTATTTTTCAACCCAGATGAAAACGAGGCAAGTGTGGAGAAAAAAAGGCAGTAATGAAGCACAGGGATACATCAGGGGTATGAGATAGATACAGAGAGAGAGAGAGAGAGAGAGAGAGAGAAAGAGGACAAAATTGATATATAGGGAGAAAGATTGCTGCTAGACCCAGAAATATGGGAGTGGGAATAGAACACAGATGAAAATGTGCATTATTCCATGTACATTTAGCAAGAAATAAAACAAAAGGACAACAGTGTAAGAGAAAGAGAGAGAGAGTGTGTGTGTGTGTGTGTGTGTGTGCATGCCTGTGTTGTGCGCAAGTCTGTTTTCCAAGTATGAATCTCTGGTTATATGCAATACTTATTGGAGCTTTTGTCAATGCATGTTCTTTGTGAATATACACGCCATGAGCTGAAGAATATTCAACGTAACAATAAGGTAGACCTCCCCCAGAGAGAAAATACAGTCTTAAAAATGGATTTATAACACAATGTTTTGACAAAATCTTTCAAAAAAAAAAATATCTTGACAAATAGGGTGCAAAGCTAATTTGTTCCATCATTTGTTTTTCTTACTTCCTTTCCTTTTATTTTGAAATCTCATCTTTCCCACCGACATGCACAAAATACAAATGCATTTCTCGGGAGTGGTACTGAATCTCATTCATCTGGAATTGAAATATGAGCATGGCCACATAATCTCTGATTGTGATAAGCAGGCACAGGACAAGCAGTGTCTGTTCTATTGAATTTATGGATGCTATAGGTATTTACAAATTTGGTGCACAGTGAATTGAATTTACTTTTTGCAATGTTTAATTTCTCCCACAGAATGTGGTCAACAGTGTGCATCAAATGTGAACAATTCAAAGGCTGTACTGTATAAAAATACAAAGCATTGGAGAGATATTTAGGTAAGATTTTATATAAAATGAGAAATTGATATGTCCAGCAAAAAAAAATTAAATAAATAAAAATGTTATGTTATGTCACATTTTCAATTTACATATGTACATACACAATGTCAAATAATAAATCAAGTACATCAGGTTTCCTTATAATGGGAGCATTAGTCCATCGAGTAGAGGAAAGAGATTAGTTTGGTCAACAAGACCACATAGGATATCAAAAGCAAGTTAGGGTGATAAGAAAGAATGCTGGAATATGATACAAAAGAGACAAGAGGATACATTTATACAGCCTGTGTGAGGATTCACTCTGGCATATTGCCCTTGCAAATGAAGGCAACAGTTTCTGCATGATAGAAATTTCTAGAGCTTTTCTCTTGAGCATGTTAGGATGAAAGAAAGAGAATGACCCGATCTGTAAAAGCATGAACATGACATTTGTTACATGACAAGTAGTAAATGTCCATTCTTTTGCAAAAAGCGTTCTTACAATGCACTGTTTGTACCAGAGAACAAGTGAAAAGTAATATATGCACATAAATATATGATAAATTTGTGCTTGCAGTAAAGGAACCACAACTCTCACAGCAGTGCCACCAAACTTCTCTAATGAACAAGACACACTTTCTTGGCGTCTTTTTTTTTTTTCTGTGGAAGTAATGTAGTATGTCATACATAAGTAAACTGAGAGAGTAGCATTATTCAAATGAATGAAACTGTGAGTTGAAAATAACATCTTCAGTTTTTAAAAGGTTGGGCATATACATAATATGAAACTAACTTAACTAACTGCTTTCCTGGCTTCAGGGAGGGAAGTTCTTCATATCAAGTCTATGATACAATCTGTGGCCTTATCAGGTCATGAAGTTCATTGACCTTTCCTCCAGACTTTACGCTCACTTCGCCAAGAGATCATGAGCCTAGATTAAAAGGGTCTACTGACTAGATGGATATTCATCCAGATGGATCCTAACAGGTGCTTGATTTGGCCTATAATTACTTGTATGTTTAAAGCAACTGACAAGTGTTGTGGCTCTTCCACAGATAATCATACCCTAATAGGCAATATTTGCACATGTTCACATACAGAGTACACCAGGTTATATTCTTTGTATCTTTACAGAATGCAAGATAAAAGGAATCTCTATCAGGAAATGACAGAATCATAAGAAATTTGGGGGTAAATGGAGTAAGGGAGTTGCATGCAATATGAAATCCTTCAGTATACCCTGTTGTTTTTAACTGAAGAATAACTCCACATTCTTTTGGGAAAGGATTCATATTCAAAGAGTTCACAATCCTTTTGATATTCATCTCTGCCACACAAGAAATAATATTGGGTGTTCATTTATGCTTATCAAAAGAGTTTTCTGTTGTAACATTTTGTTTGTACTGACAACTGCATGTCCAGATGCTAAAGGGGAATTTACCCACAAAATATGATTGCACATAAATGGATTCAGTGAATGCAGAAATATTATCAGAACACATCAGTGAAGTCTGAGAAAAATCAGACAATCCATTCAAAAAGTTAATGAATCTTATACAATTTTGGTTAAATCGATGTGCCGTCACCCCTGAACGAGAAGGCTAAAAAATACATGTACAAGAAAATTCTGAAATTGAATTTCGTTCATGAAAAATTTACATTCCCTAGACATGTTACTGACTTGTGTAGTATTACTGCCCCTGCCTTCTGAATGAGGTAAGTCATGAGCTCTTTCATTATGATATAAAAATAAGATTACGTGGGATTCTATTCACATTTTCCTTTGAATGTTTTCCTACTGTGACATCACATATTTTGTAGCCTTCTTATCTGGCAATCATGATTTGTATGTTTTTAACCAAAACTATGAAAATTAACAACTTTTGACAGAGTGTCCAATTTTCCTCAAACTTTACTGATGTGTTGTAACATTTCTGTATATACTGAATTCACATCTAAATCTGGGGTAAAATTCTCCCTTCATCACATTGGTTACACAATGAAATACCTGATCTTTCACACAAAACCTACCAAATAATCATGTGAACTTCTCAATGCTTCAAACTGGTTGAATACACAACATGCTCTATACTAATCTCATTGAAAGATGAATGCTTCATTTATTGCCCAAACATATGCTATCTCAGAAAAGCAATACAAAAAAAAAAAAAAAAGTTTCCTCATTGTATCTTTGTCGAAGACAGTTTGGTGCAGAAGTGCATAACAGTGTTAAGTGAGTGGAGTTACCACACCCATGGTACATTTACATTCTTATAAGTGACTAGCTTGCAGGATTTGCCAATATCAATGCCAAAATCAGGCTTGGATATGGTGTGTGTGTGTGTGTGTGTGTGTGTGTGTGTGTGTGTTTGTGTATAAGTGCATAAATCTGGGATGTCTAGGTTGAGTTACCTAACGTTTTGCACAAACACATGTGCCAAAATTGGTCATATTCACATGCATTAACTTTTCAGTGCACCTTTTTCACCCAAGCATTTTCAACCCAGCGTCACAATTCAATGGGCTCAACAGAGCGAATCCATGCAATAACTCATTATGCCTGCATTCGAAATATGCAACTTTTAATCTACTTTTTCCTAAGAATACAATGTTATTCATACACTTGAACAGTCTGGGAAACACAATGACTTTTCCAAAGATAAATGCTTGAAACTAACGGGTCAGTCAAATAGAAGTGTGCATTATTCCAAATCAAAGTGGCAAATGTGCATGTGGTACACATCTTCAAATTTCCATCCATGCCAACGTATTAACATGCAGATTGCCAATTGGATGCAATGTGCCGGCTGCTGTGTTGCATTTCACAAATTTAGACGCAGCGTCTCCCCACAGGAGAGGCTCACGATACATGAGCTGGAGGCCAATCGTGTCATGTTTTAAAGCAGCACCTATTGCCATGTAGTTAATTGCCATTGAAAGAAATGTGGAAAATACAGGTTATTAGAAATTTGCCCAGCATAATCCACATTGCAATATGCCGTGTGTTAGTTGCCTTTCCACCAGATAGGAATTACAAAATTACAGCCAAATAGTGTTTTGCTTATAATGCCAGAAACAAAAATGGAGAAAAAAAAATATAAGCAAAGAACCAGCGCTTGTATGCAGAGAAGTAGATAGTCTGACAATGTTAAAAATCTATTTAAGGGTTAAAATGGGCATCAGAAGAATGCTTTGCTCTTCAGCAAGGCATGTGTGAGAGAAAAGAACTGAGAGGAGATCACATGTATCATTATTTCAAATGCACAATTATTCAGTATCACTTCTTTAGTCAAAGCTAATAAAGTAGGGTTGCCACATTCATTGTCTAGTCTTGTCTGGAATATAACTTCTGCGACTTCCTTTGGACTCAACTCACAGTCATAAATTGACCGAAGAAAATTTGAGATTCATTTTTTTCTTTCTAAATACTCTTATTGTACGGCTAGTACTTCTGATTCCACAAAGCATTCCTACTGTACATTTCCACAGAGTAGGCTGTAAAGGTGTAGGAAATGAAGAACTTTATGCACATGTATTCAGTGCTATTAGTGAACAGGATACTTCCCTCCATCAGTGTACTGTAAAACGAGGAATGTTCACGTGCATTTTAAATTTGCAAATTTCGTGAGCGCGAAGATTCACGAAATTAAACTGCACGTGAAAGTTCTTTTCTACAGTGTATATGCATTGAATGCCGCAAAAAAAGGCCATCGGCTCCAATTTGCTAAAAATTCATGCCGCGAATATATCATGTTTTACAGTATGTGACAACCCCCTTTGATAAAAAATAAAATAAATAACAAGTGGTTTAAATGTGCAGACTACAGGCCCTATGAAAGAAAAGTAAACCAAATATGACATAGTGGGTGAGTAAAGCAGAAAATTAGGGTGTATAACAGATTTGTAAATGCAGACTTTGTGTCCCAAGATGAAAGAAGTAGAACTCAAATATATAAGAATAGGGGAAATGTGAAAAGAAAACACAATTATATAACAAAAAAATAAAGATCTCACATTGTCGGGCATAACCCAGATCGTTCTGTGGCTGTTGAGGTTTGGACATCCCTACATGGTGACCTAATGATAACAAAAATTAACCAGTGATGAAATGTGGGGAAAAGGCATTAATACATCATTTATTACAGGATAATTTGATCATAGAACATGGAATTTACATTTTACCACAAATGCTGCACACACATTATGTACAACACACCACAAACCTGCAAAAGCCAACTCCATTGACAATCACTGATTCACACACCACTTGAAATTGTGAATCAGTACATCTTTATTGCCTTCATATAACTGAGGAAGATTAATTTCTTGTGACTCAGTGCAAATAAGACAACACATGAGCATATGGTTAAAGGGATGGTACAGTATTGGTGGAGATGAGGATTTGCCTTTTAACTTTTTGTGAGAAAACAAGAAAACAATTATGAAATAGTACAGAGCATACCATTTTAAGAGGAATTCAAAGTTTATTTGATGAAAATCGGGTTTGGCATTACTGAAACATCCAAAAACAAAGTAAAACAAAGCAATCGTAAAAAAGTGTGGGTCCCACACTTATTAGAATTGCTCTGTTTTTGATATCTCAGCCATTTCAAAGCCAATTTTCATCAAATAAACGTTGAATTCCTCATGGAATTGCATGCTCTTCCATATTTCATAAGAGGTTTCTCATTATCTCACCAAAAAATTTTAGAAATCTGATATTAGGTCTCAACCAAAACTATACGATCCCTTTAACAATAAAACAAATAACACTGACACTAAAGGATTAATTCTTGCATACAGAGTTCTTGACTTTGCAATGTCATCTTATAGCAATGTGCAATAATTGAACGCACAAGAAGACAAACTTTGATACATGCCAATCATAGTTACGGATTGAATGTTTGACAGATGGGTATGACATGACATAAATGGGAGAATACACACAAGTGAAAAGGGCAATTCATTTTCTTCATACTGACAGGTTGTTCTGTCATTTACTACTGCAATTTCTTTACATGAGAATATATTCCTTTCTCATTGTTCAGTGTGATTCATGCTCAGCATACTGGTCTTGCACTAGAGAAGGAAAACAGTACACATGTACTGTAGGCACAGAATACAGCATGAGTAATATCAAGTTAATATGATGATAAATTGGCAAGCTCTGCACACACAGCTGCAGATATCACAATCATATGTGCATCATGCACAATGGAGGATGTAAGAACATGTGTATGCACACACTGCAGTTATATACAAGGGAACAGCTTTCTAGTTCACAATACATGTATCTCTCTGGAAGAGTTAATGAGAATGCGTAATATCTGGCATCATTCAACCTGTCGGAGCAACAACAAAAAACAAAGCAACAACAGCATCTACACTGGCAGATCTGCACATGTACATGTAGTGCAGACTGATTGAAGGCTTGCTGTGTCGAGATTGAAGAATCAGAATGACATGCACTCGCGTACATACAGGTACACTTTGCATACACACATGCACAGCAATAATTTATGAAGACTGAATGAGCATACTAGGCCGAGCACATGAACATAAATTGTGTGCTTGAGCACACTTGTAAAACTTGTACTGAGAAAATTGCAGTGGCATAAACTTCTATTTGAAATGATTTTAAGAATGTTGAGCCTTCATTCTGCCACATTTCTTAAGTAGTTTGTATAGCCAGTAATGATGTACTGTACACTGTGCAAGTTGTGTGTGCATGACAGTTAAAAAGAGAATGGGACAATGCAGATTAAACATGACATTTCTTCCAAGTACTTCTTCATCAACAATATTTAAAACAAAATGATTTTACAGAGAAGCCTGAATTTTTCATCCAAACTACATTTTAAAGGCTGATGCACAGTGAAAATGAAGTTTATATCTGAATATGACAATCATATAAAATGTTCTGATTTTCAAATAGTTTCATAATAAACTAGAGAAGCATTCTGAGAGCACAGACCTCCACCAAGCAGTTCATTTCCACAACTGATCTTGTTCTTCCATAGAGATCAGTGATTGCCACCCATTTCAATATGCATGCTGAAAATCGCCCGATTTCTCAATATAGAAGCCTTTTCATATGCCATCAACTTCCAACTTCGGGCTGCACGGCGCGCCCGGCCCTAGTAGAAACTAGAGCAAGCATTTTAGTGCACGTATGCAAACCTAAAAAAAAAAATGTACAGCTTGAACTCCCAAGTTCATTGACCCTACCTGCCAAAATATTGAAAATCCTTAATCTTAATGTAATCCATAAAATTACTGGATCACTTTCAAAATTTAATTATATGTTCCTCGTGCCATTCTCAACCTTTTCTGTAAGTTTCATCCAAATCCGTTAACAACATTTTGAGCTGTTTTGCACACAGACAAACAAACCATTGAACAAACAAACCAATGCCGATGAAAACATTTAACCTCCTCCCTTGGCAGAGGTAATTAAAAGCATTTGTCATTACTTACCCAGACAAAAAAAAAAACAACAACAACAACAAAAAACAAACACCGTTTTACCTGTATGTGTGTTAGTTCCATCATTATGAGAGCCCACACAATCTATTCATTTGCAACTTACAAACATATACGCCGGAATTCACAAAGGTGGTTTAAATTTAGACCATAAATACATATGATTGACAGACTGCGTATGCCAGCAGACGTCCTGTAACACAAACGCATTGATACATGCATGTCACAGGTACGCCTATATCACTCTTATTTTAGTCCACACTCTAAGTTTAAACCACTTTTGTGAATTTGGACCATGGTGTCTATAATTGTTCATAATTCTATGTGCTTTTATCACTCACTATTTCTTGGTGCTTCTTATATTTTTTTCCACTTCCACCCACCAAAAACATAACTTAACTCTTCATGTGCCATAGTAGAAAGCCCCTGTGTGCCACATTATTCTGAGACACCAACCTTGTCATGCTTTGAGAAAACATTCTGTTTTTCAAATCTATGTTACTTCTACAGATTTCTTTTAAGCTGGATGTATACTGATTAAGTTGTAGAGAAAATGCCAAGCTTTGCTTTGATGTAAATTGTATGACAAATCTATGATTGTTTTTCTTTCAAATGACTAGTAACTAAATTACTGTAAAGGCATGACTTCTGCACACAGAACAGTGACAGAAACTTAGAATTTACACGCAAATCCAGGACGTAACATCACTTGTTAGTCAATCACCACATAAAATGCAAGCTATATAAGTGAGAGGAACGGAAGCGCGAGAAACGTTTTCATTGTACTACAGCATTTGGTGATTTATCGCTCGTTTTTGGCGGGTTTGTGCATTTGAGCAGAATATGCGAAGTTGGCATGCCATCAACTGAGTCGGACGTGCGAACGTGGCACATAAAGAGTTAAGGAAATCAAGTTACATCTTGCATGAAAAACAAGTAAACAAAAACAACAAACAAAAATCGTCAGTCAGAATGTCAAAGACAAACAAACAAACTATCAAACAAACAGGTGTATTCCATCTCAGTCATCTTGAATATTGAGGATGACAGACATTTGTCATTTTTTTTCCCCAAGCAGGAGTTGTAGGCCCAAGGCAAGTGGGCATGTACATTTGTAGGTTTGTAGCATCTTGCTATTGAAAAAAAAAATCCCTAAAGAACTAGACAATAACAAAATATAGGGCAATCTCATTGCAAAGGACCCCTAAAATGTACTGTAGGTGCCTACAGCATTACCAATATTATCAGAAATCATACACTAGCATTTTTCTGAATGGTACCAAAAGATCCATTTCAACCAAATATGTGTAACAGCTGCCATGACTAAATGCTGTAAAAGCCACTGAACTGCACTTTAATCTTCTACCTACTCAATGAACCAAGCTGCTAAAATCTTAAGTTACTGGAATTGTTTTATCATAATGACTGTCAGATGCTATGAAGTACATTTGTACTTTGGCTTGATTCAACAGCATACCGACAGGTATCACATCATAATGACATCTTGACAGTGTCCTTTCCACTCCTACACTGTACATTCAGATGCTCAACTCTCCCACTTTCAGCAGGAGATCTCCCACTTTGGGACCTTTTTCTCCAAATCTCCCACTCTCAGCTGTGTTTCCCACTTAGGATGCATTTTCTCCAGCTTGGAACTTAGCCTTTTCCTGCCAAACACTAATTTTGTAAGTAACATGTTCAAAATTAAGGCTACAATAGGACCAGGGAACACTAACAAAAATGTATAACCTGAGAGCTTTCAGGGCTCTGAATCAGGCCCTGGACCCAGGCTGCAAGGGACATTGTGCCTTGAACTTGTGATGTGCACTACCACCATGCAATGTCGTGCACATGGCGTTATCAGAGTCTCCACTTTGCTAGTGGGGTCAAGCAGGAGAATATCCCGTTTAAGAGGTGCTGGAGGTTAGAGTGTCTAGTTTAGTTGATTAGTGTACACCCTTAAATTCAGCCAGGAGAACTACAGCTCAAAGAATCAAAATCCAAAATTTAAATCCAAAAAGATAATGCCCAGTGCTACCTGTGGACACTACATGTAATGTGCTTTCATTTTTTGCTTTACATTCAGTACTTGTATACAATAAACCTGACACAAAACACAACTAGAAATGTCGCTTTGGCGACTGGTATGCCTCCGCCATAATGCATGATTTTCCCAATAGGTCTAGGTAGTACATGTGGACACTGTGTGATTACATTTTCACAAAATTGGCAAAATATTGGAATGACAAGTTTGTCACAAATGTGTTGAATGTTCACCTTCCTTGACGTAGGTTTAATTGGATGAATAAGAGAGTATGTATCTAGGGATTTAAGGACTTTAACTTGACTTTGACCCATTCATACATTTAGGCATTGAGTAATTTTCAAGGTACAGGTGTGGAGAAAAAGTGCAATTTCTGAATTGAATAGTAAATTGTTACCATTTTCATCTGGCCCTTGACCCTAAAATTCATAAGATAATTACTTTCAGGTAGAACATGCATAATGTACTAAGTTTCAAGGTAACTTGAGCCACTTCCGAGATATGGAGGAAAAAGTTAGTTCAGCACTTTCACTTGATCTTTGACCTTTTGACCTTTGAGGCAAAAAGAGAAAAAAAAAAACTTTCCAGAGAATTTCTATTAGGTTACACACGCATACACCAAGTGTAAAAAATAACCCTGCTGGCATTGCATAAATATGAGGGTAATAGTAAAATTTTGAAGTCTTGCACTGGACCTTTGACCCCTGACCTTTGACCCCATGAACCCTACATTCTCTAGATAATCACTTCCAGTCAGTACATGTATATACTATGTTCCATGAAGATACCTTGAACAATTTTCCAAGGTACGGAGAAAAAAAAGAAGTTTTAATATTTTTACTTGACCTTTTGACCTTTGACCTTTGACCTCATGACCCAAACTTTCACCAGAGAATCTTAATTGGGTAATACATGTATACACTAAGTTTCAATAAAATATCTTCAGGCATTCAATAGATATGGTGGAAATAGTGAAATTTTATGTATTTGACCCTGACCTTTTGACCTTTGACCTTTGACCTCATGACCCAAACTTTCACCAGAGAATCTTAATTGGGTAATACATGTGTACACTAAGTTTCAAGAAAATATCTTTAGGCATTCAATAGATATGGTGGAAATAGTGAAATTTTATGTATTTGACCTTGACCTTTTGACCTTTGACCTTGAGCATGTGCACCCAAAAGTTGATAGGCACAACTTCACCCCCTAATACACATACATGCCAAGTTTCATTAGGATACCTCAACAGGTTTCGATAGTTACCTTGTCCACAAAATTCATTACGGACGGACGGAAGGACGGACGGACGGACGGACGGACGGACGGACAACCCGAAAACATAATGCCTCCGGCACCACTTCGTGGCAGAGGCATAAAAATTCTCAGTTGATGTGGTGATACTCTCATCATTGTCTCTACTATTGTTCTGCTGCCTGTGATTCTCTTATTCGTGGTGTGTGAAATGCAATGTACCATTAATTCTTCTTCATATTTTGCAAATCTTGATGCAAGACAATTCCATGTATGGTTAAATTTAGTTTAGAAATAGGTATCGTTATTTTCTAGGAAGAAGGGTAAGCAATCTCCTACTTTGAAGATGAAAAATGCATTAAATTTATGTCAAGAAGCAATATTTCAGCATGTTGTCTATTTTGCAAATATCACTTGACTTGCATCATCCTTTCAAACAAAGCCTGAGAAAAATATACAACAGAGTCATCACATGAATTTCCTAGCAATGACTCATGAGATGGCACGTTATATGCAGCAAGCATATATGCAGGAATTTAAAATTAACTCAGAATTGTACTCAAATCAGTTGAAATACGTAAAATGCAACTTAAGAAGAATGGCAGATCAGGCTATAACATTCATGCTGTTTTCCTAATCAAGACGTGCCGTTTCAGCATTAATCTAATCTACAAATGATGAGTTTAAGTGTGGCGTACAAAATCTTAAAGATCTTACTGAATAGTAGAAATTTCTTCTTTATTTCAAAGCTTACCATAATGGTTAAGAGCTTATATTTGCTGCTTAACAGCCCCATCTTTCTTGAGTCTATCAAATAACTACAACACACTGCTTCAGAGGGTCCTGGGATATTAGACTTCATCTTTTTCTTTTCTTTTTTTTTCTTACAGGAAAAAAATCCCATTAAACTCTTTGGTACTGTTTTCACACAAACAACTGTCGTTCACATCTGAAGTACAGCACGTACAGAAATAACTGTCACTTAAAAAAAAAAAAAAAAAAAAAAAAATTGTAGAGGAATTGTGTTGAATGCATAGATACACGTCAGAATTTGGCCACATCATTGAAATCGAGTCACACAGCATACGTGTACGTCTATAATGCAATCTGCAACTTCTAAAACTGAAGCTCTGTGACTTAGTGGGACCACGGAGGTAAAAACATACCTCCTTGGTCTGACTACACATGGGCCCCGACAACACAACCTCATAATTCTTGGAATACACCATAACCAATGAGCACAACACCATGAAGAGCCTTGTCACAGATTCACTATGGGATAGCTTGGTAGCAACGTCCTTCTGGTTGTCTAGTGTGCATCCTCATACACATACACTGTACCATGCAATAAGATCAATGTACGCATTTCGGTCATTGCTACTCTTTTCCCCAAACCTGAATTTGGTCGAAAAGAATCGGCATGTTTTTCAATTTGCACAATTTGCAGCCATTAGTCATTATTCTTCGTGGCAAAGCCGCAATGTGCTGGTCATACAACAATACGGAAGAAAACGTAAAAAAAAAAATACCCTTGGATGAAAGCTCTACACTGTGCGCTGCAAGGAAGAAGTTGCTTCGAGATCACCAGATGATAACCTTCGTCACTTTAGGAAATTCCCCGTCTCTTGTCATCAGACGGTAACTTTCGTCATTTTGGTAAATTCTTGGTCTCTCAGGAGTCCATTCACAATCAAGAGCCAAACATTTAACTAGAAATGTCGCTATGGTGACTGGTATGCCTCTGCCATATCGCATGGTTCTCCCAAGATGGCGAGAATACATCTTGACAATGTGGAGACAACTGTTTCACATGATTGGCAAAATATTGAAATGACCTGTTTGTCACAAATGTGTTGAGTGTTTACTTTCCTTAACCAGTTTTCATATGGATGGATGACTAAATTGTTTAAGAGAGCAGGTATTTGGGAATTTTAGCATTTTCACTTCACCTTTCACCCACAGCCCACAATTCTTCAAATCATTCAAAACTATTCATATAAATGCTTTTTTGGGGGGATCAAAATATGGGGAAAAATTGTGACATTTGTCACAAAATAGCTCACTTTTGACACACATTAAAGGGATGGTACAGTATTGGTGGAGATGAGAATTGGGTTTTTAACATTTTGCGAGATACCAAAACAACACTTATGATACAGTACAGAGCATACCAGTACCATTTTCAGAGGAATTCATAGTTTATTTGATGGAAATCGGGTTTGGAATGCCTGAAACATCCAAAAACAGAATAAAACAAAGCGATCTTAATAAAGTGTGGGTCCCACACTTTATTAGAATCGCTCTTTTTGCTTTTTTCCTGACATTTCATTCCTTCTCTGTAAAATGGTTGATCAAGGCAGAAAAGTGGTAAGTCATTTTAACAAGCTAATTTTAAGAAGCTAAGGTAGTTTAAAGGGGATGGCTAGTAACTGATCAGTAGGAATCAGTGGGAATGCTGGGGATGATTGTTCCAATTCTTGTGGGATTCATTTAAGAGTACAGTCAAACCTGCCTTAGTGGCCACCTGTCTATAGCAACCACCTGTCTATAGCGGCCACTGAAAAATCCCCCCGAGAGAAAAGCCCTGTTAAAGACCCTGTGTATAGCGGCCACCTGTCTAACGCGGCCAGCGGCCACAAATTTTGTTTCCTGCGCTAGATTTTAACCTGTCTATAGCGGCCACATTCCCGTCATAGCCGACCCGATAATTCAGCGTGTTTTTCTGCTTTGTTGCCGTGCCAGTCATTGATGGGCAACGTTCAGTGATCGCCACGGCTGCATTCATCACCCATTCAGTCATAATAATGCACTAGTGTTAAACTTTCTTCACGACTGTGATACATATGTTACTGTGCAACAATTTGATAAACACCGGCATTGTTCAACGCATGAAACACACGTGTACGTACGTATTACGCCAGCACTTAGGCCTACATGTCAAGTAAGTCATACTGACAGATGTATACAACGATGATTCATGTACATGTAGGCAGTGCACACAAAATTGGATAACCTGTCTATAGCGGCCACCTGTCTATAACGGCCACTTTTTTTTACAGTGACGGGGCATTAAAGTGCACATTACTTGAATATGAGACCGTTCCGAAGCAAACAATTTTCACACAACAATAGATATATAGTGTACTCTTAAATGAATCCCACAAGAATTGGAACAATCATCCCCAGCATTCCCACTGATTCCCTCTGATCAGTTACTAGCCATCCCCTTTAACAGGAAATTATAATACAGTCAACCTTGCTTAAGTCGAATCTATTTGGACTGAAGAAATAGCTTCGGCTTTGAGAAAATTTGACTTATGAGGGACTAAAATCAATAGAATACAAAGAGGACTTGAAAAGACCTTTGACTTGGGTGATTATTTGACTTAGGCGAGGTTGACTTAAGCAAGGTTGATGGTAATGTTTTTGTGTGCACATTTTTATCACCAGTTAAGAGTTTCAGAATAACAAATGGCACAATATGAACATTCAATACTACCCAACTAGGACCCCATTTACAGTGTGGGGCTGGGCCAAGCCGCGGCCGAGCCCAGCAATTGCGGGGCTGAGCCCCGCAATTTTGTCCGTTTACACTGCCAGGCTCGGCCGCGCTCGAAGGCCTTTGCCGAAGGAAAAATCCTTTGCCGGACAAAACCAGCTTAAACTATACTAGTTTTCGACGTTGAGGGGGTTAATATCCTGAATAACGAAATAATACGGGCAGAGGGTTTGGAAACCAGACTAAAATTGGCCGCGCATTTGGCCTTTTGCACGTTTACACTGAAATGAAGGCGGGCTTGCCCGCGGCTCGGCCATGGCCGAGCCTCGCACTGTAAACTGGGTCAAAGTATGGCTGCAGCAAAAAACACAGGGCAGTTGTTGGACATGTCTTACAAACGCTGCATGGGGCTACCAGTTTTGATGAAAGTTGCATGTGGCTACCTGATTTGATGAATACACTTGGCACACGCAGCTATCGCAAGATGGTGCACAGAAGTGTATGTTCACGTTGATGATGGCTGCAAATGTTTAGCATTGTTACCATACTACAAACTTTGTTTGCGATGGCTGTACTTCTAAAGCCCGCCACACACTATACGATCTTAGGACCATAAGACCCAGTCGTACAACCGGCCAACGTATACTATACAACCTGACCTTAGGAGTAGGCTTACGACTGTTCTGTCTTCAGTACATTTTACCAATGAGTTACTGTATTGTGAATGGCTGAAAGCCCACGACCAGTTGTAGAAATTCAACATGTCAAATCTCTACGACTGGCATTAAGACCCAGTCATACGACTGGAAACTGGCAAGACTGTGACATCACAGTTCCAGTCTTAAGGTTGTACAAATGGTCAGATTGTATATTGTGCGGCGGGCTTAAGGCACATCCAGCATGCGTAGAAGGTGCAATCACTGCACGGTTGACATACACCACAAGGTCATTGGGCCTACTCCGCCAGTTGGAAAGAACATTCGTTTGGTCATACATGCATGGTGCACCCCAAAAGTCGGCAAGGTCAGCACTCTGCCATCTACAATGTACCATTCGGTCATCTGCATCACATTCATAGAAGATTTGGAATTGAAAATGGATTCTAAAAGTTAGAGCAAAAGAAGAAGAAAGCAAGTGAAGGAAGGAGAGAAAGCTGAAAAGGAGGGAGAGAAGGCTGACATGGCTGAGGAGAAATAAAATCAGTAGTGAATCTGATTCACTAGTGGTGGTGTCGCAGGATGAGGACTGCGAGGGAAATGAAGATGGCAGGCAGATGATGGGACAGCCCTCCAAAAACACAAACACATCGTGTCCTTCAGAAGAACAGATTTTAGTGGATTTTTTTGGCAAACGTACTAGGGTCCATATGTATACCGTTGGTGGTCGCCATGGGATTTGTGTTAGAGCTCTTGGAAAAGGTGTCATACTGTCTGAACAACCAACGTCACTCTATCCAGAGCCGAACCCAATACTGTCACTCTCTTTCTTCCTGAAGACGTTGTCGCTCTCGAATGGTAAGAGCCCAAATACAGTTTTAACGCTGCTGTTCCTCCTCTAGGAGCAAGTGGAGCTGTATCAAATGCAATCTTTGATGGGAAATCTCCACCATATTTATCAAATCGTCTAGGAGAAATCCCCTCACAAAAAATAGCAAATCATGCATGCCTTGCTCAAGCAATGCAAGTGACCACTGAACATGTCAAAACCGTACTGGTGACATAAACACTTCTTGCAAACACCGCACTGTGCTGTACTTGCCGCACAGCAGAGGCACAGCACCTACATATGTTGCACGTTCACCTTACGGCTTGCACAGCACCTGCATATGTTGCATGTTCACCGTAAGGCTTTGTATGAAAAAAAAAAAATAAATCTAATATCTTTGAGGGAGGTTGCAAGAGGCCTGTGTGGGCCCATGCAAAGGACGTAAGTACGTGTGCACCTGTTACACCATGTACAATTGCAAAGAATCACAGAAGTTTGCTCACAGCCCTGCAACTCTAGCGGACACAAACAGTCGGCTATGACCAAGGCTTTAGCTCTGAAAACTATAAAGAACAGAATTCCAAGGCTCTTTGAACAAAAGTGTACTTTAACTTATCATACAAATCTGTGCACAGATACATATTTGTTGAAAGAGGAAGATACAGCTGTATGGTTGCATACACATACAAGTTGTACAGAGTTTCTTCTTTAATCTTAAATGTCTTTCCCTCACTAATTTATTAACATGACAAAAAAGATTTTTTTTTGTTTACAAAATATTCCTTATGAAGAAATAATGGGCTTCAAGTCAAGAAACCCTCACTCTCTGAGAAGCATGTTTTCTGACTTTTTCAAGCAAGGAAGGACATATTTGCCAAATATAAGACCTGAAACTATGCAAACCAGCAGCGACAGCAGGAACCTTGAAAGGATGATTGCATCTATCGTAACCTGCAAAACATAAGCTCAACTTCTTTATTCAAAAAAACTATCAAGATTTGTAAGGGAGATCACACACCTATTTTTTTTTTCTTATTGTTAATTACAGAAGCTGATGATACTTAGTTGAGATACTTATTATCACAGAATAGAAAAGCCGCATATGGTCATAGATACATCATGAATAGAATACATGAAAGCGGGCAAAAGTCTCATTTAAACCAGACCTAAAATAGTGTTATGAAAATATTAAGTTTTGCAAAAGAAAAAAAAAAGCAACAACAACCACATAAGCCACTCAATATTTTCTTTTAAATCTGGATTTCTCATCACAACATTGCTGTTTCTTTTTTTTTTTTTTTTTACAAAAGTAATTCACAAACTCGTGTTTTCCTTCAATATTTCAGCATTAACTAGCCCCTGACATATTAAGGTCATAACTGCTGTTGCTATAACTTTACAATTAATGCAATTGATATTATTCATGCTTTTTATTCCCCTCAACAACAAAAAAAGGAATTCAATGAAAATATGAGCACTTTACGATTTTGTTATGCATAATCTTTATGAAACTTTTGTTGGTTCTGTTTGATATTACCTACTGCATCATCAAAGTTGAATGGAATATATACAGAAGTTTTCCACAGAATCCACTGAAACCTGTACTACTTAATATTTCTCAGCAATTTTTGCTGGTGCTGTTATAAATGTAATAGATCAAAGTCAATATTTCCATTCAGAATAAATTTGTTGTTGTTCTTTAAGGTGTTAAGCAAAAAGCCACACCATACATGTACATAACTTCACTTTGATAAATACACAGTACAATTAACAAAACAAACAGTTACAATATAGTCTGTGTAAAATAAGAAGCTTGTTATAAACTTTCATGTGTGCTTGTAAAATGGTGAAACTGTCCATAATATTGCATGCAATAAGATGAGGGGTCATGCCATAACCGTACCAGTCTCTGATTGACCTGGGTACAAACCTTTACTGAATTATTTGTCTTAACAAAAAATAAAAAAGACCAATTTTTTTCATTGCATCATATAAGAGCAGAGTTGGACTGATACTATGATGACTTTTCAGGAGAGAAGATGTAAATAGTGACCATTACGTGGTACAGAAAAATGGGTGAGTTCTTAGACAATGACTTCATCACCTCTTCTAATTGCATAAGGCTGCAGTTGCTGCTAATATCACTGTTTTATGAAAATATTTGGAATTTGAAATTGTTTTTAGAATTTCTGATTTTATGTGCAACTTTCAGAAAAACTTTACTGTCCAGCTTATTTGATTTTATAATACCACAGGTATCTTAAAGGTAGGGAATCCCATTTGCATGCCTTAAATGAAGAGTTGTATAAACACAGTGGTATGTTGAAGAGAGTATCATTTTAGAAACTCCCATAAAGTATTGAAAGTGGAAGGTAACATTTAGTACATTTTTATTGACCGTTAGATTTTGAATTGAATTTTTTTCGGGGCTCACCGTAAATTCCAGTACATTACTAGGCTACCTTTGCAGACCCATGCACTGCATGTGTGTCCATAATGTATATTTTGTGAAGAAAGTTCATCAAAACTTACAAACATTTCTATATACATTCTTGCCACACACTCTCTACATTATTACATCAGCTCTTATACTTTTAGATTTGTGTTTATAGATAGAAATATACAGAAGACTGCAACAAAAAGGCTTAAGTGTGGCTGACACACAGAACTACTGAGTAGTTGAGTTTTGTGCATTATTCATATTGTAGAGAACTGTTGACTTCCAAATTTCTAAATAGTGACCTAAACAAGTCCCCTGAGGTTCATATCTAATGTTTTGCTGCATTTTGGGAGTTCTGTAAAAGGCATCCCCTACCTTTTACAAACTTATGCATGGATTGGATTTTCACTTCAGAACTGTAGACAAGAGATTCACAGGTCTAGCGCTCACCTCAGCATTGCGTTTTGCCTTCTCGGCACTACACCTGAGGCAAACTATTTCAAAAATCTTGAATTTCCTTGGATTGCAGCAGGCCCCTTGGGTAAAAACTTAAGTTTATTTTGGGTGTTTTGCATCCGCCCAGAGGGGCCCCCTGGGGCACAAAGAGTACAACAATACAAAACCATTTGTACAAACTGCACTGATGATTTCTGCCAAGTTTGGCCAAAATCCAGCCATTATTGTTCAATTAGAAGATAAAAAGCAAAAAATGTTATGGCTGCTGGACGGTGGGTGATGGCAATAGCTTACTTGAGCCATCAACCCCAGGTGAGATTAGGGCCATTTTACTAGGTACCCAAAGGCAATACTGCACACTGGCACTGGTCCGACGGTCCCTGACCAGTAAAAATGACTGTCAGCATGACTGTCAGACCAGTAACTTTTTCCAGAATGGACCAGTAAATAAAACATGGAAAAACTGGGTACCTACTGATCAAACAGACAAGTTGGATCAGTAGAAAAATGGGTTAGTGTGCAGCCCTGCCAAAGGGGTTCGTGGTCATGGTGCCCATTTGTACAAACAGCATATCCAGATTTCCATGGCAAAAATATACGTGGAGTTTGGTTTAAAATTTTATTATGTAATTGAAAAAAGGTAAAATTTGGCCTATGTGGCAATCAGTCCTATAAAAGCATCTCGACGGAAGAATTTCATGAATTTGAATAATTATGCAGTACCCGCTGCATGCTAGAAGGATTAGAACTAGCACTTGCTGTTGGGCGGAAGCTCGGTGGTCTAGTGGAGATGACGCCTGTCCAGAGATCAGGAGGTCATGGGTTTGAATCCTGCCTGAGTATGCATGCCCATGATTTTTTTTTTTTCCAACATAGCTATCACTAAAACACTGATCAATTCAGTGCTTATTTACGTGGATGGAGGACAATTTATCAATGAGCCGCATAAAAACATCTCAACGGAAGAATTTCATGAATTTGAATAATTACGCAGTAACAGCTGCATGCTATAATGATTAGAACCAGCACTTGCTGTCAGGCGGAAGCTCGGTGGTCCAGTGGAAATGACACATATCTGGACGTTAGGAGGTTGTAGGTTCGAATCCCACTCAAGTACGTATGCCCATGATTTCCTGTATCATGGCTACTGAAACACCCGATCAATTCAGTGCTTCTTTACGTTGATGTACTGTAGGGCAATTTATCAATCAGTCGCATGATTATACAAGTTGTACTTTTGTACTGTTAATAATAATCTCTGCCCCATACAGTAAAATAATACTTCGCATGAAATTTGTTAACTTTTAATCCCTGCAAATATGGACTGCATACACTGTAATATGCCTTAGACTTCAAGCAGTATCCAGCTGACAGTTTCCTTACAGTAGAGCAGTAACTCAGTACATTAATGTAATACAAGTGGATTGTGCAGTATCACATTACTATGAGAATACAGAACAATGGAGCATTTTATCTTCTATTTTCTCTGCTCAAAACAGGATCAGATAGTGGCAAAAGACTTGACACAGATACATAATAAAATGGATAACAATAATTCTCCCTATCACATACCAATGTAAACATTTTGTTGCTAGCGACTGGGTCCACACGCTGGCCTTATGCTACATGCAAACGAATGAGGTGATATTACGCACCAACGTGTAACCAAACTGAGGTCAAGCAGGATCACACTTTCGGTGTCAATACATATGCACTTCAATGTGGATTAACTGTGCAGCAGGCACAGGCAGAAGATATGCAGTAATTTCATCTAATTTTTCTCTTTCTAGCATGACTAAAACATCGTCGCTTCAAAATAAATATGCATTTTCTGAGCTTATAACTTCATGTTTTTTTATTCCCACATTAAGCAACTGTTGAGAAAATCTACAGAACTATGGTAGTTTGGAGATAGAGAACATGCTCTGCATTTTTTGTGTATGATTTAATAGAGCTCACTCTGTGCACTGGCACAGCGTTGCAGACACATCGTAATGGAAATTTAATAGCACCGCTGCTCTTGAGTTTTAGATGCTATAGGGAGAATGGGATATATATGAAGTATAAGAATTAGGATATATATGCTATCATTGATCAGGTAATCTATCACAGATTTACAAGTAGTGATTTTGGTCAGCTGGTAGGGTGTCAGCCTCCCAATCTAAATGACCCAGTTTGAGCAATTCAATAAGAGGCACAACACTCTGTCCCTCAAATAGGGCACTTCATTGCGGACCTGTGTGTGGGTTACTCACGACTCTCGTGCACAAAAGGATCCACTTCATTCATTCAATGCAAAGAGCAAGACACTACAATCCGGTGAAGTGGTCGCCTTACCTATCCACACAAGAAAAACAGGCAAGTGATGCTGACCCCTCATGGTCCGCCCCAGGTGACTAGCAATAGTCAGCAAATTGTTTCAACCAGGCACACTGTGTCATAGTTTTATGTGAAGTATCACAATACATGGCACAATGGCCAAAATAATGAGAAGCTAATGAGATGTACTGTGGCAAATCATGAAACATTTTGCAGTCATCTCGAGTAAACCTATCAGAATTTGGTCACTTAAGCTTTTCTGCAATATTTATCAAACTAAAAAAATAATTCATACAAAATCATATCTACAACAATGTATATCAAATATATTAAACTAATTTTATTTCAATGCTGATTTTCTTATCATAATAAAAGATTTTTTCACAAAATCCAAAAATACATCGCTTTGATAACTGACCAGAATCTGTCCCCCTGGCCAGAATTTGGCAGGGCACTATGCGGGCTCAATGTCAATACAAAATCAGGGCCGCTGAAAAATGCACTGTAGTATACCTTGTTTGTGCAAGGTTGTACTGGGGACGTTGCGGCGCCCATTGCCTGACGAATTTTGGCAAGTCGGCACTTGCATTCAACCCCTGTACGTTTAGTCATTGAATCAGCACGTACAGAGATTTGAAGTGGCAAAAAGAAAAAAAAAGAGCTCTAAGCTCAGCATTTTGTCTAGCAATCATGAACCACTGAAAGTGGATAGTATCATTAGACCAGGGAGGTGCTAGAGAAGGAGAGGCAACTAAAGCTCTCCTTTGAAGTCATGCGCGGCACCGCCGAGAAGTTATGCGTTCAACTACAGGTGTTACCCATGTGCTTTGACAAGAGAGCATCAATAATCGGGACTAGCGCTCTCACATCTAGAAATATTTGCTCCTACTGCAATTCGCTCTCTCTTTCAATGTGATGGCAACAATGAATTTGCGTACCTTGAATTGGAGCAGCGAATCAAAATGCAGTGTAAAACTCACAATTTTAACAGCAAATAGTTTAAAAACACGCTGGAACACACTTTAACGGAGTACTTTATTTGAAAGATCAAAATATCCCTTATTAAAAGATAGAAAATTAACATGCGGAAATGTGCGCATCATAGAAAAAATAAGGTTTTCAAGAGGGCCCAATTTCCATTTCCTTTCGAAGAAACTAGAAATACATGTTAATGATATTGAATTCTTTCCTAAACTATTCTAAATCAAGTTGAGTATTTCATATAAAATTTTGCGGTGAAATAAAGCTTGTAATTCAACGAAAAATGAAATGCGTTCTTCATCTCCGAACTTCGTCTTGCAACTAGAGCGGTGCCGAGCATAACTTCAAGGCGTAATGGAATGCTAGACATCCCATTGTAACGCCTTGAACCTAAATATGTGTTTGCATGAATTACGAAGAGTTGCCACTCCATCTCTGTAACACCTCCCTGATTAGACCAGCAATGCACAGCAAGATCTTGCAATCAAGTCGGAATTACATACATGTATATTTTATATGTAGACATCATTCCTGATCTTAGTCTACTTTTCTACTGCATTTTTTTCTCTGTTGATAGACAACAATGTCCTCTCTTCCATTCAAGTACAACAAGAATATTAGAACTCCACAGCTAACGGAGTAACAGCACAAGCCCAGCATGGCAAAATGTATGACATGACAAAGGCCCATTCATAACACCACAGTACTGTGTGATATAAGTCTATGCTCTTAAGGTTGATCTTTCATTCATAAAAATTCCAGTACAATTGCATGAGATTTAGGTCATCAGTCATGCATCAACATCACTGTAACAAGCCATAATGTGTAGCTTTAAACTGACATGATTCTTTCCACTATGTTGCATGGATAGGGAAAGGGCAGAATGAGATAGAGTTTCGAAATATGAAAATTATTAGAAACATCCATGACCCCTAACCCTTCATTTGTCAGCACAGCGAATGCTTTCCCCGTTGGAACAATCAACAGAAATGCAGCGATCCCATTGGCTCACTGCGTTAATGGCCGCTTCATGCCTGCTAACCCTATGCAAGGGGCCCCAACGCGCACAGATCGGCCAAACAAAGGAATACAAAGCAACCTCTATTTTTCTTCTTATTTTTTGGACAGCTATGTTGCCCTTTACTTTCTAGTTGTATCCACGTGCACCGCAAGAGTGCGGACTTTCAGATGGATGTCGAGATTTCATCTAAAATCACCATTTAAAGGAATAACGAAAGGTAAAAGATGACACCAAATCTGCGTTCCGAGGAGAATAAAGGCAAGCTGACTTGCACGCCATGAAGAAAACATCCGAGCCTTCATGTCTCTCCTACACGAGATTCGCCTTGCACTGCGCTTGCGGACAGCTCATGAATAACAAATCAAGAGGATAAATTAACAAAAACTCGATGAAAACTCACCCATTGGCAAGCTAGACATCTTGAAAATCGCTACAAAATGAGCCTCTGTAGACAGTAGAAATGTTCTGAAGAATAACGGAGTGCTCTGCAGCCTCCTTATAAATGCAAAATGTTCACTTTTTTATCCAGGTACGCTTGGCAGGTCTCGACGATCGTGAAAGCTTCAACAAAACATTCCGCTGGAACTGTGCGTCTTCCGGTAAAATAGAGGCTGTTGCAAGCCCGCCCCCAGGCGATGGTTTCAATATTTCTTTTGTTCATTTTCTTTGTTGGCAGTCATCATTCGGCCTGTATTTCATTCGACAAATCAAGACATGTGATATAAGCCTATAAATAGAATTTCACATTGATATCCCATAAAAACTGGCTATCATATCACACTCTGTAATGCCCTCGCGATGTTCATAACTTACGTTTGGTATCGGAGAATTGATATTGGAGAATGCAGTGTAGATATATACAACTGTTTCCAAGTCACTCCTTATCTCCTAGGTGATTGTTTTCTTCCGTGAAAGCGTTTTTGCGGGGTAGATATTAGATTGATAGCTTGATACGTACTGAACGTGGTCCTTTTTTTTTTTTTTTGTAGAATAAAGTTATGCAAAATACTGTTGATCCTGATAGCATTCACTGGTGAAGACTTTTCTTTTCTTTTCTTTTCTTTTCTTTTTTTTTACAATAAATCGCCAATAAAGACACGACTTTGATATATTTTCATGACTTTTGAGAAGTTGGCACAGGCCGTCATTATCGTTCGTTTATATTATTAAAAGTCCTTCAACCTGGGTCTTTCAAGCATGGAAATGAAAACGCATGCCACGGTCATATATTTCTAGAAATTAGTACATGTCAACTGAGCAGTAGTTCCTATGATAAAACTGGATACAGATCAATACAGTTTGGGAATTTTCAGGTTTCATGTGTTTTCAGTAAAGAATGACTTTACTTCAACTGTAATTATTATATGATTATGCAAATAGATTGATATGATGATATCATCTCCTCCGATCCTCCATTGGTTTGTGAAGAGGAGATACAATGGAGGTTACATGTATACAATATTAGCAGCGTATGGGGCCTCCAAGTCCCTTTGAAAGACATAATTACTGAGTTACTGCAACTTACTCTACAATAATTTGATCCATATTAGGATAGATGTTACATTCATTTTGGGATATGTTACATTTTATTATTATGATACGTTTATTTTTTAAGGATACATTTATTTTTATATTATGCCACAATGGAAAACTTAATTTGTTTACAGGCCAATATGTAGTGAGACTTATGAGGTGATGAAATCACCGCATATTAATTGTGTATGTGATTGTGTTCAGTGAAAACATACGCTATTCTTCAAATTTTCTAGAATTTAGGTTGTGTCCGATTCTATAAAACTGCTGTCAGTTTCTTTATACTTTATAAAGATACATTGAAGAGCAGTAATGCTCTTCAATGTATTTACATTGAAGAGCATTACTAATTATACATTGAAGAGCAGTAATGCTCTTCAATTCGGTTACGTGTTGGTGGAGTAATTGTTAATTGGAGTTCATGATCGCATCAAAAAGCAATGAGTCGTATAATGTATAATAATTAAAACATACCGCCGCCATTCGGCGACGTTTTCATGTGATTGTCCCATTGTGTCAATCGATGAGTTAGTAAAAACAACATGCAGAGATTTATAATACAATTTATAGAGCAGCTCAATAAAGCTAAAGCAACTGTATCAAGTATTAGCATGGATGTCATCCTTATTATCTGTAGCACTGAGTTATTTTTGAGGCATTGTAAACACTGGATTGTCGGCGGTTTTTAAAAGATATATATTATGTGTATATATATATATATATATCTTTTGTCAAAATAATGATACAAAAAGTGCGACAGGTGAAACTCATAAAATATAAATGGAGCATAACACTGCACATTGCGTTTGCGTTGTTGAGTTGTATGAGTGATCCTCATAAGCATTATCCAAGATAAATATACCCTGCATGTCTCCGTTTCGTACCAATCCGAAGTACATGTCATATAATTTGTATTATTTGTAATATTCTACTTCATAGTAATTACTGAAGTTAGTTGCTCCGGAGTAAAATCAAACAATATAGACCTGCAAAGGTATCATCAAAGTCGTACTTTTGTACAAGTACGATCGTACGAGATCTACTCAATATTGTTAAAGGGAAGATAATCCCCAAGAGCAATGTGGATTGAGTGAAAGCAGCAACATTAGTAAAACACATCAGTGAAAGTTTGAAGAAAATCGGACAATCGATGCAAAAGTTATGAATTTTTAAAGTTTTGGTGTTGGAACCGCTGGACGAGGAGACTACTAGAGGTTATGACGTATGAGTGGACAACAATACCAAGAAAATATAAAGAAAATTCTACAAAAATCCATTTTTCATGAAAATTACAAATTCCATCAACTTGATATTGACATATGTTAGGGGTAGCAATTATTCCCCCTGCTTTCTGAAAGAGGTTGGTCCATTGCTCTTTCATAATTCTAAAAAAGTGAATTTTTGTTGAATTTCCTTTATATTTTCTTTGTATTGTTGTCCACTCATACGTCATATCCTCTAGTAGTCTCCTCATCCAGCGGTTTCAACACCAAAACTTTAAAAATTCATAACTTTTGCATCGATTGTCCGATTTTCCTCAAACTTTCACTGATGTGTTCTACTAATGTTGCTGCTTTCACTCAATCCACATTGCTTTTTGGGTTTACCTTCCCTTTAAGTTAAACCCGTTTTCATAAAGCAGAGTAAATCTATGCACGTAAATTACGTGGTGATGATATTGCAATACAATAATATCCCATTAAACATTCCAAAAACCTACACACACACACACACACACACACACACACTGAATCTACCTATAATAGTTTGCCTTTCTGACACACAAAAAAAGGAAATACATTGTATCATCACTGTTAATACAGGTAGTCCGATGGACCGGTGGCCCGGCGGGGGTACCAAAAACAAACAAACAAACAAACAAACAAACAAACAAACAAACAAACAAACAAACATAAAATAATACAAATAACTGCAACTTTATCATATATATATATATATATATATATATATATATATATATATATATATAATATTATGATTGTTTTCATGTGTTCGTCTAATCTAGAATCGAGGAGAATATAACTCGGGGCTTATTGCTTGGTAGCTGCACGCGTTTCAGCTATAGCTGCAGGGATCAGGGTTGTCAAATTGCCTTAATTTGTATAATTCATTATCTTCATGACCAAACTTTACGGCCAAATTCACGTTAAGTTTATGTGTAGTCAATAATAGAATTAGGTATAATGTTGAATATGATGAATTCATGAATACCGTGGTGTCATGGAAATCATATTTATGCCTCAGTAAGACTTATAGTGACTTATTCACATAATGCGATGTATTATTCGAAGCCCTTTATCACATCAAGCTGTCAATTTTCAAATGATTATCATGGTCTATAATTATTCTGATGTCCTTTTAAATCATTTCATTTTTTATGTCTTCTTTCTTACTTCTTAGTCACATTACGCGGTAGTTGAAGCACTTTATACATCATATCTGCCAATTTTCACCAGATTATCATAGTTTTCTTACTCTATATCAATATGATCAGATGATTTTATTTTGTTTCATGCTTTTATGTTTTCGGGCTACCAAATTTTATTGTCGGACCATCATAGAAGGAAATTTGTATTGCTTCCAAATCTGTAGTGATAGTTGTGATATGATGATTTCATTATCTCACCCGATTCAACGACCCTTGGTGAAAATATGTGGAACTTACTAAAAGTTTGATAACTTTCTTAGGTCCTATAAAATAAATGTCCGATTTTGTTGGTACGTATAATACTATCCGGTCATCACACTGGGATCAAATTGAATTTCATTCAGTTGAATTGTAAAACCATGGACCCTGCCACAAACTTTCAAGCTTTTGTGTATTGGGTGGAATTTGGTCTCTTTGTTGAGAGCAATATAAGGCATAGGGAGAATGTCGAAGGGATTTTCGATAAACACTTGGTTAAGTTATCTGCCATTTCTGCATATAAATGAAAATATATCATCCAACTTTTCCATCTCTCCACTCTTTATAGCCCCGTGTATTTTAGCTCACAAACTCTTTAAGATTTACTATTACTTGATTTTTTTTTTTTTTACGCAGAACATCATGGGTGAAATTCACGATCATTCCAAGCATAATACCAAAGTGTTCTTCACAAAGTTCCTGTATAGGCGGAGAAAGTGTTTTCAGTCAGTATATTGCAAAGATAACACGGATTATGTTGTCTTTGGGGAGCAAGTCTGGTATATGTATCTTAATGAAGTTAGACTCTTTGTATCCGACGGCATATTCATAATGCTAATGACTGTAAGTGGCAGCACAAACTTCACATCTCGGAAAGAATAATATTTCCACTTCCCGGTTCTATTGGTACAGGAAGTGGTTGTCAGGAAGTCTGCCGCACTTTCTGTAAAGCGCAACTCATTTTAGTCTGCATAGAGTCAGCATAACTTGCCACCTATAATGTGTCCAATGCACTCACTTTCGTTATGCCACTTACAGCACAGCAACGGAATTTGAGCCTTTAGAAAGGAATAATCCAACGGTTTAAAATAATATAGTGGATATCGGAAATTGTAACTCGTTTTGGAAAACATAATTTGAAGGACCATTTGACTTACTCGATCGTGGGAAAAAAAGAAAAAAAAAAGAAAAAAACGGAATTCATACTAGCAATATATACTTAGTCAAGGTCAGATACAAGTGCAAGTAAGCTATCAATACACTTAAAAAAACATTGAATTCCGTCGCAAGTAAACTACTGCAAGTACATGTAAGATGGTCCCTTGCTAATGAGAGAATGGTCATTTTAAAACGAAAACTTGTGAGTTCTCGGTTATATCGAAATGACTTGTTGTGGAATGAATTTGCGTATACTTGGGTCTTTGTGTGTTTGTGTGTTAGTTTGTTTGTTGTTGCTGTAACCACCTCTTCGTATCCCCGGAGATCAGAAATATTCAATGTTCTAAATCTGCTGGGAAATGTCCCGCTGCTACTCAGATGAAAAACATTCGCTCTTCTTGAAGATCTTGGAGACAAAGACCACATTCATATTGTTATTATTTTTAGCTTTTCTATCCATTCTAGTTTTTATTCGCACACATTAAAAACAAGTATGAATAGATACTTAATCATAATTGTATACAAAATCGTTAATATACTTTGCCTTGAGAGTTTTTGGTTAAAACTATATGGACAGAGGTGACTCCATACTGGTGCTATTTACTGAGCGGCGTAACCCCGGAGTGAATTAGTACTTTTGGAGTCACCGAAGCCTACAGTTTTAACCAGAAACTCGAAAATACAGGCAGACCATATTAATGTTTTATATTTTGGATCAAAAGTTTAAACAAAAGAATGGGAGAGCCTGAAGCAAGAAGTCGTGTGGCGGATGCGATGTTGTGGAGGACCTACTGTACTGACCGTACAAAGCAGCGCACGATGTCAGAATGCTTAGTGATTTTACAGTTGTTTTGTTAGAAATCGTTACATTTCACAGTGACAGCACAATGTACGAAGTAGTGCGCGATGTCAGAATTGCTTTGTGATGTCACAATAATTGTTTAGTTAGATTATTGTTACATTATGTCACAAAGTGACGGGGCGAAGCAGTGCGCGATATCAGAACTGCTTTGTGATGTCACAATGGTTTGGCTAGAAATTGTTGTTACATATTATCGCAGAGTGACGGTACGAAGCAGCGCGCGATGTCAGAATTGCTTTGTGATGTCAGAATTGCTTTGTGACATCATATCATAAATAGTACTCCATGGAATGTCAAATTATGCCAACATTCTGACATTTCTGAAAATACCTATAATCGCGTGACGCTCTTTCAACCAATCACTAAAGGATAAATTCTGTCTCCAAAATATAATCAAAATTGTAATACCATATGTATAATGGATAAAAGGAACATATTGAGGGCGCGAAGCACTTTTGTGCGAAGTTTGCAGTGAACTCCGAGATCAGGGTGACAGTATATGAATTGGTTATAAGAGGGCGTTTCAACAATTCTTCTCTTTGTATTCTCTTCTGCTTCAAATTTGTTTGTTTGTTTGTTTGTTTGTTCCCCCCCTCTCTCTCTCCCTCTCTATCTTTTTTACACATGCATGTAACATTTATTTGTATGTTTATAAAGTTATTTTTTTTTTTGCAATCAAGCACATTATCTGCAGTTCACACGTAATCTTCCTAGACATCACGCATTCTTTATTATGTACATTTGTCTCTGTAACACGCCATATTTTTCAACATGGAATAAGAAATGAAATTAAGCAGTTAATCAAACAAACAACATGGCTAATCGAACTAAAAAGCTTAAAATTACACTATTTAGATAACCTTGGTTGCAGACATAGTCTATAATATTTTACCGAAATAGTCCAAAAACATGGCAAATTTTACAAGCACTGAGAGGAGGTTTTTTGTGCTATTATCCCTTCAGAAGATTAAAGAGAAAGTAACATTTAGATGACAATTTTTTTTTTGACACTGTGAAAACAACAACATATGCCATCTTCTATAATTCCAAATCCCATGTATCCGTTCTTTCTGGTCTCCTTCCGCACCCCTCCCCGCCAAAGAAATGGCACGAAATGCAATGCCTATGCATTTGTTTACAATGTTGCAAGATATATTCCATTACACACAAACACACACACACACACACAGTAGATAAATAAATGAAAAGTAAGAAATCAAGGATTATCACCCAATGTCGATATTTTTATTATTCGAATGAATAATAGGGAATGCATAGATAGACAGACTATTTATACTATATGAAAGCTACATGAGTAATGTAGCCCTATATACTTCTAAATGAATAAGAGCATAAACAAAATATGAAAAGGCCAATGAGGACGCATAGGCACATAAAATACATTCCTAAGCAGGCATATACAATGTATACATCCATATACATACATAGCTACAAGTATATCATACGTGACTGACAGACTGACAAAACTACATATAGAGAAACGCCGGGCAAAGAGGAACACGGGATAAAGCGCACCAAGAACACTCAAGGGAGGCTGTGCTATTTGTTGTCGACTCGGAGCCGTACAAATAAGATAATAATAATAATAATGTGCGTTTTTACGGAAGATCTTTTTTAACACATCTAAACCAATAATTGACAAAGATGTATTATCCACCAAATTGCCGTACTTATCAAAATCATCTTGAAAGCCACATTATTGATGGATGGGTCTAAGGTTCCTTAAAACTTTATACAGTACCAGGGCTAACAAAAATTGGCCCACTGTCTGTTACAGTGTAGCATGTCGGGAGAAATTTTACATGGTCAAAACAAAGTGGATGGGAAAGGGCGCCAGAAGCGCCGAGCAGAGGGGGCACTTGCCCCCCCCCCCCAAAAAAAAAAAAAAAAAAAAAAAAAAAAATATATATATATATATTGCATATATATTTCTTTTTGGCGGCAAAACTCGTTTTGCCCCCCCCCCCCCCCCCCCGGGCCCATATGCCCCCTGTAGCAAATAATCTATTATTTAAAGACCAAAATGAACAATAAAGGCATTTTCTTGTCTAAAAGTTGTCAATTTAATAACTTAAAAATGCGAAACTTTCGCTCCTAACGGGGCACTTAGTACACTTATAAGTAAATTTAGTGTACCGATCTATAGATGGTAGCCTCGCGTCCTTCGACGAGTGTGCCCCCTGAAACATGCCTTTAGTAAACCCTTTCATTTTTCCTTTTCTTGTAAGCTTTAGAGCAATATAATATTTTTCATTGCTCGAACATACATTTCAGACTGAAACCGAATGGCAAAGTGAAAGTGGCTCACCAATGCATGCAGACGCTGACCTAGCCTGTGCACGCAATGCACCCAGCAGCTCATCCGCATTAAAACATCTTTATATTATTAGAGATAATGGCCAATCCCAAGATGATGAATAAGTAACACTTTAGTGACTTTACCATGAACATTTCAGACAGTTTCGGCTCATTGATAATGGATTATCGTTAGAAGCAGCTATCAGTGTATATGCCTAGAAATTTGTATTTAAAGGACAAGTAAACTTCACCTTCATTATCATAAGGATTGAGAGAATGCAGCAATATTAGTAGAACACATCAGTGAAAGTTTGAGGAAAATTGGACAATCGGTGCAAAAGTTATGAATTTTAAAAACTTTTATGTTGGAACCGCTGGATGAGGAGACTACTAAGGCTCGTGAGGTCATATGAGTACAACAGTATAAAGAAAATATAAAGAAAATGCAACATATTTTCACTTTTTTCGCATAATAAAAGAGCACTTGACTTGCCTCTTTCTAAAGGCAATGGGAATGCTATTACCCATAACATATGTCAGCAACAAGTCAAGGGAATGTGTACTTTTTTCAAAAGATGAAATTTTGTGAAATTCTCTTTATATTTTCCTTATATTTTTGTACGCATGTGACATCATACACTGCAGTAGTCTTCTCATCCAGCGGTGACTGCACAAAAACTTCAAAAATTCATAACTTTTGAACGGATTGTCCGATTTTCCTCAAACTTTCAACGATGTGTTCTACTAATAATGCTACATTCCCTCAATCCTTATGTTAATGAAGGTGAACTTGTCCTTTAAATGCTCTATAAATGCGACTTTTATACTCTGTTTTTACCGTGGGAGGGGGTATCCTCCCTCTCACACCCTCGCCGAGGATGTCACCACCGTCTTAATGTGCCCCCCAACGAGATTTCGCCCCCCCCCCCCCCCCCCCCAAAAAAAAAAAAAAAAGAAAGAAAAAAAAAAAGTGGAGCGCTTGTGGAAGGGGCAGGGTGCACGAATATGGCACTAGTAATACATGCAATTTCTCCGGCCAGTGGTACGTTTCCGTGCAGCTCGAAGACAACTAAAGTTGATGTGCTGGATTGACGTCCGCTAGCAGACGCCGGAACCTGATCTCGACTCGGTGCTCATACATCATTTCGAGTCAGTCATGGGGTTGGTCACGTGACGTGACAAAATTGCATTTAATTCCTAGAAATATGTTACATAGATTATTTGTTTTTTTTTCTACAGGATTGTCTCCCTATACAGTATGTCCCGAAAAAAATTACAACGCGGCCTTCCGCAATGATATCTTTAAAAATAGTGAATGAATCTTAATAAAAATTCAGGGTATGAGACTATAACTCATTGCCAACATCTTACAGAAAACCCCATTCGATTTGCTTCAGTGGTCAAAGAGAAATACGGAATTTTGTAGAGGATATCGGGAATCTCTTCTGTCCAAGTTCTGTCTATTGTTCACACACAAGATCATCGAAATGCTAAACTCGGAAGAATCCGATTCATGACATGCTTTACAACAATCCACATTTCTCTGTGACCGCTTAACCAAATTGAATGGGGTTTTCTGCAAAATAGAGCTAAGATGTTATACCTTAAGAGTCTGAAGTAGCACGTACACAGGTTGATCATAATAGGTGTTATCAATTCGAAAATTTGATTGTAATTTTTGGGGCGACTTACTGCAGTATGTCCCCCAAAAAATTACAATAAGATTTTCGCATTGATAATGCCCAATATGATTAAATTTTTCAAATGCTACTTCAGGGTCTTGAAATATAACATTTTAGCTCTACTTTGCAGAAATCCCCATTCGATTTGGTTAAGCGGTCACAGAGAAATGTGGATTGTTGTAAAGCATGTCATGAATCAGATTCTTCCGAGTTTAGCATTTCGATGATCTTGTGCGTGAACAATAGACAGAACTTGGACAGAAGAGATTCCCGACATCCTCTACAAAATTCCGTATTTCTCTTTGACCACTGAAGCAAATCGAATGGGGTTTTCTGTAAGATGTGGGCAATGAGTTATAGTTTCATACCCTGAATTTGTATTTTGATTGATTCACTATTTTTAAAGATATCATTGCGGAGGGCCCCGTTGTAATTTTTTTGGGAGACATACTGTACAGTCCCAGAATACATTACGTTGAAAAATTTCATAGGTGGAAAATCACTGACACAACACGTACGTAAAAAAAAAGAAAAGGAAAAAAAAAGGTAGACACTCTATAATTTAAATTCAAAGGAAACAGGATATTCAAACCACAAATGTATGAAGCCATATCACTGTTCTGCAATGTATCAGGAGTATATTGTTTTCACATTGAAGACAACCTCAGTATATAAAGCCCTTATTTTACCATATTTTGATTATGGCGACATAATTTATGGCTCAGCCTATAATAAATATGTTGACAAACTTCAAAAATTACAAAATAGAGCGGCCCGTATTATACTCAGAGTAAAGCCAGAAACATCTGTATCTACCGCCGAAATGCATAATGCACTGGACTGGAAATTCCTCGAAAAGAGAAGACAACATCATACTGTAATATTCATGTACAAGGTTATGCACGGACTAACTCCCTCGTATTTACGCAGTGAATTCGATCTTGCTCCCCAACACTACTCTTCCCGACTAGGTGAAAAACTGCTTTTACCAAAACCAAGAACAGAATCCCTAAAGAAGTCTTTCAAATATCGAGGTGCGAAGGCGTACAACGCCTTACCTTCTAATATAAAATCTTCTACTACAATTGATGTTTTCAAATCCAAAATAACATTAAATCCGTAAGAGTTGAATTTAAGTTTGTTCATATGTTTGTTTGTTTGTTATTATCCTTTCAGTCCAAGAGGTAAAATGTTCAAACTATTCAACTACTGTGCAAATTTTCACCTTAACCACTTCATATTTCCTACTAGCTAACAATTATTGTAATTCAACCCTCGTATTTGATTTTCTAATTTTTTTTTTCTTCAGATTTATGTCATGCTTGTTATTCAAGTTTCAGTCAATTGTTCTCTTGAAGTCATCTTTTGATTTCGATGTGTTTTTACTGTTGTTATATATATTTCGTACTTTTTATTCAAATCTCACTCAGTTGTCTTTCATTAAGTTATATATAATGTGATATAATCTGTTTTGGTGTTATATTTTCTGAACTTGTTTCTTTTCATCGTAATGTTGCAATTGCATGCCCAGATTTAATTTTCAATTGTTTTATCTATTCTTTGGATTTGCTTTTGAATTTTTGTCATTTACTTTTGATTTTAACCTCATGTAAATAGGTATATACATTGTATGCAATCCGTATCAGATAACAATATCTTATTATTTTCGTTTTTCTAACAACTCATGACATCTGAAATTTTGAATCAGCTCTCCAACTTATTCTATGTTTCAAAATATTTCTTAAAACTTTTTACAAGTTGTACTTGTTTTTTATCCATTAATTTATTATTCTTTGATTTCGATACAATCATTATATACCTCACCTTTAGTTTTCCGTAATTGACGTATCACTTGCCACGAATTTTATTTTTCTTAAATTGTCATAGATTCATCTAAGCATTTTACACAAGTCCCTAGTTACTTTACTACGTATTTTAGTCTAAATTTATCAAAGTAATTATTCTACAATAATCTGTTGGTTTTTTTTTTTCACTGCATAGATATGTTTGAGGATTTTATTTTCAAACACTCCATTTTATATCTAAACATATTCTGATTTGGTCATTGTTATATCTAATTGCCTTTAAGATTTTTCTGTTATCGGTTGTTCTTTTTTCTCTCTCCCATTTTACTGTATGTGTTTCCACCTGCATGTCTGTATAACTTGTTTTGTACGTGTCCATTAATATTGTACTCATTGTATGTGGACCCCATGGAAGGACAGCGTTGCCATATTGGCAACGCTGAATATGGGCAATCCACCCGGTTTTTTTTTTTTTTTTTTTTTTTTTTTTTTTTTTTTTTTATACGGAAATAAATACCATACCATACCACCTCTACTAGAGGAGCTAGAAACGTTTCACTTTGCCCAGAAGGTCCGGGACAAAAATGGAAAGCATACAGTTTGGCGATTTCATAATCATTATTGAAAAAAAAAAATACTGTCATTATGTTAGTGGCAGTCTTAACGGGGAAAATGCTTTGAGTTACCTTGCTTTGTTTCGGCTGGACTGTTTTTTTTTTTTTTTTTTGTCCACTCGCCCCTGGTTCCCCTAGGACCTAATACAAAGCATGAATATTCATACATACAAATCTCTAAAATCTTATCACATTTTATGACCATTTTCACCTATTGATATGTTTGTTTTTTCTTGCGGAAGATGATAGATGTATATTGATACAATACATGTAATTATAATTCTTATTCATTCTATCTCTTCGAGAGTATAGGACAACCAGTAAACAAGTTGTCTAGCAACACCGCAGAGCAGACGTGATTCAACTCTGAAGCGAAGTACAGTATGCTGCGTTGCCGATTGAAAGCTAGCTGGGCATGGGAGCGTATACGGTTGTACCACCGAAGTTCGCTGGTACGTACCGTATGTATCGACCGCGTCTCCGGTCTACTCTGTGTGACGTGAGGTGCCCTCTTCTTTCAAAATGAGCGCTGATAAATTTCTTCAGTTGCAGACAGATGTACGGCGTAATCAGCAAGATCTGCAGAGCTTTCTCAGGGACTTGAACGCATGGGAAACGAATATTAAAAAGAAGGATCAAGAGCTAAAAGAGAATGATTGTACAAGTTCGGAGAAAGAAAAGGTGATAGTTGCAATAATCGCATTATCGATTTTTCTCAAGTTATTACCGGTCAAGCGTACGTACTTTGTCAGCGAAGATGAAATCGTATGGTGTTTCTGGTCATTCGTAGTAGTCTAGCGAGTCCTCTACTAGTCTAAGCTAACCATTCGCATTGGTAGATCTAACGTTAAGGTCTTCTTCTTCTTCTACTTCTTGTCGATAGTCTGCTTCCTTCAACTTTGAAGTTCTTGCAGAACTTGGTGATAGTTTAAGTTAGACCGACCAGACGCTGTTAATACGCTACGCTACGTATAGTAAGGGTACTAGGTCTCGCGCAGGGACGTAATGATCGCGCATAGCGTAACTGCGTATTGACCGATTCGGGTTCGTTGAGGGCAGCAGACATTTTATGGCACTGGGCGCAGCCATGAGCTCAAATTGCGGTGTCTCAGCCGACCCCCCCTGCTCTCCCCCACCCCAAGGGCAACATGTTTATCGCGCACTTGTAACAAAGGTTCGCGCACTAAGCAAGCATTCGCGCACTCAGTACGAGACGCCCATTGGCTAAAACAACCATGCATCAGTTTCTCATTAAGCGCGCGTGAGAGGGGTGGGGAGTGGGAAGGGGGGGTCGGCTGAGACACCGCAGTAATGGCGCTGCCCATGCCAGAAATACACATAGCGCGTCACAGAATCGGTCAATAGCAAGCGATATTACGCGTAGGACTAAGCGCAAAATTTGCTGATACGCCCATGGAATAAACATACCTGACTTACCGCTCAACATGAGAAGGAAGCAGGTAAGAAATTTTGATTTCCAACAAATTTTCCACTAAATTTCCAATTTTTTACCTTGTAATTTACCTACCTAACCTTAAAATCTGTTCTAAGGATGTTGTAGCCTAGACGTGTCGTCTTGCTTGTCTCGTTCGTAGTCGATAGAATTCGTAATTTGTTCGATCGATCGTTTACCACGTGACGTCATCATACACAAGAACAATGTATGCTGCCAGCTACGCTGAAATACTGTTAATAAAATGTTGTTTTAAGTCAAATTTTAACACAACGATCATAATATTATAAAGGAATATTAATATTTCAGTGTATCGAAGTTGAAGTGTGATTTCAATTTGAATTTGCTTGTGAATTCTTGCGCTAACTTGTGATATATTTGTGACAGGGGAGGGCCATAATGATACTGAAGAAAAATTAGATGAGAGTGTGGCAAATGGGTGACGAAAATGAGAGGGTGACGAATGGGTAAGCACACACACAAACACACACATACACAAAATATATGTTCATATTTTACTTTTTTCCATTTTATATTACGTGTATATTATTGGTTAAAGTGATTAGAAATATTGTAAGAAAACTTTATAAATGAAAATCATTAACGATTATGAAAATATCAATGATAAAAATAATGATAATAAGAATGATAAAATGATGATGGTGGTGGAAGTGATAATAATAATAATGAAAATGATAATGATGATGATGATTTTTTTTCCATAATCTTTTATTGATTCCATATTCAATACAGTTTCATGATAAATCAAATCACATGTATCATAGAATCCACGATTCAACAAAACACGATTATCATGAAATCAAACCAAGCTGTACTTTCAGCAGAAACAGTGCATTCGTAAAGAATATACAATGCACCGAAAAAAACACAACATACACTACTTACTTTCATTAAAATCAAAAGGAGCTGTCCTCTTAGCTTGACATTGCATTCATAAGAAAAAAAAAAAGAATATTTATATTAAATGGAGCTGTACTTTCAGCATGACAGTGCTTCATAAAAAAAAAGAAAAAAAAGATGATGATTATGATGATCGATGATGGTGGTGGTGATAATAGTAATAATGATAATAATAATAATAACAATAATAATACTGCTGTTGCTTAACAGGGACAAATTTAATATCAAGTGAAAAAATATTCTACGAAAGCCGGAGCACGTTACAGCCACAGAGGGGCAGACACTTTCACGCATGAAACTACAGAGGGCAGCTGCGCGATCTTTACATACCCCGAGAAATTGAACGCATAAAAAAAAGTCCGACATACAAACGGCGACAGCGCACTACTCCGTCATCGTATCATCAGGAGATTTTGGGAGGTGATTTTTCTGCATTTTCGTGATATTCATTGAGAAATTCAGGTACGATTATGGAATAACTTCTATTATAACAGCATTTCAAATTTTCGTGCGCGATATCTAGACCCCTCAACCATACATGACGTATGTACAGCGGCGACTGGGCTGTGTAAGTTAGGTGATAGTGTGTGTCATAGCCGTGTCTAATACACAGCCAGCCCAGTCGCTGTTCGCATAGTGATATTGATAGCGTCTGGGCCACAGTCATGACAGTGTTGTACGTATGGTTGAGGGGTCCAACGACAACGTTAGATATCGTGCACGAAAATTTGTGATGCTCTTATAATAAAAATTATTCCACAATCGTACCTGAATTTCTCAATAAATATCACGAAAATGCAGAAAAATCACCTCCCAGAATCTCCTGATGATACGATATTCGATGACGGAGTAACGTTGGTGCGCTGTCGCCGTTTGTATGTCGGACTTAATTTTATGCGTTCAATTTCTCGGGGTAGGCATGTAAAGGTCGCGCAGCTGCCCTACATGTAGTTTCATGCGTGAAAGTGTCTGCCCCTCTCTGTGGCTGCAACGTGCTTCGGCTTTCGTAGAATATTATAACGATCGATCGAACAAATTACGAATTCTATCGGCTACGATCATACGAACGAGACAAGCGAGACGACACGTTTAGGCTACAACATCCTTAAAAAAGATTTTAAGCTAGGGTAGGTAAATCATAAGGTAAAAAATTTGAAATTTAGTGAAAAATTTGTTCCAAAAAATTGGAAATTTAGTGAAAAATTTGTTTAAAATCAAAATTTCTTACCTGCTTCCTTCTTATGTTTAGCGGTTGTCAGGTATGTTTATTCCATGGGCGTATCGGCAAATTTTGCGCTTAGTCCTACGCGTAATATTGCTTGCTATGCGCGATCATTAAGTCCCTGCGCGAGACCTTACTATACATAGGGGTAGGGCCTACATCTAACCCCGGCGCGGGGCGCTGTAACATAGTAACATTGGGGTCGCTGCTGCGGTTAGGGTACATCCAACCTACCGCTATGAATAAGGCTAGGTGCATGTGCCAATAATTTACAGGGTGCAATACAAGTAATTGCCTCGGAATTTGCGGAATTAGCTGTTGTTGCCTTCCGTCGTCAGCAGGAGACGAAAGGCGTTAACTGTAGAACACTAGTGAAGAGGCCGTCACAACATTGTCAGGGAGGGCATTTCAGGATCTAAACAGTTCTAACGCTTAGTTAGGAAAGAACGAGTTTTGGTAAATTTACAATAGATCTAACGTTAGATCTACAAGTTTCTGGTGGCCAATAGTAATAGTTGGATAGCCTAATGTTATGTGAGTTTTGGCATACAAATTTTTCTGTCTGGAGGAGTTTTTTATGACTTTTTTATAATTTTTTTTTTTTTTTTTTTTTTTTGGGGGGGGGGGGGAGGGGGCAGTGTAACCATTAGTAATAGACCCTAACCACACATGCGTGTGTCTTTTAATACTTAGTCTTTACCATCCACTATCCCCACAAAGATCCAGCCACACAAGTGTAGTTGTAGCCATGGCCTAGTCGCTGGATACAGCCACACGCACGCGCCTGTGTAGGCTGTACTGTAGTAGGGATTCTATTAACTGCGGCCAGCCCCAACGCGTACAGTCAAACTGTGTAACGTTACAAGGAGCGCCCCGAGGTTAGGATTCTATGTACATATCCACACATGGCCGTAGAAGCTGGATATCGCTGTGTGTGTGTGGGGAACACCCGCCGTGCCGTGTGGTTAGCCACATGAACACCACACAACCAGCTCGATCGCAAAGCGATGAAAGCTCATTTTCATACGTTCTAATGTTATTTTCTTTCAAATACAATTTTTTTTCCCCACTCCATTCTCATCATATCTGTTTGATACGCTCGGTTTGAAATCAATAGCAAAGTTACAATTGTCGCTAAATTGGGGGACTTAGGACTGACATCGCCAGTGCTTGTGGTAGGCCCTACATCGTGACTTCAGGTGCTACTGCTAGCAATTGCTCAAGCAAGTGCCGCTCTGGAAATAACCTAGTTTTCCTTCTAAATCGTTTGATTTTCTTAAAATGGTTTTAAATTAATTCTTTTCGTCTTTTCTCATTTTTTTCCAGTCTTGTCACAAACATTCATCTGTTTTAGTTGTAAGTTTTCTCTCAACACGCACAATTCCTACAGATGCACTCAGACAGGTGCATTATTGTATACGGTAAAAGTTGAAATTTTCATGTATTTTGTTCAATAAAGTAGTGCAAACAAAAAAGCACTCAAATTTGTAATACGGAACAGTTGACCTACTTAGGTAGTATGAGTGGTGGCAGAACAGTGAGCTGTTTGAACAATTCCTTCTGACACACTCAGGCTGACTGACAACTCACCAAGGTGAAATTGCTGCATTTGCCCCTAGTTGAGGAACATGAAAAGCTACAGCTTACTCTGACAATTCAACATGGAGGCTGGCTGATTTCAGCAAAATATGTGTGTATGTATATGGGGAATAACGGGTCAGTAGCAAATCTGTTACCCCATTTCTATGTGCATCTTGCAATATCCATGGCAATTTTATTTCATCATTAATGGCCAAAGTTGGATTACATTGTATAATGGCATTGTTAAGTAGCTGAAACATGTGACAACATTCTGTTACCTAAAATATCAATAAGTGTCATTTTAAGGTGCATGCCCCCTAAGCGCCTTGATCGCCAAGATGGCAATGACTTATTTCTTTATTAAAGCTTTATATGTATTATGCTTTTTGTATCTGTTGCAGAAACTGCCACCAGTACGGAATAGAAATGTCAAGAAGAAGCGCAGGAAGAAAAAGAATGCTGGACATAGTCAGGAGGAAGCTGCAAAGACAATTCAAACTAATCCTACCCAAGATCAACAGCCAGGGAAAAAGATTAGAGCCTATGATTACAGAGCTTGGGATAAATTTGATGTTGTAAGTACTTTAGGTATGATAGTCTTGATCCAAGTAGTCATAGGGAACTTACTAGATGCTACAAAACATTACTTGCTTCAATTTCTTTTAGTCCTGATGCTACAGGTATTGCATCAATTATTTGAGAAAGTTACAGGAATTCTTATTTTCAATTAGATTGTGACAGCATAACATCTGTTACAGGCTAGACTGTGACAAAATACGATGATTTGATACTCAACAGGGGGTCTAGGGCAATTACCCCCTCGGCAATTACCCAGGACCCTTCCCTTGACCCTAACCCTAATCCTAATCCTGAACCTAATCCTAACCCTAACCCACACTCTAACTCTAATCTTTATGTCGTGGATAGGTGGTTAGGGGGCTGTGATGATGTGGTGATAAACCCCAGGACTCAAATGAATGAGTGAACGCAGGATTGTAGTTCACTTGACTTTATTGGTGTCAGTAAATCAACACCCAAAAAAACCCTGCAAGAAACAGGAAAACAATCATAAGTTTGTATTCAACATCTCATTTCTTAATAAACTGATCCCTTTTTTTTTTTTTTTTTTTTTGCAAGAGCACTTCCCAAAATGTGAAAACTATATGTATATATATTTTGCTAAATCTACAAATGTAATTACTTTCAATGCAGATCAAGATAGAAGCTATGATGCAATATACAATAAATTGTCTTCAAAACTCGTGGACTCACTATCCACACAATTATCTCGAATATCCAAACTTCCCAGGATATCCACAAAACTCAATGACTCATTCATCGCCCGATACATGAACTAGTATTGTATCAATGAAACTCTAATCAACCACCATCTAAACTCGCATGTACCATCTAAACATGCACTCGAATAAACAATTTAACCATTACCCCATAGCGACTATCATAAATCATGTACATACCAATAATCACTTCCATGTATATCTGTTTAAATTTCTGCATACCAAAAGCTTTCCCCCTTTTTTGTAATAGATAAAACACCAAAAATATTCATAGTTGTATAATAAACAGTGCACATTAAACAAAAATGATGACCAATATTGCTCATAAATAATTCATGCCTACCCTAAGTCAGGTAGCAACTCGCTCTTTGGAAGTATGAACCCTCATCCTCAGACATGAGAACACCAGTACCGGAGGGCTGAACATCTCACCCATGAACACTAGATATAAATAAATTGATTCTTCAGTATACCAATGTACTCTTATAATGTTCATTTAGGAACACAAAATTCAATTCTCTTCTATCAAACTTTACATACATTTCTCAATCAAAATTATAATCATTCAACTCAGAAAATAAATCAATTATAAATTTACTTGACCATGCTTTGAATACAGTACTCATCAAAATTATGATCATTCTATACATTAAAGCATGACATTACTACAAAAACCACTGATTAATTTATAAACTGGCGCCATGTAACATCATTAAGTCATGGGCGCCGCCATCTTGAATAATCTAAACCATGGGTGCCGCCATTTTGAATAATCTAAATCATGGGCGCCGCCATTTTGAATTGACTCAAATTAAACACCCTCCACCTAAATTCATACTTTAACATACAATAATTACCATTACTGATTTCTCAATTCATATTATTTTTGTGAATAGAACAAAAATCACATCAAATCAAATTTCTCCCATTTACTTTCCAACAACCCAATTTATACTGTCATTAGTTTGACTCAAACAAATTACTTACTTACTTACTTTACTTTACTTTACTTTTCCGGAACGATGGTGTAGGACAGAGCCTGTTCATCGATCAGGTTGAGTTATCTCTTGATGCTCTCTTTCCAATCAAGCAATTACACCCGACATCTGTCAGTTTTATAACAATGTATACAATTAACTAATAACAGATTTTTATACTGTCACAAATATATCTTTCTCTTGATATCTATAACAATATAAAGGGCTTACAGTTTGTCTTGTCCAAAAGAAACTGCCAAAAACCAAAAGACATAACAGGCGGAAAACAGCCAGACTCAACCCATTGCGGCAGGTTGCTTGTCCTACGGTGCGAGAGTGCGAAGTGATGTGTGTGTCGTGCAGTGCAAGTGTCCAAATTTCCCGCGGTACATACGACCAGCACAAAGGGCGCATTCATGTGCAACTCAGATCCCTGGAAAATGACTAATATTCATCCGCCTACTCTCTATTTCTGTTTACAGCAAAATTTCCCAAAATTATAACAATTATTCCTCTCACTCCAATTTCTAAACACACCAATCCAACCTTCCATTTTCCAACTACATATACCAAATTACGTATCACAAATAAGGACTTCATTAATTCCAGACACTAATTTCTGATACATCGGTGACATGGTCATCTTGAATACCTAAAACATTCTGAATTCCAGGCTGTGATTACCAAGCACGTTCAACAAAGAGCGCTTTGTAAACAACTCCTGTTTCACAACATCTGTCTAATGAGCTGTAATAAACTCACAATAGGCTAGTAGTCTTCAATAAAGTATTTTCATCACTTTCTCAATTTCCATTTCCCGTCATTTACTCTAACCTCATCGTTTAACCGGTAGCTGTTGCTAACCAATGATGATTGCATAGCATGTCTCTGAGCATGTTTATGTTTAAAACCAGTTATGAAGGAGAGCTACATTGTTACAATGCATACAGCCACACTACAAAATACAGATGTGACTTCTTTCACACAGCTACTGTATATTCAGTGAGACATCAGTTTATATGACTTTCAGAAAGTGAATTTATGTCTTCCGGCATACTGTTGGACAATATGTCTGCATGTTACCTGTTTAAATCATATTTTAGGAGAAAGCTTGTGCAGCAGTAGATGACAGTGATGATGCTGATAAGGTCGGCAACAGGAAGGAAGTAGTGGAGGAAGATGAGTATGAGACGGACAGTGATGCTGAATGTGAGGAGATGGAGATGCAGCGTAGAATCATGGAGGCAAATGCAGAGAAAGAGAAGGTAGGTTATTGAGAGTATCAGTATTGCATGTGTATTCGCTTCGAAATTAAACATTATTGCTGTAATAATAAGTTTGTATGAGGATGGTTGAATTTAAAAAAAAAAAAAAAAGTGATTTAAACATATGTTTTCATTTGTGTTCTACTGCAAGAAATTAAAGGGTTTCCAGAAACGGGTTGAGAAGTTCTTAGTTTGATAGGTCTGGCTGTATGTTACAAGTCTCCCCCCCCCCACATAGGACACAAGATGTGGATTTCCCTTACTGTACTCCTGTTCATGTATACCAGAAACATAATGGCACTAACCTATCTGTCGGTGTGTACTTTTTGTTTACACAGTGACTCATCGTATAAAGTGATACAAATTCTAGTGTGCACACAATACTGCAATGAATATCTGCAGTGTATACAATTTTATTCATTCCATCAGATTTATTCAGTAAGTCTAGGAAAATTTTGGCAAAATGTACCAAAGACCAATTATAGCCAAAATGTTCAAAAAATATACATTACATCGTTAATGTTGGTGCATGGATGTAATATGACTGCTGCACTCCTAGATTTTCAACAAAATATATATGTATGTTCCGATAAATTGAAAGTTCAGGTTATACATTGTAGGTCAAGTGATATTATAAAATTGTGTTGTGTATGTAGTAAATCAATGGAGAGACAGATGGCAGGATTCCATGAAACTTAGGATGTGGGTGCAGTGACACATTGCAAAAGCTGATGAAAGGCTGAAGTTAAATGCTTTGGATGTCAACTTAGAATGTCATTTTTTTTTTCCCGATTGGTTGTATCAGTTTAGTGATACCAGGCAATCGGGATAATACATGTGCGGTATCATGGGCACCTTGTAGTATGGGTTATATTGGTATCCACATAGAGTAAAATATGCACCAAGTACAACTTCATACACATGTGAAGACATGTTAATTATTATCATAATGTGGTGTGATACAAGGTTACTTGTTCCAGGATTTTGTGGTTGCATGATAGTTACGGAAATCAATGACATACCGAGGTTAGTCTTTTGATGCATATAATTATGTAAACTCATCGGTGAATTTAATTACTCTGTAATATGCAGGGACAAATTTAATTTTCAGGCCAAATGTTTGTAGGCTTTAGTCCGCACACACAAGTACCTATGCATACATTCTTTATTTTCAAGAATATGCAGTTGGCTCCTCCAAACATGTTTCTAGTTGCGGGGGCTGTAATCGTCAAAACAGTTTGTTTTCAATTCAGTGGTGAAGTTGTGTAAACATTGTTCTGTTTTCTCAGGGCAATAACTTCTTCAAGAAGGGCAATTATGAGGATGCCATAGCATGCTATTCCAAGGGTCTTGAGGTGGATGGAAGCAATGCTTTGCTGTCTGCAAACAGAGCCATGGCTCTTCTTAAATTGAAAAGGTAATACTTGTAAGAATAATTCTTTATAGCCCAAATCAGTGAAGTATCCTGCTTTCTTACATTTACATCCTGATGCTAAAAATGGTTACAGTTTAATAGGCATGAGCAATTTGTTCATGTGGGACATCTACCTGCGGAAGCAGGCTTGAAAAACTTGCTCAAGCAAGTGATACTACCCTGAACTGGATCGGCAGCTTAGATATCAACTAATAAGTCTATAACCCCTCACCCACCCCGTTGTATTGCATTATACGAAAGAAGAAGAAGAAAAAGCGGTGAGTCTTTCATTCATATTGCAAAGTGCTTTGCTGTGCTGTCATTCAAATTGAATAGTAACTGTTGGAATTCGGGGCTCTGGTTGGGCAGACTGTATTACATGTTGAGTGAAGTAGTATCATGAAGGATTACTGCTTATTTTAAAGTCAGTGTTTCAAATTATCAGAAAAAAACAAGCAAATTCTTTTTCTTCTTTTTTTTTTTTTTTGTATTTTCAATTCTATCTGCAGATAGTTCAGAGAAAGCTAAAAAAAAGTATGTATATCATAATAGTTCAATGCAGGTATTGAGCCTGTTTAGTGTTAATACAAAAGGTGTAATCAGAAGACTGAGCAACATATAATTAGTTGAGGGTAAGGAGGGTGTGTCACAATTTCTGGATTGTAAATACTACAAGCATTATAAAAAAAAAAAGTGATCTTATATCATTCACATGGTTGCAGTCATGCTATGGCAGTCACATCGACCATATCATGATATATCAATGTGCCACCCATGAGAAGCTTTGTTCATCTCCAGATTTATTTTTCCCCACAGGTATGAAGAGGCAGAAAAGGACTGTGATGTAGCTATATCTCATGATTGTACTTATGTGAAGGCATATGCCAGGAGAGGATCAGCCAGAGTGGAACTTGGTAAACTGGAAGAAGCTAAGAAAGGTAAATATAGGTAGTCACAGTGGCATCTACTTCACAGTTTGGTGAATGAGTTAAAGATTTCTCTAACTTTATGTTCACTTGATTGTATTTTGCAGTTGTCACACACACACACACACACACACACACACACACACACACACAATGTAATCAATATTGTACTCATGTGATGCCTATAAATTTCATTTTGTCTTCTTTTTAGGCATCTAAATTCATAATGGATCATGTTGATTTTTATGTCTGAATGACTGGCTGGTAATAAGTAGGATCCATTCATTCACCTTCAATTACAGCAGAATTAGATGAGAAAATTAGAGGTGGTTTCATTCCTATCCACTAAATGCAAAGATTAAGCAGAAAATAAAGCAGCAAATCTGCAGGAAATGCATTGACTCTTCTCGCATGTGCTGACCGTTAGTACAAAATGTTCAGTATCCTCATTTTAGTTCCCCGTGTTTTTGATGCAGATTTTGAACAGGTCCTCAACATTGAGCCAGACAATAAGCAAGCCAAAAATGAAGTGAAGAGGATTGACAAACTTCTCAAGGAGAAGGAGGAGCAGAGACGCCAGGCCATGGAACCTACTAACATCATTCAGGCTGTGGACAAACCACCTCACTTGCGATCAAAGGTCAGGATACAACCCTCTTTACTGCAGTACGAAGGCTTATGGTAAAGATGCTGTCAAACCAGAAATTCTCACATGCTTGAAACTTTCGCAAACTTCGCGAAGAGTCAGGATTCGTGAAAGTTAAATGCTTGCAAAAGTGTTTATGGACTACCAATGGCATTTTATGAAAACTGAGTTAATACAATGCATGCATCGAAGAACCTCTTTGGCGTACATACAAAATGAATGTGCGCTTGTGTACAAAATATGCCGATCACGAACTGCATGTATATTGTCTGAAATAGGGCCGAGTTTTCCCCGAGTCCAAGTTACCCTGGATCCTCTGTGGAATAAAAGTTGGTGTACAGACTTTTTTTAATTTTTTACTTTTTATCTCAAAATACTCCATAACTACTTATCATTCTGGCAAATTGCATCAGCCAGGTAAGTTTTTTGGTAGACCCTCACAATATATTGCAAGCAAATATGAAATGGTGGAAGATGGGTTCTCAAACCCTTACCAGAACTATGTTTTACCTTTAAAGTATGGTGAACGAGAAAAAAGGATGATATTGATAAACAAGGTGATTTATACATTTCTGGAAAGCTGAAGTCTCTAGGAATATGAATGATTAACTTTCAGAAGGTAAAAACATCTCTAGAACGATGGAGAGATGGTATTTTTAGACCACCTGAGCCCGATCTGACGGCGAAATTTTGGTAACCAAAATTATGACATCACGAAATGAACGAATCAGCCCTGCACTGATGCGCAGTGCTACGCACTCCATCCACACAGTTCTTCTACCACCCCGTCTTTGCCACTGTCACTATTCATGTCATTGTCACTGTCATCACTCAATTCACTCTCGATGTCAAACTCAAAGTCTTTCTGTACAATATAAGGTAAAAATTGGACGTTTTAATGTCTCGGCCGAGAAAGCAGATGCGACTAAAGACAGGCCAGATATTGCATCCGCTCACCAAGAAATATGTGCCTAATGAGTGGTGGCCTCGATGTCCTGCTGCACTCGTAAAGGGTTTTGTTCATTCCATGACATCATATTTAGGGCTTGAAAAAGATGGCTGTTCTGGAGCAAAAATTGGTGAAGTAAATCAGTCAGTTTTAACTTGCGATTTCTCAGTGGCGCGGATATCTTTTAATAAGTCACATTAAAAATCTGTTTTAGGAGACATTTCCCTCTGCTTTGAATGAAACCTTTTTTTTATATGATTTTCTTGATTTTAATTTCTCGTTCAGCATACTTCAGAGAGTGAAACAGTAACAAAACTCAAGAGGCCAAGGGTTTGTTTCAAGATGCTTCATCGGGAGTTGAATGCAAATGATTTTTATAGGCTTGCCGCTTCAAGTTTATGCTTATGTATCAAAGAAACTTTTGTTAATAGCCCTAATATGGTAGTAATTGTAAGAGAAGCCAATGGAAGACAGAGTCATGTGAGACAGAGTCAAGATGCTAGCGAGGCTCAAGCCCCAGTGAACGGGCCTATGGAGACTTGTCTAAATTGTTTGGACTATACACCTGTGTATTTTAATTTTGCTACCAGCATCGTGTAGCAAAAATCACAACCAATCGGCAGAGCTTTGTTCAAAGGAGCTCACGCATGATACTTTGTGCAATTGTGACTAATTTGCAAATCAAGATTTCCAATAGTTGAAGTAACTGACTGAACAACTCAAGATCTGAATTCTGTTGTAAGACTGGTGTTCAGGGTAGGCTTTCTCCTGTCTCATGGATGAAAGTCACATTCGCATGGCTGTCAGTGCTAACAACAGTGTGAGGGCCTTTGAAAAAAGGTTAGTATAGAATGCTAGTACAAGGCCATCGATCAGCAACAGTAGCATGTATGGTTACTTCATGAAAGAACATATTGCTGTGGAAGATTTAGCAAGCAAGATTGGTGTACTATTACCTGATACAATGTGTGTTATCACAGAAATCACAGAAAATGTTAAGGCCTGATTTGTGCCTTTTTTCTGTATACAACTTTGATTGAGGGAAAGCTTGAGAGAATGACGTTTACAGATTTAGACTGTCCAAATAATACTTCCCATCATAAAAAGGCTCATTTAATGTAATTTACATTTGACATAACCCTCTATGTATTCCTCACTATGAATTGCAGAAGCCACTCAAGAGAATGATAATCCAGGAAGTTGGTTATGGAGTGGAAGAAGAAAATCTAAAGGAGCAGGAGAAACTAAACGATAAGTCTAACCGGAGAGACAATGTGCCAATAGGTATTGGTGATTCTAAAACAATGAACTTCAGGGCAGAACAATCAGAGTGTGTGCAATCTACACCTACCATTCAAGACGTAAGACCAGATTCAAAGCAAGCTGAAGACAAAGAAAAGACTAAACATCAGACGGGTTTGAGTGCATCTCCTAGAAGTCATGGGAGTTCTGTGTGCCAAAGAGGGAATCATCAGCCGAGATCTACCACCAAGCCTGCAATTCCAGTTGTGCCATCATCATCCTACCAGCTCCAGGCTGACTGGAAGAGACTCAAGGGACATCCAGACATACTGTCTGAATATTTCAAGGTGTGTTCAATTCAGTCCTTTTGGGGTGTCATCAAACAATTATGATTACAAGATGAGCCTGTTTAAAATGAAAGTAGGTGTAACAATAGTAAATTTAAAATGTCAAGGGTATTTTCAAAATGTTTGCTGTAATTTGATAAATCTGTTGATGTTTGCAAGCTTGAATACCAAGGTTAGTCAGAGCTTGGTCAAAGTTCAAGCTACATTGTGAATCAATCATCAGTGTAAATCTATGCTTTTCCTTTTGGCGTCAGTATGCTTGTGTCCTCAGTGAAGTTGCCATAATTGTATCTTAAAGTACATGCAATGCAGAACACTTACTTAGGATACATTGGTGTTACGCCGCTGTGGTTTTATTAAAAATTATTTAAAATTATTCAAATTGGTATGGAGGCGTATCATCAAAGAATCTAGCTGCCTAAAACTTTTAATGGCAGCACCCTTGCATGTTACATAATCATACACGAAAGGTTGACTCTTGAGATTCTGCCCATGTGCACTCTACTTGCCAAGTTTTATTTTGGCAATGGATATTTCTAGTTTGATATACTTGTCTTGTGGAAAAAAAAAACAACACAAAACAAAACTGTTGTGTACAGAGACAAAAATATTGACCCATACACACCAACACTCCTGTGAAAAGTTTGAGAACTGTCTTGTCTCAATGTGACGTAATGATGTCATATCTGTTATCACATTATATTCACTCAAGAGTATGCCTCCAATTGGATGTACTTGTAATCATGCTCGTCCTTTTACACTTGAACATATAACTGGAACTCCTTTAATTTTTGGAGGCAGTGGCCATTCGTAATGTCAATGAGTGTAGTTTACACTAACCGTTTCCAAGTTGCAAATGTCTCTTTCCTTATAGGAACACGTAATATCAGTTCAATTTACACAGCATACACTTCTTTGTTTTTATTTTCAGAAAATCCCACCAACCAGTTTTGTGAAGCTGTTTCAGAATTCCCTTGATACAGCAATGCTCACCCAGATACTAACTCTTCTCCAGGAATCTTACATTCCGTAAGTTCTCCTTGTGTATCCATCAATCTAATGCATGGAAAACCTAGCACTTAAGTAGTAGTACCCCCTGTATGTTATAATCATAGTCCTTCGCACTAAATTTTTTCCACTATGTGTAATTTCCTAGAAATTTGCTTTTTTGCTTAGATCTTTATAAACGCGACTTTTGTACTCTGGTTTTACAAAAAGTCCCTACCGTGGTAACCCCGCTCGGTCGCTTTGCTCCCTTGCCGAGGATTTCACACCATCACATAATGTGCCCCCGTCGAAATTTTGTCCCCCCAAAAAAAACAAAAACGAAAGTGTTCCGGGGTGCTTATCTTTAAGTATGACTGCATTGTTCACATTTTGCACCTCACTGAGTATTTCAGACTTCCTATGTCAAAGTGACAAGTAGCCAGTGCAGATGATGAGGAAGGAGACTAGGTATAAGGGTTATGGAATACTGTGAAGTGTGTGGAGGTCTTGTTAAATCCCACAAAGTGACTGTGTGGTTTGGGTTTATGTACAGCTGCAATGAGTGTGATTTGTCAGTGCATATACCACACAGAAGTGCCTCATACATGTTTCAAGGTTACATGTTACTTACCTATTGTGGGAAATCAAGAATGGTTTGTCTTGCTATTATTTGAAATATAAAAGATTCCTTTTCAAGGTTGCTTTATTTATGAACTTTGACAAATAAGTGACATGTAGACTTTTTCAAGAAAAAAATGTGAAGTGAGAACCAAATTGTGATTTTTTTTTCAAATAAACATAGTTACTGGAAAATAGGGCAGTAGAATTTAATAGACTCTGGTACTGAAAAAAATGGCCAGTAGACCATGTCAGAGAAAGAACTTAGCTCTTTGCTGATAAGGTCAGAGTAAAAAATGCAGGTCAAATCTGAGATCAGTATTCACAAGATACCCTGTTAAATTCAGAAACTTTTGGAAAATAATAGCTACATAAAAGGAGTTTCTTAACCCATTGAAAACTAGTCCCGAGTAGGTGTCCATAGGAAATAAGTGCTATACCAAAATGAGCTCGCCCTCGAGGGTTAACATTAAATATTTCAGGCTTGCAGACTCAAAGGTCAGATGTCAATGTTACTGTGAAGTACTGGTAGAACTTCACTCCTTAAATGTAAAGAATTGTGCACTGATGGATTGGGCAGTGAGGATGTCAAAAGAGACAGGGGAAACATGCAGTTGCCACTTTCAAGTAGTTTGTTTAGCCGTTGCCTGTTGTGCTCTCAACAAAGATGTATTCAGCAGTTATGGCATTGTGGTGAAGTTCCTGCCTGGACAGTGAAATCAGGCCTCTTCATGTATTTTCCAGAGTGCAGAATATCAGCTGATGAGAACACAACACAATAGCACAGATCTGTAGTGGTAATGTGCCACCTGTTTATGCCAGTACAGTTTGATACAAAATAAAGGTAGGCGAGATAAGAGAGGTCGGACTATATTACCTGAAGGGCAGTGTAATACAAGTGTTTGTCACTTTTTAAGTATGCATACTTTATAGAAACAACCTTATCAGATATATATTGCGATTTTGACCGTCTTTCTTTCAGGTCCAAGCTACCTGTCATTGAAACTCTGGAGGAACTGTCAAGAGTAAAAAGATTTGATATGAACATCATGTTCATGTCTTCCAAGGAAAAGCAAGGTGAGTTCAAACCTGAAAGTAGAGGGGACCCCTGTTGTTATGAACACTGGTACAATGACTTTTCAGAATTGTAAGCATTTTATGTAATGTGCATAGTGTAGAAATCCATGACAAAATATTTTTGAGTATTTTTCATTTGTTATTTTCCCTATCCCCATAATGGAAGTTTGATATTATCATTTTTATGCCTCTGCCACAAAGTGTCGCCGGAGGCATTATGTTTTCGGGTTGTCCGTCCTTCCGTCCGTCCGTCCGTCCGTAATGAATTTTGTGGACAGCGTAGCTAAAAAAACATTTAAGGTATCCTAATGAGACTTGGTATGTATATGCATGAGTGGGCGAAGTTGTGCCTATCAACTTTTGGGGGCACATGCTCAAGGTCAAAGGTCAAAAGGTCAAGGTCAAATGCTCAAAACTTCACTATTTTTCCCATATCTATGCAATGCCTGGAGGTTTTTTTCTGGAAACTTGGTGTATACATGTAATACCAAATAAAGATTCTCCAGAGAGAGTTTCAAGTCATGAGGTCAAAGGTCAGAGGTCAAGTGAAAATGTTAAAATTTCACTTTTTTATGCCTCCGCCATGAAGGGGTGCCAGAGGCATTATGTTTTTGGGTTGTCCGTCCGTCCGTACGTACGTCCGTCCGCATTCATTTACGCAATAACTTGAGTAATATTGACTGGAATTTTACCAAACTTGGTCCATGTATAAAGTATGATGGGGCAATTACTTGATTAGATTTTGGGTGAAATCGGCCTGAGGCCAAAGGTCAAAGGTCAAGGTCAAATCATGAAATTGTATCCGTTTACGCGATAGCTCAAGACTGGATCAAGCAAATTTCACCAAACTTTGTCGGAGGATGATGTATGATAGGACAATTACTTGATTGGTTTTTTAGTGAAATCGGACAGAGGTCAAAGGTCAAAGATCAAGAACAAATCCTAAAATTTATCTGTTTACGTGATAACTCAAAACTGGATGAAGCAGCTTTCACCAAACTTGGTCCAAGGATGATGTATGATGGGTCAATTAGTTGAGTAGATTGTAGTGACATTGGTATGAGGGCAAAGGTCAAAAGGTCAAGGTCAAATGCTAAAAATGTTATTTCCCCTATATCTATGCAATGCCCAAATTTATTTTCTTGAAACTTAGAGTAAACGTGTACTCCTGCGTAAAGATTCTCCAGAGAGAGTTTCATGTCATAAGGTCAAAGGTCAAAAGGTCAAAGGTTAGGTGAAAATGTTATAATCACTTTTCTCGCTAATGGTTCAATGTATCTTCATGGAACTTGGTACATACGCATGTACTGACTGGCAGGGATTATCTAGGGAATTTAGGGGTCATGGGTCAATAGTCAGGGGGTCAAAGGTCAAGATCAACTCCTCAAAATTTTACTATTTCCCTCATATACTAGTATATGCAATGCTTGCATTATTAGTTTTAAAACTTAATATATGCATGTATTACCTAATGGAGATTCTGTGGGAAATTTCCAGCCAGAAGGTCAAAGGTTAAGGGTCAAAGGCCAGGTTTAAATGCAAAAAAAAAAAAAAAAAACTATTTTGTACTGTAATTACACTGTTTCTTTCATACCTTGAAAATTACTCAATGCATACACTTATAAAAGGGCTGGTCAGAAGTCAAGTAAAAATCCTCAATTCCCCAATATACGTGTACCTGCACTCTTAGACAATTATAGCAAACCCAGTTCAAGGAAAGTGAAAATTCAAGATATTTCTGACAAACCTGTCATTTCAATATTTTGCCAGTTATGTGAAACTGTCATCACACATTGTGAAGACATTGTACTATACACCTGTTGGGAGAATCATGCATTATGGCAGAGGCATCAGTCACCATAGCAACATTTCTAGTTTGAAGTGCTGTGGTACATGTTTATTCATAAGAGCACTGTAAGAGTCCCTATATTGTATTGTATTGCATTGCATTGCAAGTACTAAAGGCCCTTATTGGAAAAACTGACATTTCCGTCACTTTCTTTGTTCTTTGTGAGGAGGTTGAAAGGATTAGGGGGGGGGGGGGATTTCCCAGTATTTGCTACAAGGACTCACAACAAGACACACATCTCAACCCATGTAGACACATCCGCACAATGTGGCACACGCCACACTCACAAGAGAAGCAGAGAATTAACACTCGCTGTACAGTGCTGTGTGAGGGCTAAAGTTTTTTTCTTCAGTAGCATGCAGCACAGCATACTATCTGCCAGTTTGTGCATGTGGTTGTAGGAGAGGGTGTGACTGATCCTTTAATTATGATTAGCAGATGTTTCCATTCCTGTTTGGATTAAAGGAATCCACTGAGAGCATGTCATTAGAAGCAGGAAAAACTTCCCGCGCCACAAACTGCTTTACTAATTGACCCACAACTAAAATAAATTTACATAATCAAAAGTCTTGGTGTTAAAATGGGATTCTGCAAAATTAATACAAATGTGTACAAAATTAGTATTCAATATACTCTGCTTCAGGACATGAGAATTTTATCATGTGCAATGTGTGGCAACAGTCTGGAGATCTACATGTGGGCATCATTTAGCACACTATGGGAAATTTCATTATAAGAAAAATCTTGTAATTCCAAGGATCTACTATTAATATATTCTCTTTCAAGATCTGTAGCAATATGGGCAACTTGAATTATTTGAATCACCAGTTGATTATAATTACGTTTAATCTTTTTTTAGTGATGAATTAAAAAAGGACAGATTGCATAATATGTCCTCAGTGTAACCCTTGCTTTTTTGTTCCTTTAGGAAATAGGGTAGGTTTGACATTGTTTCAGAGAAAAGAGGGTAGTCATTTACTGTGCATTGCAGGAACATACAAGCTGAATTTGATTTGATCATGGAGCAAGATTGTTATTGAAAATTCTAGACCATATCTGCAAATAACATATGATGGCAAATTTCACATCCATGTATCTCCACTAGCATCAGTGTGGCATTGTCAGTTGGGTGTCACATTCCTCCCCGTTCTAGTTTTATAAACAAAGAGTTAGTATTTATCTGCCTGTACAGGCTGATATAGGAAAATTATGTGTTATTGGAAATGAGTAACACAACATGTAAGACCAAAACAAACATTATATAGATGATGACTGGCGGGGGAGTCATCATCAAAACAAACATTATATAGATGATGACTGGCGGGGGAGGGAACATACCGAATGTTCCACCCGAAGGGTTTGAAATGCTATTGAGGGACTTATAGCCTCCCGAAATAGTATTTCAAACCCTGAGGGTGGAGCGTTTGGTACATGTACCCAACAACAAAAGTCATCATCTGTTATATTATATGGGTTAGTCAAATACCAAACCATGTTCACAATGTCAACCACCAGCACAACGCACTCGATCACTTGCGCAGAGCCAAATTCTCTGTGCGCGGATCTTTCAAATCACATTTTTGTATGCATTACAATAATCGGTCATCTGCTTTTTCACATTGTATGGAATAGGCAAAGTTATCTTATCGATTGCGTGAAAAATATGATTGACAAACAAATGATCACAATGTATATAGCATTGCTTATAGAAGTTTTTTTTTTTTTCTGTCTTGCTCTCTTCATTCTTCTAGTTGTGAGGAATCTGTTTTCTCATCTGGCAGCAGAGGATGTAGACCAAGAAGCCTGTCAACACCTTGCAGCAAAGTATGGCTTATGACACATGTAGCTGAGTGACCATTAGGAGCTCTGATGGACATCAATGTGGGAATCTACAATGTCTTTCAACAATGGAGTCTGCTGTGATTTGCTGGACAGGCTTATACATTGTCAAATATCAACAAAATTATGAATCCCTTTAGAACTGAAATGAAATCTAAAATTACTATTACAAACTTGGGTGTATTGAGAACTTGTCTAATTTTGCAAGAAAGGCTGCTGCACCTGCTTCAAGTACTGTAAGCACAAACATTTTTGTAGTACATTAATTTTTACATATTCTATGCTACTTTTGGCTAGCGCAAATTCTAAAACCCACAAAAATATCTTTACAATTTTCTGTGCACATTTTGAGTGGGTTGACAATTGCACAGTGTGAAATTAAGAACCTGTGAATATGTTTTGGAGCCACTCAGCTTGAAAAATCGATTGCATGAATATTACAACATTTAAAGTTTGCAATTTTCAACATGTTATGAGTTACTCATAGTGAGTGTTTTGCAAAGCACTATTGTCACAGACTCAGATGACAAACCCTAGGAAAATGTGATTCATGAGGAAGGGACACCTTTGTCACCTGTCATGTCACATGTGTTTCATATTTATGCAGGTAACCTTTATGGGTTATTGCTATTAAAACAGTTGACATGCTTCCTTGCAAATCGCCTGACATCAAATTCATGTTGGCTGTGAAACTGTGTATCTTGTATCTTATCAATGTTGCAGAGACTTCTTTGGTACTACATACTACAATATTAATAAAATGTTACCTAATTCCTCTGTGCATGCAAGTGAAAGCAATAAGTCAATGGCCCAGACAAGTCATTATAGCATGTGTGCTTACTGCCAGAACCCAATTTAAGAGTGACAGTAGTGGCCATGAAATCTGTTATTTCCATTTTGTGCTAATATTTGTTCATACTCAATATGGTTAGATCCTGAAAATACGTGTTTCCCTGATATTATGTACTGATAGAGCCAGTCAATATGTGACATGGTGTGCAGTGTTAAAAGAAGCTTCAATCAAAAAAAAAAAATAAATAAATAAAAATGCATGTTGTTCTAACATAATTTGCCAAAGTATCTCAACGAACAAAATAGTGCTGGGAATCTTTTCAAGCTTACAGTTATATGTATGGTTCTTTGGAATTAGATATTTTTTAATTGAACTTTGTTGAGATACTTGAATGGTGCATGTTACCATTTGACACTAGTTATGCTTGCCTGTCCCTTGACTATCCAGGTATACATACCTGTGATTTTAAGACTTACGTTGAACTCCCTATAGTTTGATTGATGACATGATGAAACAAAACAAGGTAAACTGATTCAGACATACGGACAGGGTAACTTATACATGACAATAAGTGCTTGTTATAGCATGTAGCAATATATGTACTCATAAAGCTGACACTTGTTTGTCTTGTCTTGCTAGGGATGATTCCTTTAGTTAATTCAGTGACAAATCCATCATAGAGCCATTCAAAATTTGTTTGATGAAAATCAGTTTTGAAATGGCTGAGATGTCCAAAAACAAAGTTAAACAAAGTGATCCTAATCAAAGGTGGACCCTGCCTTTTATTACACCTCTTTGTTTTTTAATATCTCAGCCATTTCAAAACCAATTTTCATCAAATAAACTTTAGATTCGTCTTTGAATTGTATGCTTTTTTATATTTCATGACAGATTCCTCATGATCTCACAAAAAAGTTTGAAACTTGAAGCCCTATCTCAACCAAAACTATACCATCCCTCTTAAGCCTGTCGCTGTATTTGAGCATATCTCTCTAATCGGGCCAAATCACTTAATATCTGGATGCCCGCCGGTCCCGACGTGGTCAGTTGATAGAGGTCGAACTCTGTTGGGATTTACAAAGTAAAAACAAAACAAACGAGGAAACCAGCTTCCTGGTATATTACTTGACCTATGCCCCCCCCCCCCCAGTCCTGAATAAACACACACTTACACATTGCATGTAGAGTACCCTTGTGTGTACACACACATATGAACATGTGACATTCAATATGCACAAAGGATCTGTTTACCAGGTACTGTGTTTTGATTGAGGGATTTGTGTAAAATCGTGTTCTTGATATTTAGTGTCCTGAGCTGTGTTATGTTATATTTTTCAAGAAAATAAAGAAATTGTGACCCTTCATGTAGAAACAGTATTGGATAGGTGATATTCCATGTTGCATGTAGTAAGTCATGAATGATGACTCGAGGAAAATTCAGCTTGCTGCATTAATCTTTCTGAATACTTGCTCGATTTCACTCAAATCCTCATAAATATGTTTCTTTTGAATGCTGCCCATATTTTGTATATGGTAATTATTTTTCTGGCTATCTGAAGATGTGTAGCGGTAAACTCCCCCGTATGGCTGTCTATAGTCTCATTTTCTCCTCTTTCTATAGTCTTGATAGTGATGCTGATACATTGCTACTTCCATTGCCAATCAGCTGTCACATTCTTCCAAATGAAAAGTCTTTTGTGTGACCTTAGAATACATCACATGGCAGATGTGGCCATTTCAGTGTGGACTAGCACCATGGCTGAATAAACGTACAGAATCTCTGTCAACAAATTGTAATTATGCATGCATAAATTTTATATAACTGTTTGTGGTACTGTAATACGAGGAATGTTTGCGTACATTTTAATTTCGCGAATTTCGCGAGAGCTGAGTTTCACGAAATTAAAATGCACGCTAAAGATCTTGTCTACACTATATGCACTGAATGTTAGAAGCAACATGCAAAAATTTCATGCTGCGAATAAGGCTGCCAGCTCCCATTTGCAAAAATTTTATGCCGTGAAAATATTGTTTTACAGTATACCTCGACGTGTCAAAAATTTCTACATTTTATCGTTCATTGGATTGCAGATTGGTGCATGTGTACATGTGTTACTGCACAACTACCAAGATCAACCTCTGAATGTGTTGTGAAATGCAACTAAGAATTGTGTGAAGCTGGATCATTGTCATAGTACAGTTGAACCTCTCGTATCCGGACAAGTCGGGACCGGGGCTCATCCGGATAAGGGATTTGGCCAGATACGGGAGACTCAATGCTTTATACATGTACATACATACACATGTACTGATGTAGCCCATTGTAGTACCACATGTAGTATTAAGTAGTAGTAATGTGTATACTGCAACCTTTTCATCGTTACACTCAGTAACAGACCCCAAAATAGAGGTGTATGTTAATGTTGGAAGTAATATGTAATTCATGTGTGTTTGTGTAGGAGTTCTCAAGGAGTTGGGAATCCCCCTTTCCTCCCGTAATTATTAAAAAAAAAAAAAAAAAAAAATGACGGCGAGATTGCGTCCGTATAACAGAGAGATCCGGATAAAGGGAGGCCGGATAAGAGAGGTTCAACTGTATGTGAAATTGCAGTTATTTGACGTTATGAATACAACTTACCATAAAACCTGAAACTTGCACTATGTTTAGTCATTCTGTTATCCTGCAAAATAATTACTGTATGGTGTCTATCTGCACTGTGGCATGTATGTTTCTAAATTTAGTGAGATATCATCAGTGAGATTTTTGATGCAGTGTACTGAAGTCTGTCATAATATTTCACTGCCCATGCTCTGTTGACACAGACAGACAGACAGAGAGACACACACACCACAAACACACACACACACAAGAATTCCAGTTAGGTTACTGGTAGAATGGAAAGGTTGAACAGATTCAGGAATGCTCTGAATATAATCTATGAGCAGTTGCTCTAACTGAATCCCTTATTTGTGTGGTTTACTGCAGAGTAGAAGCGGGATGTAGACACATGTTACTTTTGGAGGGCTTTCTTATATATCTTACAGTGTGGGTCCAGCTGACCTTCATCAATGTACATGATGAAGCCCTGTGAACATGTGATGTTTTCTCAATGCACAGAAAAATTAGATAAGCTGCATTAACTTGCAAAATGGTGGTCAAATATAAGTTTGCATTTGCTCCTAAAACCTCTACCGTTCCATGAAAGCTAGACTAACTAGAAAAACACTCTGAGAGTGCAGACCTCCGCCAGGTAGCTCATTTCCACCCATGCAAACATGCTGAAAAATCGCCAAATTTCACGATGATGGCTTAAAAAAAAAAAAAAAAAAAAAATCTTCCTCCTGCATGGCTTCTCGAGCAGAGGACACGCTTTGGTATGCTTATGCAAACCTCATAATAGGTGCAACTTGAGCTCCAAAGTTTATTGACCCTATTTGCCCCCCCCCCCCCCCCCCAAAAAAAAAAAATAAAATAAAAATTTAAAGATTCATGGATCACTACCAAAATTTAATTATCTGTTTCTTGTGTCATTATTGACTTTTCCTGTAAGATTCATCTATATCCATTCTTAACTTTTCTTTAGCTATTTTGCACACAGACGAAAAACATAAAAACATTAACCACCCCCCCCCCCCGCCCTTTGACAGAGGTAATTTTAAGATTACTACATTTGAATTGTTTCCAGCATATTGTATAGACCTAACTCTTTCATTCTTGATTTTATTAGCAGGGATTAAACATGCAGGCTAAGTGGAAAGACTGAGCAGGTGAATTGGCTGTAGGTAATATGAAAGCAATTGATGTTGAAAGCAAAGAGATACTAGTATGATACAGATGGACACCACTTTACATAGACCTACACGTTTACTCAGTACTTCCGCGCTTGCGTGGGTAGGTACAGTCGGTAGCAGTCTGCTCACGTACCGGCAGAAGTTCACTCGTCCAGACTAGCTACCAAAGAGGTTCTATAAAGAGCTACCTACTACTATAGTATGACCGACCGTTCGATCGTACGTCGGACTTGTTCCATTCCGTAATTGTTCGTTTTTGTCATCGTTGGTCTTTGTGTGTATGCATACGTTTCATGAAGCGGTAACGGTGTTAGATCATGCTACATTGCTACCGATCGTGACCAACGTGGTGATTTTCACTTCAGATTTCGGGCAAAATCGGGAAGTGCGCATTGTGAACAGAAAACTCTTAGAGTGATAAGGTAAGACATTCTAATCGAAGAATCGCCGTCTCGGCGCGGTGTTGCCATGTTGTCATGTTGCCTGATCCCACTCATTGATTATCGTGTTGGTCTCCGCGTAGCTCACCGGGCCGTGTAATTGATGATGTGAGTGTCGTAACCGCACCATCCAGCGATCTAGCGACCCCAATTACTGTACTTAATTCTAGATCTAGAGTCTACTAGTTACAGCGCCCCGCGCCGGGGTTATGAGTGTTGTACGTTGTGGACTTTCGTATCCACGCCTGAAGGAATGGGCGATATAAATTTACCACACTCATGGTGCCTTTGTGGTTTGTAGTGTAAAAAGAGAGATGAGAGTAATTTAACCCATCTTTCATACATCTACCTAACCGCAGCAGCGACCCCATACGGACAAATACGTACCACAGCGCCCCGCGACGGGGTTAACATCTACCATGTCTACGGACATGTCTTTGTATGAACATAGGCCTATAAAAGACCGATATGCCAGTGTTCTTAATCTGTGGCCTCTTGTTCACGTAGTAAACTGACTAACGTGTTAGGCCTAGATCTAGTCTATATGTCTTATATAAACTGTTAGACCTGTAGGCCCTATACAACTACAAATCCCTGTCGCTGTTGTTACACAAGCTCAAGTGTCATGCGTACGGAGACGCCGTGGTCGGGTTAGTGGTAGGCCCTAAACAAGATCACTGACACTGTACGATACCACGCGTCAGTAGGGCCTATTAGTAATCATAATGTTGACTCCTCCTCACAAGGCCTCACAGCATGCAGCAGCACAATTGCACAACCACAAGCAATGTCCATGTCCACGTCCAATGACAAGTGAGGGGCTGGGGCTGACTTAACTATACACAGCCCAGTCGCTGTACATGGTACGTCGCGACAGGGCTGTACAAGCGCGACCACCAACCACTAGGAGAGCGACGTAATCGTATCACGATAGCTTTGAATTTTGATACTTAACATCATTTTTGTCACCTCAAACTCATCGAGTATACTCTTCAATATTTACTCTACATCTGATGCTATCAGTATTCAAATGTACGCAATGAAACTTACCGAAATTGATCATCATATCCAGCATGTCCACACGGTACACAATCTTTCACGCCAGGCCTATAACTATACACAGCCCAGTCGCTGTACATGGTACGTCGACGTACCATGTACAGCTGTACATGGTACGTCGACGTACCATGTACAGCGACTGGGCACCAGCAATATCACAGGAATCCTTACTAGCTTATTTTCAATCATTCACATGAATTCAAACCAAAATCAGTTATTGGAAAGTTTTTACATAATTGATATCGACTTGTGTTTGTCATTCAAAACAACTCATACTTTGTGAAATTCATGGTTCATGTGTACACACACTGCGAACACAATTTGAAACTGAAGTTTGCCATCTGAGTTTAATACATGAATATGTGGTGTTGCGTGTCATTCTGTTTTCAAACTCACTCTTTGCAGGCTTTGCAGTGTATGCTGCACAGTGTGAAATTGAAGTTAGCCATCTAATTTTACTGCTTACACAAATATGAGGGTGTCAAAATTAAGGGTAATTACTGTTCGGGCACTCGTCCTGCTTCATCATGAATATTGATCAGGCAGTAAAGTGCACAGAACGCTGGATAGGTGCCATAGAATGTAAAAACGTATCGCCGCGAAATGTAAAAATCTCGAAGAATTGCATCAACGGGAAATGTAAAAACGTCTCACCTGGAGATGAAAAAATGTTCAGTTTTGCCGGGAAATGTAAAAAAGCTGCTGGGAAATGTAAAAATCATGTATTTCAACGGTATTACATACCGATGGTATCGATATACATGTAGATGATGAATATTCATGATGAAGTGGGATGGGTGCCCCAACAGTACTTACCAAAATTAAGTGTCTAGTTTCCTGTTGGCCAATTTGTTCAAATATCCATTTAATAAGCTACAAAGAATAATATATGTACAACAGGAAAAATTCAGAGCAGAGTGAGAACTTGAAAACATACTCGATGGTTTTTACAACATGGTGGAATATACACAGAAATATGGTAATGTCCTGATAGACCACAATGATATCGAATGAAATAATTGCCACTGGTACAATCAAATTAAACACATGGCATCAACCAAATGGCGCTTGTTAGGTTTGGTGTAGACCTGCTCCATGTATGCCGGTAAAGTCACTGAGTGGGACCAGTCTGTGCTGACACATTTTTTTTTTTTCAAGAAGCAGTGGCCTCCAGTAGTGCTGCGATTGTTAAAAGTTTCCTTTCTGAGCAAATATATAGATATGAAGTACCCCTAACAAGTTTTCTGCTGAAAATTTATACACAATATATTTTTGCTCTAGAGCACAATATATTACAAATTGGAACATGTGAGACAATTTTATGGCTGGTTACTTTGTGATTCAGCTCCACATTGAAGGAAGGACAAGAAAAGCAGAGTCTATGATTGTGTTTCAAAAGAAAAACACAAAGAGGCAAAGAGGCAATTTTTTTTTTTTTTTTGCAAGTTGTTGATTTTGCCAACATTGGTCAACTTGCAAAATTCACAAAAATATTGCATAAACAACAGTAGTAAAGAGATGTGTGATGTCTTCAAGATGATGTGATTGAAATATCAGTTAGACCTGTATGTTGTTTGCTGTGCTGTGAAACATTAGCAGCTGAGACCGTCCAAGGCTCTCACAGCAATACCACCGGATAGCCACCTTTTAATTTCTTGTCATTATCAGCTACATGGAGTTTCATCAAAGAGTACTGTACTTTGACACTGACAAATTTTGTATAATAGGCATACTTGTCTGATAAGAGTGAGGATTATCATTATCACCCTACATATGATACGCAAAACACAAGCACAAGGAGAATTGCAGTCAGTCTGTTTCAAACATTTGCCAGCTTGCCATCTTTCCACAGAAATCCAGTGTTGCATGATTACTTGGCATACAACTGTACACTGTACTTGTCTTGATTCGAACAGATCTGACTGGAAATGGTGTATCATGCGGGATTTAGCAATGTGAATGGAACAGACTGCTGTCTTCTTCTTCTTCTTCTTCTTCTTCTTCTTCTTCTTCTTCTTCTTCTTCTTCTTCTTCTTCTTCTTCTTCTTCTTCTTCTTCTTCTTCTTCTTCTTCTTCTTCTTCTGATTAAGTCAGAAGAAGAAGAAGACAGCATGTGTGGATGTCAGGTTGCCTGACATCCACACATGTGTAAATACTGTATATTTACTGGAGTATTTGGTTTCAGTTTAAATGACTACCCAGGTGTATTGTGTTCCTTAATACTTTGTAATGAAACATGCACATGTTCTTCCTCTCCACTTTTCATCCATTTTGCAGGAGACACAATTCCTGGGTTATAACAAACAAGGCTTTGCAGCATGAATAGGTTACGGGTAGCAGTAATTGGTGGAGGTGGTGCAGGACTGTGTGCAGCTCGGTATATGGCTGCCAGACCAGACAAGTTTGAGCCAGTTGTGTTTGAGAAGGCAGAGAATGTTGGAGGCACCTGGGTCTATACAGAGGAAACAGGCAAGGACAAGTATGGCTATCCAATCCACTCCAGCATGTACTCCTCTCTACGGTAAGATCCACCATCATCACATGACATGCGGTAGCCACCAATTCTTGTCAAGTATGATTTTGTTTGGAGACTACTACTGTAAACATCATTATTTTCACATGATTGATTTTTAACGCTGAGTGGCTCAAAAACATATTTGTGGGTTCTTGAATTCGCGCTGCACAATTGCTGTTGCACATTTGTTGCCTGATCCATTGAATGTATGGCCTGCACAGGAACTATGAGTACTACACACACCAATACATATGCTCAAATATATCATGAACATTACCAGGGCACATGAACACACACACACACACACACACACACACACACACACACACACACACTCGCACCAGGGAGGCACCACTGACAAAGCCCACTATTCAAATAGTTCAAAATGTGCAGAGAAGATTGTGAAGATATATTCATGGGGTTCTAGAATTTGCACTAGCCAAAAATAGCGTGAAATATGCTAAAATTATTAAAGGACAAGTTCACCTTCATAGACATGTGGATTGAGTGAATGCAGCAATATTAGTAGAACACATCAGTGAGAGTTTGAGGAAAATTGGACAATCTGTTGAAAAGTTATGAATTTTTGAAGTTTCTGCTCAGTTACTGCTGGCTGAGAAGACTACTACAGCTGATGATTTCACATGCGTACAGTGATATAAAGAAAATGTAAAGAAAATTCAATATATTTTCACTTTTCTCGCATAATAAGAGAATGCTTGACTTCCCCCTTTCAGAAGGCAGGGGGAATAATGTTACCCTTAACATACGTCAGTTACAAGTCGAGGAAATGTGCACTTTTTTCAAAAAATAACATTTTGTGAAATTCTCTTTATGTTTTCCTTATACTGTTGTACGCATGTGACATCATCGGCTGTAGTAGTGTTCTTATCCAGCAGTGACTGAGCAGACACTTCAAAAATTCATAACTTTTCAACAAATTGTCTGATTTTCCTCAAATTCTCACTGATGTATTCTACTAATATTGCTGCATTCACTCAATCCACATGTACATTGTATATGAAGGTGGACTCGTCCTTTAACACTAAAATTCTAGCATTTACAGTAGTGATATGGTAAAATGTTTAATTAAATATCTCAGTTTATTTATTTGCTTCTCACTGGACATGTTTTTACATACGAATCTCTTACTGTTTCATCTGCTAAAAGAATGAGGCAACAGTCATGCTTGTGAAGAGTAAATGTTACATTGGTCTTCTTGAAAGTGTCATCAAAGGCTGAAATTAAAGATACAGGTACTTGTCAAATGGCAGCACTTCATGTTTGGTCCCATGCAGTAATTGATTCAAACTGTCCAGCCCCAGTCCAAATGTAATTGTGACATTATATGGAAGTCCACACATATATCATGAGATCTTTATTCTCCGTGATGAAGAGGTAGAGAGAAAAAGACAGCTCAAATTAGTATCAGGTCAAACGTTAGTCTCATGTATAGCATCAATTTATACATTAAGGGCTGCTTATAGAATGACACAGGAACATGATAATTATAAGTGTGATAATCTATACTCTGCAATTTAGGGCAGTCCCATATTCATTCTAATGGAATCAAGCATGCTGAATATTTTTCCTTATTTACAGTGTTTGTTTATACTGCTGTGAATATACAGTAAACCTCGCTTAAGTCGACATCACATAAGTCGACAACTCGCCTAAGTCAACATGATAGAAAAGTCCCAATTTTTGCCGTTGTTATTCCTGAAAATTTCATCGTATTAGTCGACATTTATAAGTCGACAACTCGCGTAAGTCGACATGATTTTCAGTGCCAGCTGAGCTGAAATACGTATTAATTCCCTTGTCTAAGTCGACATAATTTTTCGCTCAAATTCTTATCGCTGTTCTCTGAAAAAAAATTGTTTTCCCACTCTGATTCGCAGTATTTCTTCTCTCTAATTCACTAGTGTACGGCGCGGTAGCGTTCGCGCCATGCATCCATTGTCTTGTACGCCTGAATAGAAAGGATATACACTCATTTACACTGGAGTACTACACGTAGTACCGGTGTTTGTGTCTGTGTGTATCATTTGGTGCAGGTCAACGTGATGCAACGTACGGTGCAAACGTCAAAATCAAATGCAGATGTATGAAATCACACACAACTTTGCATTTAAACGCAAGTGCGTTGCTGAAAAGACTTGCAATTGATAATCATACGAAACTAGAAAATAATTGCTTAAAGCTGAAACTCAATAGCGTTTAAACCACAATTTAAAAATCAAATGCAAGTCCATCAAATCACATCACGCAACGCTTTATTTAAACGCAAGAGCGTTGCAGAAAAGACTTGCGGATTTCGTACGAAATTATAAAACTGCATTTAAACGCATCTCTAAACATCTACGGGAGTGCATTATTGTTGAAAAGACGCATTATTTTTTATTTCGTACGCAAAATTTAAAATTGAACGCAACTCTTCAAATCAAATGCAAGTTCATCAAATCACACGGAACACTGAAAAGACTTGCGTTTGATAATCATACGAACCTAGAAAATTGTAGGAAAGTAAAACTCAATTGCGTTTAAACGCATCTCTAAAAATCAAATGTAAGTCCATCAAATCACACGCAACGCTGTATTTAAACGCAAGAGCGTTGCAGAAAAGACTTGCGGTTTTCGTACGAAACTAGAAACTGCGTTTAAACACATCACCAAAAATCTACGGAAGTACGTTAGGGTTGAAAAGATTTGCATTACTTTTTATTTCGTGAGCAAAATTAAGCGCAACTCTTAAAGTCAAATGCAAGTCTGTTAAATCACAAGGAACGCTGAAAAGACTTGCGTTTGATAATCATACGGACCTAGAAAATTGTAGGAAACTAAAACTCAATTGCGTTTAAACGCTTGACTTAAGCTTGCATTATTTTTTTCATTTTGTGCGCAAAATCAAAAATTAAACGCAACTCTTCGAATCAAATGCAAGTCCATCAAATCACGTCACGCAACGCTGTACACTGTATTTAAACGCAAGAGCGTTGCAGAATAGACTTGCGGTTTTCATACCAAACTAGAAACTGCGTTTAAACGCAAATCTAAAAATCTACAAAAGTGCGTTAGTATTGAAAAGATTTGCATTACTTTTTATTTCGTGCCCAAAATTAAGCGCAACTCTTAAAGTCAAATGCAAGTCTATTAAATCACAAGGAACGCTGAAAAGACTTGCGTTTGATAATCATACGGACCTAGAAAATTGTAGGAAACTAAAACTCAATTGCGTTTAAACGTAACTCTAAAAATCAAATGCAAGTCCATAAATCACATTACGCAATGCTGTAATTAAACGCAAGAGCATTTGCAGAAAAGACTTGCGGTTTTCGTACGAAACTAGAAACTGCATTTTAATGCATCTTGATCTATGGAAGTGCGTTAGTGTTGAAAAGACTTGCATTAGTTTTTATTTTGTACGCAAATTTAAAATATCACGGCACTTTCGCCGTGACCGAACTTAGTCCGCACTCGCAGGGGAAAGACATCGCAACATTTACACGTTTCAAACTACCGAAACGCATGCTTCTTCACGAAAAATAATGTCAATGAAAAAATTATTGTTACAGTTCGCTATGCCAAAGGTTTAAATCACAGTCCAAAGTTAAATTAGTCCAACAATGGAAAGAGGTTTGTTTTTACAAAGGTTATTTAATCCGAAAATAAGATGTCGTTTTCGGATTAGCAAACTTTTTTTCTTTCTCTTTTTTTTTTCAGAGCGGTAATGTTGCGAATCGGAGCACGAGAACAATTCATTTTCAGAGTATATGGCAATAGAAATATAAGAAAAACAAATATGGCGAGTTAGCGAAGGAAAATCATACATATTTCAACTCAGTCGGCACTGAAAAATCATGTCGGCAGAATCATAGGAATTAACACGCATATCTTTGCAGCAACGCACTTGAATTTAAATCGCAAAAATGCATGCAATTTGGGGAATTTGCGTTTGATTTTTCAAATCAAATTTAAAATGTAAAGTGACTAGAGACGGACCCAGGATTCCTGCTGTCTCAAAATCTCTCCAGAGGTTAGGGAATTGTGCGTTGTCCTTCCTAATCCGCGTGAGATTAATGCATGAACTAAAACATTGTCGCTAATGTCAGTAGGCCTATTTTGGCGGCAAAAGGAGTAATATTTGGATAGCGATCTGCATCGTGATCCAAATCTTACTCTGTACAGGGGAAATTAGTTTTCATTTATAAGTCGACGTGTTTTGCTCAGTTCCGATTATGTCGACTTATGCGAGGTTGACTGTATTACTGTATTGTCTGTGTGATGCACAATTTCAGTCGCCTAGTTTATCACGGTAGTACCCTGGTAATCTGTGTAATATGATGTAGTGTCTGCCATGTGTGCATGTCTGCCTGGTGGTATGATTGACATATTCACTGAAAAACATGATTCTCTTTACCTCTGTACCTCATCCAGGACAAACCTACCTAAGGAAGTGATGGCGTTTCCAGACTTCCCCTTTGACAGTTCTCTACCATCCTTCATTAAACACACCGATGTGTTGAAGTACATTGAACAGTATGCACAACACTTTAACCTTCTGAAGTACATCCAGGTATGTATGGCATGTGCGAACCTCTGACAGCAATGGGACAAACAGGTCCACTCAAAGTTCCCATTGAAATCCATTTTAAAGATCCCATTGGAATCCGTTTTAAAGATCTGTAGGATTTTGGATTGATCAATTCAATAAAAATTGCTTTAGAAAGTTTTATTACACTTTAAAGTTCATAATGTAGTGATTCTTTTTGCATTGTCCAGTATAATACCCATATCCATTATTACTGTTCATTGCATAAGTCATCTACGGCATATTTTTTCCTTTGTAAATGTTTGACCATACAGTCACTAGTAAAAACATATTCATTTAAAAATTCAAAAAAAATTGTAATAAGTCATGCTGTTGGTCTTTCCCTGATGTGAAGATTGAATTTTATATTGTATGTACTTTCCTCCCAGTTTTGTAAAGTTGTGGAATTGGTCAGACCCATCAGTTCAGCTGATGACACCAAGCATGTGTCCTGGGAGGTGACAGTTCGTGATGTGAGAAATCTAAAGTCAGAGTCAACCACAGGGAAATTTGATGCTGTCATAGTATGCAATGGGTAGGTAACATGTTGCAGGTCATATCCATAATTGAGTCACGCTGCTTTCATAGATAAAATCGTCGGTTGAGAATGATAAGGGCGTTAAGTTGCCACTAAACCCATAGTGTTCGAGACAACTTAAAACCCTTCTCATTCTCAACAGACGAAATAGTGTCAGTGCACATTATTTTATGTCATGCCATTCTAACAGGATGGTAGCCATTATGACAGACAAATCTCTGCTATGTACCACTTGAAAAATCATACGTTCATGACATTGCCAAGTTGTATTATCTGTGGATGCAAAGACAAGGGTGGTACAGTATAGGCAGGATCAGGACCTGTTTTAAACTTTGATGTACTGCACCACAAAGGGATATATCCTGTTGGACTATACTGTATAACTAGGTACAGCATTATTAAATCAGTTGTTTCCTCAGTACACAGTTAATTTTCTTCTTTTTTTTTTCAGAAGAAACAAGACATTGATAATGTCTACATTCTAGCACACATAAATTTGCATTGGTAGTAAATAGGCATATGTCACATGTGATATTGAGTGGGGTTCACCTGATGTTACTTGTAGATAGATGATTAATCTCTCAATCTGATTTTATGTAGGCAAAGCTGAGTACATCCTTGCCTTGCTGTAAAAAGTTGAAGCGTGTAACTACATGCTGTTGCCATTTCTACATAATTACCAGTACACTCTTAACCCGTTGAGGACAGACTGATTTTGCAACAACACGCATTTTCCATAGACACCTGCCCGAGTATACTCGGGACTCCTCCTCAACGGGTTAATACGCAACAAAAATGTTTTGTTAATCCGAACTTTCAGCTGCCATAGATGACAATTTTTTTCCCCCTGATATGGCCTAGCTGTTTCTAGATTTGTCCAAGTGTAATTAAAAGTCTGTCATGACATACAAACATGTGCATTCATTATCAGGCACCAAGTTATTCATCTGAACTCTTTTGTCTTCATGTCCCTCATCATATAATACTCACTCCTTGTGTCTCAGGAAGCTCCTTCCGTATCTGTCTCAATAAATGCCTTCTTAGTGTTTCTAACTTCAGTCAACTCTGTCTCTGTGTGTTTCAATTTTTCATTAATGTCATGTTTCTGTTTGTACATGTAGGATTCTCGTGTTCGAGCGTTTTGTAACGAGTGAATGAAAGGTACTCTATGTTATGGAATATTCTTTTGATTTGTCATTCTTTTTTAGGCACTATGCTGTACCTAAGATTCCGACAGTCCCTGGTCTGGATACATTTTCAGGCGAAGTCCTTCATAGCCATGAGTACCGCCATCCGTCAGTCTTTAATGACCAGACTGTGTTGGTCATTGGGGCTGGAGCATCAGGGATGGACATTGCATTGGACATATCATCCAAAGCCAAGCAGATCTACATTAGTCACTGGAAGCCTCGTATTGCCTCAACTCTACCAGAAAATATCAAGGAAGTACAGGCTGTCAAAGCAGTGTCAAGCTCAGAAGCCATCTTTACTGATGACACTAGAGTACATATTGATGCCATACTCTTTTGCACTGGATACAACTATGATTTCAGCTTCCTCCATACAGAGTGTAAGGTGAATGTTGAAGATGGGAGAGTGACTCCACTATACAAGCATGTCTTGCACTCCACGTTTCCTAGCCTGTCTTTTATTGGCATCACCATACGCATTTGTCCCTTCCCACAGTTTGCAGCACAGTGCCAGTTTGCCCTGGCAGCTCTAGATGGATCCATGAAGCTGCCATCCACGATTGAGATGGTGGCAAATGAGGCAGGAGACTATCAAAACAGGCTGGACCAGGGCTTACCGCATCGCTATGCTCACTACATGGGCATACGGCAGTGGGACTACAATGCAGACTTGCTGAGGCAGGCCAACTTGGACCAGCATGCACCAGTGGTGGAGAAACTGTATGAGGCAGTAGCAGTCCAGAGAAAGAAGAATGTATGTCATTACAAGAACATGAACTTCAAGTTGATTGATGTCAACAACTTTGAAACACTACAGTCAGTGGAGCAATGATTATGTCAGAGACTAGTGCCTCTCCTTATTACCAGCAGACTCCCCCACCCCTTTAAGAAATGTCCTCAGACTTGAGTACTCCAGGGCATGTACTTAATGCTGAATTGTATTGATAGTGACTGTTCCCTTTGAAGGGAAACCATTTTTCTCTCAATGTCCCTGTATGTCAGAATAAAAAAAAAAATAAATAAATAAAAAATAAAACTATTGAAAAATGTGATTTTAGAGGTGCAGAAAGTGGTGCAAAGTTTGCTAGTATTCCTAAAACTATTGTATGACACAGTGTGCTTAGTTGAAACAATTTACTCAAACTTACTACTCCTGCAAGACAAACTGCCAGTGATTTGTACGATTTAGTAAACCCTATTGTAACTAAGCACTCTTTGGCCTGAATTCACAAAGGTACAAATTCATACCATGGTTTATGCTCATTTCTTCTGTGTAAATACGATTGACAGATTGTGTATGCCAACAGACATCCAGTATAAAAGCGCATTGATACGCTCACATCAAAGGTACGCGTATTTCACGCTTATTTTAGACCATGGTCTAAATTTGTACTGTGGTCTAGGCTTAAAGCAGGTTTAAACCACCTTCGTGTATTGGGGCCTTTGTGTCTGTATAATAAGGCACTTCCATTGTATGTGTGCAATGATATGACTGCAGTATATGAAATTATGCAAATAACCAAAATGCTCTCTTGATTTTGCAAGGTATCCATGTTCAGGGAAATTCTTGAGTACCAAAGTTTAGCCCTGATCCTTGATATTTTAAGTGAAGAAAAAGATATAGGAAAATGTACATGTATATTTCATGAGATTTATAAAGACTAATCAAATCAAATGATTAACTAACATTACAGAAGACAGTGATATTCAGCCTTTTTTCAGGAAAGCTTTCAAAAGTAACGTGTGTGTGTTTGTGTGTGTGGGTAATGCGTGTCATAGAGAAAGTTTTTATTATGGAAGATCATTCTATAAATGTTAACCTCATAGAAAGTATATCTTTTGGTTAAAAACCAATATGTCTGAATATGCCACTGCTAATCATTACTTTGCACTCTTTGTCTTACTCTTCCAGTTGTTTTATTGTCATATTATGTGTGTATGTTGGTAGGTATTTTACATGTCAATTTTAATAGAAAGCATTCAAATATTTCAGAGCAAGCTTGCATGAGACAGATGGCTTAAAGTCCCCTCCAGAGGACTAGGCAAGGAAGATGCTGTACCTTGTCAGAGGACTGGAACCAGGGACCAGATAGACTTTTGCAAAGGCAGCTCGCAATGGATTTGCATTCAGCGATCGGATCGGAGCTCGCTACTCTCGCAGCTCGCGGGTCGCGCACCGTGTGTACGAGTCCATTGCTCTCTGTGTGCATGTGCTGAAATTATAGCGAACTGCCTTTGCAAAAGGCTAGGGACCAGATGGTTAATCTGTAGTTTTATGAGCCACAACAGCTTCTTTGATGTTGTGATGTGTCTGTAAAGGTGTGTCCATTTTAACCACTTGTAGTGGAATCATGTTGGATAATGTTATCAGTTTTAGTTTCAATTTATTTTCAATAGTTAGCGTTTGCATAATATACATATGTATGTGCTAATACAAGAGGTATGGTGTGATCCTAACTGATGAACAAGACTTTATGAGACACATGAAGAGAAGAAACATCAAGAGTTGTCCTCTGTGCCATTCGTAGTATAGTCATCTGAATGTGTGATAATTAGGTAATCCGAGTATTCTCTCGGATCACCTTCTGTATCTGTACTGATTTTTTTTTTCTTCCTCTTCTTTGTTCTTCTTTATTTCTCCTTAAATCTTGTGCAGAGGTTAAGTCAGAAAGTACTCAACTTCAAATTTCCGTCATCTATGTATGATGTCATAAAGACGACAGATCTATGTATCAACGTGATCAGTTTGATTAACTGACAAGCAAAAAAAAAAAAAAAAAAAGGCCTTCAGTGTAATTTTCTGGTACAACTTTCAGGGTCCATCAGCTTGAAAGCAAAAAGAACAAAAGCTTAACCACATTTTCCTGGTGCCACTTTAACCCTTAACTCTCTCCTGGTCAGTGATTGCTTGTTATAGAGGACTGAAGTGTTGATGTCACAGTCTTTTGTTATAGCTTGAGTTGGAACCAGGTGTGAGCATGGTGAGCAACAATAGTGTTAATAGATCGGGCTAGGTGAGGTTATTTAGAACCAGTTTCCACGATGAGGGATGGCTATGACATCACACTTTGCTACTCAGTCACGTATCATCATTCTTACAGGTATTGGTAGAGCTATTAAAGAATATGACAAATTTGGGGATTTCCTCCACATTCTAGTTCGACTGCAAGCAACCAAGCAACACATATCGAAGCAAAGCTCACCCTGAATTTATCCATGCATTGTATTTTACTCTGTGAATTTTGTAAGAAGTAACATTTTTTTTTCATTGTGTTGACTTACATGCAATGTCAACCAAAGCAAGGTTTACCATTTATCCATGTACACGTAGTGTATATCTTCTAATGTTCATCCATATAGCTATGTGTTTAATATATATATGAAGATATTCTTCATATAGCTATTAAAGAGACTTAATGCATCATTTACCGACATGAAAGTGCAGATGGTTACCATTATAACAAAGTCTTTGCGACTGGCGATTTTCTTTCATTATATTGAAAACATGTAAAGAGATAGAGATGATAAGTTTGGTACCTGAATTTTCAATTTGTTGTAACCAGAATTTTATCCTAACTGTGTTTGTTATAATTGCAGAGCACTGTAGTAACTTAACGATTTTGCATAATTTTGCATATCTGTGCAAGTAACCCCAGATACTGTATAATATGCTTCTTCTTTGACAAATATTACTAATTCTAGCTGACAAATATTGTATTGATAGTGTGTTTTTGCAGCTATACTGTTATAATTTTAACAATATGATAGACATTATGTATTGTAAAACACGCCGTTTCCTGTATGATGGCAACTTGTGATGTGAGGGTGTTTTTTATGTTAAGGGGAACAATTCATTTTGAATGAATTTGGGCATTCTCTGTGACAACGATGTATCTCGGGGGAAAATGTTAGTGAGTGTCAAATGTCAAACTATTCTCAAGCAATGAAATAAGTTTATCATGGCCCTTCTAATTTGCTGAATATCAGTGCTTTTACATGATGAAGATTATCTTATCTTGATAGTATAATTATGTTGTGATATAACAAGAGTATTGCCAAAGAATGTACTATGTTCATGCATTGTGTGGGCAATATTTCCCTAGACCATGATACCCCCACTTTATCATAGGTGGTTGAACATGATGAAACAGTTGTGTACCTGACAATATTTATTGAGAGCTATGATTGGAGAGGACCCATAATATGGATGTTGTAGTTCATATGCTATGAATGCAGCATTGTGGCAGTGACCTCATGTCAGTGAAGTATTTATTCAAATCACTGGTACAGTAGAACTTTAACAGACTTACTAGACAGGGTTGTCTACAATATGTTTCTGTAGAATGCCTTCAAAACAGTGCCACATATACATAGTTAACAGATTCAACTGGCTGTAAAGAAAATCTGCATGTAAAATACATATTTTTTAACATGTGATGGAAAAATGCATGGTACTGTATATGATCACAAACAAGGAATTCAGTATTTATCATGTGAAGTAAAATCTCGGTGTTGTGTGGAGGATTTGTCTGTGCGAGTTAAATATAATTCAGAGGGAATAAGGGAGACCATACAATGATATCTAAACCCAGTTATCCCTGGTACATGACCAGTTACTCCCACTCCAAGCCTCTTTACTTTGCATAGGTAATTTCCCCCTGCAATACTCAAGTCATTCAGATCCAATTCACAATCAAAAGATCTTGTCTCTCACCTTTCCCCTCTCTGAATCCACACAGACTTTGGTGCAATGCATTCTACCTTTTTAGAGCATTTTATGCACTTTGACTCTTTCTCAGGTTTACAGGACAAGTTAATGATATGTTTTGACATCATTAACTTGCATTGTGCTTCCTTGGTATACCCGATACATGTTGAGCTATTTTCAATGAAAATAAATACACTTATACAAAAACTGATGTTATGTGGGCATTGATGTTGTAATGACTTTTCATATGTCAAGTTCATCAGGCACTCATGAACAGCTCTTCCCAGAATTTTCCAGTTCATTGAAACCCTGTTATATGGAGCTCACATACAACATGGTACCAACTACAGTATACAGTGAAACCCCGTTATAACGAGTTCGGATATAACGAGGAACCGCTTATAATGAGGTGATCGCGTCGGTCCCGTTTTCCTTTGCGTGTAAACCTATGGCAGAACGAATCGGTTATAACGAGTTCGGTTATAACGAGATTCCGGTTATAACGAGGACAATTTTGGTGCATCATGATAAAGAAAAACATAAGCAATTTGATCGGATATAACGAGGTTCCATTTCTTGACTAAATTGCCGCTTTCAAACACGCGACAAACGAAACACTGAAAACCGAATTCACGCTATCCACGTCTTTTTCCGTTTTGCAGAGAACCGTTCCTTCCATGTTTTCTTCTAAATCACGCGATAAGACACAGGAATGCCTTCCGATGTTCCTACTAAATAATTAAACGTAATCATTCGATTTTCTTTTCCGCGAGATATGCGCGTGCGTGATATTAGGGCAGACCACACCGCAACGAGAAAAAAAAAAAAAAAAGATAACGCACTCAAAAACTTTTCATGTAGCGACACTTGTGGCCAAAAATGGACAATTGGAATGCGTGTGCAACTCATTATTATATCCTTTCCATTTTTAGTTCCGACTTCCAGTTCTTTTGCTGCTTAGCAAATATGAGTGTGGATGATTAAAGCCGAAATAATTAATGAAATCATCGCGATTCCGTCGGGTGACAGTAGCGTAAAAATAGTTGAATAACGCATGTTAACCTCCTTAATCGGTGTTCAGAAAAAGAAACAAACGCATTTATTAATTTGAATAGATCTGGATTTGTTCATTATCATTTAACAAATGATAATTTAAATATGAGTGTGTATGCTTAAAGCCGAAATAATTATTGAAATCATCCCGATCTCGTCGGGTGACAGTAGCGTAAAAATAGTTGAATAACGCATGTTAACCTCCTTAATCGGTGTTCAGAAAAAGAAACAAACGCATTTATTAATTTGAATAGATCTGGATTTGTTCATTATCATTTAACAAATGATAATTTTAATATAAGTGTGTATGATATTAAAGCCGAAATAATTAATGAAATCATCGCGATCTCGCCGGGTGACAATAGCGTAAAAATAGTTGAATAACGCATGTTAACCTACTTAATCGGTGTTCGGAAAAAGAAACAAACGCATTTAACAGTTCAAGGATGTACAAAACGCGAAGAGATTTTCGAAAGAAAATAAAGAACGCATTTTTAATCCCGTCGGACGCAACGATCATACATTGTATAAAATTACAGCCGACATGATTCATAAAATTATCGAATTCCCGCTGGGCTCCAACAGCGTAAAATACCTCTCAAGTTAACGGTAAACAACGCATGTATGTTACTCTGAAATTATCGCGATCTCGCCAGGTGACAGTAGCGTAAAAAATAGTTGAATAACGCATGTTAGCCTAAATCAGAAAAAGAAACAAACGCATTTATTAGTTTGAATAGATCTGGGTTTGTTCATTATCACAATTTTGACACTGCATTTCACAATGAAGATTTTTCTTTCTTTCAGAATGGTCTATGAGGTACAGATTTGCGTAAAAAGGATCACAACGTAACCTTCCACATTCAATCCTGTCGCATATTTTTCAAGAACGGATGTACAAAACGCGAAGAGATTTTCGGAAGAAAATAAAGAACGCATTTTTAACCCCTTCGAGCGCAACGATCATATTGTACAAGATTACAGCCGAAATGATTCATGAAATCATCGCATTCACGCTGGGCACCAACAGCGTAAAAATACCTCGCAAGTTATGGTAAACAACGCCTGTATTTTACTCTATTTGCGCTGGTGTTAGGAAAAATTAACAAACAAGAATTACAATAAAGAATTATCGCATTTCAACCCCTACTTTTTCGTCTAATTCACAAATAATTTCCCTTTATTATCTCAATAGTAATGATCCATAATTGTGTAATAACAACGAAAAGGATGTTCTTAAGTTTCTTTCATTGATGGGTATATTCCGGTGTCGTGCTTATGTTTTTCTTTGTTTTTGATGCGTACGGTTATAACGAGGTACCGGTTATAACGAGGTAATATCGCCGGTCCCACGGACCTCGTTATAACGGGGTTTCACTGTATGGATATCTTTTAACAAGGCAATTATGGCAGTCCCTATTTTCTGTGCATGTTAACCGATGACAGAACACCTCACTTAACCTAAGATGAGCTATGTTGAAGTTCCTAATGTGGAGAGTACATTATCGGTGACAGAAAAAACAAATTCTTTCATAAGCCATGTGCTGATAAAGCAAAGCATAATCCAGAGACCTACTCTCATTTTATACAGTGATTGAGAAACTTTGTGCCGATAAAAAGTAAATTGATCAAATTCCTTTCAATCCCTCACCTGCTTCAATAACCAATAAATTTCAGTACCCATACACTGTACATGGTTTGTGTGTACGCTTTCGTGATGTCACATCTACATGCACAAGTTTTGAAAATGGCATGCCCTGATGAAGCTGCTGAAAATCACATGCAAAGTGATACCACTGATCTCTAAAGGTGGCATCTGTATACCTCATTGGCCCATTCATGTTGTACAAACAAGTGAAGCTGCTGTGCTGCCATCTTACCAGGCACACTCTATGGGGATTTGCACACATTTTCCAGCAGAGACTGTCACCAAGATCATGTGATGTACCTGGAAAGATGGTGGCACAGTGGTTTCAAAGTGATTGGGCACTAGTACAGTACGAGATATCCAGATACACATACGTCCTATAAAGATCAGTGGGTGGTACTTTGTGCCTGCAGCAACAAGCTTTGACTTCTCCATAATATAGCTCAAGACATACAAGTGGATGTGCATCACTGATTGGATGGTTGAAAGTAGCAAACCAGAAATGGTTTATTGGGAGAGAGGTATGACAAGTTTATTTGAGGGTACATGATACATTTGTACTTTAAATGTGCAATTGCACCTGTGGTGGAGAAGAGTGTTTAACCTAAGTGAATGTGTTGGGTACTTGAAACGGGTAGAGATAATCATTATCAAGATTTCTACATCACACAAGCATTTTGACAACCCCCCATGAAGTTCCATGTGACTGCAGAAACTGTCAACCTTCACTGGAAAATGAAGACAAATGCAAAATAAATATGCGAAATAATACTGTGATATGATTGTAGTTGACAAAAATGTGAAAAATTACCCCCAAAGGGAATGCTTGAAATAATGCAATCTCAGAGCATACCCAATCGCGGTTTCTATAAGTTTTATACTTGATTTAATCAATTACAATATATTGGGCCATAGCAGCATCCATTCCACGATAGTGAATTGCATGCAGCTAGTTAGCTGCATGTACTGCTAGGGCATGTTACGATCTACCTTCGCATTCTCTACAATAGCATTCTCCACATGCCCACCTCTAAACAGAAGGGTGCTTCAGGAATAAAAGTCAAATACACCAACCTCTATTATTTCACATTTTAATCTCGGAATATTCCCAGCATATCATGTCAGCCAGATAATTCAGTTTCTTGGTAGAGGCACCAATATATTGCAAGCAAATTCCAAATGGTAAAAGATGAATTTTGAGTCCTTCTGAGAACTATGTGTCTGCTTTAAATTGCTACAGGTCTTCAAAAAGAAATATGGACTCCCAATGATGGTTTTTTTAATGCAGTTTTGAATACCAATTATGTTTATCATAATGACAAAGTATATAACAGGGAAACCTCATACTCCATCATAGAATGGTTTTCCTCAGTTTTAACATGAAGTACGAAAGAAATTGCAAGTTTATCATGCATAATTATCTATACCATGGTGCAGAAGTAATGCACAGTATGGCAGTAAGTCTTGCCATTTTGGATGAAGAACATTCCTGCATCTGTCACACAATAAGCAATTACAATGAAAATTCTGTGAATTTTAAAAACTAATCTTTATTACAATCATTTCAATTCAATTTAAATTGATTTTCATTTTTCACAGACACACACACACACACACACACACACACACACACACACACAAATTTCTTTGGTAACAGAGAATAAGGTAAACAAGGCAATGTGAAATGAACAGAGTATACTACAACAGTGAAACCGTATAGTAATTATATAGTGTATTAAATACTGAAGTGATCAAAATGAAGTAAACAATATGTAACATGCAAAAAATGGAGGGACCCACTGACAAGACAACACATGTAGAATGTGGGCCCCTTCAGGAGAAAAGATCAGAGAAAAAATGTTTTGAGACAGAGACCAACAAAAAAAAAAGTTTAAAAAAATATTGGAAGCTCACGAAAAAGGCAGAGAAACACAAAAACAACAACATGAAGAAATCTCTGGGTAATAATTTAAATAGGACGTAACCTGAAGAAGAGTTTATATTGACTAAATGCAGTAGAGGGCAACAGATCAGTCCAGCTTTAGGAAACAGAGCTTTTATCTTGACAAACATTTTCAAACGTTGCACTATGTACCACATGCTCCAGCCGTAAAGAAACCAGGTAGGTAACAACTGCCACGGAGCACAGTGCAATTCGCTTGCTTTCAAACACTGATAAGAGCTAGAGAGCAAATGAAAACAAGGTACATATAATACAATCTGATTACATGTAAGCCAAACGCTTGCAATGTTCTCCCGGTTGAGCAGATACTTATTGGACATGGAAGAAAATGTTCATGAAAAACACATGGCAAACGAGAGAAGCAGTGCCTAACTTTAAAGCAAACACACACAAGTTCAGTACACATCTAATGCATGAGGGTAAAGACACCGAGGCTTCATAGAATTGTGCTTATGTAGCATGCTGTAGGCTTGGTGGTGATGCTGAAGAAATGGTTCCATGAAAGTTTCAAGCTGAAAGTATGTGATACATTCAAAGTACTTTACTCTCCTACATGATGTAACAGGTGATTACTTTTGTTGTAGGGAACAAATAGAATGTTCTAACTTCAAGGGTTAAAAAGGCTAGTTTCAGGGGGCCTCACAACCCTTGGCTTTGTCTAGAGACTTATAACCTCTCTTCATACCATTTCAACCCCTTCAGGTGGGTCATTCTCTATGTTCCCATCCATGGCAGTCATGATGTTCTTGTTACATGTACTAAAATTACCCAAAATCAGGATGTGCCATACGGCACTGCGGCCTCTCATCACCAGCGAATACAGTAAACTATACCTGTTGAGCACAAAGTCTGTATGTCACCTGGTTGTTGTGGGGACATCAGATGACAACTGTTAACCACAGTTGTCTCGGTAAGGAGAAACAATTAACCCCCACAAAAAACAAAGAAATAGACAAACCCAAGCTTACTTAGATGTTCATCCACTGCCTCCTGCTTGTTTGCTTGTGTACTGAAACTCGAGACTGCAAGATTTCTTTTGTATACAAAATGAATGAGTGGTGCACTGCAGTAAAATAATTTTGCAAAAGATGAGATGTGTTTTTCCTGTCCCCCTCACAAAAAGTCCAGACATGAAACTGATGTGCTCATCACATATATGCATCAATGTTAACTATTTCTACATAGTTTCATTCAAACACAAATTTCAATTCTAACATCTGGACTCCCTGTGCACACCTGAAAGCGTATTGTGGGATATCAACATAGCTTAGTTCTTAATGGTAGGTTTGTGGTCTACTGTGTGAATACTGTAGCTCTGTAAATATGAATACCGAATATAGTCCAGTCACCCTGTGGTATGACCTGGAAAAAATTGCAACAGAATTTTTCTTTCCAGATTCCAGCTCCCATACCTCTTGCAAGAAACATATAAAAAATCTAGAGAAATGGAGGTGGGGGAAAGCTTGCAACTCATAGGAATTATAAAATGGGTGTATTCGCCTATGTTTCAGCTCCTCCGCTGAATACAAGCATGTGCTAAAATGGGATTAGTGGTTTCTTTAATAGGTAACTTGAGGAAATTAGTGTCCCAAACACATTCAAACTATTAATTGATACCTTCTCCGAGAATCGTCGGTATCGCAGTCTATTCAGCACTTCATCAGGACTGCCGCCATACAGACAGACAAGTGCTGCCTCACCAGCGTGCTGTACTTCTTGTCTGGTAGCCTCACTGCTGCAGAAGATTTCTGCTTGCTTCTTGAAGTTGGAGTCTTTCAATTACTTCAGAGGAAGACCCTTTCCAATGCCAAAGATGTGTGAAGTAGTATCGCACCCTGCAATGGCATGCACAAATGGTAGCAAATGACAAATATCTGCAATGTTTTGAAGAGAGGAATCCTCTGAGCAAAAGGGATCTCTTGCCTGCAGATACTCCAAGAGACTTCTGGAATCTTTATCATCTCTTGACTGTCTGGCTGGAGATATATCTTTATGTTGGTCACTTGTCACATGGTCTGTGCCTTTGAATTCCTGCATAGCACCATTCACATTCTGAGCAAGCTGGCATTGACAGCAGCCACTGTGCACGCTGGGCCTCAGACATGCCTCTACCTCGTGTTAGTCCTCCAGTTGTCTTCATAGTTCTCATGAGTACCTGCTCTATCACCAAGTCTGATGATAGTCCAGCCCAGTATCGGCAACATTTCCTGGAGAGTATTTAGATGGAGCTTCCAATTTCCAGTTCTCTCTGCTCTGATGAAGCAGCGGAGAATATTGATCATCTCCATGTATTGTATCCACAGACGTGCTGTACGTTGTTTCATTGATTCCATTTCTTCTTGTAGACGTTTGTGAACCTTTCAAGATGGCCATCACTGCACACTTCTTCTGCAGATAGTTCTCCTTCCATGAGCTTGTCATACATTTGTATGGCCTCATAAAGGTCTTCACTCATGCCTGCAACTTCTAATTCAGAATGGTTGTTGGGATCAACGTCATTGGTGACTTCCATCTCCTGAATACTCACTTCAACACCCTCATGCAAGAAAGCAGGCAAATCATCATCATCAGGATCTTCAGCCAGTGTGGCTCCATCTTTTCCAGTCTCTGTGGACTCTTCTGCTGCTTCAGGTTGTCCCACATGATCACTGGTACTTCTCTCCGGTAGGAGTAAGTTGAATGTCTTGGCTACCACCATTGCATTCAGAGCAGAGTCTACAAGCATATGTCCTCTCACTGCCCTAGCAATGGCCTTTCCACTTAGCATGTGAGTAACTGCATTCGGTGCATACACAACTTCCAAAAGCTCTCGCAGACCCAATCATGACATGATGTGACCAATGCATCCCAGGAAGCTCATCTCTGCGTGAAGGCCACCAAGGCACAGTACAACTGAGTGCAGCTCACTGTCATGAGGTTCATTGGTGATTATCATCTGTGCTTTCCACCATAAGGGCTGGTCAAAGGTGATAACTGGTGTTACATGTTGCCGCTTAGCTTCTTTGCAGACAAATTTCAGGGTTGAGTACACACAGCTCATGTCACTTGAACTCATGTCTATCATTGGCAAAAAGGTCACAGATGATTTACCAGGATAGCCTCCCTGACTGATAGTCTGCATCATGCCGGACCATCCAGGCCTTGGGGAGCGCAAAGGCCATGCCACTTTCCAAAGAAGGTCCAACTTGTATGCTTCATCAAAGCAGTCAATGCTTGTTCTCTTGAATACCAAGAGATTCGAAGGCATCTCCAGTGTTCTCACATTGTGGTCAACATTGTCTGCCACATACTGAACAAAATGGTCAGGAGTGAGACCTGGGATATCTGTGCCCTGTGTAGCTGCTGCACATCCTTCAAATTTCTTCACTTCCGAATATGAAGAGCAAAAGCCATGCTTGTTCAGGGAGTCAATCAAGAACGTTGATGCAAAATGATGATGCAGTTGAACTGCAAGGCCAATCTGAAGGGGAGCAATGATAACTCTTGGTCTGGCTGCCTGCACAATCGCCTGCCCTACTGAGGCTATCTTCACCTCTGCGTTCTTTTAGCTAAAAATCCTTCTGAGTAAGAGTCTGAGGGATTCAGGAATAATGGCATTGTTCTTTTCCATGGAGTAAATATCGTCTGGTGTTGGGTAGACAGCTTTCGATGTCTCTGTGCGCTTTATGTCATTCTTGATCATTTCTGCTGCTGCTGCTACCATTCTCATCTTTTCAGCCTCAGGATCGGTCATCTCTGGAGTCTCGTAGAACTTGTTCAGTATGGCTGATGCTGTGCTAGTGAATGTCACCACATTGGCTTTACCATTGATGGAAGTGATGATAATCTGGTCACCAAAATGCTCCTGCAATTTTTGCTTCATGTACTTCACACTGTAAGGCTCATCGCAAAACTCCTACATCTTGTCTGCTAGATCAGTCACGGTTATATGCTCATCATTCTCTATCAAGTATTCAGCAACTTTCAGAAAGGCATGCTCTCTGTGGGACATTACAGGTCGTCCTACTTGTTTCTGCATAGAATCATCAGCTGAACATTGGTACATTAATGGAATCTGCTTTCCAGTTCTGAAATTGATGCTGCACACTAGCCGCATCTGCTGCATGGAGATCTTGTGCAAACTCAATCCTGCTGTGAACTTTTTCAGCCCAGCTGTCCTGCCGTTCTTTACATATACTTTCTACTGTAGCCTGGAAATCTTCCGTTCTCACAGGAAAGACAACTGTGTCATCGTGGCCTCTCTTTTTCCCGGTAGGCTGTACAGGTAGAGCGCAAAGTAGGCAGTGCTTACTAAATGTGAACACCGGCTCCTGTGAACGCAGAGTGGGACCACGAGTTGAGGTGTTACCCTCTAGCTTTGCTTTCAGATCACGACTGATTATGTTTTTGTTGGTGTAGTCCCTTCTGCACTTTTGATGCACAGAATGTCCAGCACATACATCAATGTTGTCCCCCCCCCCCTCCCCCCCCCCCCCCCCCCCGTAATTCAGCTGCTTTGTTGACACCACTGCTCCCCTTTTCTCCCAGTACAACAGTTGACTGTCCATTGGTCAAGGACTCATTGCACAACACACAAAGATCCATGTCTGAAGGTTGTTTAAGACTATGTACTGACAAGGCAATCAGAGAACTGCCAGCTTTCCAAGAAGACCATGCACAACTAGTGTACAGACAGGGAAGCCATCTCACTGGATGCTGATGTAATGATGTAAATGAAGGTTAGATGTTAGCTTAGATACAAAGAGCACCTTTGTGTAACACACACCAAGAAAACAACGCATGTGGTTGTGCTTACAACGTGGCAAAACACACATTCTCTTTGGATCCTATTCTAGACAGGTTCCCCCACCTATATTCCTCTAGATTTTTTGTATGTTGTTTAAGGATATCAGTGGAACATGTGTGTGAAAAAATAAATTCTGTTGCAATTTTTTCCGGGTTTGGCCATTTGGGGGCTAGATTGACTAGTCTAATAGCAATGAGAGGCATCACAATGGTAGTAAGGGTAGAAATGATGCAAGAGACAGAGGTAGTACAGTATAATTATGATGAGTGAAGGTGTGGTGAGAATAGGAGAGACAGTAATCACATTTAAAACATGTTGCCCAACTGGTCGTCCACATGAACATTAATATCTCCCAAAAGTTGTCCTAAAATATTTCAAACAGTTATGAATTCTATTAAAAAAAAAAAAAAAAAAAAAAAAAAGTTTCTCTCATATTTGAATTCTGGGTACAACATAAAATTTGGCTTGCTAGATTACAGCAAAAAAAAAAAAGAAGCAAATAAACAAACAAAAAACAAAACAAAACAACTGTACACTAAGCAGGGGTGGGTCCAGGAATTCCGTAAAGGGGAGGCGCATTTACAAAATTAAAGGGGGCGCAAGCGCCCCTTTTTCTTTTTATTTCTTTTGTTTTAACAAAACATAAAGAGGCGGCGCACGCCCGGTGCGCCTCCCTCTGGATCCACCACTGCTAAGTTCTATGGTTAATGAGAATAGTGTTATCAATCTTAAAAGAATTCACAGCTCAGTATCAAGGCCAGAGTCAACTTCCTGCACAGGAGAGACAAAATCACTCAGCACTCCTTTTTTTGACAAAAGAAATATGACCAAAGCCCCAACAGCTAACACAAGATAGAACACAAGATTTGTGCCCTTGCTGGGTGATGGAGGTGGAAGGCTTTGGGTGTGTTCCAGGAACATCTTCATTCTCGTCATCTCCATATCATCAATCTGTATCGGCTGCTTGTCATCAAGCTTCCCACAGGTCATAACAAGGTCCGAGCACTGAAACGCCAATGGCTGTAAGTCATGAAAGCTGCACATTCGCTGGTCCATCTCCTTGCGATCAATGGGATAGGACATGTCGTGCACTAATATGGCAAGTTTCTCATGTCCTGCACACAGGAGAGGAATGTGATGGCATTGATTTAATTTGTTAATGATGACTAAGACAATCTTTGAATAATTTTCATAAACAAATGGTAGACTTATACTTTTTGCATACTCGTATAAAATTATTTTTTGCCATTGTTGCTCATTGTAGCTGTAAAGTTAACACCGTATACTTGACGCACAAGTCATACCAAGAGCACAACTGACCACAACAGAAAAGAAAAACGATATAGAAATTCATGTTAGAATTTAGGTTCTTGATATTTCTTTCTTAAGGCCCATTGTATGTTGTCAAAAATGCTAGAGCAAAGGATGACATTAAGTCTCCTCACTGCAAACATTTGCATCTTGTCATAATGGATGAGACAGCTGTTGAAAGCAAATTGATTTTACTGCAATAGTTGAACGGGTGAAACACACCGTATGTAGTAAATATTTTACATCAGAGAATGTACGTTAATGAATTTCTTATTAAGCTTTACGTTTTGTAAAATACACATGCACTTACAATTTTTCATTTCTCTGCTGTAGATTTGAGCATGAATGTTAGCCACGATCACTACAATGTCTTACATGTCCCAATGTGTAAAACACTACGTGCATTGCCATAAAATATATGTCATATAGGCCTATATACACTGTATGTAGGGCCTACAATACATATGTAATAACTGCAGTAGTCAGTACATGTAACACAAATATCTGACATGAAATGTAAACCATTCCTACATGCTTCATCCTGCTTAGAAAATATGTGTACTGATGTCAAGCACTTCCTCCAACTCATTGCAATATCTGTGCTGAGCTCACACTGTATTAACTCAAACAAGAGATGATCAAACGCCAATCCATAGTTCAATAAATGTCAGCAAGTCCATCATGCACGACATTCCCTCTTTTCTCACATTGTATTGTAGACATGGGATATACTTAAAATGTATTGGTAAGAACACAAATTTCTCTAAAAGGACACATCTAAAAAATAAAAAAAAAGCTTGTGGCATTAAATTCTCGGTATCGCCAATACCTAGGTGCTATGCGCAGAGCAGCGTTTTAGATGCATTATGGGATAGCTCACTGGACAAACTTGCCCTGGTTTGGGCTGCACATGCACTCAAATCACGCTCTGTCTTTATCCATAGGTATTTTTTGTTGAAGATTTCTTTGCTTTCCATCAATCATCATGTGACCAGCACATTGAAACCTTGCATGAACCATGACTCTAGTGACCACAAATCAGTAAAACTTAGAAACTTTCAACTCTTTTAAGCTGATGTATAGCCAAGAAAACAAGGGGTAACGACGGAAAAGCAGACAAATTACTCTGCACTGAATCGTATGGGAACTGCAACTCATGAGACAACCGGAAGCAAACAAGGACACCGAAGAATTCCACAGTACGTCTGTGACAGAGCTCTTCAGTGTGCGCATTGGCGTTACCGAGAATTATATTTGCCCATGATAAAGTTTCCTGACAAATGCCTCCATAAAAAAAAGAAGATCTACCTAATGGAATATGATCTCTTGGAAAAAATAGCAACTACCCAATGATAAAGACATCCTCAGTCTTTAGACCTCTTATGATAGTAGGTCTAAAGATTGAGGATTTTGATCCGTTTTGCCATCAAACTCACCTACAAGTCGTTTTGCCATGGGCAAAAACTTGTTGAAGAGTGCATCTGGGACATTGGTAATTGCCATTCTTCTGTTATAGATGGAATGAACCAAGATGACGACATCTACAGGGCCACTGAACCTGAAGGAGTCGATCGAGTTGTAGGGAATCTCCTCATACTTCACATCTGCGATAATCTGAGGATAGCTCTTTTGCAAAAATTCAATGAACCCACTGACGCAGACCTCTCTCTGAGATCCACACACTGTCACTGAGATGCGACGGGTTCCTTCACCATTCTCTAATGATGCCATTTTTTATATGTGTCACCTATCAATGAAAAGTCAAAAGGACAATAAGATTAACAAAAGGCTAAAATTGTGTTACAATTAAAAACTTGGTGATATTATACCTCACAACGACAATGCCTCGCTCGACAGATGAATAATCAAATACAGCCGTACTAATAATTTACTCTCTGTCCCATCTTCACTATGTGACAGCTCTCATCTCCTGTGAGCATATATGGTGAGGCTGTGTCTATCACAATTTGTTTTGCCCCAATTATCATTCCATGATATCAATCTCAATTTTCATGGCAATTACAGTGTAGATACATGATAAAGTGACATTAAGAGATTGTCTGGGAATTGTTATAGATAATCAGCAATTCAGAAGAAATGAAACAAAATAAACGGAATCTGAGAATACAAGATAGCCATTCAGCGATTATGTCGCCAATCAACAGATCCAAAAGCGTACAGTACGGGTCGTAGTGTGTGCACTGCGTGTGACCCTCATCACCACCTACCTACAGCAAAACTTTGCACTTTTCGGACTGGTCTCACAATTTAGCTGGCTTACGACACACTTATGTGAGGTTCAGTGAACTTTGTACATACATTCGGCCGGAACAGAGAGAGGTCAGGCTGGCACGGATTTATGAGACGATGCAAGGCATGGAAGCACACTGTCACTGGTACCAAAGATCCTACTGGTACACAACCAACGCCATCGGCGCTCAAACCTCTTCACACATACACAGTCGTTGGTTCTGCCGTTGCCCTGTAGACTCACCAGCGATCAGCCTGTGACTGGGGATTCCCCGGATGGGGATTCCCCCTGTCCCGCATTTTCCCCCTCCCCCGAAATGACAGACGCTGAAAGCGCACTCTTTATTGGTTCTAAATACATTGGGCAGTACCCACACAAGAAAAAAGACAATAGATACCAACCCCCTCGTGGCTCTTGCCCAAGGTCAGTACCCTACAGCAAACGGTAGGCACATTGTGCCAAACGCTTGAATAAAATATGAAGTTGCTGATCCGGAGCCGTGTGTGTTGTTATCGATTTATTGTGGGTTGTTTGGTTTTTTTTTTTTTCATCTGAGTGATGATTGACAGCTATACTTAATGTAGTGGAGAGGGTCCCCTTTTCGTTTTATACCTCACACATGACCAAATTTGAGCACAGACACTTGCGATAAACATGTCATCATTATGAAATTACTAGTATACATCGAAATGTCGAATCCTGAAATTCATCGTAACGATGGGCTGAATATTATAATAATTACTGATAAAATGATTAGCACAGTAAAATCTTCTCCACACGCATAAAATTAGTTGAGTGTCGGAAATTTGTAACCTAAATGCAAAACAATACTGAGTATAGTGTGCTAAGGAGGCGTTTATAAGGTATCCACCAGTTCGGCATGCCAGATCTTCTCTGGGCTATTTTTTTTTTTTTTCAAATATAGATTCACATTTCAAACAGCAAAAATAACATCAAAATTTTCATTTACAGGCATAGATTAGAGAGAAAGTCAAACATAATCAAATAAATCATTTGGCAGATTAAACAAGGGTCTGCCACAACGTAATTTGTTTACTTCAAGTCTTTTCCGTAATTCTGATAGAATCATATATCTCAATCTATATTCTCTATAATCAGCACCCACAATTACGTAATACTAGCAATTTATGAATACACCAAAAAGCTAAATACATAAAACCATCTATTTTTTCTTCATTGCTCTTTAATAAAAGTTCAAGATTAATGTTAACACAAACGTGAAAAACTTGCTGAATTAACCATGACTTAATAGTTCCAAAAACTTTTGTTCAGTTTACATGTAATAAAAGCATGATTGTGTTTATATTCTCATCTATTTGACAAGCATCAAACATAGAATTTACTTATTCTCCACTAGTATTGAACAAATTCATCTTTACTGGTAATAAATCATATAACACTTTGAAATTGAATTCTTCCAACTTATTATATTTTAATTTAACCAAATTACGAACAAAACAACCATTCCAAAATTAATTATCTTCATTCCCGTTACACTTTCCCAGAAAAACAAAAACATAAACAAAAACACCGGGTATACACTCCTTCTTGCTCAATCAATCAAATACCTAGATGTTACATAACATAATCTCTTTACATTTTTTCCCATTTCTAAATGTGGGGTATATATTGATGAAATATTCTGATCTGTGTCAATAGATTTTGTGTCAACCAGACTTTCGGTACAGCCTGCCGCAGTTACGAATAATTAAAAATTGCCCTTTTTTTACTATTTCTAAATTTTAATAATGATAAGAGTTCTTCCACCGTTTTGTATCTCCTTCCAAATAAGATGTCTTCCAGTCGGATAAGACCACTCTCAAACCATTCTTTGTAAAACAGAGGATTCTTTTTGAAAATAATATTTTGGTTGTGCCATAAAACATCTTTTTTTCCCACAGAGAGCTTCTTTCCCAATATCACTTTGTCCATCAGGGACCAAGCGCACATCATTGTAATGTTCTCTATGCTATCATTAAAGCATGGAGCTACAAGAGATTACACTATCATAGCGTTGACTTGTGACTCATTGAAATATAAAGGGGATGGCGAGTATTACAAACTGATCAGTAGGAATCAGTGGGAATGCTGGAGGATGATTGTTCCAATCCTTGTGGGATTTATTTAAGAGTACATTATATCTATTGTTGTGTGAAATTTAAATGTATTTGCTTCATAATGGTCCCATATTCAAGTAATGCGCAGTTCAATGTTTCCAGGTTAACGTGTCTGTACAGTGACGGGGCGATCGTTAACGGCCCGTTAACGATCGCCCCGTCACTGCACAGGCATGCTAACCTGATATCCCATCTATGAGCTGTCATCTTGAATATAGCATTTGTAACCAAACTGGATTTTCCTATATTCTTATTCCTTTATACGGTCATCTCATGTAGGCCTATACCTACACTTCTTGTTTGTCTCTTAGTTGCATATAGGCCATGCGGGCGTGTAAAGAACGTCACGGAGGGGCAAAAATAAATGTACAATACGCGCTAGGGCGAAAGGAAGGATTACGTCCATCAGTAAAAATGTAATGTTCATATACATCATAATATACCCCCCCCCCCCCCCACACACACACACACACATACTTTATAGGCTCGGGGAATTGCAAAAAGAGGGAGAAGCATTACAGGGCTACCTTCATCAGTGTGTTATATTGATATAACTGAAGGACACAGGCATTGATAGTATAAATGAACTGAGGACAGCCATGTTAGATAGACAGATTTGGAGGTGCAATTACTTCGTTTATGGAACCCGAGATGGCATATACTAGTAGGTTGAAGCTAATACATGCACTAGAATTAGTATACTAGTAGTAGTAGTAGTAGTAGTAGTAGTAGTAGTAGTAGTGTAGTAGTAGTGACGGGAAATGGAAATTGAGAAAGTGATGAAAATACTTTATTGAAGACTACTAGTTTTATTGTGAGTTTATTACAGCTCATTAGACAGTTGTTGTGAAACAGGAGTTGTTTACAAAGAGCTTTTTGTCGAACGTGCTTGGTAATCACAGTCAGGAATTCGGAATGCTTTAGGTATTCAAGATGACCATGCACCGATGTATCAGAAATTAGTGTCTGGAATTAATGTACTCCCTATTTGTGATGCGTAATTTGGTATATGTAGTTGGAAAATGGAAGGTTAGATTGGTGTGTTTAGAAATAGGAGTGAGAAGGATAATTTTCATAATTTTGTGAAATTTTGCTGTAAACAGAAATGGACAGTAGGCGGATGAATATTAGTCATTTTCCAGGGGTTGAGTTGCACATGAATGCGCCCTTTGTGCTGTTCGTAATGTACCGCGGGAAATTTGGACACTTGCACTGCACTCTGCACGACACACACCTCACTTCGCACTCTCGCACCGTAGCTAGGACAAGCAACCTGCCGCAATGGGTTGAGTCTGGCTGTTTGCTGCCTGTTATGATGTCTTTTGGTTTTTGGCAGTTTCTTTTGGACAAGACAAACTTGTTCATGGGTGAGATGTTCAGCCCTCCGGTACTGGTGTTCTCATGTCTGAGGATGAGGGTTCATACTTTCAAAGAGCGAGTTGCTACCTGACTTAGGGTTTTTCTTTTTTGTGTGTCGATTTACTGACACCAATAAAGTCAAGTGAACTACAATCCTGCGTCCACTCATTCATTTGAGTCCTGGGGTCTATCACCACATCATCACAGCCCCCTAACGTACCACCTATCCACGACAGTAGTAGTAGTAGTAGTAGTAGTATAGGATCGTTAAAAAAATTGGAAGAAAAAATGGGAAAAATCAGGGAACAATCGGGTAAAAAAAATCACAACACCCACGAATAGCAATTCAAGGTTCCATCCTTGTACTCCACCAACTGAGAGTTCTCCTTGTCGCAGGTTGATTGTTTTCAATAGAAAGAAAGAGCGAGTATACCATGATATAAGAGCATTCTTTTTCAATGGATAGAGACATTGTAGGGAGATTAAAAAGCAAGATTATGGTATACATTTTATACAAATAATTCACATCAGTGAGCTGGAAGGTATGTGGACTGAGAGAGACTCGACCCCTACATATCAAGGTAAAGACTCCAGCAATCAGTTTAACCCGTGAACACTGAAAATGAAGAATCAGAAAACATGCTATATCCACAGACTGAGAAGCACTCGTCACAGTCATCATCTCAGAACAAGCCCGATTCTAAACCAAGTATAGACTGTCGCTAAAAAGCCTTGTCATGCAAGATAATCTACTTTAATAGCAAATTAAAACTCCCTTGGCAGGCAGGTATACTACGTGTGTCTTTTGTCCGCTGGTCCGATCGAAACCGCACAGACACATCATTCTTCTTTGAACTGACTCCTCAAAAGAAGGTCACTGGTGGTTGTGTATTCTTTTATCTTGTGGGGTGTTTTTTTTTTTCCCCGCTACTCATCTAGTGGAAAATCTCTATCTTAGCGATCGTCGTCCCCGTATATAAAACTTGGGCTGATGTGATTATGTCGGGGAGTATAAGCACTCGATGCTTTGCATTTATGTTTGAAGAAACTTCTTCGGAGTGCAACTAGTAAATAGTACAACGAGACGAAGAGAACGGTGATAAGAGGTTTCGTTAAATCCGGAGGTCTAAATCTGAGTAAGTTTCGATTGAACTGTTCCCGAATCTTCACTTAAAAAGAAAATCCTTTCATTTAACATGAAATCGATAAGTATAAGATGTATCATTAGCATTGGGATACATTGTACTGTAGTCTCGTCGTCATTTATTTTTGTAATGTGTACACAACGAGGGGAAAAATGTTAGGTGATGACGTCATCGAGCCGCCTCTTTCACAGTGTGCGTGCTATGTGTTAATTCCGTAACTTTGATTTCTGACTTGATCAGGTATATGCAATCACTATATAGATATTATTTTACTCTTTGCCAATAAGAATTACAGAGAACCAATTCCAGCATTTGTAGAATGTCGCCTGCCATGATAACAACTTCGTGACAAGGATTATAATAATCATTGTCATATACTGCATTTAATTTGGGCGGAAGAAACACTGTACTTTTCCCAGTTCATTGCCATTTGCAACAATAAAAATAGCACAAGAGCGATAACGAAACTGACGAGAGCTGTGATCAGTCTATTTACATACCTGATCATGGAAGTCCTAAATTTGACAGAGATGTGTTTGCATGCAGAACTCCAGAAGTGGACCCCCCCCCCCCCCGGTCGGTATAGGACCTATCGATCGATGATGGGGTCAGTTCAATTCAAATAATTTCATTTCCATTTAAAGTAAAACAAGGTAATATACATAACGCTTACATGAGAAAAGAATTTCAATTCACACAAATTTCAATAATACACTGCAGTCATAATGATTTTGTCTTCATATTTTGGTAAATGAACTAAGTAAGCAAATTATATTATATTGTTTAACTGTATGTGGAGAAGAGAAATCCACAAAAAAAAGCCAAAGCTTGTATAAATATTGTGAATTATATAGGGCACACATACAATAATATTCGATGCTCGTTCCCCTCTGAAAGCACCCCCTGGGTGGGGAATCCGAGGTGACACGCAATCACGTCATGCTGAATTCCTCAAAATTCCGCAGAATTTCAATTCAGTAATTTGTTGTTGTTGTGCGTGTGTGTCCTTATTACTGACTGTCACATTCGGGGTAACATACAGTAATTCCTCTGCATTCTGAAAGAGGTATAAATTCAAGTGCTATTCCATTATGCTACACTTCCTAGGCCTATATGATTGTATTCTCTTACCTTGTATCGATACCATATTATCGTATACTGTGACATCGCGAATTATGTTCAGTTGTAGTATTCTTATCCAGCGATGAAGGCACATGGGATTTTTAATACTTACACAACGGGCTGTCCTATTTTCCTCAAACTTCTTCCTTGCTGATACGCACCACTATTTTCTGCATTGACTGAATCCACCATTTGTGGTGAAATCCACCATCATTATTTACTGAATAACATAGGAAGGATTGCATTTGGACGATGGCCAGTTTTCTGTAGTAATTACTGAAGGCACCTTCTTCCTGACCGTTCATTGGATTAATTTTATTTGTTGAATGCCGCTCATCCACTCTCTTTCCGAAGAGATTGATCAGTATAAAATCACAGCATAGACGAATGCTGCTTCTAGCATGTTTGACTCCTGACTGATGAATTCTATGCCTTTGATTTTCCACTAGTCCTCTTTTAGCCTTTGAGTTAACGTGAGATTTGGAAAGACTCAGCAATATACAATCGGTGTCCCCCCCCCCCCCCGACAACCTTAAATTCAGAGCTCTTTAGGCCTACAGCAATGATGTGATCACTGGGGATGGCAGACAACAGCTGAGGAATAGGCCATATTATTACTTATGTCAATGCCAATCCCTGTACCAACTTTGTATGCAGGGCATGTGTGTAGTTCAGTTGAGGTGAGAATATTCAGAAACCACTCTATGAGATGTCAAAGAGCATGCAATAAGGGGTATCAAAAGTTTATTTGATGAAAATCGGTTTTTAAATGGCTGAGATATCCAAAAACAATGTGAAACAAAGATATCCTCATAAAAGGTGTGGCCTGTCGCCTTTTATTATTATCACTTTTTTGGATATCTCAGCTATTATTTTGAAAACCAATTTTCAGCAAACAAAGTGAACGTTGAATCCTTCTTAAAATTACATGCTCTTTCATATTTCATAATAAGAGGTTTCTCATTATCTCACTTAGGAATGTTCAAAACATGAATCCCCACCTCAACCAGTACAGTACGGTCCGAGGGGCGTGGTTGGTTTACTTCGACGGCTCAGAGCTCTGGCGGAGACTGGAGCGCTGATCGAGCGAGTTTGAGCAATAACGTGCATGCAGCTGTAGCTGGCGCGGCATACTGAAGACCGACTGATCATGAGCGAGGTGAGGTACAGTACATGTACTGTACTGTACTGTACTTACCGGTACGCGGTAGGCAATGGTGAGTTTGAGTGTGAGTTCGAGAGGTGAAGTAGAAATAACACTTCACTTGTGAATGTGCCTAGCATTGACTGAATCAGCTGCAACGGCAGCGGCGGCTTATCAGTTACCATATGAAGAGAACAAGGAAGCAATGATATAAACATCGGTACGTCTGCTCCAGTAAGCTAATTTGGATTGAAATTATGTGGTACATTGTAGTACAAGTGTAATAATAATTTTTTCATACTGGCGTATATGTGGGATCTTACGCGATAAAATTCATCTGATCGTGCACAGGTTTTGCGTAGTCCCATGTGTGTATTTTCTTGTTGCACTTAACGGATACCTCAAATCTATAGTGTTGATTGGTTTGTTTTCGTTTGCCATCTAACAAGATGGCTGGATAACCAGTATTCAGCTACACTAGCTGGTCTTCTACAGGGTTCCAGTTGTGAGTACTTCGGGCAATGCAGCAGCGGACCACATCACCGGGTTGTGCACACCCACCCATGCTACTGTACTGGCCGTTGCCCTAAGTGTTAATGTGAGGTCTAGACAGAAAGATCCGTCTGTCCGGAGGACTCTTTTATATTTTACCATTAACGCTGTCCTCCGTAGACAGAGGGGATCCGTGAAGCCAGACGCAGTCTCCGCGGAACATTCCCCGACGGACAGATACAGACCGATCTTTCGGTCAACCCTGTGTCCTGCCCTGAGCTAGCAGGCCCTGGCCCCTGCTCTTTTGGCGGTTTTGCAGTAAAAATGTATGAATAAATTTTAAAGGGGAATCTTTATTCCTACGTGCATGGGTTGTGACACTCTCACACACGAGGGACCTCTAATTTATCATGTTCTATCCGAGTTGGCAGGGACAGCATGAGTTGGCCAAAACAACATGAAATGGAATCACCATGTAAATGCCACTACCAAGAAAGCCAACTCAGTACGGGGCTTCTTGCAGAGAAATGTGAGAGCCTGCCCACCAAAGACAAAGGCATTACTATACAAGACCCTAGTTCGCCCTGTGTTGGAATATGCCTCGGCAGTCTGGGACCCATCCTCACAAGAGAACATCAGGAAACTGGAGATGGTGCAACGCCGATGTGCATGTTTCGTCCTAGGTGACTACCACAGAGAAAGTAGTGTTACTGCCATGCTCAATAAACTACAGTGGGACACTCTTCAAGAAAGGAGAGCACAGCAAAGAGTGTACATGATGTATAGCATTCTTAATGGTCTGGTAGATCTTCCAGTCACCTACTTCATACCAGTTGCAGGACCGTCAACACGCGGAAACCCATATAAGCTTCAAGTTCCATTTGCCAGAACTCACTTGTTTCAGTCCACGTTCTATCCAGATGCTATTCGTCTGTGGAATTCCCTACCACCTTCCACCATTAGCTGCACCTCCTTGGAGAGCTTCAAGAAGGAGGTGCAACTTGTAAAGCTCCGATGAGCTCTCATCTTGTTTTTTAGCTGCACATAGAAATTTTTGTAGAGGATTTTTACCTGCACACTGTACACCCAGCACTTGACAAGCACAAGGTACGATAATACGCCAGAGGCGGACTGTACCAGACTGGAAGAAGAAGACAGAGTGTTTTTGCCTCTTAAATAATTACTACTAGGGGATGCCATATGATAGATAGCACACAACATTGCTCAGTGAGATCCATTGAGACTACACGTGGGTTCGCTTCGAACCCACGCCTGAACCCGAGCCACTTGATTGAAACTACAGTCTAACGTTAGTAGAGTACAGACAGATGCACTACCAACTGAGCCACATCGCCACACTTTGTGGATTTGCTTGCTTATGGAACGATGGTGTAGGACAGGGCTTGTTCATCGATCAGAGTTGATTTGTCTTCTGCTGCTCTCCTTCCACTACCGGTATTCAAAGTTATATCTCAAAGTGATATTATCCTAAAATTATGAAACTAAAAATCAAAGGACCTGGCAGGGAGAGGTGAAAGCTAATGGAATGGAGACCAAGAACTTAATTTACTCATGATCTCATCTGGATATTGCTGTACAGCATCATCAGTCAATGACATTCAGAGATGGCGCTGCTACTGAGCGACTTGGCTATACCAATGCTGTTTGAAATTTTTGCATTGATATTTAATTTTTGTACATTTATGGATAGGTTACTCCTGGTTTCAGTTGACTATGGTTTGAGGCACATAGATACGCTTGAGTATTGCATTGTAGATAATTCTGTTGTCATCTCCTCTTGCTCAACTGCCTTCTTTTATAGTATACAAATAATGACTGCTTATGAGGGCACAGTTAAAATTATGGGCCCAAGGTGATGTGAAAACCGTAACTATGCCCGAAGCGAAGCTGAGGGCATGGTTAAGGTTTTCACATCACCGAGGGCCCATAAGTTTAACTGTGACCCGAATGTCAAGCAGTTATTATTTGTTTTATATACCGAAAATATAGATTCCGAAATATAGATACCGAAAATATAGATTCTAGTCTCTTTTACAGCACTCGTAATCAATGCTGATCGAGAGCGCGGCGGTCGTATCACTGGTGCGTACAGTGATGTGTACAGTGTACGTTGTTACGTGTACTACGGGGTTGCGATTGTCTCCAAACCAGTCTGCTAGTCTCTTTTACAGCACGCTGATTGAATGCGCGGCGGTCGTATCATTGGTGCGTACATATGAGCGATCTACGTGTACGGGGTCGCGACTGTCTCTAAAACCTATTTACTAACTGTGCCCGGGCCCCGGTCACAGTAACTCAAAAATAGGGCACAGTTATTTTCATGACTCCCCTTTTAACCAATCAGATGAGAGGATTCTAGAAATGAGGTATATAATAGGATATAAAGGAGGGAATATATATTGCACTTTGTTGATGAGTTGTTTTATAAAAAAGTGGGTGAGTCAATTATGTTGTCTTCTTTGGCACAGCAATGTCCATTGAAGGCTGTTCAGCATGGCAGTCACGCTTGATGAAAAAGTGTAATCATTCGTTACAAAGCAAGCTGCTCTCCTTTGTTGAACCATTTTGATCTTGTTGATCAGGTAAACCTGATGGGGATCCCAGACTGATGCTGCATAAATATATACAAGCATGGTGTCACCGGACACCATGGTATTACCAGACACGCACATTTTTGCGTACTAATGACATTCTGTATGCGTGAGACTTCGTAGATTAGCCTCACAGAACTTTGTGTGGACCGAAATCGCAAAAAATGCGACATAAAAATGTAAAAACACAGAGAAATTCACATTTTACCTAAAATTTATAGTTGAGTGACCCGCACCTCGTCATACTTAATATTTATGCATGTTTGAATCACATTTCACGACTGAAATTCTATGAAATCCCACTTACATACAGGAAAAATGCTGAAGATTCCAATAGAACCAAAAGTTCACTGATCGATATCGGAAATTTGTAGCTATCGTCCTCAAACGCGAACGGTGCGGAATAGTTGTGCGCTAAGGGCCCCGCAACTTGTCACCCACGCGTGCAGCTCTCATAGACAAAGCACGTAAACTAGAAGTAGAGTCTAACCAGTTGTCGATTTTTCACAAGGTTTTAATGCGTGAACTGTTCGAAATGTTCAAGACAGACATTTTACATTATTTGAGCCTCATTTGCCGATTTTTTCTTTGTCATCCGCTCGGTGAGAATGTGTATGGTGATTTGTGGGATAAATTGTGATTCTGGTGCAAGGACTAGGTGCGAAAGATGTTGATTATTTCACTGCGAAAATCGTGTCCGGTAATACAAAGCAATTTTGCACCGCGCAAAAAGACAACTTTTTTTAGAGGGGTATGTTTGAAGCATATTTTCTAAAAACTGGAGCGAACAATTGACATAAGTTGGCTGAATTCGTAATTTCCAGGAGTCTGTGAATAAGTGATATTATTTTTAGCCGAAATTTCATCCTCTGAGTACGGAATTCAAAGCCACGAAAAAAAAAAGCGTCCGGTAATTGGATCACTATCCTACTCCAATTTGGGATGGACAGAGGCAAGATACCAATGTAGCCTTCTGTACAGCTATGTCACACTTCAATAAATTTTTCCTTACTAAGGATTACTACCTTTGAGGTTATATTAGCATCATTTACAACCCAGTTTGATGGCTGTTCCATGACATATATTGCTTGAGAGGTGAAGTCCAAGATAACGGCAGTGATCAACGGCCATGGTAGGATTAACTCTTAAAAAATGTTGGGTAAACAATTCGGGTTACCAACCTCTAATGATGTGCATAACTTCATACTTCTCTGGAACGAAGTGCATTTCCCAGGTATCTGCCCAAATCTTGAGCTCAGGCAGATCCTTCTGGAGATGAGATTGGTCTTGACATTCCCTAATGAGGTGAAATAGGAGACAACAGTCAGGGGAGAACTAATGTAATTCATAGTCAAGTCCAACATCCTTCCTGTGCTCATCTAGCCTATAGATTCTTATATGGGTTCACAGAATATGCTGAGACTATGTCTTCTGGAAGAGAACACATACTCTATTTAGATGCCTAGTCTAGATAGTCATCATAGACATTACAGTAGTCTCCGTTTAAATGACCGGGTAGTGTCAGGCAGAGCATTTTGTACCCCCAATTAAGGGGAATTCCTGATTAGACGGAGAGCATGTTTAGTCTGGTAGTATCAAGCAGAATAGTTCGTACCCCCAATTAGATTAAATACCTGATTAAACCGAGAACATGTTTCATTCACATCACAGATACCACACACTACTGGTAATCACACACCTCACTGTATCGCATATACACACAGCATGGTTGGTCACTTGTAGCCACAGTTTAATTAGTGTGTCACTGTTTGAAGTGCTGATGCAAGGGTTTGTACATGGTATACATAGCCCTAAAGGCATCTACTTGTAGTGATATGGTTAGTCAGCACATTTAGCATGTTAAAATGTATACCTAAGTGCTCTATCGAGTCTCGGCACCTCACAGGTACGTTTCATGTGAGTTTAGATAATATATGTACACAAATTCTGAAGAACTGCCAGAAACTTTGGAAATAGGTTAGGTTCATCCTAACCATTCAACCGCAAGGCCTATGATCCGATTATCCAGTAAATGTAATGCACAACAGAACCTTTTCTTCCAGCTTGTATGTCAATTATTAAGTGGAATACCCAATTATGCGGTACCTGATGAAGCAGAGAGTACTGTACTTATGTTTTGTACTGACTTTCTGCTAGCTGATGGTAAGGTGGGTACACCAACTTCAGAGATTTCCTCACTTTAGAATGTGCCATATTCATACCAGCTCTTGGTCAACTACTTATTCAATGGAAGTCCACCACAGCTGTGCAAGTACTAGGTGTTATACAAAAAACATTTCCCACTTTTGATCCTTGATAGTTTGAAAACTATACATCAGGTAACACTGTCATTGATGTGAGTAATAGCTGAATAGTGTACAATTTAGTTGGAGGTGATTTGAATATGAGAGCATGAATCAGTTTCGTTAAATCCATGATTAATTTTAAAGGACAAGTTCACCTTCACTAACATAAGGATTGAGAGAATGTAGCAATATTAGTATGTAGCACGCACGCACGCACGCACACACACACACACACACGCGCGCGCACACACACACACACACGCGCGCGCACACACACACACACACAGAGCAGTTTGAGGAAAATCGGACAATCCGTTCAAAAGTTATGAATTTTTGAAGTTTTTGTGCAGTCACCAATAGATGAGAAGACTACTGCATTGTATGATGTCACATGCGTACAACAATATAAGGAAAATATTACGAGAATTTCACAAAATTTCATCTTTTGAAAAAAGTACACATTCCCTTGACTTAATACTGACATATGTTATGGGTAATATTATTCCCATTGCCTTTAGAAAGAGGCAAGTCAAGTGCTCTTTTATTATGCGAAAAAAGTGAAAATATGTTGTTTTTTCTTTATATTTTCTTTATACTGTTGTACTCATATGACATCACGAGCCTTAGTAGTCTCCTCATCCAGTGGTTCCAGCACAAAAATTTTAAAAATTCATAACTTTTGCATCGATTGTCCAATTTTCCTCAAACTTTCACTGATGTGTTCTACTGATATTGCTGCATTCTCTCAATCCTTATGTTTATGAAGGTGAACTTGTCCTTTAAAGATAAGTTCCAGATTTTGGTCATATTTGAACCCTCTGTACAAAATTGAACTTTACACAAGAACCAGTGATGTGTATGTGAGTGTGTGCTTTCAATGACCCTGAACAATAGACATGAATACCATCTTTTCAGAGCTCTGCTGATTAGGCTTCTGAACTCTTGCTCCAAAGCACATGAAAGCTTTGTTAATAATTCATGTGGATATTGCCCTGGGCACTGCTAGTCTGAATTCATGGTAAAGGGTAAAATGCATGCACATGAAAAAACAAAACAAAAAAACCCCCACATGTTTTCATATGCTTGCATACACTATATTTCAGGATGAGTAAAAGCCATGTTCAGACGTATTTCTAGTCGGAGTAAAACTTTATGGCGCAGTAATTAAAATTAAAATCTATACTTATCTTACCACGACCCTGTGTCCACACAGTGGTCGTGGGAAGAAACTCCGACCAATTTACCAAGACCTTCGCGGGGATCACCGTGGAGGGCCGGTGTAACTTCCGGAAGTGGTAGCGATCAAAAGTGGGAAATGTTTGTTTGTTTGTTTTTGTAACACCTAGTATAATCTATAGCTCAGTAGTATGTTGAACGTGAAATTTGAGAGGAAGAGCACTTAGCTGTGGTAGACTTGAGCATTGCTGTATATTACAGTAGACACTACCCTGAATTTTGACCCATGATGTACACGTGTATAACTTCTGCATACCATTACCAATATGAGCAGCTGAATGAGTTGAGGAGTATGAGACTTATGGTCCACTTGCTGAGAGTAAACACTTGATTGTAAAAGAGCTTTTGATAAGGTATTGTATACAGTCATTAAAGGCCTCTGCAGGTTTACTAATTTCAAGAGTTGTACATAACACTGCAGTAGAGTATGACATTGTATACTGTTTCAGAGCTTTGACATACCAGGTACACAGTATGTTTCATAATCCTAAGTTGGTTTGTCACTATTTTGCCATGTGTCAGAAATTCATGTTTGTTTACTAATTGCCTCACTCTGTATGTGTCCAGGATCTTACTAGAATTGCTACATCAGGGGCGGATCTAGCTTTTTATAAAGGGGGGGGGGGAGGGTGTGGGAGGGGGGTGTCCCCCCTCCGACAGTAGGGAGAATTTTTGAAAATCTGTGTGTGAAAATGGCGTTTTCTTGCATCTAAAACACCACTATTTTTGGTATAGAGGTCATTGCCAAATTAACCCCCCCATGAAAATTTGTAAAATTTAGTTGCATTTTCCTGCAATGTAAGGCCAGTTGACAACACAGATACAAAGAATTGGGGCTACTCAAATTGTAAACTGACCAGTCGGGCGACTGAGTGCCCTTTCCCCGGGAAGCATGGGCGCGCAGCGCCCCGGGCCTGCCGGGCCGGATGTGTTTTATTTACTCAAATTGTAGTATTACAACACGTCCGTAACACCCCCATATATGGTAATTTACCCTGTATGCCAACTGTTTTGCATGATTCAAACATACCTTCCAGTAAAGAAAGATGCGAGACTGGATTGCCGCAACCTCTTTGCCCTATTTGCAGGTTCCATAATGCTTGTCACTCAGACTGATAAAAAAGTGAGCAACTTGAACAAGTAATCCAGGAAATGAGCAGCCCAGCTCAGCATTGCCAGGTCAAATCTTCACAAAATCCCCACCCAAACGACACTTCAAAAATCCCCAAAGTTGCCAAATTTTGACAGAAAATCCCCAAATTCGTTTTACATAAAACTCAATATTATTTTCATTCCCAAATATTTATTTTTCATCCCCAAAGACTTCAAAAATCCCCAATTTTTTTTTTTTTAAATTTTGGGATTTTTGGGATGAGAATCCCCACATGGCAACGCTGGCCTAGCTTGTCACTTCGCCGGTGGCCCGTGTCCTCAAAAAAGTTGATTTGGGGGGGGGGGGGGGGGGGGCAAGGGACTCCGTGACATTTGTTCGCCCACCCCCCCCCCCCCCCAAAAAAAAAAGAAATAATAATAATAATAATAAATAAAATGAATACATAAATAGAAAAAAAAATAAAATTACAAGTTTAAAAAAAAAGATAAGATAAAAAAAAAATGGTCCCCTGATTTTTTTTTTTTTTTTTTTTTTGGGGGGGGGGGGGGGGGGGTTGCAACCCCCCCCCCCCCCCCCCCCCCCCCCCCCCCCCTCTAGATCCGCTTCTGTACATGTATGTTCAAAGTAAGATTCTGGATAAAAAATGATTCCTTTTTTGTGCCGTTCTTCATCACACAAGGAATTTGACACTGTCAACAATATCATGGTCTGTGACCAAGATACTTCAAAAATTGTAAAAATTACCCGTAAGAAGCCGTATCGGATGACTGGTGGATGATTTTTCTGACATTCATAATGTCATAACTGTCTTATCACTGGTTGCATTTCCTTTCAGCTTTTGCTGCTCCACAGCTGTGATTGTTGACTTGTTCCGTTGACTCTGTCTGTATAATGAATTTCACATTTGTGGTCAGATTTTGTTCAAATGAACTGCATTTTTCATTTCCATCTTGAAAGCAGGAAACTACCAGTGTGTGGAAAGGACAGTCACTAACATCATTGACAGGCTGTGACTGCCATTTAATGGACCACACAGACTGCAATACCTACCAGATGCTGCAGTTTACATCATCAACTTCAGAGATGCCAGTATAGGGAGACTTGCCTCCTGTCATTATCACCAGCCAGAAGATCGTCCATGGTGCTGTGACATAACAATATCTGTGCTGCTGATTTTGAGAGGTCTAAGGATGGATGACCCGAAGCACGTTAAAGAAAAACTGTTTAAAGTCATAATAGTTGGTGACTCTCTGGTAGGCAAGACAACGTTTGTACACAGATATGTCAGTGGCAAGTTTGACCCAGGTTTCAAGACAACTGTTGGTGGTAAGTGAAAAAACAAGACCAAAGGATTAGGTTGTGTTAATGTATGATGTGAAAATTGTGCTCAGTTTGGTAGTTCATTGTTAGAATACAGTCTCTAATAATTTAATTTACCGATAGTTATAAATTTGGCTTACTCAGGAAAACCGCCAAGGCCCAATTCATAGACGAGGTAGTTTAGTTCAAATCCATATGATGGCCGTGGACTATTAAATTGTACATGAGATAGACGTACTGTATACATGTATGTGTTAGCATGCATTCATTTTGTCACGCCTGTTGCCTTACATGATGTACTAACATGTGCATTTGTGCTTATTGGCATAATCCATTGGCTAGATTGAAACCTTTGTGAATTCAGGCCAGATGGTTTGGAGCTCATTTCCATACATACTGGATATCTGTATCCATCAAAGTAGTATGGATGGTCGCATCACTAAATATGAATGATATTGTATGATTTGATACTGAAATTATTTTTCCATTTATAGTAAAATTTTAGAATGACACTTCCTGTTTTGATATGACGTTGCTACATGTGGCATTTATTTCATACATGTGATGGTAATTGTTTAATGTGATACAAGGGGAACAGTAAATTCAAACTAGCATTTCCTTAATTGTGCACATATTGGACATACTGGGGATTGTTAGTATCTCAAGTAGTGACAGAACAAAAACGAAAGTGTGATGCTACAAATTATAAGGTCAGTGGGGACATGATTTTCTTGTCCATTTTCATGAGTGATACAAATTTTGTTTTCTGGCTTTTGATTGAAAACTTTATCATGTCACCTGCCAAGATGTAGTTCAAGTGGTAATTACAAGAACAAGAACAAAAGCAATAGCAACAAAGTATTTCATGTAAAAACTAGAATATCCCCATTCACTTGTGTATTTCCTGCATAGTCAAATCCATTAAGTGAACTTAACATGTCAAAGGCAGACAAAATTGCAAGTATGCACTTAATGCAATAAGCACGTGTGTCAACATTTGTTGTCAAGATAACATTGAGAGGAATCTGTATCATTAAAAATATCATGTTCTTAGCACTTCCAAGAACCATTATCCATCAGTACATATTGATTGCAAGAGTGTGTCAATATTTGTGCACAAGTCTAGAAGAAAACTGCATTTTGTGGAATAACAATTACCACACTGTGTTGTAAGCACATGTGTGTACATGCCTTTAAATCTCTGTGTGAAGATCTACAGTTTCTTGACAGATGTACACTCTTGCCAAATTGTAGTTTTCCTCTATATGTAGTTGGACTTTAGAACCTTCTTTAATTACAGGTATAAAAATAAGAAAGGGTGATAAGAAATAGTCAATTGTTTACCAAGTTCAAAGGTTCAGGTGTGAGTTTCTTCAGTCAGTCTTCCTCTACAAATTAAATTTGTTAAGATTGCAACTGCTGATCTGTAAATTAACAAACATGTTGGAAAAATGGAACCAGTGGGACTCGAACCTGTCATCTACTGCTTTCCTACCACCAGGCTGTCCCTGGTTGCCGGCAGTGACACGATGAACATGGAACAAATACCCAAGCTCCGAAATTCTGACGTTGTTATGTTAAAATAAGTAGTCCAAGGCGGACAAGGCATAGGGGAAATAAAAGAAAGATATCATTCAGAGGGGTGAAGGTTCAGGTGTGAGTTTCTTCAGTTTGTCTCCCTCTACAAATTAAATTTGTTACGATCGCAACTGCTGATCTGTAAATTAACAAACATGTCAGAAAAAAGGAACCATTGGGACTCGAACCTGTCATCTACTGCTTTCCGGGCAGCGACACTACCACCAGGCTGTCCCTGGTTGCTGGCAGTGACACGTTGAACATGGAACAAATACCCAAGCTCCGAAATTCCGACATTGTTATGTTAAGTAGTCCAAGGCGGACAAGGCATAGGATAACTGAAAGAAAGATATTATTCAGAGGGGTGAAGGTTCAGGTGTGAGTTTCTTCAGTTTGTCTCCCTCTACAAATTGAATTTGTTAAGATCGCAACTGCTGATCTGTAAATTAACAAACATGTCAGAAAAAAGGAACCAGTGGGACTCGAACCTGTCATCTACTGCTCAGCAGTTGATCAGCCTTTGCGATCTTGAATTTAATTTGTAGAGGGAGACAAACTGAAGAAACTCACACCTGAACCTTCACCCCTCTGAATAATATCTTTCTTTCATTTCAGTTCAAAGGTCTTTTTTTTTTTTTGGGGGGGGGGGGGATGCCAAATTTTCAGCCATAATTTCTGCAAAGAATGTCCAGTGGTGGATGGTGTAAATTGGTAGACAGGGTAAAAATAACTTGACAATCATTTGCATAAACATGTTAGGGCAAGTCCAAGATAAGGTCCCTCAGAAGGCAAAATTTCATCTTTGCTCAATATTGACATGTTTGGTATCATTTTGAAGCTTATGAGTTGAAGTTTTGATTTCCATGGAGGAAAAAATGATATTATGTAAATTTATGCAAATTTTAAGGGCTCATTTGCATAAATGTGAAACACAGCGTTACGTATGGGACATTTATAAAAATTCATATTTATTCAAAGGAAAGCAAATAATATTTGATTAATATGTGAACGTAAGAAGTTCATCAAATATTTTAACTTGGTATGAAAATTTAGGAATTATGCAAATGATTATGCAAATTAGCTCGTGTCCTATCATGAGATGTCCCATACGTAACAAATTGAGGTCATTTTTTTAGGTTTTTTTCTGAAATTTCTAAGGTTATTTGAATGCCCTTTTGGAAAGTTCTAATTTATTGTTTAGAAAGTTAAATACCATAGAAAGAAGAAAAATAGTTTTAAAAAAATATATTTTTTATTAGGCAATGAAATAATGTTACGTATGGGACAAATGTGTTACGTATGGGACATCCTCATACATATTGCATGTGAATGCATGTAGCTAGCTGGGAAGGTCTCTCAGTACACAAATGGTCAATCATCCTGAAGAAAGCATCCCAACTTTGCAGCTACTTTTGAGTTATAGACACTTGAAACAATACATGTACTTGACTGAACAATTTTCAGAAAGGGGGAGGGGGAGATGGCAAAATACACAATAAAAATCAGCATTAAAGGGATGGTATAGTTTTGTAGAAATGGGGATTCAGTTTTCAACATTTTACGAGATGATTGGAAACCAATTATACTTTATTAAAGAGCATACAATTCCAAGACTAGAGGAATTCAAAGTTTATTTGTTGGAGATCCGATTTGAAATGACAGAGATATCAAAAAACAAGCAAATACAAAGTAAAATGAAGTGGTCCTAATAAAGAATGTGACCCACCTTTTGTTAGGACACGTTTCTGGATATCTCAGCCATTTCAAAGCAGATTTTTGTCATTTTAACTTTCAGTTCCTCTTAGAATTGTATGTTATTTAAATATTTCATAAAAGAAGTGCTAATTATCTTGTAAAAGTTGAAATCAGAATTCCCATCTGAACCAGAACTAGTACAGTCCCTTTAAGTACAATGTAGAGACCTCTGATTTAAAGGGGATGGCTAGTAACCGATCAGTGGGAATCAGTGGGAATGCTGAGGGATGATTGTTCCAATCCTTGTGGGATTCATTTAAGAGTACCTTATATATCTACTGTTGTGTGAAAATTATTTGCTTCAGAACGGTCTCATATTCAAGTAACGTGCAGTTTAATGCCCCGTCACTGACCAGGCACGCTAACCTGGAAACATTAAACTGCACATTACTTGAATATGAGACCATTCTGAAGCAAATAATTTTCACACAACAATAGATATATAATGTACTCTTAAATTAATCCCACAAGGATTGGAACAATCATCCTCCAGCATTCCCACTGATTCCCACTGATCAGTTACTAGCCATCCCCTTTAAAGGGTACTGAAACCGAATACACTTAAGCAGATTGAAAAATTGCAGTTCAACCACTAGTATATTGGGTACTGTTTACCACACAATGTAGAGCTCTAGCTACGTTGTAGCTGCATTGTGTAACACATGCATGTGATGATAATGAAGATGTTCAAATTAGTTTTTTTTGTATCATTTTTTTTTTATTGCAAGTGATAAACAAATTGTCTTTATTCAGTTTTCAGTACCCTCGGTAGTAGCCACAGCAAAATTCATGGGTATACATACTAAGGTGTGACTCGAATCAATGACCTGATTGCTAGACAGACATCATATATCTACTCGATTACTGGGGTTCCATGCAGCAGGTATTGCACATTTATCAAAATTAATATTTCTTGTGTCAAGTTGTTTTTTATTGAAACTGAATGGCAAACTGCCCATCATCAATGGAAGTAAACACTTCAATACTATTCAATTTTTTAGTAGTTATATCCTGATAAAAATACAGAGCTTCCTACATACTCAGGTTGGTCATAAAAATATAGAATATGATTAAATATGATGATGATGGTAAATATTTGGGAATATTGTTCCCTTGACAATCTGGATCAGTATTTGAGTAATTTCAACTGATTCTACCTAAATAATTATGCAAAAATTTGTTTATGGGTATTTTGCAAAATTATTTTGCAAAATACCCGTAAACAGGGTTCTCAACACACTAAACGAATGGGGGGACAAAGGGCATGCATACTCAGGTTGGTCATAAAAATACAAAAATATGATTGAATATGATTATGTGAATATATATGTATGAATATGATAAATATTTAGGGAATATTGTTTCCTTGACAATCTGGGTCAGTATTTGAGTAGTTTCAACTGATTTTATTTTAATAATTATGTAAAATACCCACAAACATGGTATTCCACACACTAAACGAATGGGGGACAGTGTCCCATACGTAACTGTCCCATACGTAACACGTCATGTCTGTCTTTAATTAGAACCTGTAATTAGAGCTTTTTGCCTCATGACATGAAACTTACCTCTTATAATCTTGAGTGTTGTGACTTTTATCACAGTGAGTTACAAGTAGTAGAATGAAATACTTTCAGAGAGTTTTGAGGTTGAAAAAAATGTTCAAAAAAACAAAATTTTTCTTGTCCCATACGTAACGGCACATGTTTTCTCTTCTAGAATATAATTGTGAAGGTTATTTTTCTCCATCTTTTACATCATTATACTTCTCCTAGATATCAATCACCATGATAAAGTTCAATATGATCAAAGGCCATTAACACTATTTTTCTAAAAGTCTCTGAATGTCCCATACGTAACGCGCGCATTATCTTGGACTTGCCCGTTATTGGTTATAGGTCAAATGTCAAACTGTACTTTGATTAAAATATGTAATTTTCAGTGATTCCTACAGCTAGGATTATCTGGTGATAAGGATTTGTACAAATACCAGTAGTAGCTAAGTTACCTGAAATGACCGTGGTGAAAGCTCAAAGCTGAAAGTCAAAGGGCACAAAAATTTCGCTAAATAGATATTTGCTAGCAAAGTCCAGTAGTAATATTGTGTGATGCAATGGATAGAAATTAATTGGAAAAAAATTCCCTTGTGCAGAGTGCTATTTAAAAGGTCAATCCTTGATCAGTGGTCATCAGCTCACTCATTTGCACATTCTTATCAACTGTACGCCAACTGTTCCGCAGAAATGGGTGAAACTTCACAATTTCATTACTTCTGTAATCTTTATCTGGTTAGATCAGACTTTCACTGTTGTACTCATAAGATTTTATTTTTCTTATCAAAAAAAAGTTATAGCTGACCTGGAATTCCTCTTTAAGTTCCTCTAGTTTTGTTGGTATTCATTATCCCAATTTCCTTTGACTTACACTTGTAGAGGAAAAAATACCCCACGAAAAAAAAAAAAAATAGTATGATTGTAGACAATGACAGAAAAGCTTTGAATCAAGGGAAAACCACAATAACAACAATGCAGCAACATCAAAAGGCTGTGACCAGTCAAATTATGGTGAATTGCATTATTGTCCCATTAACGTGTATCTGCACCCAGAAATTTATTTTTCTGACATTGTAGGTTATTGTTATGGTAATATCCCTATCAAAAAGTGCAACGTTACTCACATACAGAGATATAGCAATATATAAAGAGACATTGAGGAATCTCTAAAATGCCAAAAATTACATGCACCTCGATCTAAGAGTAGTCGCCTGGCGTTATCGACTGCATTCCATTGCGTAGTTTGATAATTTTTTGTACAATCAGTGTACTACGATACTAGTGCCCTCAAAACATGCACACGCACGCAAATGTTCACATACGCAGCTAGGTTGGTGCTGCCGCACCGCGTCGCCGGGCCACCAGGCAGCAGCTGTGGCAGCATCTACTCATGCAGATGCATATGGCTCGTGAGAGAGCCAGCGCGTGAGGCCGGTGGGGCATGCATGCAGTGGACCGGCCCAGCGTCTATGCACAGACTCCCGAAGCTGTATATATAGTCCCGTAGTACTACCTAGTAACTGTGCACTCTCGAAATAAAATTGGAAGACGCACCGACGATGGAAAATCTGATACTGAACACAGTCCCGGGCATAAATTTTGATTCAGTGCACTTGTAACAATTTTAAACAGGGTGGCGATATTTGAGCCCCTGGCGAGGTGCAAGCACCTTACTACTGTTATGTTAGACGTCTGACGTTATAGGGGTCTAACGTTGGACACCCAGATCTAATCATTGATAGGTCTAGTACCTAGGCCTAACCCTGTTACTTAATTAAGTACCAGGTACTAGATCTACTAGACCTCTAGACCACACAACAGAGTATACATCTAACGTTAGAGTTAGACCTAACGTTAGATCTTCACAGGTTAGTGACAGTTAGTGAGTGTTTCTGACTACTCTAGTATATAGCTATTCTAGTGACTATTACTTTTCAGTGTCAATTTCAAATTTTCATCATTCATCATGAGTTACCTCAGTAACTTACTGTTGAGTCTACTCACAAGACAAACGGGCTTGATGAAAACCGACTGAATAGCATGCAAATTCAGCCTGATTCTGGTGTTCTGATGATGTGTGAAGGCAGAATGGTTGTCGAAAGTCAGCTGGTTTGAAGTGTTCTTCACACAACCTTGCGTTCGGGTTACAAGCCAGTCCCGGTCCACTGTCATACCAGCAGAACGATATGCAGTTTCAAGTTTGTCATATCATTTTTGGAACAGCTCAGGCATTTCCTCTGATCCGGAAATTTGAATGTCGCAAAGTTTGGAGTGGTGTTCCGGCAAAGTGGTGCAACGCAGATAATAGGCATCTTTAATGTAACTCAAGAGTCGATTGAGTCGTGATCGCCAAACGCTAAGCTCCTATACCGGGCGCATCATCCGGCGGGCGGCCGGCCAGGCCGGGCTGCAACAGTGCTGTCTAGTAGTTTGTTACATAACTAGTCATGTCACGCTATACGGGCATTGGAAAGGTGCACGATACCGATAGACAGTATTCGATATAGCTGTGTGCAGATGGAGGCAAACGAAGGAAACGTGCACACACAGATGGTCAACGCCCGGCTACTATTTTCAGATTTTAGTGCTATTGCAGCGCGCACTAGTGTTTGCTGATTTATTAAAATCAATATTTCACAGTTTTGGGCATTTTTTGTGATGGGATATAATTTTCTCTAGAGTCTATAAGACATGCTCTCACACCTCTCAAAAATAAATTTCTGGGTACAGATACACTTTAAGGACGTTCCTCAGTTAAAGTGAAGTCCATGTCATTTTCTTCAAACTTTCTGCACCGTAACTTTGACCCACCTGAAGCCCAAATATGTAAATAAAACCATAGGTTCATGTGCTTGTTTTTCTTCACGGGACTTTGAAGAATATGACTAATCTGCAGTCCTGTACCAAAATGATAGCGTTACAGGATCAAGACCATGATTGGCAACAAAATCTGCAGTGACAAACTTAAATACTCATAATTCTTTCAAAATCCACGTTACTTTCTCCAAATTTGCAAGAATTGTAGAAAAAGGTACTCAAAACGAGTAAAAGGTTTTAAAGTTGGGGTTTACACTCTCATTCTTTAGCAAGCAGAGCCCTCACGCGGCAGAAAATACAAAATCTCTCAAATCCTTCTCATCGACGTTTTCTTTTAGGGGTGAGCTAAAGGACAAGGTTCATACAACTTATGCTGTACTTTCAAAACCCATGTCATTTTCACGAAACTTAACAAAATTGTAGAAGAAAGCTTACTAATTCCAGAAAAACAATAAAAAGTGGGGGTTCATGTGCTCGTTTTTGTGCTAGCAGCACCCCCATGCAACATATATCATCATAAGTCCCCAAAATCTGGTCAGGAACCTATGCAGGGATGCCCTGACAGGTGGATTCATAAAACTTATGCTGTACATTCAAAACCCATGTCATTTTCACGAAACTTGACCAAATTGTACAAAAAGGCTTACTAATTCCAGAAGAACAATAAAAAATGGGGGTTTACATGCTCGTTTTTGTGCTAGCAGCACCCCCATGCGACATATATCATCGTAAGTCCCCAAAATCTGGTCAGGAACCTATGCAGGGATGCCCCGACAGTGACAGGGTGGCTTCATAAAACTTATGCTGTACATTCAAAACCCATGTCATTTTCACAAAACTTGACCAAATTGTAGAAGAAGGGTTACTTAATGCAGAACAATTGTAAAAATGGGGGGTTCGTGTGCTCGTTTTAGTGCTAGCAGAGCCTCCTTGCGACAGAAATCATTGTAAGACCCCCAAATCTGGCCAGGAACCAATGCAGGGATATACCCTGCTATATACTGTAGGATGCATGAATCTCATGCGGCTCACTCAAAACCCCATTTTCTTTTTTTTTTTTAAACAAAAACAAAACCAATGATGTTTGGATTCTCATTTAGAAAAGGGAGTCAGACCTGCCATCTCTGGTACCGAATTCTGTATACACTAACGAAGATACAGAATGAAGTATATTTGACCTTTGACCCCACTTTGCACACCCAAGATGGCATCTGAGCAAAAAGTGGTTATTTTGTGAAATGATTCTTGTAACATGGTCTTTGCGTGTGCAAAATATGGGAAAGATAGGACATGTATTCACCAAGATACAGGATGAAACATTTATGACCTTTGACCCTAATTTACATACCCAAGATGGTGTCCGATCAAGTAGTTGTTATTTTATGAAATAATGTACGTAACATGAAGTAAACATGTACAAAATATGGGGGTGATAGGGGCTGTTTTTCTTGAGTTATTGCAAAGAAAGTTGCAAAAAGAAAGAAATATGAAAATACATTGAAGCTAAGCTTTAAATTTCGCCAAGTTTTTCGACGTGATTTTGACGATGTATGAAAAACCGGAGGTACATAAGTGATAGCGCAAAGTCTCAGCTACAACATATTAAAATCTGGGAGAAATTCAATCAAGGGTAAGTGAGCTAGTGCTCGATAAAGACAATGATGTCAATTTTCACATCTAGAAAAATTCCCTCCCATAGAGATAACACGTCATAACGAAGATACAGAAAGAAGTACATATGACCATTGACCCCACTTTGCACACCCAAGATGGCATCTCAGCAAAAAGTGGTTATTTTGTGAAATGATTCTTGTAACATGGTCTTTGGGTGTGCAAAATATGGGAAAGATAGGACATGTATTCACCAAGATACAGGATGAAACATTTATGACCTTTGACCCTCCTTTACATACCGAAGATGGTGTCCGATCAAGTAGTTGTTATTTTATGAAATAATGTACGTGACATGAACTAAACATTTGCAAAATAGGGGGGTGATAGGGGCTGTTTTTCTTGAGTTATTGCAAAGAAAGTTGCAGAAAGAAAGAAATGTCTCAATACATCGAAGATAAGCTTTAATTTCAACCAAGATTTTTGACGTGATGCCGACATCGTATAAAAAAAAACGGAGGGCACACTCCGAAAGCCCAAAGTCTCAGCTACAACATATTAAAATCTGGGAGAAATTCACCGGAGCATAAGTGAGCTAGTGCTTGAAAAAAATAGTCATGTCAATTTTCATTTCCAGAAAAACTGCACTCCCATAGAGATAACACGTAAACTGGTCAAATTTGACAAGATTACTTTCAATCCATTTTTACGAGGTGATGCCGTCATCCAATCAAAATTGTGTTATTATATTAATGAAAGAGCATTTGATAAGCTACAACATACTGAAATCTGGATGAAAATCGGCAAAGGATGATTGAGATACGCTCGAATAAACTTGAAATTTGATGACGTCATTTTGAAAATTTACTTTTTCTACTTTATTAAGAAATTTGATATCTTTTAATAATTTTTTCAGCATCGCCAACCTATGAAATGACATGTATAACTCATCAGCTTTCAGAATATGTAAAGAAAAATGGGGGTCACCATCCATCCTGACAAGTAAAATCGGATCTAAAATTGGCGTTTTTTTTGCATAGTTGCACTGTATATCGCCATTGACGTGCGCGCGGAATTTCAACTTTGACGGGCCCGTATGACGTCATATTGAGTCTTATTGACTTGAAACTTGGTAGAAATATTCCTTGACATTTCAGACATCCGATCAATGTAAAAAAACGGGAAATTTCTATTGCATATGAGCTGTGCGTGCGTATATGCGTGCGCACGTACGCGTCCGTCCAATTTTTTCAATTTTTCAAAAAAATGCTCCAAATGGTCTGAAACCTGTGCAAAAAAATTTTGAGCTCGATTGGAGCATACAAATATTTCAACGCGCGCGTATGCGCACGTTTTAAGGGTATAGATAAATTTTGAAAACATGAGTAAAATCAGCTTGACTTGAACTATATGTGACGTAAATTTCATTGAAAAATTCCATTCCATTAATGAGATATGAATGAGAATGTGTTTTCATATAATGACGTCATAGTGACGTCACGGTCGACTGATCACTACGATTTAATTAGATCTGTCGTCTTTGGGACATGATACGTATATGGTATAATTTTGAAATTGATAGAAAGAGGACTTTCTGAGCTAACCGCTGCACAACTTTTGCGGAGAAATAAGAAGAAAAAGAAGAAGAAGAAGAAAGAATCTGTACAGAAACAGAAGGTGATCCGAGAGGATAGTCGGATCACCTAAAAACGTGTCGCAATTGCAGTGATATGGTGAAAAAAATATTCGGAAAGGAACGTCCATGTGCGTTTTGATTATTATTTCCCTATACAGCCATAATGATATTATGTGGATGTAAGCGTGGAAAAATCCACATTGATATGCTTGTTTATTTGTTTGTTTTACCCACTTGCTGTAAGCATGTGCAGAAAGTGATAATGGAGGAAGAAGAATAAATATAAGGAAATGGGAGTTTTGGCATTAGTCTGACGGTCCTCCAAAGGAAAAACAAATCTTAATATAATGATGTTGAATGTAGATTGCATGTGTTGGTTGTTGCAGTGGTTGGTAAAGTGCGTGTTGTCAACTATGGAGATATACCTTGAGTCCCCCCCCCCCCCCCCCCCCGAAAAAAAGAAATAATTCTTTGATTCTCCTTTTGTTACACCAGATTTGGTAATCAAAAATTAATATCTGAATGGTTAAAGTGATAAATACTTGTTTGATAATACTTGGGTGACCTTGTGTTTTGTAACCAAAAATAAAAAAACAAACAAACAATATTTTGTATTAGTAATGACAAGTTTAGATCTAATTCAGATTTTAACAGAGATACTCATATTGTTTTAGTTGTTAGACCTAAAGATGAGTATTGTTAATGTATTGTGTGTCAATATGTTTGCTTTGTTGTTGTTGTTTTTGTTTTCAACACCTAGACTAGTAGTCCCCGACTAGGGCCTGTAGGCCCTAGGTACCTTAGCACTCGACTTGACCATGTTGATGAACAGATGTAGGCCTAATGAACTGCATGTCACAAAACAGATCTATGAATTGAAAATGGAAACAGCTCAGTTCCACTTCCAAGCTTCCCGATTCCGTCGATCAGTGTTGTGCTACCATGACCATGTATATGCGGCTCGGACTGCTGAACTTTGGGTAGTACGTACAGATTGTAACGTGTACAGTCGGCACGCGAGCCGAGCGAGGCCGCCCAGTGTGGCCGCGGTGGGGAGCTGTCGGGTATCCGTACACCGTACGTACCACACTCTAGCTCGATCTACTAGCAGCTGCTCAGCTCAGCTAGCTCAGCTTATCACTCGTACGTGCGCTTCTACGCTCTTTGTTACGTTCTTGCTACGCCAACCTGCGCAGCTAGGATGCGCACAAACCCAACTGAGTAACATCCTTAAGTCACTGCAAATTTTAATACTGGTATTGTCTCTACTATGTGAATGTTTGTATCCTCTTTTACAAAACCTTCATTTGCGTGAAATGCCCAGGTAGACCACAAAATATATTTTTGTCAACTCTGCATGGATAATTCAGTTTCCCTTATCTGGGATCAGGCCCATAACTTTGGGGGGGGGGGGGGGGGGAGGGGGGGGGGAGGGGGGGAGGGGGGGGAGGGGGGGGGGGAGGGTTCAGAATTGGAGAAAATGGACCACTTCTGGGGAACAGTGTTTCTACTTAGTAAATGTGGTCAGAAACATACCAGTGATATTACTTTAACAACTTTGTTGTGTTCTTTGTGGGTTGCCATGTTCGATGACTCTGCTATTCATGTGGTTATATTTTCAATAATAACTATGAATTGATCAGTGTTTTCATTTATAAGTTATATTTTATTTTCATTCACTTTTCTCTCATGGATGCATTCTTCTTCACCGAAACACAGATTTGTATGGCATGTTTTATGATATTGTGTTATGCTCACTTTTATTTTCAGTTGACTTTGCTCTAAAGAAGATCCAACGGTCAGAGGATGACATTGTACGACTGCAGCTGTGGGATATAGCAGGTACGCGTAATTTTGTGTTGATAGCATGCAAAGTAGACTAGCGTTGCCATGACTGGACCTCATTTTTTCTCATAGAATTTCCTTGTGGAATACTTCCAGATCCTGCGATAAGCAACATCAGGAAATGAGTTTCATTTACCGTAACGGAAGTTCTCATGGAAACAGTTTCACTAATGTGTCTAGTCATCACTTTCTAGCATAATTGTTAAAGCAGTGCTGAAGTTTCTTGACCAAACTGTTTATTGTTGGTGGGTGGATATTATACTCTCCTAAGGGATATACATTCTCTGCATTGTGCCTTTTTTCCCCCCTCTTCATGTGTGTATGTTGGAGTGGATTTTGATTGTGTAGTCAAGTTGCAATAAAATTGTTTTTCGCTGTGATTGTAATAAGTGTGACATTATGACAAAATGCCACGAACTTACCAAAAACCTAACCAGCTTAACTAGAATGGTTGTGTGTGTGTGTGTGTGTGTGTGTGTGTGTTTTTTTAAATCTTTACCAATGTGATAACAAGCAGTTTTGATATCATGATAAAGTTGTATAGATTTATGCACACATCATTCAGTAAGTTGGGCTCAGGTATAAACTTTTAATAGTGTTAAGAATATACAGCATGTTTCACAATCAAAGTTTGCCATCTGTGAAACATTGGACTGCGACGATATATTGCCCTCGTGTAACCGTAACTTGAAACATGCTGAGCTGGGCTGAAATCATGTGACTTCTTAAAACCGTCCCGTGGTATTTGGCAAGCTGACATATTGCATAGTGAAGTTTACACAAATTACATGTTGCAATATTTGTCATTATCTATATAGGATGTGTTAGCAGTGCATTGAAAATGTGTATTCTCGTCTGTTCAATTTTCACTGTGAAATACGAAAGAATTATTGGAGGGAACGCATAGGCCAATGTATTAATTCCCCATTATAGGCTACTGTTGTTAGTGGTCGTGCAATAATACACCATATTTTGTCTGTTGCACGAGCACTTGCTGAGTGCGCGAATGCTTGCTACTGTACTATAAAGTGTCCGAACTCTTGTTACAATTCACAAGCATGCAAGCATTTAACTAGATGCTATATTTACTCAAGTTGCGCATATGTAGCAACTGGCAAGTGCGAGTAGCTCCTTCTTCATTGCAGAGCTGACTTCAAAGACTAGTAGAAGTATGGTACTTTATACAGTTTATGCCTTCTCTTGATGATAATAGATGTTAATAATTATATTGGATGGCTTTTCATCTAATACCACGAAATAGAGTACTTGTTATGGCCAATATTGCACTCGTGTATCTTCGATTTGTGCAGTATTCCCTGGTATCCCATTCATTGTATATCATATTATAATGTTAACATTGTTATCTGTTATGATTAAAAAAAAATGATATGAAAGGGACTTATTCATAAAGGTTGCCTGTCTGAGGATTACATAGTAGTATAGTATTTTCTTATAGTTATAGGAGATAATTATGCAAATGGAAATGTATAACCATGCTATCATAGTACACACTACTCCTACTGAGATAATGGAATTTGTTGCATATAAATATGAACTCCATAAAACACCATCTGAATTGTCTGACATTAAGTTGTTATAGAGATATGAAATCATTACCTGTGAATCACTTTCTTGATTTTTCCCTGTAGGCCAGGAGAGAGTGAGTTCCCTAACCAGAGTGTACTACAAGGATGCCTCAGCTTGTGTAATCATGTTTGACATCACATCACGGAAAACATTCAACAGTGTGATGAACTGGAAGAAGGACGTTGACAAGAAGGTCACCTTGTCAAATGGAAATCCAGTTCCTTGCCTTCTACTTGCCAATAAGGTGATTTTACTCTTGCTTCTAGGATTACTACTCCCTTCCAAAGCTGCTCTCTTATAATTCTCTTAACCCCATCTTTCCAAAAAAATCAATTGTTGTCTTGATTTGTATTCTCCCAGTGTTGATGCCCAGTAGATGGCTGCTAAGACAAGCTACTGTACTGTGATGTCATTGCCACTAGGTTGTTTCATTGGCTGGGTGCTAAACCTTTCAGGATTTCTATTAGGTACCTAGGTAGGAGAGTGTTTTGATATTGAGACATACTGGCCCGAATTCACGAAGGTGGTACAATTGAAACCATGGTTTAAATCAAACGAAATAGGCCATGTGACACTTGGCACTCCATACAAATTGTCCATGGTTTAAACCATGGTTTCAATTGTGAACTGCCAGACAGTCACACAGCACAGTTTACCTTGTAGACCAATAGATCATGATCACCAGGAACTATAAACTGTATTGCTGACATATTGCGAAAGATGCAACAGCTGTCTGGCCTTTGTGCACACTTGATTTGTACACATTGAATGGAAAATGACCATGCAAATAAGATGCACATTCTCATTACTCCATTTAGGATGATTTGGTTTTTGTGACCAGCTGGCAATATGCATGCAATAGCAATGTATGCTTCTCAAAAATAGGTCAGTGACAACAACAAAGAATTGCCCATAAGGAAATGTAATGTAAGAATGTCACACCATATGCCGTTTTCTTTTGTTATCAGCCCATTAAATTTGTGATATTGATATGAAATTTGAATGACACCATTAGTTTCAGTTTTCCTTCTAACAATACCAGCGCTGCCAACATTGGAAACTAGTTGAGAGTGAGACTCCCATAGGCCAGTGCTATAATTTAGGAGTCAAAATGAGTGAGATCAATAGGAATGCATGCAAATGAAATAAAGTTTTAGAGTGAGAAAGGACTAAAATGAGCAAGTCTCACTCTCAGTGAGTGAGAGTTGGCAGTCCTGCAATACTGTTGTATTCTGCTGCAGTGAGAAAACGAGAGCAGATCACTGATACAGCAGAGTCCTGCTCAGACAAAATAAAACATAAACATCAAGTGGGTCTACTTCTTTCTGTTGAAGAGATTTGACATGTGTGTAGATCAAGTGCATGCCATGTCACTAACCCCACATCTATTCTCATACCCAGATTGATCTTCCTAACCCAGTGGTCAAAGAAGATGAGATCAAGAACCTGTCCCACAGCCAGGACTTCTTAGGCTGGAACAAGATCTCTGTCAAGGACAACACAAATATAGAACATTCCATGAAGTAAGGCTGCCTTCCAGTTATTTAATATTGATAATAATAATAATAATAATAATAGCTACTTGTATAGCGCTCAGGTCCACCTTTCAGTGCTCATGGCGCTTCAAAAAGGAAAAGATAGATATATACGTGTATACATGTTCAAACATGACAACAGAGAAGGAAATGGCAAACAACAAACAAACACATACCACTAGCCAGATAAGAATACAATTGTTCCGAACATTATAGACAGCAATTGTAGTCCTCAGTGTGAGAGGAACAGATACATTTTAAGTTTGGATTTGAATGTTTCTGTAGAAACTTACCATATTGTGCTGCCTGGAAAAAGTGACATATCATTTTATTGGTTCGTCTTTGTGTCAAATGCTTTTCTTTCCTGTGATTGCACATTACAGTCAATGTCAATGTCATATTAAAAAAAAAAGAAATAAAATGAATGTATTTCACAGCTCCACATGAGTACCATATGGTGCTTCCATTAATGGAAGAGGGAAATGATCAACAACTTATGTAAATGTCTCATAGTCAATTTGCTTGACAATTCTGATGGATTAAGCACACATATGCAAGGTTGACTGTGAGGAAACTAGCTTGGTGAACACTCAGAACTAGCACAAACTTTAATCTTGAGCTGTCCTACATGGAGGCATGCAGCTAGGTCAGCAGCACAACTCAGGGGCGGATCCAGGAATTCCGTAAAGAGGGGGCGCGTTTACAAAATTAAAGGGGGGGCGCACACACCCCTCCCCCCCATTTTTTTCTTTTTATTTCTTTTGTTTCAACAAAAAATAAAGGGGGGCATGCGCCGGTTGCGGTCCTCCCTGGATCCGCCACTGCAACTCGAGGGACAGTTTATGCCATGGCATGCTACCTGTTACATCTCAGTCACAATCATTGCATGCAATGCATGGCATCCCATATAAAGTGTTATGCCACATCACTTATAAATTGCTGCACTTCATTTATAGGCCCTCTTTTCATGTGATCTGCAATGATGAAATGCATAGTTTATCCATTGTCACACAGAGTTGACACTTGGTCTGCCACACGTTTGCACATTGTGTAAAGTGGCTGCATCAATTTATAGTCATGGGTTGGCCTAACTTTCCCTGCAATCATACATTAATCTGTTTTTGTGTTTACCAATTTTGAACATGAGTGAACTATTTTCATGTCATGCACAAATCATGTGTAATCCTTGTTGCTATGTGTGAAGCAACTGCACATCACAGGATATTTTTAGTGAACGATCAGATGTAAATTGTTGATTGACAGAACATCTTAATATATGATCTCCACCAAATATGTGACAGTTTACAAAATTATGCATAATGTAATATAAACTGTTCAATCTAAAATGTGTGTTCAAGACCAAATGGACATGTTTCAGTGCACACTGGTATATTTTGTCACCAAAGTTATTTAGCAAAAACTATTTTACCTTTAGTCTGGTTTGTAAAATATTCAAGAAAGTAGCAAAAAGACCTGAAGACATGTAAAGTTCATGAATATTCTGAAGTCCTGCGACAAGCCAAGATACAGTGTGTCATCTGCCTTGAACCCATGATCCGAGCACTCCCACTGTATGCTGTGATATAAACCTGTCCATTGTAGGCCAGTTGTGCACACAAGAGTCTTGCATCATGTACAAACATTTTGTTCTATAGTGGACTCCTGTTATAACGAAGTCCTTGGGACCGGCAGTTTTCTTTCGTTACATCAAAATCCCATTATAACCAAACAAATAAACAATAAAAATACACAGAGTGGATAATGTTGCGGCTTGAATTTTTACTTTGTTGTAACCAGAATTTTGTTATAAACATGTTCGTTATAACAGGGGTGCACTGTAAATGGTTTTGCTCATCCGGCCATGTGTTATATTTGATGCCACTTCTTAAATTGATCTCATAAAGCCGATGTGCTGTAGCACTGCACTTGATTTGCCCTGCTCCTTTTGCTTTCCTCCTTTCTTGCTCTTAGCTTCCTTGTGGACGAGATCCTTGCTCAGACGACTGTGGTGAGAGAAATGTCTTACTCAGAGGGAAGAGTGGACAGTGATGGCAGGATTGTTGTGCAGGAGCAGAATAACAAGTCTAGGCTTCTTTCCTGCTGCTCCTGATGAGATCTGGGAGTATGGACATTCAGTGTTTGTGGCAGCAGGATGCTAGGGAGCAGCGAATGAATGATTGAGATGAAATAATGTTTGCACAGGGATATTTTGAGGTATATTTTTTTTTTGTGATGATGAATAGTCTAACATGATACTTACTCATGTGTACTATGTGGCAGATTTTTTTAGAGAAGGCTGCAAAAGCTGTATCTCAGGATGCCTGGAAGCGCCATCATGATTCCATCCCTCCCAAACTTGGGATGGTTTCATGAAAAACGATCATGAAGTGTTGTGAGAAATGTGTGATTAAGAATTCACTTATTTTCCTTATAAAGTGATGATTGTGACATAACAAAATATCTAGTGATTGATAACATTGATGAAACTAAAGCTTGATACACCAGTGTGAATGATCTTGGCAACAACCAAGTTTATCAGCTGTAGTTTTTGATGCTCTCAGTTGAAATGCTCGAACTTTGTCAACTTTTGGGAACTGTATTACAAGTTGATGTTGTTTTTAATCAAGGTTACAGTAAAATGCACAAACACAGATAAACAAAACTTAATTCCTATTTTATGACAATAATGTGGATGATTTCAAATGTTACAGTTTTCAGTTTTTAGGAGAGAGGGGTGCTAAGAGGTGTACCGGTATGTACAAATTAAAAGCTGAATTCTAATGAAGAAGAGGAAGTTATTATGAGAGTAATATGAAGATAAAAATGTAATTTTTTTTTTTTTTTTTTTTATGGGGGGGGGGGGGGAGGGGAGGGGGTTACAATCTATCTGCGTAAATGCTTTTTCTTCTGACCTGTGAAGCTGAAACAAATAAGGAAAAGCTGTGTGTGTGATTTCTTGTCCCTGGTATTTGCTGGGTCTGAATGGGACCTTTTGTTATTGTTTCTTGAAGGGAAAGAAAGCAATGCATTTATTCTTTCATTAATTATGTTTGAGAGCAATAATTGCAACCAAAGAGGTACCGCATGTGCTGCTGCATTAATCATATTTCCAAGCTCACACCAATTCGTTGCATAAAACGACTGAGTAATTTGATACTCCTGACACCTATGATTACATCTGAAGCTCTCATTTTCATTTCATTCTGAATTCGTTTGGAGTTCATTGAGTTATTATGGCAGTGAGCAAGTGTGCCACACAGAGCTTTGGAGCTCAGTGGGAACTGGAAAGAAACATGCCATACTAAATTCCTCTGAAATATCGAGATATACTACCTTTACACTTTTGCAACCAAGGTGTACCATTAGCATGATCTCCAAGAGATACATTTGACTGTTACTGTTTATGAAGCACAGTCCCTATTTGAGGGCCTTCCCATCGGCAAAGAGGTAAATGTACACTTCAGCACTCTATGTGAAAATATGAGAGTTGCTCTTTTACTCTCTTTGGGATCAATTTTTTTTTTTAAATTTGAAGCTACAGTATCATTGACAATATCAATCATTTCATTTTTTTCCCAAATTCTCATTAAAATGCAAAGACAAAGGTGAAAACACATTGGATTACTAAAACACACACACACACACACACACACATTAAGAGAGCGAGAAAGAAAAAAATTGAAATCACAATAACTGTTTCCATAATTTGCAATTCAATGTTGATAAGTGCATTTGTTCTACCATCAGTAGTGCAGTGCATAATGTCACACAACATTTTTTTGTTGTTGTTGCTTGTTTTGTCTTTCTTGTACATATTTCCAGTACATGTAAGTAATGCTTGAAATATTTATTACGATTATTCGTGATCATTGGATATGTTTGATATCGATTTGCTACATATGTGCATTGTGCTTGCTCTCTATCGCCCAGTCACGTAAGTGCCTGGACACATTAGGGGAGGTCACACTGCACGAAACTACGCATAGTTTCACTACCTGGTATTTTGCTTCACGTAATTTGGGTAATGTGACCACAAACTACTTGAGAAGTTACCATCAAAACTTCCTGGATGCACTTGGGAAGTTTCAAATTTCTCGAGAAACTATGCATAGTTTTGTGACCGAGCAAGGCTGAAACTTCGAGAAGTTTGTAAAGCCATAATAGATCCATGCGTGTTGTTTATGCAGATTATGCATTCTTTTGTATGCTGTTGCATGTTGGCATTTTTTTTTCTCTCTCTCTCTTGGAGCTCAAAACTACAAGTAGTTTGGTATCACTGAAACTTTGCGTAGTTTTGTCTGTAGTGTGATCACATGCTCAAACTTGTGAAAGTTATTGGGAAGAAAACCATGTGTAGTTTTGTGTAGTGTCATCACGGCTAATGATATCCTGGAAGGAGAGAGCTGTGGATTAAGGATGTACCAAAAGCTGTCAACTCAGTGTCAGCTAGGACTGGAACCATTCTCAGTAGCATGTACTGTAATTACAGGTCAAGACGCTATACCACTAGACCATAGCAGCCCCACACTTCCGTGACAGATTTCTATGGACCATTGATTTCACTGCGTATATTTCAGCATGGCTCATCTGTTTGAAATGGCATTTGAAAGGCATGTGGGATGTCTTCAGGAATTTACAAGGATGCAATGTTTCCAGGATCATGACATGATGTTTTTGATCGCAGTGGCTTTTTAGCTGTTGTTTTCGTTTGTTTACCTTTGTTTTTGCAAGTTTATGCTATGTCTAATGCAAGGCAGAATTAAGAAATAAATGAATAATGTGGGAATGCTTTGGAAGTGCATGCCAAGTACAATTTTGAAAGGCACCCAATATCACGGTGGTAATACCTTTTCATAGCAGCGTATTCATGTGTTCTGTGAGGTTGTACATTCATAACCATTCATGCTCAGGTGAAAATGTTTGCTGAAGTTTATGCTTCCTGAATAACATTCATATCCAATACACTGAAGAAACTGATGATAACTTCAGTAGATTCCAGAGTGTCTCTTGAAAGAATCATACTGTGTCAGATATTTTTTTTGAGCAGTTTTAGTTAAGTGATATTATAATGAATTTATTGGCTTCCTTATGAGGAAAATTTGTCCCAAATATCATATGGGGTCAGAGAATGCAAAATAAGTACAGAAACAATTCAGTGAAAGATTTGATAATATAATTACTCTGCTCTCAGTTTAGAAAATAATATCCATATGGACTCCCAGAATCTGTCATGGTAACTCTGATAGAATGTATCCTTGTGCACAACACTTAGCGGAAGTTAAAAATATGCGTTGTGAATGAATTGCATTCAATTCTGTATTAAGATAAAATAAGACTCATTTCTACGCATGACAAAATTATTTTCATTATTGTAAAAGTGGATATTTTCATAGGAGTAATTTTCCATGCTCTGCCGAGTAAAATGAATTTTACATGTTTTTAATTCCACAGAATCAAGACATTACATAGTGGTTTCACATATAACAAGCAGAAATATTTGCATGCTTTTATTTTTGCGCTAGTTTCTAGTCATACGAAATGCACAAGAAATTCCATTTTTACAGTAGTAAGAGTTTAAGTACCGGTATGTAAAAATTGTAGTCAGGGGTCATGCACCTTAATGTTTAAAGTATATGTTTTGCTGGAACTAGGCTTGTGCCTTGTGTTCTATGTAATGTATGCTCCATGATATACTGTATGTGTGTACCTTCAGTACACTTGCACAGACTTGAAGCTAGATATGGTATCAAAACTTCACAAGTGGGCATAAGACTAGCAGTGAAATTCATAGTAAGATAACTCTAAAACTTTGCTGCTCAAGCTGGCAGAGGCTGACTGTACTTGAAAAAATGTCTATGATGTTAGTTGTTTGATGGTAAAATACAAAACTTACACATTGGGAAATGGTTAGTTACAATAATGTAGCACAATATTTCAGAGTGTGTAGGATTGAGATATGATTTGTTAGTTCCATTTTGTAAAATTCACTGTATTCCTGTGGAAATATATTGAGACAGTTCATTGATATGTATAACTTAAAATCTTGTGGTATTATGTATATGATGTACACTGTATTTATTCCATGGCACGTTGTATTGCTTGTAAGGTATCGTGTAATATTCTTCCTGAATGTAATCACTATATTTAATCAAACCATGGGCTTTTGTGGATACTTTTGATGACATCAACAAATGCATTATTTATTGTTATGAGCTGATGGTAAGCAACCATGGTGGAAAAAAATACTTTAATTTAGGCATTCCAGTAAGGCATTAAAGGTAGCACATACTTTAACAACTTCTACCAGTTCCCAGTCATGCAAGCTGATCTTTAACATGTACTATTGCAATGGTATTATTCATGCAAAATTTTTACCTTCTTCCTTAAAAACAAGCACACAATCACTCTTTTTTTTAAGCCATGTTTGGTCTGAATTTATATTGCATTCTTGATTGAGCGCAAGATATAGCAAATATTTTCCTATTTCATGTGTATATTAACCATGCAGTTATGATATTTGAAATATATTTTCTGTACAAAATGAGTTTCCAATCTTTTTTGCTGCAAATCTTGTTTTCAATCACAAGGATTTGCAAATTTAAAGGTTTCTACCATTAAAAAAAAAAAAACCAACAACAAAACAACTCAGAATTTTGAAAAAAAAAATTATGTAACCATCTGGGATTTGTTTACAAACAAATTGCAGTAGGACAACAGGATGTTAACATGATGTAGAGTGCTTCTCTGCACAAGCCAAATTGTTGGGGGATTTTTTTAACAACTTGAATCCAAACTTCTACGTTCTGTATCTGGTCAATCTATCAATAGAAATCAAATGAGACTAGACTTGGAATTTGTCAACACTGACAAATTAGGTGATCCGATCTTTTCGAAAATCAATGATTTGAGTTCTGATCCCAATATAGGCATGACCATACAGGTTTCATGTGTGTTTAGGAACATTGGCCGTGTGATGTTTGGATTCTCATTTAGAAAAGGGAGTCAGGTCTGCCATCTTTGGTACCAAATTCCGTATACACTATAACGAAGATACAAAATGAAGTACATATGACCTTTGACCCCACTTTGCACAGCCAAGATGGCATCTGAGCAAAAAGTGGTTATTTTGTGAAATGATCCTTGTAACATGGTCTTTACGTGTGCAAAATATGGAAAAGATAAGACATGTATTCACCAAGATACAAGATGATACATTTATGACCTTTGACCCTAATTTACATACCCAAGATGATGTCTGATCAAGTAGTTGTTATTTTATGAAATAATGTACGTGACATGAACTAAACATGTGCAAAATATGGGGATGATAGGGGGTGTTTTTCTTGAGTTATTGCAGAGAAAGTTGCAAAAAGAAAGAAATATCTCAATACATCGAAGATAAGTTTGATTTCAACCAAGTTTTTTGACGTAATCTCGGCGTCGTATGAAAAAATAGAGTGAACCTCGACGACAGTTCAGAGTCTCAGCTACAACATACTAAAATCTGGGAGAAATTCACCGAAGAGTAAGTGAGCTAGTGCTCGATAAAGACCGTCATGTCAATTTTCATTTCCAGAAAAATTCCCTCCCATAGAGATAACACGTAAACTGGTTAAATTTGACAAGGTTACATTATATCCATTTTCACGAGGTGAAGACATCATCCGATTAAAACTTTGATTGAACAAAACTTAAAGAGTATTAAATTGGCTACAACATACTAAAATCTGGAGGAAATTCACCGAAGGGTAAATGAGCTAGTCGTCGATAAAGACAATCAGGTCAATTTTCACATCTAGAAAAATTTACCTCCCATAAAGATAACACGTCATAACGAAGATACAGGAAGAAGTACATATGACCTTTGACCCCACTTTGCACAGACAAGATGACCTCTAAGCCAAAAATGGTTATTTTGTGAAATGATCCTTGTAACATGGTCTTTACGTGTGCAAAATATGGGAAAGATAGGACATGTATTCACCAAGATACAGGATAAAACATCTATGACCTTTGACCCTAATATACATACCCAAGATGGTGTCTGATCAAGTAGTTGTCAATTTGTGAAATAATGTACGTGACATGAACTAAACATGTGCAAAATATGGTGGTGATAGGGTATGTTTTTCTTGAGTTATTGCAAAGAAAGTTGCAGAAAGGAAGAAATATTTCAGTACATCGAAGATAAGCTTTAATTTCAACCAAATTTTTTGACGTGATGCCGACTCCGTATGAAAAAACGAAAGGCACACTTACGATAGCCCAAAGTCTCAGCTACAACATACTAACATATGGGAGAAATTCACCGAAGCATAAGTGAGCTAGTGCTCGATAAAGATAGTCATGTCAGTTTTCATTTCCAGAAAAACTGCACTCCCATAGAGATAACACGTAAACTGGTCAAATTTGACAATGTTACTTTCAATCCCTTTTTACGAGGTGATGCCGTCATCCAATCAAAATGTTGTTATTATATGACTGAAAGACTATTTAATAAGCTACAACATATTGAAATTGGGATGAAAATCAACAAAAGAATAAGTGAGATATGCTTGAGTGAACTTAAAATTCGATGACATCATTTTGAAAATTTACTTTTTTTATTTTATTAAGAAATTTGATATCTTTTCATCATTTTTCCAGCATCGCCAACCCATGAAATGACATGTACAACTCATCAGCTTTCAGAATATGTAAAAAAAATGGGGGGTCACCGTCCATCCTGACGAGTAAAATCGGATTCAAAATTGGCGGTTTTTTTTGCATTGTTGCACTGTATATCACCATTGACGCGCGCGCGGAATTTCAACTTTGACGGGCCCGTGTGACGTCATATTCAGTCAGATTGACTTGAAACTTGGTAGAAATATTCCTTGACATTATAGGCATCCGATAAATGTGAAAAAATTCGAAATTTCTGTTGCATAAGAGCTGTGCGTGCGTATATGTGCGCGCGCGTACGCGTCCGTCCAATTTTTTCAATTTTTCAAAAAATGCTCCGATTGGTCTGAAACGTGTGCAAAAAAATTTGAGCTCGATTTGAGCATACAAATATTTCAACGCGCGCGTACGCGCACGTTTTAAGAGAAAATATGAATTTTGATTATATGAGTAGAATGCGCTTGACTTGAACTATATGTGACGTAAATTTCATTGAAAAATTCCATTCCATTAATGAGATAAGAGTGAAAATGTGTTTTCATATAATGACGTCATAGTGACGTCACGGTCGACTGATCACTCTGATTTTATAAAATTTGTCGTCTTTGGGACATGATACATATATGGTATGAGTTTGAAGTTGATACTCTGAGTACTTTGTGAGTACGTAGATACACAACTTTTGTCCAGAAATAAAGAAGAAGAACCAACAAAGAATCCGTACAGATACAGAAGGTGATCCGAGAGGATACTCGGATCACCTAAATAGAAATTATATATGAATACTTGTATGCATATGAAGTGTAGTTTTAGGTGTATAATTTTTTAATGTATTTTGAAGTCTAGTGCTGAATTCATTATAGAACTGTGTGCAATCTGTATTAATTCATAAAAAATAAGACAACAATGAAAAAATATGTATAGATGATATATCAGGAATACTAGATTTGCAGGTATTTTGTAAGAGTGCATAAAACAAATACTATTATCTTTTGATACATTGTTCATTGCGGCCAGTGCCTATTTTGCTTTGTTTTTGTTTTGCTTATTTTTCATGTATCATTTCTCCAGCTGTGATCAATGTCTGTCTTGTATTTCAACCATACAGTCTGAAATGTTATTTCATAGGTTTTGTGTAATGGTAACAAGTTTTATATTTTGTGATAGGCTTGTATTTTAATGCACCAGATGATACCATACAGAAGCAGTCGTGTGTGATCAGTTTTGTGGCAGATATCTTGTGGCACAAACATTGTAGTGTTACTATGTATTATTCTGTACAAATCCAACCCGCAATCCAATACTATTTGTGTGGTGAAGATGCTAGTTGTCTCTTGGTACATGTACTGTCAGAGGATACTTTGGATTCAGCAGTTTTGTGATGGATAGTATTGATATTTTAACTGTTTAAGTTATTTTTCCTTTGGTATACAGGTCCATCATCGTATACCCTTTACCCCTATAGTTTAATTACCTAGGAAATACTCTCCTGTTGCTTGGCAACAGATATTTCTAGATGTTTATGCTTGTTTCGATGTTGATGGCATAGAGTAAAGGGCTTGAAGGAGAATAGCAGTATTAAAGGCATCCTCTTTCATCAATTAATTTAGCAAGAGTTGTTTTGCAAGCTTTAATTCCCCTGATTTACATAGACCTATCTTTTGATTATTTCGCAGCTGATGAAAATGCATAATGATCTCATGACACACGTTCAATCTTGTTATCACTTTACTACATGTATTATCCATTTTGGGCTAGACATGTTCACATGTTCAAAATGGTAATACAAGATGTCTTAGATTCCTGTTCACTGTAGTTCAATCTAGTAGCCACATATTATAGGTTATGATGATAATAATATAAATTTATAAAGTGCAAAACCTATATACATATATTCTTCTGTGCTGCAAAACCTTCTGATATGCTTGACAATACTGCACAGTTAAATGAAAGTTGTGTTTTGAGTCTTGATTGAAAGACTGCTACAGTTGTGGATTTCCTTACTTCTAATGATAAGTCATTCCACAGTTTGGCAGCTGCGCAGGCAAATGGGTCTACCAATGTTATTTTGACTGGTCATATTCATTCGACCTGGTTGGCACAGTTTTGATTCTTGATGCTCTCGTACAGTGCATTACATACTTTAATTTGTCTGATCTGATTTTGAAAGTGATGCAGTTTTCACAGTGGTATGCTACTGAACCAGGATGACAGGTGTCTAGATGTGCCCAACTGACCCTCTTTAACTATTGGTGCTGGGAAGCAATGATTGCTATTGTCAAAAATTGAACCCAGTCAGATATTGTTCAGCTTTGCTATGTGTTAGCAAAGGAACAACGTGTACTTTGTAATATCACTTCAGTTTTCACTTTCATTGAACTTGAGCATAATATTTGAATATTTGATTGTGATTCCTCCTCTTGAATTAGAGGCAACTCTTTCAGATCTGAATATATCCCCTTTGTAGCATCCTGCAGTTATCAGAGAGAGAAAAGCCCCAATACCACACCTTTGCCTAAAAATTAACACACTGATTGTTAGTGTCAGTGATCTACTATGAAATACACAAGTATGGAGTGCATTCACAGTACTATTTATTTTAAAGGAGTCGAGAAGTGTATATTTTATGTAAATATGCATGTGCTTTTATATGTTAATAGTAGAAATTACATGATTTAAAATGTATTTCAATACAATGTTAACCAATTTGTAGAACAGAGGTGTGCTTCGAATCAAGTCAGTGTGATGAACACATGGCTTGTGGTGAAAGAGTTGACATGTATACGATACATGTACGCAATATATACTGCAGCTGTGATCTTTGGAATATGTTTGGACATGTAAGATATGAGCTTCTTCTCGTTAAATTTATATTTCTGATTTCAACTATCTCTTTTAATACCAAATGAAAAGGTAAAAGCATAACCTGTTGTCATATGGTGTGAGTTTCAGTACAAGCAACATGGCATTAATGCCATTACTGTTCCAAGCTTGATTGAACAGTGTAAGGGTCATACACAGAATAGGTTACCAGTATATAAACACAAGCTAGAGATGTAAATTCTAGGACATAGTCAGTGTGACAAATAATTATATTAAATGGGTTAGTCAAATGCTGGTTAGTGACTGGCTAAACACAGTCACGTGATGGAGGAACATTCGTTATGTTCGCCCATAGGCAGAACATTTCTTGTAATGTTCTCCCATGGGAAAACATTTTCACATAACAAATGACAGAAGGACCTGCACGCACAGTGAATTTGGCTCTGCGCGAGCAATCGAGTATGTTGTGCTGGTTGTTGACGTTGACGTATTTGACGTATTTGACTAACCCATATAATATAACAGAAGATGACTTTTGTTGTCAGGAACATGTACCAAACGTTCCACCCTCAGGGTTTGAAATGCTATTTCAGGAGGCTATAAGTCCCTCGACTTCGTCTCGGGACTTATAACCTCCCTCAATAGCATTTCAAACCCTTTGGGTGGAACATTTGGTATGTTCCCTCCCCCGCCAGTCATCATCTATATAATGTCATTTATAACTCATAAGATGCTTGGCCATCATCGTGTCATGACGTATCTTAGTTGCAAAGTGTGTACTGCTTGTTAAAAATAAAAGAGGGATTTACATGACAAATCCCTTATGCCAGGACAATTCCCTATGAGCAACTTGTAAGTTGTTTTCAGTGTAATAATTAGTTTTATTCATCTGCTTGACAGCTATACAGGTGCAATAGACTGGGTCACTTACATATTCAGATTTTATACATACCTTTATAACAAAGGTTATTTTTGACTAACCAAAAAGCATGTTTTGAGACTTAACAGACACAGTATAAAAATATACATTGCCTTGAGAGTTTTTGGTGAAAACTATGTGCAGAGGTGACTCCAAAACAGAACTATTGGAGGCATCGAGGCCCATAGTTTAACCAGAAACTCTATTAAGTTAGGCAGAATATATTTGTCTTTTATTTTGAATTGAAAAATTAAACAAAAGAAGGGGAAAAATAACCACCCAAATAAGAAAGAAGACAAATGTTAACTCTGATATATCATGGTATTGGAACATGAGTTTAATTGTATTAGTTAGAAATAACAGTTTTTTTGAATAGAAAAAATGTGAGGGTATGACATCAGGAATATTCATATGGACTGCTCAAGAATGTTTTCTGAAAAAAAAAATGAAATTTAAAAATGCCATATCTTTCTTATTTTGATATCCAATTTTTGATATTTTTGTATCATTTTGTGGGGAATATTTTTCTCTTTCTTTTGAAGTTTATTTATTTATTATTTATTATTTATTATTTATTATTATTTATTATAAAGCTCTTGCTCTGTCAGTATCCAGCCACCAGCCACAGAGCCAGCGGTTTGAAATTGAGAAACATAGCAGCCGTGACGCTGCAAGAGTTGCCCATGGCACACATTGAAACTCTCATATGGCTGCGGCTGAATATTTCTATTTTTGGGGAGTTGATTGTTTGTCAATAGTATAGCTGTTAATTAATTTCACAATTAGTGTATTTACTACTATTTGGGAAAATGTCATAAAAAGTGAGTTATTCTCCAAATTTTATACCATGGAATATCAAGCATGCCAACATTCTGAAATAGATGAAAATACATATGATCTTGTGAAGCTCTTTCATCCAGTCACTACAGGATACATTTTTTCTACAAAATATAGTGATTGCTTGCAAACTGGATTCAAAGTCAAGAAATGCAAGAATATAATATATTTGTGGGATGTCTTGTTACTTAGTCCTCTGGAGAGAAGTATTTTGGGCTGTTAGATGTCAGTAGCATTCATCTTCCTAGGCATTTGCTAAGTATTGTTCCACACTTGATACTCAGTCATAAACAGTGGCATTGTAGGGGTAATTCTTGCTTTGGGAAAGAATTAATACCAAATGGTGTAACAGTGAAATTATAGAATGGGTAGCGAGAATCCTGCGATCTCATTGGTCGAGAGCTATGTGAGCTATGTGTTTATTTATACTGGCCGCATGCTGAGTCACAGTGGTAAACATGTTATCGCGCACTTGTAGCAAGAGTACGCACACTTGAAACAAAGATTCGCGCATTAAGCAAGCGTTCACGCACTCAGTACAAGACGCCTATTGGCTAAAACAACCATGCATCGGTTTTTACTGATGCACGGTTAACCATGCGTCCAGTAAAAACTGATGCATGGTTTTTGGGCTCTCGTTTATGGCAAGCCAAAAGGAAATGCATCCAGTAAATTTGTCATCGGGTAACACGATAGAAAAATGGGGTTTTGGCAAGAAAATTACCCATTCTATAAATCAGATGACGCACATGTCTTTTCGTGCGTCAGTCGGAATTTAGTGTGCATGCAGTAACTATGGAATTTAGCCTAAACCCACTCAGCTTCGCCTCGTGGGTTAAGCATTCCATAGTTACCTTATGCACACAATTCCGACTGAGGCACTCAGACCTGTGCATCATTTGTATACTCTCAAATTCTGTTCACTTTCACTTCTAGGAGAAGTATTCAATCTTCATGGCCAAAATGTGGTTACTTTCAGCTGTAAGTGTATTTATATACATGTATCACAGGGCAGCTGAAACATGGCAAGAGTTCATTTTAAGTGTTTATGTCAACCTGGTATAATGCAACCATCTTCTTTGTTTGAATTGAAATTTTGATTTAAGTACAGTACAGTAAGTGTATCATCATTTTGTTTTAATTTCAATCTGCTCATTAACAAAGGTTACAATAATATGCTCATATAAAAATACACAATTCAACTTTCCCTTACATATCTTAGAAGAGGGAAGACATAACACTGCACAAACTCATCCACAGGAAGATTGTACTGGATTCATATAGAATATAGAAAAGATGAGATATACTTTTGGAATGTGTACAGTATTTCTATGCTTCTGCCTGAAAGTGATTCCACTTATGTGTTACTGTATGTACTTCTGTACATTGATGTCTCTATTGATGTAAATACAGTATTTACAAACCAATGTACTTTGACAGTGTATCATACCAAGACCCATTCTAGAGCTAATAAATGCAACTCGGTGCAGAACATCTGCATGTGAAATTTATCCCAATGTTGCATTTTTGTATGTTGTGTGTATGTATGTGTGTGTGAGTCATCCTCCTTGACATGTGCTCTTCCTTCATCTCTGTCAATACTTGCAACAGTGATAATGATATGGTACAACAAGCAGTTGTTTAGAAGAAAAAAGTTGATGGTTGAAGTCATTTGATTGCATGTTTCTAGTGGGATGGTTGGAAAGAACGTTGATGTTGATGAAAACCACAGTAACATATATTACACTGCTTAAAATTAATTATTGAATAATTCTAGTACATGGTGGAAATTATTCTAGTTTTATCAGTGCTGATGTAATGTCTATGGCTACTGTGGAAGAGGTTATGGTTAAACAAAATACCTGACCTTTTGTGCCATTAATATACATTTGTATATATTACCAGATGGTAATTATTCAGAAACCTGAAGTCACTCTGCACAACTGAAAGGTATTCATTTTCACCCTACAAGTAAAACAGAATATTATTTTGTAGGCTGCACATTCTTTGCAATCAATATTCCTTTTGCTTGTGACTGGAATGCAGAAATTTAATTTGATCTTTTTGTTTGTTTTTTCTTTATATGTGATTTTATGTGTGTGTGTGGTTTTTTTTTTTTTTTGTGGTTTTTTTTGTGTGTGTGTGTGTTTTTTTTTTTTTTTTTTTTTTTTTTGGGGGGGGGGGGGGGGGGGCATCTGGCTCAAAAATCATAGCAGGAGGCCAGGATCCCAATCAAGACTGCCTAGGTAACTTCAAATTGCCCTAGTAACCTAATCACTGGTTACTAATGTTTATACCAGGTTTCTAGTTAAAAAAAAAAGTACCATTCACTGTAATTTGCAAAAGTATTCCTTCCATATGATTTTAAAAAGTACAATTCCAGACACGTATCAACACATCAATGTATATTAACACAATAAACTCAGTAAATTTGCAACCCTCACTTTCACTTTCAAATTGAAAGGCATCACCATTATATATATATAGTGAAAGAAATTAGACTTGAGGTGGTCTAATTTCTTTCACTATATGCTACCCACAATGAGGCACCGCATACGTTTAGCAAGGGAACAATCTCTCGCACTATATATATATATATATATATATATATATATATATATATATATATATATATATATATATATAGGTGTGACGGAGGAATGACTGCTGGCGACGTTGCAGTATGTTCACTTGTTCACTTGGCCTTTAATTCTATTTAATAAAACCAGACCATCGGAATGGGACACAACCAGAATTAAAGGCCAAGTGAACATACTGCAACGTCTGCCAGCAGTCATTCCTCCGTCACACCTATACATAAAAATAATGCAGCACCCATCACGTACGAGGCCTAGCCCACTTCACCTTACATATGTATATGAATATATATATATATATATATATATACATATATATGTGTGTGTGTATAAATATCAATGTTCATATTTGATACCTGGCTATGACAGGACTTAAAATGTAAAACTGTCATAAATTCATTTCATTTTAAGAGTTTCAACACTTTCAACATCACATATGTATCACCCCTAAATGCAATGAATAACAACCCTAAATGTAATACAGTTTAATGCTACATGTAGTTACAACCCTAAACGTAATACACCTTAACCCTAAATGTAATAACCCTAAATGTAATAATTTTTAACCCTAAATGTAATAATTTTTAACCCTAAATGTAATAACCACCCTAAATGTAATACACCTTTAACCCTAAATGTAATAACAACCCTAAATGTAATACGCCTTGTTTAACCCTAAATGCTGACATACTACATTTAGGGTTTTTATTACATTTAGGGTTGTTATCACATTTAGGGTTAATGTGTATTACATTTAGGGTCGTTATTACATTTAGGGTGGATATTACATTTAAGGTTTTAAAAATTATTTCGTATAGGGTTGACATGTATTACATTTAGGGTTGTCTCTGGTTATTACATTTAGCGTTAAAATGTATTGCATTTAGGGTCGATATTACATTTAGGATTGTTATTACATTTAGGGTTATTATTACATTTAGGGTTGATATTACATTTAGGGTTGAAAATTATTACATTTAGGGTCGATTTTACATTTAGGGTTGTCTCCGGTTATTACATTAAGGGTTAAAATGTATTACATTTAGGGTTGACTTGATTATTACATTTAGCATCAAAATGTATTGCATTTAGGGTTGTTATTATTACATTTAGGGTTAAGGCGTACATTGTATTACATTTAGGGTAGATATTAAATTTAACATTGATATTACATTTAGGGGTGATACAACATACAGCTACAGAAGATGAAAATCATAAAAGCCATGACAAATTCAATCAAGTTATGATTTACATTTGCAACTTATGTGATAGATGCATTATTCTATAAAGAAAGGATGAGTTCATGAGGTAGATACATGTAATTTAATTCATTGACAATTTCAAACAGTCGTGTCATGCATTGAAAGTTTTATTAAACTACAATTGTGCTGCGTGAAATCTAACAGTTCTTGATCCCCTTCATAAATACAGGGGAATCCCGTTATAAAGAGATCGTCAGTTCCTGGTGATTTTTCTTGTTATGGCCGGACTCGTATCCAAGCACTGAAAAAACAAAACAAAAACACCAAAAAAAAAAAAAACCCCAGCTTGTTGTGATGCACCATGTTGAATGCATGCTTTCCATGAGTGTTTACCCGACGAGGAGATTGATGGGTGCCGTTTATGAAAACAGAAACTATTAACTGTTGATTGCAAAATCGGCTGACATAGTATTTAGATTACTTACAGTTGAGTTAATTCCAATTTTAGCATACGACCTCATTGTATTTTCTTAATTTTGACATGGAATTCAATTTCTCTCACCATCAAAAGATACGTAAAGGGGGTATCCAACTGAGTGACTAATATTTGTAAATGAAGCAAATTTTAGCCAATTTTTGGTTTCATCAGGGTTTGTCAGTGGCTGTGATCAAATCTGCAAACAGTTCACATTGTTGCAAACAGTTTTTCTCGTCACAAAGAAATTTTGGACGGGTTTACCCGACGAGGATATTGATGGGTTAGTTAAGTCACCAAAATTTCTTCCAAGGGTAAAAATAAATAAAATGCATGATAGAATGTAAAGGGTTGAATACTACACATTGCACATACTATGTTTGACCTGAATATTACCTTCCAATTAAAGGTCACACTACAACAATATACAATATGTTGGATTATTACAATATAGCACACTTAGCACATAAAGGGGATCCCTTATTTAGTACACAAATCATCAACTTAACATAGATATTACTACTGTCATCAACTGCACACTGCAAATATTTGGGAAATTGATAATCATTTCTCTACACATACAATCTCATAAATCATCAACCACGTTTGGATATAACACCCTGAATAGAATACATGTATATTGATTCTTGCCATTAGTCAAGGCATTAAGAGTTGACCGATACAGGAAAAGGCCAAGCAATAGAACATACACATGTGCCTATCTTCCCCTAAGGAATTCACAATCACTTCGTTTTCAAGCAGGTCAATTTCATACAATTGTTTAACATATTAACAAAGCAATGTCTTATGTTACTTTTTGCATTTTTTTTCTCCCATAACTCCGCATTTACAAATCACAAACGGTCTATGTTGACACAAGATTTTTGTCTGAAGTAGAGAAATCCTTCGCTGACAGCCTTGTGTAAGTCAACAGGTCTGTTCATTTTGATAACATTGCAACAAATGACAACAATCCTTTTTAGTTTTAAATGTCACTTTTACTGTCTCAATGCTGTTTTGATGAGGAGCACCAATATGGAAATATAATGGGAAATATGACATTTGAAACATGTCCAAAATATTCTCTGGCCATAGGGTGGTTGTTTTCCTAAAATGCATGGGAAATGCAGCATAGCTTTATTGATGTCACTTCAAGTCCAAACAAACCAAATATTCCAAGATTAATGTCAGGTCATTTCTAAGGTTTTACATCAAAGTGAAAACACAGAAAACATATAGATTCAACACATTGGTATAGTACAAAAGAGAAAAGAAAAGAAAAAAGAAACAATCGCATTTAACAATTTGAATAGATCAGGCTTTGTTCATTCACATTTAACAAATGATAATGTAAATATTACTGTGTATGATTAAAGCCAAAATAATTAATGAAATCAACGCGATCGCGCCGGGTGACAGTAGCATATAGACAGTCGAATACCAGAGTCGGTGTTCAAAAAAAACAACAAAGAAACAAACGCATTCAGCAGTTTGAATTGATCTGGTTTTGTTCATGATCATTCAACAAACGATAATGTAAATATGAGTGTGTATAACTAAAGCCAAAATAATTAATGAAATCAACGCGATCCCGTCGGATGATAGTCTATGAGGTACAGGTTTGCGTAAAAAGGATCACAACCTTCCAAATTTCCTGTCGCATATTTTTCAAGAACGGATGTACAAAACGTGAAGAGATTTACGGAAGAAAATACAGTTGAACCTCTCGTATCCGGACAAGTCGGGACCGGGGCTCATCCGGATAAGGGATTTGGCCGGATACGGGAGACTCAATGCTTTATACATGTACATATACATACACATGTACTGATGTAGCCCATTGTAGTACCACATGTAGTAATGTGTATACTGCAACCTTTTCATTGTTACATTTGGGGATGTTTCGGGACGTTGAAATGTCTGAAGGTAAGCAATTTGGAAGGAAATTTGATGCAATGTATGTTAATCATATTGGAAGTAATATGTAATTCATGTGTGTTTGGGTAGGAGTTCTCAAGGAGTTGGGAATCCCCCTTTCTTCCCGTAATTATTAAAAAAATCACGGCGAGATTGCGTCCGGATAATAGAGAGATCCGGATAAAGGGAGGCCGGATAATAGAGGTTCAACTGTAATGCATTTTTAATGCCTTCGGGTGCAACGATCATACATTGTATGAGATTACAGCAGAAAAATGATTCATGAAATCATCGCATTCCCGCTGGGCACCAACAGCCTAAAATACCTTGAAAGTTACGGTAAACAACGCATGTTATTCTCTTTGCGCTGGCGTTTAGAAAACTTAACAAACGCATTTTATACAATCTGATTTGTTCAATGTCATTTTACACTTATTTCACAAATGAAAATATCATTATTTCAGAATGGTTCAATACAAGAAGAAGAGATAGGTGTAGAAAGAATCACGAATTATAGGCCTACTTGTCAAGAACATAATGTGCAACTACGGTATTACGTGAAGAGACTTTTGGAAGAAAAATAAAGAATTAACACATTTCAACCCCTACTTTTTGTCTTTTTTGTATCAATTCAAATATAATTTCCCTTTATTCTCTCAATAACGACCCATAATTGTGTAATAACAATGCAAAAGATGTTCTTAAGTTTGATTGATGGGTATATGATGTCATGCTTATGTTTTTCTTTGTTTTTGATGCGTACGGTTATAACGAGGTACCGTTGAGGTAATATCACCGGTCCCACGGACCTCGTTTTAACGGGGTTTCACTGTAATAACTACACACTGTACACAGATGTGACTGAATGTGCCGTAAATAATGGCAACAATTACAATAAAGAACACAAGAAACAGTTGGGTCTTCCGGATTTTACTATAAGATATAAATATTGTATAAGACTGTGTGCTTCTGTCTGCAAAGTTCTTCATGTAATGCTACGCATGAACAGAGAACAATTAGAGAATAATTATGTTTTGCAGACAATGTATGCAATCATGCATAGATATCTTTTCTTCAAGTCTATTTTTACTCTTTTTAAAAAATTTCTTATTGTTTAACTATTATTTTCTCTTTTTTTTCTCTCTCTCTCTATTCATGGAACATGTATATCTGAAAATTAATGAAATACATGTATCAATAAGGCCAAAGAGACAGAGAGAACAGGTGGAGGCATTTTGGTATTTGTTCCTACTTCATCCTGTTAGTCATTCACATGCTTTGCCTCAGTTAGCAATGTCACTGCCCAGTAAGCAGTAACATGTTGAAATTCTAGGCTGGTTCTTTTGCACTTGGTCTCTTTAACACAGATTTAACACCTGGACCCCATTTTATCAAAAGATTTAATTGATTATAAATTTCCTTATCACACAGGCTGCCATAGACTTATTGACAGAAATCAACTGCTTAATTAATTATTACTCTTCGTAAAACAGGGCCCAGGTATTACTCACAGATCCACAGCAAATACATGAGAGACCCAGGGGACTTGCACTCACCCGAGTATCGCAAGTTCATCTTCCACGCATTCTTGCAGACTACTACCTGAGAACATTGCAAACTTGGGGCAGGGGCCAGTTTTGAGGGCTTCCATGGGGGCATGGTGTCTAATTTGCATATTTTATCACACTGGTAAAAATGCATGCCAAGTACACTGCATTTAGAAAAAAAAATGACAAAGCAGATTTGATCCCCATCCAACCCCTGGATCTACCATAAATAATCTTGAAAGAACATTCACTAATGTACTAATATTTTCATGTATATACATATATATATATATATATATATATATATATATATATATATATTAGATATTAGAATAGGGCACCCCTGCATCTGCCATGAACAAACAAACTACAGTTAACAATGTAATTACTCAGAGTATTAACTTAGCTCTATCACTACTGGTCTGGATAAGAGGATTTTTAAAGATTCCTTATTTTTTTTTTTTTTTGTGGGGGGGGGGGGAGGGGTGGGGACCCCATGGGGATCATATCCCCTAGGGATGCTACCTGCAAACTTTGGTGAAAATCTGTCATGTGTTTTTCGAGAAAAAAAGATCAAAATGTAAAAAGTTTATGCATTATGCACAATGGACGCTGAATGACAAGTGATCACGACAGCTCACTTGAGCCTTTGGCTCATGTGACATGAAAATCTATTCACAATTCCAATCTCCTGAGCAAAACCTAACACCTCTTGGACAGCAGTCTAGTGAGGATGATTAATGCTGAGCTGGGACCAGGGTCAAGTATTGCTCATCTTGCCTGTACTCAGTAACGAGGCAGCATCTGATATCCGTCCCTGCATTAGAGATGAAGAAAGCAACATACAGAATACAACATATATTCATCTAGTCTAAATTTTCATGAATTGGGACTTCTCGACAATTTTGCGAGTGGTTAAATTCATGATCGTGGAGTACTGCACTGAATGGAGAAATGCTCATGTGTGCGTCACATTCATATCGGGATCAGCATCATTATTTTCGCGTGTCTTTGATTTCACGAAGAGCACCTGACTTGTGAAATTCGCGAAAATAAAAACCTCCCAAAATATTTGGCGTATACAGCAGCTCTCCATGTAGCACCACCATTACTAGCTATGCTCCCTGAATGACTGGTTCATGATCTTATTTCTGTTCAAACTTCATAATTATTATCTATATGAGTATTTTAACCATTTTACATCAGACTATGAATGATAATCAATGTCAATAAGCTCTCTTCAAAGAGCATACTTTGTAGAGAATAACATAAAATATTAAGGTAGGTAATCAAACTGACTGCATACCTACACTCAGGAATATATTTGCATGTTAGAAATTATAAGTGACACTACATGGAGTAGCTTTGTATTGCTTTGCATATACATATCATAGAGTTTCATGATATTTCATGATGTTTCTTGGACTGTACAATGAAGTAATGCCACATGTAATCTGAAATTCTGCATGTGTAATTCAAATAGTTAAATACAGATCTTTTACACTACATAAAGGAGAATATGAGGACTAATACAGAGAGAGTCTGTACTGGTCAAGATTTGTGATCACATACCACAGCTGCACTGACCTGCAGTATATTGTGCTCTGCTATGAGCTTGTTGTATTTGACTACTGCCCTCTCTGCCTTCCTTCGCTGGGACACGACCTCTTCCTCTGCACGACTCTGAGCCAGGGCCAGCTCCTTCTGTGCTTCCTGCTTCACTGCCTCCAGCTTGGTCTGCATGTCTTGCTGCACAGCTCTCACTTTCCTCTGGCCTGTCTCTTCCGCAGACAAGACTCTCTTCTTCGCCCTCTCCCTCTCCATTCTTATCTCTTTTCTAGTCTGCTCTCTTAATTCCTTGTGTGAGAATGAAAATTAAATAGGGATAATATTTCTCCCATTGGTCATCAATCCCCTATTAAAGTCTTACTATGCTCAGCAAACTTCTCATTTGAACATGAAATGTTAAAGGCACATGATCCCGCTGGTTTAGTCAATGCGTACGTGGGCGCACGGCGCAAGTTTCCTGTAGAGACCTACGCTATTGACTCCTCTTTGGTGCTTATGCTTTGACCCATTTCCCCGAGTCCAAAGAAGTCAGATCCACTGTAGTCAGTGGTACGATCACAGTTTGGCTCATGATTCGGCTGAGGGGGATGACAGCTTTAGCAAACTTCTTTTGTGATGTCATACTAAGAAGCACATGTATGCACGCACCCTGGCATTACTACAGACTGCAAGATGTGCAGAGAAGATAATGAAGGCAACGTTACCCAGCAACACCTATGCGCTTTACTCTTGATGACAGCTCAACTTCGGCAATCTTCGTATCAATGCTAATGGTGATCGGCAGTATCATCAAAAGCGCCCCCGCACCCACCAGGAATATGTGCCTTTACATAATTCCTGCCTGGTCTCCAATGCACAGCTGGTAAGTGAGAATTTGGAGGATATATCAAGTCACATCAGAGCTGGATTCAACGTATGTCCTTGTTTTATTCTGTTTCATTTTTATCAAGATAGTTCCACAAATTAATTCAGAAAATATGGCACATAAAGAAGATGATTTAATATATATATATCTTTTTTCTTTCATTTCATTTGACCTGACTCCTCTGTTTTATTGTGATTAGAGTCTTTCTTAATATGTTCTTTCTTAGAAAAGAACAGGAAAGAAACAAACTTACAGATAATGCCTTCTCTGCCTTTTCCTCAAGTTCTTTGATGTCCACTAGCTTCTGCTTCTCAACTGCATCTACTCTGCTCTGGGCTTGTCCCTTGACCACTCTGACCTCTTCTTGAGTTGCCATCAGTTCTTTCCTGGTTTCTGCCAATTCTGCAGAAAGGACACATTCACCAACCATAAATGCTGCCAGAAAAAGAATGCAGGGTACAGATCCTATTTCATATATCCCCATTTCCCTGGCAAACTTCATCCATTTGTGTTAGATGTGATAGGTCACTCTGACCAAAAAGAAAAAAAAAAAGTAAAATGAATCCCTACAGTATTCCTGACAGACAAATGTGTATCATACCTCGACAGGTATCAAAGAACAATGAATTTCACTTTGCTATGAAAGTGCTTTGCCCATGCACCCAGATGTTTTCCAAATACAGAGGTCTGTATAATAGCAAAACAAAGTAAAATGTGTTACTCACCAATCTTCACTTGTCTCAGTTCTTCTTTTGTTACTTCAAGTTCATCAAGTCGCTCCTTGATATATTCAATAGCAGCCACAGCACGAGTGTCTTTACAAGAGAATCTCCCTTCACGCTCTCTCATGGAAATATTATTCCTTTCAAACTTCAAAGTGTCAGATTCTGATGGTACTTCAATTTTTGGATTGATTGCTCCTACTGTAGAATGCTTTGAACCTGAGCAGCACACTTTTCTTGAGCTGTTGGCAGAATCCACAATGTCTGCTAGCTTACTGTCTGATTTCTGATAGTTGTTTTGTCCATGACTGGTATCCCCCAGTGTGCCACTGGTATGCTGTGGGTTAGAGGACACACATACATCAGCATCCTCTGACTGCTGGTGCTCTGTTGTGGTCCTCTCAACATCCAGCTGAGAGATGATGGTCCTATTGCACTGCTTCTTGTTTGCCTTCCTTCTTACTGAAAAATGCAGATGAATTTAATACAAAAACAAACAGATTATCTTTTGCTTTACCCTTAAATTGGTAGGATTACTGTAACAACATGCATACGGTACTTCTCTCTTAACAAGTCTCAATCACACATCATAGTACTTTTGAGGTGTTAATGAGCTAATGTGCCAGATGTTCATATGAAAAGACTTTAAAAAAAAAATAGTAACACGGCATCCCCTACACACATCAACATCAAAATTTTTGGTACAATCGTATGATAGCGACTTTTTCCAATCTTTCTTGCAGAACACTCACTTGTTCATAAAATCTTGAACTCTGCATACATGTATTTTTACATAAGGGATTGCTCTCAAATCTGTTCTGGCTATAATGGGGCAGAGGGTGCTTTGCAAAAACCGTTTAGAACAAAAGGAACCAATTCTTCCAGACTGATTAAAAAGGAGATAGAGTGTATAGTTGGCCATCACATCAAACTTGCAGACACTCAAGAGCTGTACCTCTCTTCACAGCCTGCAAAAGTAGCAAGAGTACGCGTACTTGTAACAGAGGTTCGCGCACTAAGCAAGCGTTCGCGCACTCAGTACGAGATGCCTATTGGCTAAAACAACCATGCATCAGTATTTATTGATGCATGGCTGGCCGTGCGTCCAGTAAAAACTGATGCATGGTTTTTCGGCTCTCGTCTATGCCAAGCCAAAAGAAAATGCATCCAGTCATTTTGTCATCGGGAAACACGATAGAAAAATGGGTTTTTGGCAAGAAAATAACCCATTCTATAAATCAGATGACGCACATGTCTTTTCGTGCGTCAGTCGGAATATATGTGCATGCGGTAACTATGGAATTTAGCCTAAACCCACTCGGCTTCGCCTCGTGGGTTAAGCATTCCACAGTCACCTTATGCACACAATTCCGACTGACGCACTCAGACCTGTGCGTCATTTGTATACTGGACATTACCACTATTTCAGGAATTATTCCTGAAAACTTTTACCCGATACAATAAAATGTAATTGGTATGTTTGAAAGGAAACAATTTGTCAAAAGTAATAAGTCACAAAAGCATCATTTCTCACCTCTGTCATCTCTTTGACCCAGACTGCTACTCATTCTTCCATTATGTCTGACTTGTGTAGTATGTCGAGAAGATTCACCGGTCTTTTGTTTGAGACTGCCTGTGCTCTTCCACTTTGGTGACAAGCCTTGACATGAATAGGGTTTCTTCAAGGCGTAAATAGATCGGCAATTTCTCCTTCGCCTCTCCATCCTTTGATGTTGTGGGTGAGTTAGTTCACAAACCTGTGATAGTTTTAGTCATGTAGATATGACGTCTTAGGTATACATCTTTGTACATCAAGAATGCTATTGGTGTGATATGACATAATGATCATCATTAAAAAAAAATAAACACATCTTTTTTTTTTTTAATCAGAAGGCAATATAATGTGGGGGCAAGTCCAAGCTATTTGATCACACAAGACTGAAAATTCAAAATGGGTCAATCTACATAAACTTGGTATCATTTTAAAGCTAAGAAGTTAAAATACATGAATTTTAAAAAGAAAAAGCAAAAATCCTTCCGCATAACCAGCAATAAATTAATTAATCTGCATAAATTAAAATTTAGAGTAACGCGTGGGACATTCAAAAATTCTGCATTTTTAAATATATCTTTTAATTTTTACAAGTTTTTATGAAAATAAGTATGGTGACCTTAAGTCTGACTAACAAGTTATCATGACTGTGATTTTCAGTTTCTCAACTGACTAAATATGCAAATGAGGGATGGGCCAAAATTAGCATGTCCCACGCATTACTTTTTTAGGTCATTATTTCTCATTTTGCAAAAAAGTTAATGATTTAATTGACCTGAAACTTTCAAAAGACCAAATTCACAATGGACCTAATCATATCCAAGAGATAAAAAGTTAGTCTGATAAATCTCATACTTGCAATTTTCAATTAGATTTAGTAACGTGTGGGACATTTTAGTAACGCGTGGGACAATTTGTGTACAAGTCAATGGAAGTGTACTAAATCTTAGTCTTCTATGGGAAATGTGTACATTATTGAGGGATTTTTTGTAATTTTCTGAATTCTGACTTGAAATTTGGTGAAAAATTCCACTTTGGATAAATAATTCACAAAAGATCATTACATGCTATTTTCAAGGTCACATTTTTCAAGGATAACACAGGCATTTCGTATTTTTTATTATATCTATTGTTTTGGTGGTCTAAATCATTTGAATTTGCAAGAATTTATTAGAAATACATCTATTTAGATAATTAGTACCTCATATTAAAGTTTCTCTGAGCAAATGTGCAATTCACATCACAATATTCATAGTGACAAAAATGTCCCACGCGTTACTATAGGCCTACCTATCTTTCTATAATTGACCTCGAGAGAAAACAGTTTCATGATTCTTTCTGAAATGTTTTGTTTCAGGTACAGTAATTGTTGTAGGAAAAGATGTTTGTAATGATTTTATAGTATACCAAGTATACAATTTTCACAATAATTGATATAAAGGTAAAAGAAGAAAAAAAGGACAATTTTTGTGGTCCCACGCGTTACTGGAGAATAAATTTGCATAAATTAAATGCTGAACGCGTGATTCTCATTATTTCTATTGTTTTGAATGAAGATACCTACTAGCTATCAAAAGCAACCCAACATATGAAGTTTCAATCTTAACAGTGCAATATAGGGCTAAATCCTCTTGTGATGTCCCACGCGTTACTGGTGCAAAATAGCTTGGACTTGCCCATGGATACTAAGTATTGAACATAAGCATACAAATTGCATGAATACCATGCAACAACGACAAAAAGGTAGCAAGGCTACAGCCAGAGTTAATAGCAGACCACAAAGAAAACTATCTATTAAGAAATTCACAATTCAGCAGATTTAAGCTAGGGTACAACAGGTTACACCTAACCCCCGGGCGCTCCTTCACACAGCAGATCTAACACCAGCCCAAACACTTCATGTGCGGGCTGGTCGCAGTTAGGTTACACCATACCATTTCATGCATTGTCCTGAGAAATGTACAGAGTGGCAAATGTGGTTACAGTCTTGGCATGCTGAGAATGGTCTTCTATAATATACACCCACTGTCTAGTTTTAGAAGAATTCAATGAACCTATAAAGTTTTTGTTTGATGCTATTTCACCTGGCCATTGATGATGACCATGGAAGCCAATTGCTTAAAGGGACTGTACAGTACTGGTTGAGGTAGGGATTCATGTTTTGAACATTGCAAGGTGAGATAATGAAAAGCCTCTTATGAAATATGAAAGAGCATGTAATTTTAAGACGGATTCAACGTTTATTTGATGAAAATTGGTTTTCAAATGGCTGAGATATCCAAAAAAGTGCTAATAATAAAAGGCGACATGCCCCAACTTTATTAGAATCTCTTTGTTTCACCTTGTTTTTTGATATCTCAGCCATTTCAAAACCGATTTTCATCGAATAAACTTTTGATACCCCTTTGAACTGCATGCTCCTTGACATCTCATAGAGTGGTTTCTGAATATCTCGCAAAATATTAAAAGCTTAATCTTCACCTCGACCAGAACTGTACACACCCTTTAAAGCATCAATTAAATCTGGATCTGAATATTAGTAAATTTACAGAGGCTTAAAAGCGTGCATTCAGAATCATTCGTAGGTATAGACATTACTCATTAGACCCAGACAAGAAAAGGTTTATTTCTCTTACCATGCTTTACAGAGCTACCAAGTCTCATGCATTCTGCGTGAGACTCAAGCATTTAGGGCCTGTCTCACGATCTCACGCAGGGCACCTATTTTTCTCAGGCATCGGGTGAAGTCTGCAATTTGTGCCAGAAATAAGGTGCATAGCTCAAAGGATTCAAGTGATAGTTGCAATTGAAGGTATATTTCCCTTTTGTTTTTCAAAATTAGTAAAAAATAGTCACTTAAGTATGCACCAGATCGCCTCATTAAGAGCTAATAATTCAAAAAAGCTCCCTACCATGGGAGGGGTGACACCCTCCTCGATCGCGTGGGCATGTGCGCGAGCGCCGAAACGCCGAGTCATGAAAATCTCACTCATAAAAGTTTTTTGAACTTGGCATCTCTGGCTTTATCGCATTTTCATGATTACATCTAACTACACGAAGGCTAGATTACATCATAGATATTCTACTCCACAATTTACAAATAGAAAACTACATTGTAGACCATTGTTGATGACTGATCGACTCATCGGACATCAGTATGCCACATCTCCCTTAGCTTAATTATTCTGGTCACCAAATTGGATCGTGGAGCTGATGTACACTATAAAGCAGTCATAATGCTCCACTTGGGTTACAGGGCAGGCCAGAGACGCCCATTGGCCCAATTAGCCCAATTGAGCTTGGTGTTTATCGTGTTTATGCCATGGCCACGTTTGTTACTTGTAAGAAATGTGTGAATTCATAACACGGTGAACACATGTGCCACCACACTGCCAGCTGCGCAGCGCAGCGCAGCGCTGCACTAGCTGCAGCCCTGGCCTGGGCAGGGCCAGGGCCCTTGCCTTTCCTGCAGCTCTTTTGGATGCTGAAATCGCCGGCTGGGCATCATCAAATTGGGCTCTTCCAACTCCAAGGGACCAAAGACAAGGTTATCGAGCTCCCAGCGAATAGATACATGTCTAGTCTACAGTTTACACATCCTTAAACACAACATTTTCTCTTACCTAAACAAGGAAACATCGGCAACTGGCAACCACCAAGATCTCAGAGCACATGAACAGGCCATTAGTACAAGCAGCGGATATCCATTATTGATCTTGACTTGCCAGGCCAGTGTACGAGAGTATTGTCAGATAGGTGTACAGGTGCGTACCGTAGTATACCGATGACAGAATGAAGAGGTAGAGTTCCTCGCCTCATCAACCCTCTTCTTTGCTTTTGGAGCTCGCGCTCTATCGATTTTGTGTATGCATACTGCTAGCATGTGTTACACACGGTGTATACTGTACACGACGGAGTGTGTAAATACAAAGTTGCTTTGAGCTAGATACATGCGGTGGCCGGGGTGGGAGTAAAGAGATATTTCTCACCAATCACTACAGGCTCTCTGGTTGGGGATGTGTAAGTGCATGCATCTAATTGCTACAACAGTTTTCACTTATTTCCCCAGTAATATTTATTCTCTTCCAATCGACTAATACAAAAAACATCAATTCACAATTCAATTTGGTATTACTGTACAAAAAACAAACAAACATAAAGGAATAATTCCTTTAGAAAGAGATAACTGTATCAATTATACTTTTCATGTTTCAATAATAACAAATAAAATGGCAATAGTGCAATTACCACAGAGAAAAGGAAGTATCATATCTAAAATAAAACTCATCCCCCAAAACAATTCTCCCTAGCTAACCTAACTACCCTTCCTCACCATATACTACTTCACTATAAACTACACACGCACACCGACAGAGTTACTGTTTTTATTTTTTCTTCTATCTCATATCCTCCGTCATTTCAGTGATATATATTCTGTAAATTTCCACAGCATGATTATTCTAGATGCACACCATATGTCCTCAGGAGAAGGGAAAGAGATGTGCATGCTCTGTATGTCCAATAAATCATTCCATCAACCCTTTTCAAAAACACGAAAAGATAACATATGTGAAAAATGATGGTCTGAATATGAGAATGAACTACATACTAAGTACAATTTATTCTCATGAGTCATACATGTTTTGCAGAACATATACTGTAAAACATGATATATTCGCGGCATGAATTTTTCGCGAATTGGAGCCGACGGCCTTTTTTGCGGCATGAAATTTTCGCGAACTGCCACTGGCATTCAATGCATGGAGTGTAGACAAGAGCTTTCGCGTTCATCTTAATTTCGCGAATCTTGGCGCTCGAGAAATTCGCGAAATTAAAATGCACGCGAAAATTCCTCGTTTTACAGTAGCCTGTATATATTTCCATTATCTGTTTTTATACTCCCCCCCCCCCATAGCTTCCTCTACTCCTTCTCCTTCTATAGTTCCTCTTTCTATTATAGTTACTCTTAATTCCTCTCTTTACCCTTTTTAAGTGACATGGTGCAGTGTATAAAGGGTTCATTTTATATACCAAGGTAGTTTGTAATGGGGAGATGACAAAGTGATTTGTCCCCTGGGATATACCATATCTTGTATTATATTCATTTCCATCTCAAGTGAGCAAAATGTGTGGACAAAATCTGGAAAAGTCTAGATAGCCTACTGATATGGTAATCAAATAATGGTGATAATGATAATAGTAATGATGATTATATTAACAAAATGAAACAATGAATTCAATAAAGGAAAATCTTGACAATTATTCAAGAAGCATGCTATCAAGATGAAATAAGTTGACATATTTTACTGGTAGTCACCTGCTCCCGTAATTGCACATTGCGTTCATTTTGATTGATCTCCAGACACCCCAGTGTGATTGTATTTACTTAAACAGTTCTACAGATTTCTATATATCACTATATTCTCATATAGGTTTTACCACAGATGTTAGTTTACCATTTGCTGTATTTTCTGCAATATTGATTTTGTCTGTGGAATTGGAGATGTATGGGAACACCCCTGCCAAATGGTTTGATCAAAAAGTAGTTATACCATTATAACAGAGTTTACCATGTCCATTTGGAAGGAAGCATGTTTCTTGTTGTGCATATACGTACACATACATAAATGTAAAACATAACTCAATCTGAAAGGGTTAAAGACACATCAAGGTGTACTGCAGTACATCAGAATAAACTTGTGAGTATTACACTGTATCATCATTACTTGAATACATTTCTTTTGTTTTTCAAAATTTCAAAAACCTTGTTTTTTTCTTATTGTTACTCTTATTTAGCTCACATATCTGCCATTAGATGTACAACATTCGATCAGTGCAGTGTCATGGTTGTGTCCATTATCTGATTTTCTCATTTTTAATGAAAAATAACCTGGTAATACAATTCAGATCTAACTATTTATTTCTATTTTTGCCATCAACTCACTTAGATAAGATATTGAAAGCACCTGGAGTGATACAAAGCACAAATCAAACATCAATGTGAAGGCCTATATTGTACATCACAAACTATAAACTGTGCATTGATCAAGTCTGGTATACAGATCAGCTTTGAAATAAAGCTGAGTGTATTAACCTGCAAAATATACAATATATCTATGTATCAATATCCACTCCTAATCCGATTGCACTAAAAATGATGTTCACAGAGGGTTCTTCCTCAGCTGGTCTTCCAGCATTACACGTTTCATTGCTGCTGAATTCATCCAAGCCCATGCATGTATTAAAAGCCATGTAACATTTATATATTTGTCACATGCATTTGTTATCCACTCTCATTGTGCTCTCAATTGTAGAATTGACATGACTTGAACATGCATATGCAACTAGCCACATTGCAGTCCTGAACCTGTCTTGCATAATCATAATTCATGTCATCTATGTTTCATACAAGAATGTGTGTGTGTGTGTAGGACTATATATGTGTTTGTGTGTGTGTGTGTGAGTGTGTGTGTGTGGGTGTGTGTGTGTAATGAAGATGCCATAATGGATGCCATCATTCCTAGAGAGGGAGATCATTAAAGATAGCAAGCTGAGAGACATTCCTTATTTTTTTGTTAATTTACTTCTTTACTCATAAATCTCTTTCTTTCTTTTTCCATCTGATTCCCAAGAATGACATCATTACTGTTGTAAAATAGAGCCAGTGATCCATAGTTCTGTAAGCATTTTATTTACACATATAAAATAAATCTCCTTTATACAATCATCAATACAGGCAAACATCATGCAAAATATAAATAGATATCACTTCTACACATTCTTTTTTTTTTGTCAGAGAATGATAACATGGGATATGTTTTGATTATAGGATTTGCTTATCAGACATACTTTTAACTCCAATAGAATCAGAAACATACAATATGATTCCAACTACTACACCCACTTTGAGTGTGTTGCTCATCATAATGCTTTGCATTCCATTGATACATTCATGTACAGGTACGCAGTAGAAGGAACCATCAACTTGTAAATTTTAATCATTACATTATGACAGATTTCTGAACTCCTGGACATTCACCTTATCAATTCATAATTAAGTCTTCAATCTTTCATGTCCTACATGAAATAAAAGAAACTCTTTAAATCTCGAGATACTCTAATGGTATATGAGATGCAGTAAGTGTGGAATTTCTAAAATACTGTAGTTTAATCTGTGACTGCCAGGTATTTTCCATTTATCTAATTGAATGCTAGAATTATATATTTCAAAAGGTACACATAAATCCGAGTTAAATAATTTCACAAAATTCTTTTCACTTACATATTTCTTTGTTGTTGTTGTTTTCAGTTGTAAAGATGGACTGTAACATAACACGATTAACTTGCAAAGTTTATTGCTCTAATTTTAATCAGCCATTAGGACACATAACTACAAGTAGTTTATAAGGAAACAAAGCAGGGGAGCATAATGTTTTCACACAACACTGCAGTCTTTGGACTACAGGAATATGCTTCTTATCTGACAAGGCAAGACCCCTCTTACTTCTTACTTGGATTGAGAATACAGCTTTACACAAATCTAATTATATTTTGTATACTTCATATAAACAGTTTACTCAATGCATTGCTTGGATTACAGTCAATATAGAAATCTATAGATATCTCCTGCATAAAAGATGAGTGTACCGGAAGTACACTGTATCTTGAAAAAAACAAAGCATTTTACTGGTTTCCATCATCTGCACAAGTTAAAAAAAAACAAACAGCTAGACAAGCAGCAGAAGAAAAAAAGCAAATCTTTTCGCTATCATGTACCATGAACATAAGATGCCACAATAAGGTGTTAATCAATACATCTGGTAAATAATACATTACCTTTCATCTTCCACACTTGATTTTGAAATACATAGATGAGAATGGATCCCCTACTTTTGCCTTACTGATACACAAAGATATCACCTTGATCAAATTACTATGTCTGAATTTCAATATTATGGCAACCCTGCACAAGTAAGGCATAGCAGTTATTATATTTTGGATCAAAAATTGATATTTATCCTCTAGTGATAGGTTGAAAGAGCTTCATATGATTATAGATACGATGTATTTTTAGCTAAGTCAGAATGTTGGCATGCTTGACACTCCATGGTGTACCATTTGCATAATGATGTCACTTTTATGACATTTCCCAAATAGTATACTGTAAACTTGACATTTTCATGGTGTGGAAATTTTCATGAATTTTCAACAACTACATGCGGGCATGAAAATAAAAGCATGTGAATATCTTTGCATGCCATATGTTCCAGTAATTAATTTCCTGATTCCGCAAAATAAACACACAGAAGTCATCTTACCTGGCCGAGTACAATAACTTAATCAAGCGAAAATATCCACTTTTACAGTATACTATTTGTGAAATGATGTCACAAGGCAATAATGACATCACACAGCAATTCTGACATTGTGTACTGCTTCGAGTTCATGCCATCAGTGTATGATCCTTCCACAACATCACATCCACCAACCGAGTTCTCGCCTCACATTTTCCCTTCTTTTCCTCAAGATTTTTACCAAAAATATAAAACAAAAAAGTGTTGTCATTACCACATTTGCAACATCTTCAACAGAATTTGACAGAGAAATAAGAATTTGAGAAGCCCTGAAATGAATGATGAATGACGCTTTACAGATGTGTGCATACAATGCGATCATTTCTTAATGCATTGTAGTTTTGTAAGTATTTGTTATGATTCTGAGTGATGCGATCACAATACTGTTCTGGCAAACAGGGACATTACATCCCAGCCAAATCAAATGACAATAAAATTCACCATGTTATTCATCCATGACACACTTTTTTTTTTTGTGCTGGATATCCCCAAACATGTGACTGGAAAAAAAAAATCTACCAATATATACAACAAAAATACAGTGAACTTGTAAAAATCTGAGCAAAATGTAAGTTTCATTAAAAGTGATAGTATTTCATTGAATGAGAATGATACAAGAATGAGAATGAGTAATTATTAGGTTCTCTAGAGTCCCCATAATTTTGGGTGCCATAACTTTGTTGTAAACTTTACTTTTCCTAAGGTATTTTTGCAAGCTCAAAACTGCAGACAACATGATGTAAGAACAGGGCAACTTAATCATGACACAAAATGTCAAGACACAACATTCTACTTTCTTCTTCCTTTTTTCCTAAAATTTGTTCATTTCTTTTGCACATAATGTCCCTAGAAATTTGCTTAGTCAGATCTATTTGCATGAAACTTTAAAAATATGCAGAGATTTTGTAGATGCATGCAACAATGTAAAATGAGTGTTGCAGTCTCTTTCTGTGTATTAAACATACAAAATCCTTCAAATGCTTATTGATGCCAAGAATTCATTTACATTTTTTAACTTCTCCGGAATATCAACATTACATCTACCATGGTCCGATGTATCACAACTTGCAAACATTTTCTACTAAGACATATCTATACACTCATCATTAGTGTATGCTTAAAGTTTGTATTCATAGGCATCATAGCTATTTCAATAAGAGTGAGTGTCACAATTTTTCACTCAGAGCTCATTTATGACACATACATTTAGTTTTATATAGTGGTTGACACTTTTTCATCTACTATGGATGACAGCTGTGCACTGTTTGAACAACTGAAGAAAAATATCTGTGCTTTATTACATAAAAGCAGGATCACAAGAAGTATTTGATAATAGCATATGCAAACATACTAACCGGTGCTTTCTTTGGTTGCAATTATATCTCATAAAAATATATAATGACTTCTAATTTGCTATGTCACATACAAGAATGAGGACAAGCTTTCTACATGAAAAGATAGAATTGTTCGTTCACAAAGGGTTATATATATAAAACCATGTCTGCATCTACTCGTACCTCTATTCACTATTTTTAATTGACAACCAAATAATATTGACTCTACTTTTCTAGGTGTCCAATCTTGATTCTACATTCCCAGTCTTCACTGTTTCCTGCCAACATATATGGATACCGAATCTGAATTTTCATTAAATTAGATATAATTCAATCGATTTCAAAGACAGTACAGCACATGCAGTTGAAATTCAGATTTAAGCTACACTCTAAATGCTGTAATCATTATGCATGCAGTCATTCCTCTCTGGTTTCAAACTGACAAGACACACACTGTGGCAGTACGAGACTGCATATAATGGTATGTTTTGGTTCACACACTTGGGGCTACAACCTATGCTCGGACGGACTGCGGTATTCATGCATGCTACAAAATAAAGGTCAAACAAAAACATGGCCGTGTGCTACCATGCAGAAGCCTGTTAAGTGATACTTACATCCATTTGTTTGCAGCCTTAACCCGTTGAGGATGGGCTGATTTTGCTACAACACACATTTCCCATAGACACATGCCCTAGTATATTCAGGACTCCTTCTCAACGGGTTAACAATACTTTATAATTGAAGAGAATACATAACTTAATGCCCATTATCATTGGACAAGACTTGGGGCCTCTCACAGTAAAGACATTCTTTTAGTAGTAACATAGCAGATGCTTTGCTAGTTGCAGATTATTGCAAGTCATTATTAGGATGAATCTTCTATGTGACAGGGTTTATGACTCAGACAAGAGAATGACCACAATTAAAGCCTGGTTTGAGTAAGCCTTGGGCAACGAAGGAACATTCAAAATGGAGTGGCAGTTAAAAGTTTGCTCTTCACTGGTATGGGTTTGTTGATAATAATAGTGAATGAAATCAACAGATTCTGCTCAAAATGATAGTTAGGCTAGCTATACAAAGTAGAAGAAGATAAGCAAACCAACTTGAAAGTTTACATGTGTGTTATACTTTTTTTAAAAACTGTGTAGATATTGATTCGTTTTATGCACAGGTAATCAATGTGGATATCCAAGCTTTGATACTCGGCTTACTACAATTGTCTCCTAATTATACCATGTGTGGGATGAAATACAGTAGTTCTAAAACATTTAGTATACTGACAGCTACATTAAATCCAATTGGTCACTTTCTGTGACAGTGGGAGCAGTACCATGTTAGATCCCCATCCTAGTCAAGTCAAGGGAAAAAAAAAATCAAAAACAAAACTGCTGCTGTACCGGCAATAACCATCAATTTTCCTTCCTTTCTGGCTAAGAGGTAGGTCCCCTTATTGTATGTAGAAGTAAACAAATACTTGGGTCACAAAACATGTTTCTATGTGGCACTTTTGCATCAATTCAAGAATGGCATTACAAACATTGAAAGGGATGCACTCATACAAACATTAGCTGGCATCTGGTTCATTGACTTGAGAATAAAAGAGAGATGAAGCACATAGAGTGCAGAATGAAGTAAAGATAAAAACAAAAAATCATATATTACAAGAAGGACACTGGTAGTAACATTGTTCCTTTACCATTGGTATGCACTACCAAGTCTTCTGCATTTCTTGTTCCATGTCTGCATGCTTATACAGTCTCATACTGTATGAGCTGTTATCTTCAGAAGGTTTTGTTACTAGTTCACCAACAATGCTGAAAAAAAAAAAAACACTCTTACTTATATCCTGTGTGGCATGAAAGTATCTCACTGCACAGCAATGCAGTTCAGTAATCTTGCACTGTGCCACTGTGCTTGGACCAGATTCATTCTACTGCGCATTTACAGCATTATACAAAAGTATCAAGCTTTGAAAATCTGTGTTCGATAGATACAAAACATGCTGTGTTTACTACATAATCTTAAAACTTGCAGCCACAAATGTTCATGGCTCTTAGAGATTTACAGCACAGAACAAGGCCACATTGACATACATGGCATTAATGGTTATTTCAACCAACTTTTAAAAAGAAGAGCTGAAGTAATCCAGCACTTTTTTTTTTTTTTTGGTTGGAAAAAAAAAAAACTGAAAATGGAATTCAACTGATAGAAAGGTAACCAGGACAGTTGGGAGGTGTGCTCCATGCCAACAGGAACATTGACAATTTAGGAATACGTCATCAAATTTCCCACTCCTGAAAATAACTGAATGCAATAAGTGACTTATACAGATGTCCCATCATAAAGCTTATGCTTGAATTTAAATCATTCAGGTTATCTCTTTAACTACACCTTCCTACACCAGCTACATAATGTATATGAAATAAACCAAGGGGGGGGGGGGGGGGGACAGTTGTTGAGAATTAACACACATTTCATATGTCTAAAAATACACTGATTTAGAGGAGCCTGTCTGTCATCCTTCTTACAAACAAACATGTATTTATTACTTGAGAATCAAAAACCTATTTATACATGTATGATGCAAAGGTAATAACCAGGGCTCCACACTAACTTTTATTTTTGGTGGCCCAAAGGCAAACATCCAACCTTTTTTGGTGGCCCGATCAGGCCACCAAATTCTTCATTGCTGAAATTTTGGTGGCCCGTCTTGCGTTTTTGGTGGCCCTGGGCCACCGGGCCACCGTTAGTGTCGAGCCCTGTAATAACAATCCTTCATAATCTCTGAAGAAAGGATTCACCATGAAATGAATCCAACACTGTTGTGATTTCACACACATATTCTTTTCTTTCACATGTAGAATAAAAAACAAACTGTCAAAGTTGATTTTTCTCACTATAATTAATCTTGAGCAGCAAGATAAAATGACAGACATTTCTATTGTATATTTACGCATGTTATCAAGATGAAGAGCCATGCCTTTACATAAAATTGTAAATTAAGCAGTGTTTAGATCATGTGCTATTTTGTCTTAAGTTTTGAAGGGTAAAATACACCACACTAGCAGATATTTTGCTAGACTGATGACCTGCCCTTCTATGTCATCTGTATATCCTACAATTGGGCAAGTTACTGACTGGAAAGCTTATCAAATAAATCCATAAGAATTCATAACAAAATACTTCGGTATTTGGTGACTTTCTGCTGATGGAGCATGTTGAAATGTTTTTTTTAAAAAAGGACAGTTTGCAGTGGAATTCATGAATAGTTGCCTTGAAAGTAACACTGTAAAAAGTCCAACAGGTTTCTTAGGGTCTCTCTTCATTACTACATAGACCTTTAAAACCACAGATAACCTAAGCTAGGACAAAATATTGTTTTAATGTTTGTGAATGGACATGCTCCACTCCAGTTGGCTACTCCAAACACAGACAATGTGGCCATTGCCACTGAGTACTTGATGACCAGCACCTGTCATTCATTGCACAAACTCTGGGGCTCCTCGAAGCTGCTTGACTGAGGCATGCAGCAGGTGTTCTACAGGGCTGGCTCTTTTGCCTGGCTGTGTGAGAGGGACAGAGTGTGTTACCTCTCCCATCACCGTTGGCTATGGGCGGGACTTCTCAAAGGCTTCATGTTGCTGATGAGCTGCAAGAAGAGCAAAGGATATGGAGACACTGACATGAGGCAAGAGCAGCTATGTGTATATCTTCACATGGGAGAAATGCATGATTCCTTCACATGGGAGAAATGCATGATTCAAACTCAACAGTAACGTGGATGTCCTGCAAGGAGCCTAAATTTACTTCTGTTTGATAACATTGGCCCCCTTCAATATTCCACACCATGTATCGCCACCGCAAAAAGCTATCACGGTGATGTTTCACAACTTTTTTATTTTGAGTCTCCCTCATCTTTTGACACTAAATTTGCAACACCCGGGCATACAGATCCAAAATTACACATAAATATGAACATGCATGTCAGACCAAAATTGCTCAAAAATTTGAATTCTTGTACAATTTCAATGAAAGCTGTCAAATTTTATAAAATCATGATTATTTTGGGGTTTTATTGATTGAAATCAACTAATAGCATATTTTCATGTTTGGAACAATATCAAGGAGAAATTTCATCCAAAAAGCAATGAAATACAAAACTAGAAATGTCGCTATGGCGACTGGTATGCCTCCCCCATAATGCATGGTTCTCATAATAGGTCTCCACATCTTGACAATGTGGGATGACAGTTTCACATTATTGGCAAAATATTGAAATGACAGGTTTGTCACAAATGTGTTGAATGTTCACTTTCCTTGAACTAGGTTTGCTATATTGTCTTAGGGTGCAGGTACGTGTATTTGGGGATTTGAGGATTTTTACTTTAGACTTTTGACCCTTTAATAAGTTTATGCATTGAGTAATTTTCAAGGTATGGCGAAAAGTGTAATTTTACTATCAAATAGTAAATTATTTGCATTTTAGCCTGGCCTTTGACCCTAATCACTATCAGTTAGAACATGCATTAATACTTCCTATGTACTAAGTTTCCTGATGATACCTTGAGCTACTTTCGAGATATGGAGGAAGAATTGAAATTTAGCTCTTTCACTTGAGCTGTAACCTTTTCACCTTTGACCTTTTGGCAAGAAACTCCCCAGAGAATCTCCATCGGGTAATACATGTATGTATCAAGTTTGAAGAAAAATCCTGTTGGCATTACACAAATATGAGGGAAATAGTGACATTTGACTCCCTGACCTTTGACCCCTGATCCCCCCCCCCCCATTCCCTAGATAATCACTGCCAGTCAGTACATGCATATGTACCAAGTTCTATGAAGATACCTTGAACCACTGGAAAGATATGGAGGAAAAAAAAGAAAATTTTCACATTTTCACATGACCTTTGACCTTTGAACTTTGACCTCAAGACCCTAAACTCTCTCTGGGGAATCTCTATGTGGTAGTATATGTATACACTAAGTTTCAAGAAAATACCTTCAGGCATTGCATAGATATGGGGGAAATAGTGCAATTTTGAGCATTTGACCTTGACCTTTTGACCTTTGACCTCGAGCATGGGCACCCAAAAGTTGATAGGCACAACTTCGCCCACTCATACATATACATGGCAAGTTTCATTAGAATACCTGAAACGGTTTTTTAGTTACGCCGTCCACACAATTGATTACGGACGGAAGGACAGACGGACAGATGGACGGAAGGACGGACGGATGGATGGATGGACAAACAGATGGACGGACCGATGGACAGACAACCCAAAAACATAATGCCTCCGGCGACACTTTGTGGCGGAGGCATAAAAAGTTGAAAAACAAAACAAATACATAAGAAATGTAAGAAATAAAATACTTGGAATTTTTTCCGATGGCACAATTTTTTTTTCATAACATTTGCTAAAGACATTAGAAAGAATTTTACACACAAAATGTGCCTGTTTTGAGGTTTATTTAGTGATTTATAGCAAATAATCTTAAATTATGAATCATTATGCATGACTTAGCATAGTTTAGCATAAATGATAATTTGCTGAAAAATTAACTTAAATTAAACTTTACAGATTACGCTACAGGCAATGTGTGTGCTGATTTTTGTCGTGATCACACGGTCGACAGCCGAGATCTGGAGGGGGGGGGGGGGGCCTGTGAGGCTCCCCCCCCCCCCCCCAGCTCTATCATCTACCTAAATAGCCTGGCCTAGTTAGTAACTTAGGGTCAAGAAAGGGAAGAAGAAAAATATTTGGAAGCTAATTGAGCACACCCTTGTATCCACAACGTTATGTCCACACAATAACTGGAGTACCTAAAGTATTTACATGATGAAAACAAAGAAAGAGTAATGAGCTTTCAACATGATCTCACATTTGTAGAACGTTGCCCTGAAGTCGATGTCTGGTGTCAAATCTTTGACCTTTTCCACAATAGAAGCTTGATCAGATAGCCTTGAAAACCGATTCCAGACCTGAATTACATCATTGTTATTTCTTACGCTGACACTGACACCAATTATTTCATCATCTGTGCCAACAAAAGGAGAGAAGAAAGAGTGATAACATATGAGACCGTAAATGAATAAAGGCATTCATGTCACACCTGCTACATCTAACTATACTGAATTAATCACCTTGTTAAACTACATCTACTATCAAGTAACACATTTGGGCAAGGCAATTTCCACTCTGATTTGTGAATAAACATGATTATATTCACTATTATCATTTCTGATGAACATTGACAGATCGTGAAGACCAATTTAGTTCCTTAGATATGATAATGCTCAAAATAATCTCTATCTGCAATTGGGATATGGTTCTAATCCTCTTGTCACATTGATGTTAAAAAAAGTTAAAGGTAAGCACCCCAGTCACTGACATAAAATAAAATGGTTTAATTGCCATACAGAGATGATCCATAATGATATCAATCTTCCTACTAATGATTTATAGAAGTATGATGTATTATTAAGGGAATAATCAACGTTGGTGAATGTGATGGGACAAACTATCACTTCCGAGGCGATCTGGATGTAGCTACCTTTCCCCAAGTGCAACTGAGGAAAGATAGCGTACACATTCAGATCACCGAGGAAGTGATAGTTTGTCTCATTGCCTGAAACTAAAAGTTGATTATTTGCTTTATATTCCACATCTAGGGTCCTAGATATTCCCATTTTATTCCACATCTAGGGTCCTAGATATTCCCATTTTATTCCACATCTGAAACCATTTTAGCTGTCTCTAGGTATCCTTAGGGCTTAGGGTACGTACTTTACTTTAGACCTATGCGTGTACATGATCTGACAAAACAATGAATTTGCTCCGCACACCGTGGCACCGAAATTAGGCCAAATGATAGTCCACAGTGCAACGCACTTTTATTTTGCGTGTACTCATCTTGCATTAGGACTGTATGGACTGAAGGGATCAGCGAAACAAAAGGGACTATCAACATAGAGTGTAACAAACTTTTCTTCTTGGGTGATGTGAAGGGCAAAAGTACACTTTATCACGTGATCAGCTCTTGACCAATCCTATAGCAAGATTCTTAGTATGTGGAATACAAATAAGAATATCTATACAATGAGCCCTGATCTGTTAACAGCCCTTTCCTTCCTTGTGTAGTACAGCCATAAACATGAACTATCCACACCTGGTGCAACACTCTTTGAAAACTGCTCTCCTATTGCTGCGAGTAGAACCTCCTTCCAAACTTTGGTCTGTGAAATGAAGCATGAAATAAAAATGACTTATCTCAGACAAACTAGGGCAGAGACAGAGAAGATAAGATAGGTCTATCATCAAATTCCAAGAGATTTGAGTGGATGTGAAGGTGACAGAAACAGATGTAGAAACCAATATGTAATATGAAAATGGAATGTTAAATAATACTTAAGAGAAGTAAGAAATTGTCTTACAAATATATGAGTGTCTCTACAAAAGACAGCAAATTATGATAATAAAGGGAAATTTATTCCATCCTAATATCATCTAGCTTTGTATGAAAACAGATAAATCAGAGAATATGCATGATCATTAATGCCACAAGAAGAATGAGTCATTTTTAGGAGCTTCTGCAGATTTCGTATCATTTTTCACACATATGTGACAGACCAATGCAGAAATACCTTTTCCACAAGGCTGCATAGGCATATTGGCATGGGCCCCAAACTTTAAAGCTAAAACATAGTATCAAAATTCATCTTTTACCAGTTAGAATTAGTTTGCAATATATCGGAAAGCTTGGGATTTGCTTGGATAATGACTTAATTTTTGTATTTTTTTTAGTTCAGTTTTGAGTTTCTATTTGGAAATTATCCTTCCCATTCAGCATTGTGGGGAGGTAGAATGTTACTTGATGATCCAACATGCAATTGTAATTGTAATCTGTATGTCATTTACTTCAGCATGAAAGATTGCTCATATGGATATTGCCATGGCCCAATTTGTCAATTATCTATAATCTATTATGAAAAATTACTTAGCAACCACAATTGGGTTAGCTCCAGGATTGTGGACTTTCAGCAAACATTTTGGGCTAATACTTACACATTTCTGTCGTTACAGAACTGAAATCTTGATATCACAGCATTATTTAGTTATTTCTTATGCATATGTGTACATTCTGGATCAATAATCAACAGTTCTGCAGATACACGTGTATACGAGAGCAATGTTTTGGCTTTAAAGCTAGGCAAGTGCTCAATCACCTCAACTGCCTAGCAGTGAGTTTAAAGACCAGGTAGTGTGGGGACAGGAGGGTGCCCAACTGAATCAAGCCTAATTCACTGCCCATTGATTGACATTCACATACCATGAAAATTGTGCAGGTCTGCTTGAATTGCCATGATTCTTCAGCCATCTTTACGTACAAAAGAGATCAGTGATAAAAGCTGTACGCAATCTGTTATGGGAATTTCAGAATAAATCCACGTTGGGCCAGCCTTCCCATTGCATGGTATCCCCATACTACCAGGTCTTTACATTAACTAAGGCAAGCAGGTAAGTGGACTTGCTGCATCCTGTGTGCACTCCAGAGAAGCCTTTTGGATGAATGCCAAGCAACGCACACCAAGCACACCAAACAGTGTGCATGTGTCAACAAAAACCTTGCATATAATGCAGTGTGTGGTTATGAATGTCAAACTTTAAATCACTAAAATAACCATAATGACAATGGAAAAGTAAAATAAGGTGCACATTTGCAAAAGGTCACAGTAGCAAGGATCTCACCGTGAAGTGCTTTGGAACTTTGAATTTCCAATCTCCTCCTTGTGAGTTATTTGGGTCCTCCCTGCAAGAAATGAAAATAAGTGTCAACTCTATTTTCTCAGGTAATAGACAAATAAAATATGTTATAAAAGCTTTTCATATGTAGGGTAGTTTCATGGGTGTCTTGCATTACAAGCAAAGAGCCACGTGTACAAGAGTTTGCTGTATCAATACATGATGTGACAACACAGGGAGACAATATCTTTATTAAAAAAAAAGGATCTAATCTTGTTCTACTATTGCTGAAGCATGTAAGACACTAATATTGCACAGCTCATGTTTAATCGACACATTTGTTTGTGTTGTGTGGCTTGTTTTATTTTGTTTTACCTCCTTTTCTTTCTTTTTTTTTTTTTTTTGCTCAGTTTTCCCCCAAACCTGAATCCATAAAAGGCCAAAACAAAGAATGGGAAACTCTGACACAACTGAATTTGAAAAATGACTCACCATAGAGGTTTGATTTTTCCTCTCATGAGGTGATAGCTGTACCTTAGCGATAGCTTGCTGGCATCAGGAATGTTGTTGTACACACCCCAGAAATTCTGCCATGAAAAGCACAACATATATACATCATGTACATTTCACACTACTCATAACCAGGTTACACTATAACCTGTATTATTACCTTTTCTGTATGAGAATAGCCTGAAACATAAACAACATGGCATAGATAAACCCAAGCCACAGTGCCACTGCTACTGTTGAGCCCTGTACATACACACACACACACACAACACACACATACAATTGTATATATACAATTATGCACATATATCAATCAAACACAAACCAACAAAAATGAAAACAGTTTTCTGCATTAACTTCAACACATCTACAGCTCTATCAAGTCCCTGTAAAGGCTGTGTCACACCTTTCCGGGCAAGCCTTGCATACAACTTGCGAAGAACAATTTTTACTACCCGGAGGTCCCTGCAGATGACCCACACATGACAGTACCTAGCATGTATCTCATTCGTAGTTGCCCGGGATTTTCTAGCATACCGGACATTCCTGAGGGCGGACAAGCATTTAACGAGTCAGTGCATGTGTCTTACTTGCTGGACGCGTTCTACTTAAATTCTACTTGTGAGTATAGTGTGTGATCTTCGTACCAGTCGCGTGGGGGCTGACAACTCAGTGAAGGAATTCCTCTGAAGGAATGGCTGAAGTCCCACAGAATGTCATTATCTTGGCTGCATACGGGACTGCGAAGTACCTGCGTGGGAGTTGCTTGAGAGGTGCTGCCGCTGAGGACCTCCTACTGGCGTTCTGAGTGGACCTCTCCGGGCATTCCCGCGACTCATCCGGCAAAAAATTATGGTCATGCTCAAAACATGGCTGCAGTTAAATCGGACTTGCGTGTGCACCTCCGGGCAACTACAGGCGAGATACGCGCTAGGTACTGTCAGGTGCGGACCAACTACGGAGAGCTCCAGGTAGCAAATTCGTTTCCCCGGAAGTCAGGCCGCAAAACTTCCCCAGATGTGGTATGACAAGGCCTTGAGCATGCTCAAAACTTGTTCCGAGAAAGTCATGGGGGTTCGCTCGCAGAGGTACACGCAGAACACCAGTATGAGACCCTTACCAGCATTACCTCGCAGGCAACTCCAACGCAGGTACATCTCAGTACCTGTAAGTTGCTCGTAACAGAAAACTGATTGGTTTCAAAGCTCTCACGTATGTCACACGGAATACACGCAAGTAGAAGGTAAGTAGTACGTGTCTAGTAGGTAAGAAACAGGTGCGAAACTTGCAAACATTCTTGCCCGCCCGCGGAAAATTTTCCTACGTGCGGAAAATCCCTCCTCGCAACAAGCCCGGTTAGCTTAGGAAAGGTGTGACACGGCCTTTAAATACAGAGTCACCAGGCAAGTACAGACATGAAATGCACAAATCTATATCAATGGACACACTGGGATGGGTAAAGTTCAACTATGATTTACTTTCTTATACAAGGTGTAAAAGGTTTTTTTTTTTTTTTTTTTTTATGCCTCCGCCACGAAGTGTCGCCAGAGGCATTATGTTTTAGGGTTGTCCGTCCGTCCCTCCGTCCGTCCTTCTGTCCATAATCAGTTTTGTGAACAGCGTAACTAAAAAATTGTTTGAGGTGTCCTACTGAAACTTGGCATGTATATATGTATGAGTGGGCAAAGTTGTGCCTATCAACTTTTGAGTGCACATGCTCAAGGTCTAAGGTCAAGGTCAAATGCTCAAAATTTCACTATTTTCCCCATATCTATGCAATGCCTGAAGGCACTTTCTTGAAACTTATTGTATACGTGTACTACCAAATAAAGATTCTCCACAGAAAGTTTTGGGTCATGAGGTCAGAGGTTAAAGGTCAAATGTCAAGTGAAAATTTTAAAATTCCTTTTTTTTTTTCCTCCATATCTCATATATGGTTCAAGGTATCTATATGGAACTTAGTACATATGTATGTATTGACTGGTAGTGATTATGTAGGGAATTTGGGATCATGGGTCAGAGATCACGGTCAAAGGTCAAGGTAAACTCCTCAAAATTTCACTATTTTCCTCATGTTTATGCAATGCCTGCAGGATTTTTCTTACATGGATTACCCAACAGACATTCACTTGGAAGTTTCTTGCCAAAAGGTCAAAAGGTCAAAGGTCAGGTGAAAGTGCTAAATTTCACTTATTCCTCCATATCTCAAAAGTGACTCAACGTATCATCATGAAACTTAGTACATATCTATAAGATGCATGTTCTACCTGACAGTGATTCTCTTGGGAATTTTAGAATCATAGGGTCAAAGTCAAGGGTCAGAGGCCAGGTTAAAATGCTAAAGTTTTACTAAACTGAAATTACACTTTTTCCCCATACCTTGAAAATTACTTAATGCATAAACTTATCAAAGGGTCAAAAGTCGCATAAAAATCCTCAAATCCCTAAATACCTGCACTCTTTACATATTATAGCCATTCATCCAATTAAACCTAGTTCAAGGAAAGTGAACATTCAACACATTTGTGACAAACCTGTCATTTTAATAATTTGCCAAATAATGTGGAACTGTCATCACACTTTGCCAAGACATTGGACTATAGACCAATTAGGAGAATCATGCATCATGGCGGAGGCATACCAGTCGCCATAGCGACATTTTTAGTTAATGATTATATTTACCTCCACTGTCTTTACAGTATAGATTTCTTCCAAATTAGCCTCAACTTCTGCTGCAGTAGCATTTGGCTTTGACCTGGCAGAGAAAAAGCATTGAAGACAATGTCAACCTATCAGATAAATACAAAAGATGACAATAAGTACAGACCCCACAGCCTGATTAGGAATAGGATGTGTACTGTAGGATATATAGGAGCATAACTCTGATGGCACAATATCACAGCAAAATTTCCAATGCACATTAATTTGCTTGTGTACATATGATGTGACATTAATCTGTTAAATGAGATCGTTTTTCAGCATGCACTCTTACAAAAAAAAAAACTTTGCCCAGAATTTATCTTAGTGAGGGACAAAAATGCAAATGTACAACAGAAGTTTCAGCGATGTCAAGGTGAGGCTTGCTGGGAGTGAGACTTCTGATTTCCCAACATTAGCACACGGATTGTGAGAGAGTGTGTGTGTGTGCACACAAGCAGAGCTGCAGTGTGGATAAAGGCAAAGCCAAATGGCAAAGTTGCCCTGGTGAGCTAGCTACCTAGCCAAGGCTGGAGGCACTAATAGCTGGCCAAGTGCGCAGCCAATCTAATCATACACGGAAGAGTGAGCTAATATAGAACTGGTATTTCATTACTTTTAGCATGCACTCTGCAAACATTTATTGCAATAATTTCATCGCTTATGATCGAAGTTGGATTGTAATGACAATTGCAGAAAAGCTGAAACACATGAGAATACAATTTGGGAATCTTTAGAATAATTTTGAAGTCAAAACTGTGCATGGCCCCTACACCCCTGGGTTACTTTTACAATTGCCTTTTCAGAAATTATATAAACTATAATTATACTGATATCATTGTGATCATTATACAATTATCATCATTTTTGTAATCACCATATCAATGTTATCAGCACTGATCACAATTCCATTTTCATTTTTATCAATGTATATATCAAGATATGCAAAATGAAATTTTGTGATTTTTTTTTGTTTTTGATAACACAAACAGAAAGGAGAGCTGAAAAACAGCTGGATCACACAGAGTAGTCAATTCGTCTTTTTCTCTAAACTTTATATCTTATTAGAGTTCACAGACTTTTAGAATGTCCGAGTTTTTTCAAAAATGTCACTGACCTACTTTTCTGTTTTTTCTGTTTCCATGCAAAATAATAATAATACGAGCCTATCTACCACCATTTGGAATTTGATTTTCATATCAAAAAGGTCTGCCAAAAAAATTGTCATGGCCAGCGGGACCGTGGGGGCCATGGGGGCTCGGGCCCAAAACTTTTTGTGCACCATACAAAGGAATACATAAGGTGTCATCACTTTGGGCCCCACACTTATTTTTTAACCCGGAAGTACGTAAGTGGCACTTAATAGGAATAGAGAGCTTGAAGTGTGGGCGCGGGTTTGTTTTTCCACTGAAGACCTTTTTTTTTTTTTTTTTTTGCTTGTCAGGTGAAAAAATGCGGAAATGGAAGGGGAGAGTGAGAGATGAGCTGAGGACCCTTTTTTTTCTTTTTTCTTTTTTTCTTGTTAGCTCATGAAAACCGGAAGTGGCCCCCCCCCCCCCCCACTTTTGAAAATGCTCCGTCGGCCCTGATAGTTAAAAGAAAACTGTACTGACGTCTGATAATTCTAATGTACATTTTTTGATGCCTACTACTGGAAAGAGAGGATTGTAAAACCCAGGATAAGCCTGTAATGATTTTTTGAAAAAAATGAAAACGAGCAAGCCATGGAACGATCCACACAATTTGGCCTACGTCACAGGCGCTCTTGGTGCACAACTCCGACATCAGCAAGACGAACTACATAATGCCAATTTACTGATGAAATCTCACACGAAGTACTGCAAAAGCTGTTATTTAGTATAATTGCAATATGGAGCTATAATAAACATGTTAAACAATATATATTCATCTTTAAAAGCAATCTCTTCAACAGCTTTTTATTTAGATAAAACTTGTGGGGAAATTCCAGATATGCAAAATGAAATTGGCATCGTTATCCGAACGTGCTGCCCATAGAAGACTGTGTGTAAGTAACGTTACGCATTGATGATCATGATGATGGGATCGAGCGATGGTTCGCCAGTTCAAACTACTGGTATCTAACGTAGATGAGGGCTGAGTGAATCTAACTCCAAATGTAGATAGACTCTCTTCAACGGCACGCACGATTTACACTTAGTGAGATGAAAACGGTACCCAGTACACATAGACTCTGAAATACTAGGACTAGGACTACTGAGCAGTCAAGGAGTAGGTTCTACGTGGCAGTCCAAGTTTTGATGAGTAGGCCCTACACTCACTCACCGTCGACATTGCAGCTGTAAGCCCTATGTGCACAGCGCTAATAAGGCACAACGTAACGTTACATACCCCTGCTGCCAGAACTTGAAGAAAGTCCAGACGAAAGTCCAGACTCCAGATCTAGATCTGGACCCTTGTCCTGCAGGCACTGTTGTTCCTGTGCTGGATTTTTCAGGTAAGGTATCTGCTTTATGGATTTCCGATGTTTTGTAGTCGAGATAAATCTCATAGTGGTGTTATTTACACCAAGGACTAATGTTAGATCTAACAGTTTGTTTCAGTAGGCCTACGTACTAGGACCTATATCTCGGAAGAGTGGCGTGACCACGTAGATTCTAACACAGTGTCGCCGCTTCGCGATCCCAGCGCTGGTGAAGGTATAGTGCTGGCGTACTTCCGTATCCATGTAGATATCTCAAAATTCACCTTGCCAAATGGCACCAAACTCACAGGAAATACACTATGATTCATATCCAACAGCTCACGTTAATTGGAAACAAATCACATGTCGGGAAGCGTAAGTGTAGATGTCGACTTTCCTGTCGGCGTCGCTAAAAATAATCTGCTCTACGACTAACACGAGTGATTGCGGCCAGGTCCTACCTACCTGCTGCGCACGCACAGACTGAAGTTAGCCATTTAATATCATGAGACAAATCTTTCAAGTAATCGGGGGCAATAAATAAATTTACAAATCATTTGTGGTAAGTTGAATGAAAAAAGTAGTTCCTATATCACACAAGTCGCAAAAACCATTACACTTTTGAGTTTAGTTCTCGCGTAAATTCACCGTTCGCAGAGTACTAGTCGGCTAATTTCAGTTCTAGATTGTGCATCTTGCGTTCGCCAAGATCTCTCGCGAAGAGTGAGTTTTTTTTAAGTGACGACTTGAAAGTCGACGTCAATATTGATACTTCTCGATTACTGATTTCGTTCAAATATAAGAGAATACTTTGAAATATGCTATGAAGTATATCCTGTAATTTTGGTGCAATTTGGTTTGGTGAAATTTGAGATATCTACATGGATAGAACAGTACACAAGCGCCACCTGCTAGCTAAATTAGGCCTAAGCGTCGTCTGCTACTCGATACGAATTGACGCAAGCGTATGCGAGCACTTGTAATGTAATCAGTAATAGTGAGAGCACCTGTGACATCATAACATCCGGGCTCGTCAGCTCATTAGCATAATTCTCACCTAAAAAGTTCCATTTTTTAACATTAAATTACGGACGTAATCGTTATGAAATTTTGATTCTGTTTGCACTGCTGGGTCTTTTAGAATTAAAAGAACAACATATAAAAAAATAAAAAACGGTAAAATGCCCTTTTAAGGGTGTGTACAGTTCTGGTTGAGGTGAGGATTTAGCTTTTATCGCTTTGCGAGATATTCAGAAACCACTCTATGAGATGTCAAAGAGCATGCAACTCTACGGGGTATCAAAAGTTTATTTGATGAAAATCGGTTTTGAAATGGCTGAGATATCAAAAACAAGGTGAAACAAAGAGATCCTAATAAAAGGCGTGGCCTGTCACCTTTTATTATTATCACTTTTTTTGATATCTCAGCCATTTGAAAACCAATTTTCATCAAATAAACGTTGAATCCTTCTTAAAATTACATGCTCTTTCATATTTCATAAGTAGTTTCTCATTATCTCACTTAGGAATGTTCAAAACATGAATACCCACCTCAACCAATACTGTTCAGTCCCTTTAAAGCATATGTAGAGAGCTTCAAGAGGGTACTCACAGCACAAGTACTGTATGCACACAGACCGTCAAAGTCAGCACTGTGTACTGCCAGGGCTGCAGACTACAACTTTCAGAAGGTTCACAAGGTACCTGGCTGACGTGATATGCCAGGATTTTGAGTCATTAGGAGTTTTTGGCAACCAAAAGTGTGAAAAATTTCAGATTGGTTTTACCCGACTTTTATTCCTGAGGCATCCACTGCCTCCCCCATCAGTACAGTTGTGGGCAGGTAGAATATTATATGAATTGTATCCCAACATTAATTCCAGTAGCAGTAGTATTTCCCAACAAGCTACATCATGTGATTCACTCTCAGAGTGAGGTGGCGGATCCTACTTTACTACTTTGGTCCATTGTGTCAATTATTGACAATTCAAAAATCCATTATGAAACATTACATAGCAATCATGAATAGATAGGTTCTGACTGAGCTGAGAGTGCAATGCTGTCAGCTAACTTTTCGGCTAAATGTTGTAAATGTTTTGCATTTTCTTAAATCCAAGTAAAATTGTGATGTTATCATATATTTCACACATTTCTTATGCAAATGATAATGTGCTCATTGTAGAGCAAAAAAAGAAAAAAAAAATCAGCAGTTTCTGCAACTGCAAGTAGGCCTAGGTCTACGGAGTACATTGAGACTATGTTTTACCTTTAACTCTGTTAAAGTGTTAGAAACTAAATTTTACTACTAAATTTTACATATTTTTTCTAGTGTTTACACTGCACTGGCTGGCATGGCACTGCCGCCGCCGTCCGAACGAGTAGTTTAATTTTTACAGATAAATATTGCCAAAACCATGACAAAGGCACATAAATTTACTAGAGTCTACATATTAGTTTAATATAGCGCACACACAGTGACGAACCGAGTAAATTTACTCGCGAGTAGAACCCTTCGGTAAACTACCTCCCTGGCTGGCTAGACCAAAGATCCGTCTGTCCGGAGGAGTATCTTATTTTTCTGACGTCACCGTTTTAGAAAGTTACACTAGGGAATCCGATTCGTAGGGTTTCTTGTCAGATGATCAGAGTAAAATTAATTTCTTGTGTGTGTTTATGTTTGCATGTTTGCACAGCACAGCCAGTCATACACACACGAAAAACAACATGCGGGACTGAGGTAATTACTCTTCGTGGGTATCAACGGTTTCAGTGAACGGAGTTCACCGTGAGACATGCAAAGGTAAAAACAGACCTTTCCAGCCAAAATGTCCATGGCGTATTTAGAGGCACACCAGCTGTAGTTGTTTCTGACTTTATACAATCAGCTAGACCATCGAAAGAGACACTCGACTGCAGTTCTTGATGTGATGTCGCAGAAGTGGCGCACTCCGACGTTGCCATTTTCGTCGACAACAAGAAATACGGGCGCGCTGCATGCATGCAGCACGAATATGATGCCGCGCACCGCAGGGATCTAGAATAGACCCGAGAGCGCACTCACTCAATACTAGTACATGTACTAGTAAGCTAGTCTCCGAGATCGAGATTCGCCGGTGTGAGTAGGTGTGTGCGTGCAGAAAGAAGGGCCCAGGGGGAGGTGGTGGGGGGAGGGATGCAAAGAATCATTTCGTTGAAAAGTTTTCATTTTCATCTGAGGTGTCAAAGACTTGAGTATTGCGCAGGGGCGGATCCAGGAATTCTGTAAAGGGGGGCGTGACTAATATTTCTGGTGCCACTTCCGGGTTTCATTTCATTTTTTGTTCTTTTTATTTCTTTTGTTTTTAACGAAAAATAAAGCGGGGGGGGGGGGCCCTCTGGATCCGCCACTGTTGCGGGTCGTCATGGGGATCTGGGGAGAAGCCGGGAAGAAGCAGTTTTCTAGAACACAATACTTTCGGTTAGATCTCGATGACTGTGGGCGGTTTACTCAGTATCACATTAATAGGGCAGTGATAAACATAACGTCTTTAATAGGACGATAATTAATGAGAGAGTCTGACAGTGTGAATTTGGCTGAGACTTTAAGTCGAATTATTCATATGTCTCAGCAGGCTCTATCTTGAAATCAAAGATGATTCGAAGATAGCCCACAAACCGTGACCATTGAAATGAATTTCAGATGCAAAACCTCCATGAATCCAAGTGGTATATCCATTCACTAGTTATATATTTCACAAAAATAGGTTTTATCTTTGTGACTCACACTGGTGATTGTGTGTGTGTGTGTGTGTGTGTGTGTGTGTGTGTGCATGCGTTTCTGTGTTCTTGCCTAAACTAATGTCTTGTTTATTGTTGTTGTTGTTACAGTTTAATTAACATACACTTGGGGCATAGATGATAGCAGAGAATAACAAAAATAGCCAAATTGACAATAGAGTTGCTTAAATACATCCTTCAAATAATATACTATTTCACAAATCAAATACTGCGATCATTTTATTGCCATGCATGATTTCATTGAACATATTACTAGAATTTTATGATTTATTTGTTGTTGTTTTTTTATAATTGTTATTATTGGAGGCTTGAAAACACAGGTCTTATAGGCGTCCACTATACTCCTAGTAGGTCCTATAGCCCATATCACTCATTATCAGAGGGATAGTGAAACCTAGAGAGGCAAACAAGCAACGCTTTGTTCGTCTCTATATCCAATTAATCCAAGTAGGTAAGTAATTTCTAACCAATGGCCGATATATTCAACAACTGTTTGATAACAATCCATTTAATATTGATATTCTGATGTCACTGAGATCATTAATTACTGGAAATAAATGGAGGGGGCGCCCCCCCCCCCCCTCCCCGACCGTGGAATTCCTGATCCGCCCCTGGAATAGATTAAAAAAACAACAAAAAACGAAATTGCACACTGCATGCACATCATTTCGATGTAGCACGCATCATGCCAGATATAAAGATGGCTGACGTCATTCACGCACTCTACAATAAAATCATTTGTACTTTCCCTCAAATGCACAATTTTTTTTTTTTATCTTTCAATTAAAATGCACTATTTTTTAATATATTGATCACAGTATTCTTGTCGATGATGGAAAACTTAACTCGTGTGACTGGGTCAGCTGCCAGTGCACATAAACCACGTGACGTATTCACCTTCCGTACCCTGCCTCACGTCACATGATTCTTTCCGATCGCTCAGCTAAACACGGCGCTCGCGCTCGCTGTGGATACTGGTCATATTAGCACACGTATTCGACGTACCGCCACTACAATCTACTAGTATAATACCTGCCTGCACTGCGGCTGCGCCCATGCACCACACGTACACCATATCACCACCAAAGATCGTGTAAATGATCTGTGATACCACGACCACAGCTGGTTGCTGCCCAATCAAACGCAAAAAGTGACTCCAATTATTCTGTTTTACCAAGGAAGGATCACACACTTGGTGTTACCCTCCCTACTTGGTATTTCCCTGCCTACTATATCTGGAGGTTGGACTGCATTTGGATCCCGAGGGCCCGGCCTGTCGAAGTGTCAGTGTTTGTGCTACTTCATTGATTCTTGATAAAAATGGCAGAGGTGTGGCAGCTGCTCCTCCTCCTGGTTGCATGTCTTGCTCTTCTCCCTGGTGCCCAAGCCTTCGGGGCCGGCGACGCAATAGCCCTGATAGGTGGCCTAATTATCGGGATCTTGGGCATTCTGGCCTGTGTTGGATGCTATGCCCGGAAGAAGAGAGGAGACTTATGAAGACTGAGCCTTCCATCATGGGATCCTATAAAATCACCAAGTCTCCTAGTGTGGAAAACATTGTTGGCATGAACTGCAATACCGGGAATTATTGATATGATTTGGAGGGGTGCAACACACTGTCACTGGTGTCCACTGGTGACTGGAGCTTGTGCCATATGCCATAGATATTCAACTTTAAGAATTTGAATATTGATCATGAATTTAGTGCTGTATTAATATCATGGCTTCTGCTTCCAGTTTTTCGGAAAATAATGAAGAAATAAAAGGTTTCTCTTGAATATTACAAGCAATTTTCTGAGAATAACATAACTTTTCAAACTCTCTATAAACAGATGCCATTACATAATATCAATTCACGTCTGTGCCTCATCGTTTGTGATATGCATATAGTCTTCATGGGCCAAGCCTCGACCAAACTGCAACCAGCCTGAACGCAAAGCAGTAAAACTGTGTGAAGGAGCGCACTGGGGTTAGTCTCTACCTAGACATGTCGTTGGATTTGCATCCTCGTCATCTTATACCAGCAAAAGCTCATCTCTGGGATTTCCTTCTTCACCAAAGACTCGAGAATGGACAGACTGGTGATATTGTGATGGTGCCTTCATGTAGAGGAGCGGAGTGAGCAGTAATTCACTGTAGTGTAGAGACGAGCATCGGGGACTGTGACCTATGTTCAAGCAGTTTGCAAGAGCCAGAAATATGCTGAAGGGAGGAGGTTGTGACAGTATTATTCATGTCCATTATTTCCCCATATACACTACAGTGCGGGTAACTTTGCGTTCGGGCTCCCACAGTACAACAACTGTGTAATGGAGCACCTCGGGGGTTACAGTGCAGGGCTGAAGGCCATACTGTGCTGCCTATTAACACATACTGATACACTTGTACTCAACCCCTAACCATAACCAAAGATCTATTTAAAGAAACAACGTTATTAAGTCAAAATGAAGCCATATAGCAAGAAAGTCCTCGGTATCGCACCAGTAGCTTGATTTCATCCTTTAAAAGTGCATGTGTTTATCCATATCTGAATCTCGTAGATTACATTCATTCCTGAATTTTATGATCCACCTATGTAAAGGTGTGTCATGCAGAGCTGGCTTATAGTTTCAGTTATTAAGGTTTAATAGAACTTGGCAACTTTTCATACTTCTGTTTAAGATACATGATCAGCTGACAATTTGTTTCCACAGGCAAGTATTTGATTATAATGGTATGTGATGTGCATAATTGAAGAATAATTGAACGATCCATTGGGTAATTCTAACGGTTTTGTGCCACTGGTCTTTTCAGTGAAGGAGCATATTTTTTTTTTTACATTTCCAGCCACTGATGCATTGAAATCAACTCATACATGTACTCTAGTTGCTGAAATAGCAGTGGACAAGCCTGCACATATTATGATGTGTATGAGTAATATGCTAATTTTAAAGTACACACTGTGGAGATGTTATTTGTCTGCTATTTGTCTAGTGATATGCATATTAGTAGCAAGCACATTAAGGATGCCTGCTTGTACCTTGAACTCAGCAAGCAGTGGCTGTGGTACAAAATGTATGTGATGAAGCCTGTGTACAGGAAATCACCATTGGAGCATATTGCATTAGTGCAGCAAGTAAACACTGTTTACTGTGTTCAACAGATGATCACATGATACAGTATATCTAGTGTACATACATGTATTGTATGGTGGTCTTTCATCTGCTCTCCCTTTTGTGAGTGTTAGTGCTTGATTACTGACTAGCCTCCTGCAAAGCTTGCATATGATGTTAAATGAAATTCTGAACATTTTGCTCATGTCTTTCAAATTCAAGATGATATAAAATAACTGCAAATTCCATCAAGAGTAGCTCCATAAGACATGCATTAAGGTACTGGATGTACAGGTACTAGGATGTCTTTGGTTTGCTTGTGACAATGGTGTTTTCCCTAATCATATGTCAAAAGATTTTTTTCATGTTTAGAACCAAACATTCCAGGTCTGTATTTTCTTTAAAGAATTTGGCTGTGTAGTTCAGATGAATTACCAAGATCTGCAAAGTGTGTGTATACCAGTGAACAAAAGAATAGTATAATCAAAGGGCATAAGAACCTCAATTTATGGTGACCTCAACTGACTGTAAAGTTAGTTGTCAGGTACAAAATGTTTGCTCACCAGTTAAAGTAGTTGCATTTCTATAAACTTTCATCATTACACTGTTGTAGTCAATGAGTTATCTGAAGCTCATCACAGGTATAATTACATTTCATAAATGTTTTGATTTTCTGTTTATTCTGATTTGCCTTAATTTGACTCAGAATGGTATGCCACGTTTAGCGCATGCCTTAAACATTGTCAGTTTATATTTGCCAGACATACAAACTTAGACTGTCAGTAACTTTTGTTTGGAATATTTGTCAAAGACCATCTTCCCCAGGCTGCTTTGTAAAATAAATGTAAGAGCCTTTGAAACATAGTAGGGCTACCTGCTGTAGGCAAATATAGTGTGTTGTAACTGGACAGCTTGATTAATGGATGAGCCAGCTGAAGGTTAGATTTTGTTATGCCAGCAGAGTGTCACGATACCTGGTACAAATGTATGATGATAATCAACAGGCTTAGAGATGGTGAGATGTGGCAGCCAAAACATTGAAGTATTATGATGGTTCAAAACTGTATGAATTGCATCAATTTGGTATGAAATTTTTTCCATGTTTGTAATGAAATATATGTACTCCACATCTGTTTTCTTTTGTGTGCACAACAATATTGTGATGCAGGGAGAAACAAGTCTACATTTGTTGGAAATGTGAATTTATATGAGGTACACAGTGTACATGTTCAGAATTATTCAAAAGAATTTTCTATATGATTTGATACAGGGAGTTAGTAACTGTATAACTGTCATTAATATTACATTAGAGAAATGCCACTTTAGGGCATCAAAGTTCTAAAATTTGACAGATATAGTAATTCGTAAGTTATTTCATCTTTTTGTTATAAAGTCTGATTGATCTCTTAGACCCTGTTTACAGTGAGTGAAAAGGCCGGGCTCGGCCGCGGCCGAGCCCGGCCTTCATTTCACTGTAAATGCGCAAAAGGCCAAATGCGGTACTGAGATCGGCCGCGCATTTGGCCAAGCTCTGGAGGTAGTCTCGGCCGAGCCCGGCCTTTTCTCACTGTAAACGCAAACTGGGCCAAGTGCGATACCAAATTTAGTCTGGCTTCCAGACCCTCAGATATTTCCCTATTCAGGATATTAACGCACTCAACATCAAAAACTAGTATAGTTTAAGGTGGTTTTGTCCTGCAAAGGCCTTTGCCTTTTGTCCTGCAAAGGTCTTTGCCTTTGCCCTTGGCAAAGGCGGCGACTTCGTCGCCACGGAGTCCAGTTGGCAAAGGGTCTGGAAACCAGACTATACCAAATTGTGTTTGTTTACAAGCAGAGCGCCACTACGACAAAATATTGAAAGGTTTGAATTAAAAGCCCGGGCCTAGCCCGACACTGTAAATGGACAAAATTGCGGGGTCGAGTACCGCAATTGAGGCCGGGCTCGGCCGCGGCTCAGCTCGGCTCTGCACTGTTAACGGGGTCATAGACAATAGTACACATTGGCTTTGATTCACCTACATTAAGTTCCACATGTAAAGTTAGAACTCATTATTTGTTTATTAACCATGATTAGTATGATAGAAGATACATTAATTTAACAGTACAATGAACAAAAAGTTTCTTTGGCTGTAATTGTACTAATACATTTTACAGTTAAAACTTACATTATCTAATATCACATGTACTTTGTATGGACACTAGGGAGCATTGGAAGTATTCTTCGTGACCTCTATGTCACAAAGTTCTTTTTGTCAAATCTTTCATTTCACATGAGTCATTCCTGTCTAGTTTAATATTTCATCTCATTTGTATGCAGCTATACAATATTGAAGGTATACCAGGTATTACTAAAGGTCAACATTCAACTTCATCGGTAAAATTTGAATGGATGAATTGTGTAAACATATTATGACTTTATGATTATCAAACCAATTTACTTTTTTAGACAAAAACTATTCGGCCTGTATACTATGTGAGGTGGGTGGTACAGTGTACATTCAAATCTTTTTAAGAACTTCAGCTCCTCTCCGGAGCAACATTTGTCTTGCATGTGAGGCACATGTATGTTTGGCAAAATTCAGTGGAATGTGTACCTCTTCTTCAGTCCTATGATTTGACTCACTGTTTGTGCCTCGGAATTCTTTCTCAATAAACAGGACTAATTTGTTTCATCAAGTTGTAACAGGCTTTTTGTAATGAATGAATGCCAGTCTTTTAACAATTATATAATGACCAGTGATGTTTTTGCATGTGAAATACATACAATGTACCTCAAATTCTGAACTTCTTATCTCAAGCCTCAGAACACAACATTTGACAGTCAATCATAATCCAAACGTGATAAACTGTATTTCTACTCACAGGTGACATCACAACAAAAGTTGTGATGTCACCTGTGATCACGGCTGAATCTATCCCAGCTCATCATGTACAATACACATACTGATATCATATTTTGTGTGTATTTGTCTATGTGTTTGTGTGTGTGTGTGTGTGTGTGAGAGAGCATGTGTGTGTGTGTTTGATAGAATGGCTTGGAAGAAAATGGGAATTAAAGTACTACATGTACAAGTAATGTGCATATGTGGTTGCAACAATATTACTATCTGACAAAATCTGTAAAATAAGAGGTCCCCTGGCATATGTTACAGCTGTACATGCTGAACTCTGCTCATATAAATACACCTGTAGTTTCACAAATTCTGAAACTGAAGAATTTGTGTGTCACACATTTCTAATCAAGATATTTTTCTTTTCTTTTGTTCAGTAAGCTTATTTTAATACACAATAAGCCTTCACTAAACTCCAGTCCTAAAGAAAGAGTCTCTTCCCTTTACAAAAAAAAATGTCACCAATAAAAGAGTCAGCTGAAGTTAGTATCGCACTGCCTATACATTAACACTTTATCCTTACATATGCACATACAGTAGCAAGATGGGTCTCGTAGATACTGTTATTACACTTCATGTTATGTAAGAAATGTTCCAGGGTAGCGTGTAGCAAGAAAAGGCAGAAACTGTTGTCAATTGTGAGCTGGTGCACCTGGTAAGGGCAAAGCACATACCAGTAAATGGCCATTGTGCTCATTTCTGTTGACTTTTTGCTGATGACATCACAAAAGGAGGGAAATATCTTTTTTTAAGAGAAGAACTTTATATAGTGCAAACAGAAAAATGTAAAATTGAATTAGAATAATTTCATGAATATTTCAATGCAAAAAGTCTTTTTGTGATGTGAAGATCTATTAGCAGGAGGCATCATGGAATAATTATGGACACAGGACCAGAATTATATGTCAGAAGACCTTTAAGATTTCATATCCCTGAACTATGTTTGTTGTTTGTTGTTATCTTTTTTTTTAATCTTGATGAGACTGATATAAGATACCAGGTATACCATCTGTAGAATGCACTCTTATCAAAGTTTTCTGTAATATGGAGTGGAGTATTTTGTGTAAACAAAAATCATAGATTGTTCCGAGTCAGCTATCAGGTCTCACTTAAAGGAAACCAAGGCCGAAATAATCATAGATGTGGATAGAGTGAAAACAGTTATGAATTTTTAAAGTTTTGGTGCCGTCATCGCTGGATAAGGAGAGGACTAAACTTCATGGCATTATCATAGACAACAATATAAAGAAAACAAGGAAAATTCCACAAAATGTCATTTCTTATGAAAAGTACACATTCCATAAACTGATTACTGACATTGTATGTTCACCCAGAGCAATATCATTCCCCTGATTTCTGAGAGGAAAGTCGATCAAGTGCTCTATCATTATTATAATGTCTATGCTAGAAAAGTGTATATTGAATGTTCTTTATATTTTCTTTACATTGCTGTCAAGAATGACGTAACACTCCTTATCCACTGATGACAGTACCAAAACTTTAAATAAAATTCATAACGTTTGAATCCATTGTTTTTCGTCATTCTATCACTGATGTGTTCTAGTAATTTTGCTGCTTTCCATCAATCCACATTTAAAATTGAATTTTGGTTTCCTTTAACCCAGTGCTTCTAAACCACTGGCCATGATGCTCTTGAAGGTTGTCCACGATGTCTTCCCAAAGTAAAAATGGAAAAAAAAAAAAGATTTGTAGTAGATCTACACATGTAACTGGGACTAAAAAAAAAATAAAAATAAAAACTTTGAAGGAGACAAAGTGGGCCCCGGGTTAAAACAAACAAACAAAAACAAAGTTTTAAAGCACAGCTTAAAGGGATGGTACAGTATTGGTGGAGATGAGAATTTGGCTTTTAACTTTTTGCGAGATACTACAAAAGCACTTATGATATAGTACAGAGCATACCATTTTAAGAGGAATTCAAAGTTTACCTGATGAAAATCGGGTTTGGAACGACTGAAACATCCACAAAAAAAAGTAAAACAAAGCGATCGTAATAAAGTGTGGGTCCCACACTTTATCAGAATCGCCCTTTCTTTGGATATCTCAGCCATTTCAAAACCAATTTTCATCAAATAAACGTTGAATTCCTCATAGAATTACTTGCTCTTTCATATTTCATAAGAGGTTTCTCATTTTCTCACCAAAAATGTTAGAAACCTGAAATTAGATCTCAACCAATACTATACGATCCCTTTAAGCCAGATAGGAAAGTGGCAAGATGTTGATATCATTGGCTCTATGTGACTATTTTGAACAAATCCAGAAACACCCTGAACAAATTCATAATGTTTTCCATTTTTGATGTTTAATTTTACTCGTTTTATATGGAATAAGAGTTCATTTGGGCACTTCTCAGCCATAAGTACTATACACATTAACACATTCTATGTTTCTTGCCTTGTGATGGCGCTATTTCCCTTATAGGTTTCACTCCTGTCCAAGAAAAAAACGTAAGGTTCATATCACTTTTTCTTACCAAGAATCAGATATAAACCGAGAAAATCGTTTAAAAAAATAATGAGCTTCACCAGCTTGTTAAAAACTGATTAAGGTGTGGTTGATGATGATGAATCCCGTTACAAAATACACCTCATTTGGAGGCTGGACAACTTTCTTTTAAATTAACCACCTGTTCCCTACGCCCGTTGCGTCAGCTGGTGCGTTTCATTTAGATTAATTCTAAAAGGGCCGGGCTTTTTTGGCTATGCAGACCGGGGGGGGGGGGGGATGGATTCCGCCCCCCCCCCCCCGGCCCTTTTAGGGTTAAGGAGATGATGTAGGGCTTAGTTCTGAAAGCACGTGAAAATGTTGAGTGGTAAAACGATAGTCTTTCTTTCAGAATCTCTAAGCATAATCCTTTACCCCCATATTGTAAATCTCAGGATTGGAGTGAAATAAGTTGGTCTACTTAGAATGGAACATGAAAGATAACGAAGAAATAAACTGGTAATGCATTTTTGGCCAATAAAGCATGAGTTTATTTGACTCAAATTTTCGGCGTCCTACGCCTTCTTCAGGAGTCTTGACAGTGACGGTATCAAAACAAAGCAAAACAACAATATTGAACACGTGTATAGAGCCGCGTATACTCATAGACGTTGGTTGATATGAGACGCGACTATTTTGCTTTGTTTTGATACTGTCATTGTCAAGACTCCTGAAGAAGGGGTAGGACGCCGAAAATAACTTGAGTCGAATAAACTCATGCTTTATTGGGCAAAAATGCATTACCAGTTTGTTTCTTCTTTTCTTTGTGGGGCCAATACGTGAAGTCTCAACTATATATATATATATATATATATATATATATATGTGTGTGTGTGTGTGTGTGTGTGTGTGTGTGTGTGTGTGTGTGTGTGTGTGTGTGTGTGTGTGTGTGTGTGTATGTATGTATGTATGTATATGTACAGTATACAGTCATGTATCTTCCCGACTCGTGTGTCTATGGAGAATCATTTACATGTCTGAGACCAGTGTGGTTTATCCAAAGCTGTTGTAGTAAATAAATTACTATAGGCCCTACTGAACATCTCTATTGACCTGCGAGAGCCACCATTCGGAGTTATTCATTGCTTTGTTTACAGTAGTGGAAGTATACATTGATGGCTTAAGCTCTCATTTCATCATCTTTTTCAATGATTCCGTAATCAGAACAAAATTGAGTACAGGTTGCGCAGGGAGGTTACCAAGTGTACTGGTGGTAGTAACTCCGTTGCGGGGCGCTACGTGTTGGAGTCGCTGTTGCGGTTATGGTGGTAGCAGTCTTTGTCGAGTGCCCTTACTCGATATGAAATAAACAAATATCGTGAGAAGGTTATTGTGTCGTACATGTGTATAATATTTTAAGAGCCGTTTCATCGTTAATTACTATACAAAGCGTTGTAACACGACAATCATATATTTTAGGACCTACATTTAGGACCTAGATGATAAGCAAATATAAAATCAGAAATTACACTCCCTATTTCTTTGCAACATTCATGGTAATAACAATAAGAAGGTGTGCTGTAATCTTACAGCTTGCCTCTTTACTCCCCACACTTCCCCGTAATGCAAATATTGATGCCTCGATCGTTTTATGTTCTCGATGATTTGATATGCGATATCGTACCAAAATTGGATAATCACGTATAATTCACGTATGGCCGAACGCTCCCTAATGAAGATATATTTTGAATTGCAATTCTGGCTCTTCGACTCCTTGCTTGTCATAGCGATTAACGGTAATATCAGATTCACACTAACCATCACAAAGTTAACGTAAAAAGCTGTTAAGACAAATTTCCAGAGAGTAACTGTTCGGGTACGATCAATTAATTCTGAATACTCTTCAGTCGACGAAGCTATTAACACTGGATAATGAGCTTTCACCTCATCATATCATTCTGTTTTATTCAAGGCCTGCATGCATATCATGTTATATAAAATTAATTGTAGTTTCAGGGGAACTACAGTATACCCAGCACCTCCCTGGTAGTTCTGTTTTTGTTTTTTGTTTTTGACGCTTTTTATAGCCTTTATTCAGACCAATCAAATGAAATTGTTACATTGTAGTGACACAAAAATATATAATACACTGTTTAACGGACAACAAAAGGTCATGTGCAAAATATAGATAAAACATACATCAATTGTACACATTTGACATGATTCAGTCACCAGTCTGAATAAAGATTTTATCTAAGACAGATACAAAACAAAAAAAAAAAAAAAAAAAAAAAAACGTGAGAGGTGATGGACTTACAAAATCTTTAAAATGTATTCTATTCACCAGTTCTGAACATCATAATGACTAATATCTCTCTGGGTCTTATGCAAGTGGAGATTCATAGCCATATAATATTTGATTAAGTTTTAATGGTATGAGGATCAGAGAAAATAAACAAGTGGAGCGGGCAAAGCTGAAAACACCGGATATTCAAATCATTTTAAATATATTGACTGAGGTAAATACAAAAAGAAAAAAAAAAAAAATATATATATATATATATATATATATATATATATATATATATATATATATCTTTACAAGATGCAATAGTTAAACCCGGTATTTCATGAAGTATAATTTTCCCATTTCGCGTAGTGTAATGTCAATTTATCCTTTAATGTTGCTTTTTCATATTCAGACTGTTTTGAGGTGGCGATTGCCCGACATATTTCTTCACAGGTTGGAACTCTTCCAATTTTACGATTAGTGTAAATCATATATGCATGATTCAACAAGGCATTGAGTTTGACATTTTCCCTGAATCCAAGTAAAACATCCAGCCAATTTATATTAATAAACTGAGGAAATTTTAGTTTATTTCCTACCTCGTTCCATATTCGATAAACTAAAGGACAATCATAAAATATATGATAATATGTTTCGACCTCTTCCCTACAAACGGAGCACAGATTTGAATGTGTTATTCCAAACTGGTGAAGTTTATCATTATAGATAACATTATGCAGAAGCTTATACTGGAATTCTCTCAGCTTCCAGTCTAGTGTTGAAATTCTAGGAATAGAGAAACAGATTGCGTTTGCCGATCTATCCATGTTTAAAGCTAATACTTCTGGGTGTTTGGAAAGGAAAGAATCTTCAATTGTACCAATAAAAATATTGTAAATCATTTTTGAAGATACTGACACTAAGGGGTACACTTTTTTGTTAATATTAAGATTAATTTCAAAAACATCAGCAGGGTTATCATTCAAAATATGATCCCTCACATTACCTATTCTCGCCACCTTCCACTCTGCTGGAAAATTATTGTACAATTCATAAAGAGAAATCAAATCGTCTACATTTAAACCCTTTCTAATGAAATGCGCCCCTGATCTAATTTTTCCACCAGCATCAGTAACGTGTTTAACTTGAAAATCATTAGCGTTAAATGATTTTCCATTAAAAGAAAAATTCCTTCCTGAAATAAAAGTGTTATTAAAAATTATTTGATTTTCATTGTGCGTTTCTTTAACAATAACATTCTTTCCTTTCAAATAATTCCAAATATCTAAAAATTCTAAATACAAATTCGGCGCTTGAATGTTTAATAACCGGGGATCATAATTACAGTGCAAAAATTAATCTCCCTCCCACTTTCTTATTCAAAAAACTGTTTCCACTTCATATTCTTATCACCTCTGAAAAGTCTCTTAATCCACATTACTTCCATTTTTACTTCTGTGCGAAGTAAACATCTCATTATAGCGCCACCTACAGATTATTTCGCGCAATAGGCAAAGCCATGTTGTTTGAGAGCGAAATTGCTCTTGCAGCACCACACAGAGTAATACTTGTACATTGTCCCAAAATGAATTTTAAACGAGTTTGATCAGAAACATATGGAATGTGGAGTTCGCCGTAGGTATTCTGTAGGCATACTGGCAAGACCATGTGTTGACTTGATAGCCAAAAGTGGTCCTGCAGATTATTACTTCTGTCTATCTGGGTAGCCAAGTTCTAGAAAACAAGCAGAATGTATTTACTACATAGAGCGATATGTAAATACAGCTCTATGATTTACTAGCCCTGGTTCAAAATATTGTACATACATACACAAAAACTTCATGAAGGAAGCATTCTCTCTACCATTTTATTTTCCTCCCAACAATGCACTGCCGCACGCATTAATGATAGACATTTATAAACGTTATGTATAGCGCCGAGAATAGATCAAGTTTCAACGTCGGACAGAATCTGATGAGCTATTTTTAAATGTTTTGATTGCATTATGATACCCCTCTATAAACTATGTGAGGTTATGGCATAGTGCAGGTGAGAGCTAACCGCACAGGAAAATATTACAGCCGTATTTCTGTTAGCTGTATAAATGCAAAGGAAAACATACATGGTCCGGTTTATAATTATCAGTAGGCATATACTATATAACCCTTTTCTTGTAAGGATAGATTTCCTTGTTGACTAAACTTATTGTACACACACACACATACACACACACACACACACACACACACGCACACACACACACACACACAACAACAACAACAACAACAACAACAACAAAAGTCATGTACTTTGATTACACATTAAGATTGATGAGCATTGTTTATAGCATAGAGATACTGATTTTGGGCAATACAGGAATGATCTTATCGCGATGAAAGCTATGAACATCAACAACAATAATGGGAAAAACTATTTAATTACGGCTCGATGAAAATAATACATAATACGGCCATGAAGGAAACTGTGTTTTTCTTCAGATACGAAAAGCCCTCTATTGAATAATATCCATTGACTGCGTCTTTTCGATATTTTGAAAGTGAATGAAAGACTGAAAATGCAGAGTGCAAGATTAAATTCCACTGTTCCACATGAAATAGTAATATTGTGAAAACATTACTCGAAATTATTGCTTGTGAATCATGTACAAGCTTCGATCCGTTCTATCGGTACACATCACGACTTCTCGCTGATTGGTCTATCACCGTGGTACAGTGCGTCTCCGCCTTCTCTCCCGTTCTTCGCATCGTGTCGTTGTTGGGGTGCGGGGGTGTCGAATTTCACGTGAATCATCCTGAATCAATGGTTTCCCTCATCCTTGACTTCACTAGAAGGGGAAAAAGTATAAAGATGATGCATCACAAGATTGAGAGAAGGGCTTACCCATTCTCTCGTCGAGCCTAGCTCGGAGGTAAATCAACCGCTCTCTCGCTTGATAAATATTTGAGTCGTGAGTAACCCTGTTTCTTCCTCAAAACCTGTTGATTTTATAAACCTTTTCCTGAGAGCAAGCGAGCTTTTACTCAAGCCAGCGGAGTCCTTTTGCCCCAGGGCGCGAGTTTATGACCCTTTGTGCAGCTGACTTTATCCCGACTGATGTAAATCACATCCTTTTGTACAATATACATGATGTTTTGTTCTTGAGGGGAAAAAAATATCGATTATTTCTTCATGTACAATCAGTCAGGAATCAGGAACTTTTCTCACCATGTTACGTGGCTTCAGTAGATGCAGAAGGATTTGTGGAAATACTCAGTGAAAGTTGCGAGTTAAATTCTGACCAGGGAGGTGGGAAGAGAGTGTCTCTTCCCACCTCCCTGTTCTGACCATGCGTTCGCAAAATGATGATTAAAATGTTCATAGTTGCGCAGCCCTCTATACATGGGAACTCTCCAACAATGAACCAGAAAACAAAAGCAAATGTTTTAAAGTCATTGTGGAAAATTCAAAGAGCCATTGACCTACATGTACTTCCTCCAGAAGGTATGGATAAAAATTTGTTTCAACACCTACCTATATAACAAACGGAAATGAGTAAAAAGAGTAATTCTAATCAAAATATGACCCTGCATTCATTGAATCATGAATAGAATGTTCGAGCAACCTTCCCCTATCTGTTTCACTGTGACGTGAAATAATTTCGTGTCATTGCTATTACTCCAGTCTTGCCAGGTATCTATGTTGTACACACCCACCTAGGTCAAGGAATCCCGTCCAAAGATAGCCGTACAGCATGGATTTGAACCCAAGACCCTCGGTTTGACGTCCAGAGCATATAACCTCCTACACTGTCCTTACTTTTCTCCACGTGGTAAAGTGCATCTGTATACCAAGAAAACGCTGTTATTCTTCTCAATACTGAGCAAAACTGGCGATGTAACCACCTCCCCCATGCATTTTTTTTTTCTGTTGTAGTGTAGAACTAAAACCATGCACGGAAAAAATAAAATGAATTCAGATTAATGCCCGTTTTTGTTCGTTTCATTTTGGTTTCATTAAAAATTCCAAGGAGGTATATATCACTGAAGGCACCTAGTATATCTCATTGAAAAAACAAATCAAATTCTCCCGTTGAGCACAACAACTACTATTCATTCACGAATCAGCACAAGAAATACATTTTAATCGTATACTAGTAGTCAAAGGCTTTAATGATCCACGTTCAGAAGAGTCTGTTACAAATTATAGAATTATACCAACAAAAATATGAAAAGTGTGAGAAAATATTGTAGTCTCAAAATGCCACTTGTATTTCATACACAGAACGAAAGCTTACAAACCTTAGCCAATAATAAAATGCAGCGATTGCCCCAAATTCAGATTAATGGTACCGGTAAAATTTTATTTAGAATTTAGGATGTAAATGCAATGCGACAACATGTTAAGCTGGGTTTATCATATAAGGTTTCACCAGAATCGGACCTAAACTGATAAAGTTCTGTGTTGAAATTCTCGACACAACAATATTAGTAGCAACCACGTGGGAATACGAATGTATATCTTATCCCTCGTTTTTTAGTAACTGAAACTTGCATCGCATCCGCATCAGTGCTTTTTATGGCAAATATAATTTTTACTTAACGTATTTGGCAATCTCTTTTCTGAACGATTTATGATTTTTTTTTTTTTTTGTTCGACTGGCAGTATGTCCACTTTGAAAACTGGTAAGCAGTTTTGTTTTGGTAGGAAGTTTTTTAGTGCAATTCAACACCATATTCAGGTTGACTTGAAGAAAAAGACAAAATGAAAGCAGACGAACAGAATGATAGAAATTTTATAAAAATCGCACATACTGTAAGAAAAGTTATATATGGAATTTATATGTTTCATGCAAATTGAAAGAGGCGTTGATGTCATCACCTAAAACTCTCTCATAGCATTTGACTTGTATCCATTGAAATCATGTTTTTGGTCCGACAATTTAGCAATTGCAACCTCTGGTAGGTTATTACAAGAACACGGAAAATTTGATGCAAGGGATACGCAGTATTGAATAACGATTTCATGCCAAGAAAAGGTAACAAAGAGAAGATTTGTGCACAGTTCAATGGGAGACTTGGGAGTTGATGAAATAAGCACCTCTGCTCTCTTGAGTATGATTATGTGGTTGCAACTAGAATGACTTGTGAAACATGGAACTTTAAAATGCTATAACTTTGGTATATATACTTTCGGTTAGATTTTGGTTAAACCTACAACGATCTATTCGTCGGATATTCAAACTTTATTTGTTACAGCAAACTTTGACGTGGTGCATGTGTAGTTTCAATTGTTCGGTTTGTTATGTAGTCGTCCACTTACACAAATGAAACAAAAAATGTTATGGATCAAGGGCAGTTTAACTTCGACGTGACAAACGTATAACGATAACTTACATATAGCATATTATATAGACATACAAGTACATTGTATATGAAAGAAATAACATGTGTAAACATTTACAAAATTTACAAAAATACAAGTGGAGGAGACTATCATCAATAAGCAGTGTACTTGACTGGGATGACGACCGCGGATTAGCATTGTACTATATAGGAAAATTCAAAATTCTTATTGAAACTGAAGGAGCAACGACAGAAAGAAAAAAAAAATCCACCATGTAGTACCTACAAAATTATACAATAAACACAGCTCTCATGTTGACGCACATAGGACGAATATAACTACCATAAGCTTACACACCAATCTATATGAACAAGTTCACCAGAAAATAAATGTACGACAAAGAATGACCTACTCCCCTTTCTACTGGTCATCAGTCTCCAGAGTTTAAAGAAACCTACCAGTAAATTAGCCAATAACCAATACATGTACCTTGTACATGCACTAATAGACTGGGTTTATGATTGGTCACGGTGACCGCTTCTCCGCTGTTCGCGTTGACAGAAAAGTAGGCAGTCCCAAGTTTTATACTGTTCCATCTGCAGGCGCCCGTAAGCAGAAAGGTATAGGATATTGTTGTCTGGTTGTCGGCATGGCAAACGCTGAGACACCGCACTTTTACTCCACAGTGTAAGAAGAGACTTAAAGAGGCCAGAGGTTGCATTGGACTCGAAGAAAAATACAAAAGTATACACTATGGGATGGTGGATTTTCATATTTCCGCACAAAAGATAGATGTTGATCACACCCACATTTCAATTAATAGAATGATGATACCATTACTTTGCAAGTCTCCCATAAATCAATCTGAATGTGTATTCTTTTTTTTTAAACGAAATGAATGAGATGTTTTTTTTTTCAATTTCAATTCAATAATTTCACTGTCATGCATAAGTATAACAATTGATTTACACTCTTATTTCCAAGCATTATAGTAAATAAGAGCATTAGGCCTACAAGTAGCAGATTAAAAAAAACATGATTACAAAAAATGATGTTAACGCACTTCAAAGTGCATTGTTTTGAATAGGCGTAATAAATCAACGTAACAATTTTGGAGAGATATATAGAGAGTACATGCAGGCAAGAGGCCTACGTCTTGCAGAAAAAAAACCCAAACAAACAAAGAGAAAGAGAAAGTCAGAAAAGAAATGGAGTTATGCCGCGTACCCCCGCATGATATTTACCAGCTGTTTTAGCCTTTTGCAACGATGACTTTTATAAGTGGTAGAGGTTGCAGTGACTGTATAGACAAACATGTATTCGTTTGCATACACTAAGTGATATATCTTAGATGGGAGTGTTGAGCAATGTATTATGTATTATCATTTATAAACTATTATCTATGTAATTACGTGGTATTTCGTGCAATAATAACCCTATTTACATTTTAGCACGTACGCACACTAATAATTAATTGTATACCATGCAAGGTTGTATAGCATGATTATAGTGGTTGAAGTATTGATAGCACAGTTATAAACAGTATAGGCCTACGTAGTACAAAGCGAGGTACTGACTGAAGTTATAATTGGCAGTCTTATTCATTTTGAACGCTTATTCCGCTCCGAATTTCTTGTCATTATGAGGGTTGATGTTGCACTTTCCAAGTGGATTTTTAGGGACAGCCCACAACTAACACGATTACCTTATATATACCATCCACATAAATGCAACACTCATATTCTCTGCCTATTGGCAGTGTGCAATACGTATGGGGTGCAACCCTCATAATACATGTGGCATATCCCGAACTGACTGCGAAACACGTTTATGGGTAATTCTCGGGATTACAGAAATGCGAATAACATACACTGCCGAGCATGCATTCGCGAAAATACATGTGCCATCAGCATCACACAGCTTTGTGCAAAGAGCGAACCCAACGGTTTACATGGTTTTCGCATTATCCCGTTTCGCTGAATTTTTGACCGTCTTTGTCCAAGAATCGGGTTGAGATAAACACAAAAGACATCATGAGTTTATAGAGGTTACTGCCGTCACCAAACTTAGCCAGTTTACCCTCTCATTACCACTCACACAGATATAAGCACACGCCAAACCTTTCTCCACTGTATTTTTCTGTTAGTAGCTCCATGGTATTTCTCTTTTTCTATTACTTTGCCAGATTTTCCTATAGCCACACTAACGCAGGCATATTCGCAATTTGATATACGAAAAGCAACGTATATTAGCACTGACATTTTGAGCTTTCTTCCTTGGTAGTAACTGAAAATATTCTGCATGTAACCTATAGGCAAAAGAGTGCTAAAGACGGATTCGACTCCTGACCGACAAACTTTTGAACAAGTCCGTAAATTTGTATGACATTCTATTGTTTGAGGCCCTTTGAAACAATCTTGGCAGAAAGGCGATACTCGCCCGGTTTGCCAATTGATTTGCCGTTACACATTCTAAATCAAACTTTTATCTGAGGTGAGAACCAAGAAATGCTTTTTCCGATTAACAAAATGTAACAATATACTAAGTCTTACATAACTAATAACTGAGCAACAGAAAAAAAAATCACATTCCCATTTAAATCAGGAACACTATAGTTTACAATAGCAAAAGAACAAAAGTAATGAAATATATTCACATACGAAATACAAAATGACTATTGTGCAAACAAAATAAATAGAAAAATGATGTCAGAAATAAGAAATCCACTTGAAAGGTAGCACGGCTTGATTTGATTTGATTAAGATCAAACACTATACCTGGTACAGAAAAGACGGGAAAAAATAACACACACACACACACACACACATACACACACACGGAGGGGAATAATCAGCAATAAAAAAAGAAAAAAAGTAGCGAAGGGAGTGGAAAGGGAAAAAGATGGGGAACATGAGGGGGGGGGGGGGGGCAGGCACGTCCTACTCGACCCTGTTGATGTGTTCAGTGATGAAAATAAGATATGACAGTAGGATGTCAGTACGTTCAATATTTCCAGTAAAAGTATCAATGAAGGTGTGGTGAGATATTCACTATAGTTAAAATTAGGCATGCCCCAATTTTTCATCAAATAATCGTGAATATTGAAATTTGGATTTAAAGAAAAAAAGGATAAAGAGAGTAATTACCCTATGATGATAAAGCTATACTATAGTATACGGTTTATCAATGAAAGATAGAAAACCACAAACTTGATGAAAAAAAAAATATAATAAAACCTTGGTGTCGTTAAATCATATAACATGAAATTGCAAGTTCAATCAGGTGCACGGTGTTGATTTTGAATCACAAGTATTCCGTTCATCCAAATACAAACCTTTACCAAATTTCATTTTTCAAAATATAGAGTCACAAATATCAAGGTTTCTAGAGTTGAATACCAGTATGATCTATGGCAACATTCATTCATTCACAAGAGCTCTTCCTGTGGCTTTTTGAAATTTCCGAGGATATCTGTTTTTAATTAGACAGGCAGAGAGAATTCCAGAGTTTAGGATCATCAAGAGTGAACATATTATGACTTGCAATACATATTCTAGTTTTAGGTAAATGAAATGAGCCAGATAGTGCTACTGAGTAATTATGATGGTCTTTTTTTCTTTAAATCCAAATTTCAATATTCACGATTATTTGATGAAAAATTGGGGCATGCCTAATTTCAAAGATGCATTTTCAGCCCTTTGAATAAACAACGACCATCCGTGTGAGATGGGATATTAGTATTACATAATAATTAGGCCAATACAAAATTATTCAGAATTATATTCAAAATAATTCTGAATAGATTTCTGTGTAGCAGTAGTACTCTTTCTATCAGACTTCTATCAGCATTATGATACCACAAGCTATTGCACAGTTCAAATAGGGATAAAGTAAAACGTTATATGAAGTTGTTTGTTTGTTTGTTTGTTTGTTTGTTTGTTTGTTGTTGTTTTTTAATAGCTCATTGATTTCTCTCCAATATTCATGCGGGCAATACACTGTAAATGAGTTAGGTTATCAATTTGAATCTTGATCAATCTGCAAACCTAGAAAGATATAGTTTGCTCTGATTTACTTTTTTTTTTCTTGAATGGTGTAATGCGGGTTAATTACTATCAGTAATACTGAAGTATTACTTTCTTTAACAATATCTAATGAGAGTTAATGAGAGTTGTATATAATCAGCCACCGCGACTGGTTTATCCTTCAGCGTGCATGTCTGTTAGAAGGAATTTGGGGATCTTAATATAGTGCGAGTAAGAATATTAGAATCATCAGCGAACAGTGAAGATGACGATATTTTGGAGGATATAGAAAAAATATTGATACAAACGTTAAAAAGCAGTACGTGCACCCAAAATAGAGCTTTGCTTTACAACACATCCTATATCGTTTTCGTTGAGGAATGAGTATCATTAATGATTTAGTATGGTAGATTATGGAGCAAACTTTCAAACGATATGAAGGCAGTTCCTCCTAACATTCTAAAATGTGAGTACTTATACACAAGAGAATTTCATCGTTAATGGAGTTCAAAGCTTTCCTGTGGACAGAGAAAATACTGATGATATCACATCGGATAAGTCAATTCTTAATGGTATTTCTTCATCAAACCGCAATCCATCTTTACTTGGTTATTTTACAAATCGTAATAAATTAGTAATCAAGCAGGTACCGCTGCTTTCGAACCGGAAAATTTCTCTCTCATTTCCCGGTGAAGGCAGTATACTTTGGTGGATGTGGTTTCCGAGAACTGCAGTCTGTATTTGGAATAAGTGGATTAGACGTTAAAATTCGCGCGCATATTCTTGCAGATGACATTTTGATGACATTTTGATGATGGGATTTCGTTGAATTCCTTTTTAATGTCCTGTTTTGTTTTGTTTTTTCAAGCAATTTCCTTTGCCGGTATTTTTTTTTTTTTTTATTGTTTAACAATCCATCTCTTTATCTCCCTTTTACCGAGTAAGGAGTTTCTCTTTTTTTTTTGGGGGGGGGGGGGGGGGGGCTGAAAATATCAAACAGAAAAGGAAGGACAGCAAAGATACAATTACACGTAAACCAAATAAAGAAGGAGGAAATGAAAAAGCTTACATGCACACTATTCCAAATTAATGAAAACAGTCCTTCAAATTTAATACATTGCGAAATTACCCCCTTTCCTTCGTATGTTAAGTAAGATCAACCTGTCGCTATGACGGTATAGGCGTTTCATTTGAACTGGACACAATTTGAAACGTCACCTCCTCGAATGGTGAATAAAAATACAATGAATAATAGCTTTGTTAAATAACTTACTAATCACAATAGATCATCGGCCCCCTGAAAGCCATCATTGCTAGAATATTTCACAAGGATGATATTATGCGAATCATTTTTCTTCAGTTATCATTGTACGTAAAAAGAGGGAACGTTTGCTTAAACTTTGAATGCAAGTCGGAGTTTTACACTTTAGGCACTAGTATCATCTCTGCAATCTTAAATTTACAGGGTATAACACTTGCCGCGAAAATTACTGTTTCATGAATGCATTATTGTGAACATTTTGTAATAGAGTGAATTGCAGTTTAAGATAACAAAAGATCTTGTTTGTTTTGTTGTGGTGAGTTGCGGTGAGTTGCAGTTTAAGATAATTATACAAAAGATCTTGTTTGTTTTGCTGTGGTGAGTTGCGGCGAGTTGGCTCAGTCGATAGCGCGTCTGCCTCACGATCCTAAGGCCCGGGTTCGAACCCGAGTCTGGACTGAGCAGTGTTGTGTGTAAGCATACTGTCCCCTCTAGCAAGAGGCAAAGACACTCTGTCCCTCGGATAGGACATAAATGGAGGCCCCGTGTGTGAGAGAGTAACTGATCTCGCTTCATTCATTCATCGCAAAGAGCAGGGTGTTTAACCCGGTGAAGTGGTCCCACCGCACATTCAACTGGACCCCGTAGCTGAATATGGGCTTTCTAACCATCTTCTCAGATGGAAATGAACAAACAAAACAAACAAAAGAAGAAAACATGCATAGATTCTACACAAGTGACAACAATTGTAACGTAATTACATTGCTACAGTAATGGAATATGCGAGTCTCCTATATGTCATCATTCTTTTTCTGTGAATATGTTCTGGGTTTTTCAGAGTATTGGTTTATCTGCACAAGGACCACAATAATTTCCACGAATATACATGGCATTATCGATTTATGTATACTATGATGTGAAATAAAATTGATGCAAAAGTCATGAATTTTCAAAGTTTTGGTGTTTGAACCGCTCAATGAGGTTATGACGTCTGTGTGGACAACAATACAAAGAACATATTAAGAAAATTCTACACAGAAAAAAGAATTTTTCAAGGGTAGTAATTATTACCCCTGCTTTCTGAAAGCGGTTAGTCAAGTGCTCTTTCATAATGCTAAAAAAGTGAATTTTTGTGTTCTCCGTCGGTGTTTATTGGGCTAGTCTTGAACAAGTCTCACAGTGTGAAGTATAAACATAAGACACAAGGCTCGACAAAGAACTACATTCGGTGTCAATGGAATGTGTGCATAAATAGACACAATTACATTGGCCTACTGACGTACTGACACTTCAACCACAGTAACACTTTACTTGGGTCAAAGAAGGCAATGGATCGACTACATGCCAACTCGCCATCGTCATTTACGCACCTTCATAAGACGAATGCAACCTTAAACAGCCGGAACTTCCTGAAATGGCTCTTTAAATTAGGCTTATGGAGAATTTAGAACAAGGAAGGCGTTCACACAAAAGAATGCACCTGTTGAGGAAGATATGGGATGACGGTGCTCAAAGACAGCCGTCGAGGAGTTCAGATTACACCTTGTAGCTCGGCAGACGCTGATCGCAAAACGGGAACGGATAATGAGAACAAAGCTGGCATAACCGGATGGCTCGTGTAAATCAAATGGCTAAAGGAGTGGTACTCTGTTCAAAGCAAGGAAAATCTAATATGATTTAGCAAAGACATATCTAGTTTTGAATTGTACTTTTCTCCTTCATAGTATACAAAAGGTTTGAGGAAGTTATTCGCTTTATGATGTTATCATCACATGGATTACAGCTGCATAAAGTCAATTCGAATGATATCGTGCCGGATATAAGGACACAACCATGACTCTGCTTCTTCTTCTTCTTCTTCCGATTAAGTCTGCCTCCTTCAATAGACTGAAGATTCTTGCAGACTGTGCTATTTACCTTATAATACTATTTATTTACAGATAAGTTACAAGCACATATAAAATTTGAAGAAAATAACTAGCCACTGTGATCAATCGTTTGACGGTTTCGAAATGATCCCACAGAATAATGATGGCGCTGAAAGTAACAATTTCTGACGACAGGGTATTCCAGTTCCTTACAGTTCTTTGAAAGAAAAGCAACAGAGCATTTCAAGACACTGTAATCAGTGGAACCGACAATATTAGTTACATTGAATTACATTATGCTATACATTACGCTATTAATCTGAGTTTGAGGAAGTCTCATTTGAAACGGCTACTATAAATACGCAAGCTACTACACGTTATAGTTACAAGCAAGCAGCCATAGCTGGACAGACAGTCTAAGAAGGAAAAGTTGCCCATCAAGGGCGCCTATTAAACGCTGCTACCAACAGACTTGAACTTGTAGACATTCAGATGTAGAGTCTGAGCCATAGCTCCAACAGGTGATGGCACCCTGGTCAAAGTCTCCTTATTCTTGAATTTAACAAGTGGCATTCATGTGAAACACATCGCGAGGTCTCGAATCAGATGATTATACTTTATACCGGAAGGATGGCTCACGTGGTTAGATATAAGTAAGACAGAAGAATTAGAGAGTAATGAAACACAATGAATTGATTGTAATCACAAAGAAAGTGGAATACTCGAGTGACTGTTTGACGAGAAGAGTAAAACGGAAATAGATCATAACGAGCGCTTAAAAAATGCAGCTAAGAGGCTGGCGGAACAAAAGGGACGTTTGCACATGTATATAGAGTTGCTTTGCTTTGTTTTGTTTTCTCACGGCGACCAATGTGCTTGAGACATACGAATTTAAACTTTAAACTTCGAGAGTGTTTTAGAGAGGGACTTTGTAAAACGAAGCGTTTCCGTCTTTCACTAATTTCCTGCCTTCCTTTCGGGGATAATAAAATGTACAGCCTCGTCAAACCTGATATCTTTTTTCCCCGAAAGATACAGCCGTTGTCTTCAATATTTCCTTCAATTACCTGTCGCTGGCTTTGCCGGAAGTCAACACTCGCTTCCATTGAGGTTGTTCGTTTTCACTCCATCATAACCTAGCAGCAATTTAGTTAATGACTGTGAACGTTAACACAACAAAACGTTTCGTATGAGACGTATTTCGTCCATATTAAAGTGCACAAGACCCATGCAGGGACCTGTGCAATGATCATTGGTTTTGTTGTTGTTGTTGTTGTTGTTGTTGTTGTCGTCGTTGTAATTATGGAAAGCAAATAAATAAATAAATAAATAAATACCATGCTTTTTTGCGAAGTCAAATTTTCTTTCTTCTGGGTATACGATTCGACAGCTTTACTATAGTCTTTTGTTGTTGATCTCATAGTTAGTGAGAAGACCAACCAAGCAATATCCTTGGCCATTGCTGTTTGGTTTCGTAAAAATTCTCTATTTTGTTTTGAGTGATAAGAGTAATAACCTCAACCAGGTCTTTTCCACATTGCTTGTAGTTCTTGTTTGTATTGGACTAAGGTGGTATCCGTTATACCCCTTGATTGGACACATTTTTACTCTCGCTTGCGGTTTCTTTTTTTTTTTTTGGTCTTTTTTGTCTGTTTTGTAGCAACCTATAGGAACAAAAATAATTTGTATTTCCTTGAGAAGAACTGGTGAAGAGCTCCATAGACATCCGGTCCTTTATGAAAACGCCTGCATGGGCTACAACGATGTTGTTCTTCCTTTACGAGGATGTCTCTCATTCTCAAATGAAAATAGAGATTGTACTCCTGAATTCAGTGGAATGTACTAGGGTTTGTTTGTTTGTTTGTTTTTATTTTGTCGGTATGCATGTATATCTTTATTTGCTGACTATCATTCATCCTTTGCACACTTAAATGTATTGCTATGATTATAATTCCTGATTCATTCTGTGTTATATTTTGTTGGAAAAGAAAAGAATGTAAATAAATGAAGTGAACTGAAAGAATTGAATATACTGTGTTTGGGCCTTCTTCCTCTACATACAATTCGACAAAGAACTTGAAAAATGTTGCGTTTTATTAGTAGGCCTATATAGAGCTTTGTGGCACAAGTTACCGTGGTTTTGAAGAAGACAAAAATGCACAAATGGAGCTCAGCTGTTTTGACCGGTCTTTGTTGTGTCTGGGAGGAAGTGAGAGTCAATCTCCATCGAGCTGCAATCTAAGGTTTTGTTCTGTTCCCAATGCGGAAAGCGTTTTTCCAGCCATTGTGCGTTGCAAGAATAACCGGGTGCAAACAGCGCATGCGCAGTCAATAACTACCTAACCAAAGGGCTAGACTACACAATGCATCGTTGCTTGCTGTGTGTAGCAGACTATGCTGCGTGTGTTTTGGAGGCGATTCAGTTCTGTATGCAATGCAATATTTCCTCGGTAGATATTTCTCGCAGTCTCTTCTACCGCTTGCGCACGCAGCGCAGCTGACTAACCAGCTGACATGCAGATGTAGCTGATGTAGGCCCACATGCGAGGCGTCAGGCCAACTGCCTTATTATCATACCATCCTCCAACATCAGCCTACCAAACGTGGATTATTTATGGTGTGAGCATACGTGATCCCAACATGTTGGACTGCGTTTACGTCCCTGTTATGTTGTGATCTTTACGAGAGATTAATATCTTCCATGAATGCAGCAGAACCGTACACATCCGGCATCATCTGCTGGCAGATTTCGGAATAAACAAATGAGAATATTATCAGCTCCTCCAGGAAAGATATATTTCCGAGCTCTGCAGGTAAGGAGATTTAATCATGTACATTATTTAGTCATGTAAACCATAATAAACCAATGATAATTGTGCCGTGTGCTATAGATGTTCGTTTAATGCATTATGGTATGCCTGAGAGCGTGGGAAATTCAAGCAGGAGTGTTTGCATTTTATTGTGGTGCTGTCAACCATTGTTGGTGTGAGCCCTGCGGAGTTCATACGTTTTTGTTGCGCTCGTGCCTCCTCTCGTAACTATGCTGGCCTGCATGTGTGCTCTTGTGCTCTAATGTATGTGTGAGAGGAATGGATATAGACCATGGAGCTAAAAGGAGAGTCTGTCTGATACAAATATTCACATTGTCCGACTAATGGTTGTTCAATGATACCACCCCACCCTCTTTCGTATCGGTTTCTCCCCCCCCCCCCGTCTCTCTCAACCATTTTGCTCATGTCCGTATGTCCAGCAGCTATGAACAAGTGTACTAATAGCAAACAAAACGCGCATACGTATAGCGTGGAATGGAAGCACAGTGTGGATGAGATCACGAACCCTCGCGATGGATGGTCGTCTGTCTCGATGGATGGCTGCCATTGGGGTTGCTCAACGATGTCCTTTCATCTGTTTGATTCTGCGGAATAGCATGTCGCGATGCCATTGTATCGCACAGCATGCAAATGCAACTTACTCGTATTGAACCTCCTGCTCATCCATCTCGCTCTTCTCTGCCTCCGTCTCCTCCTTTCATTCATCCTCCATCCCATCTTCATCTCTCCATCCTCCTTATACTTCTTCCCTCCTTCTTCTTCTTTCTCTCTCTTTTAGCACCCTACATGGTACACAGTTTAGTGCGATATCATGTTTTATTTATTTCCTCCGCAAGAGAAGCAAGATTTCAGTGAATGTATTTTTCTTGTTCACAGTTTATCCTTTATTGTACCTCATATACATTATTAATCCATGATTTATCGAATCAACCACGCAGTAATGTCACCGCCGTTTGTTTGTTTGTTTTTTAATCATATGGTTTGTAATTTGCGGATGTGTGATGCAGTTTGCTTGTGTTCTCATACGTGATAGGCATAAAGCTTCTCATCAACAAATTCTGCATATACCCAAAAGGAGGTGACGTATACTCATACCATCCTGCTCACCATAGCCCCTACATTAATTTATTTGCTCTGCGTGAACCAACATTTTGCACATGTATATTGTTATGTTAACTGCAAATGACTGTCCTCTATGACGTTATACTGAGCTGAACGGGCAGGAAAGACGAAGTGCATTGTGCTATCAAGTGCCATGGATGCGTTCAGCCTGAGTGATTTGGTCGTATTCCTCACTTAAATCACTGATTGATCACAACACACGTGAATGCACCTCGATAATTCCAGGTTCAAGTCTTTACTCCTTAAAAGCATGACATTTACCATTTGCAGATGAAACAAAAGCACAGCTTTAGTGCTTCAAAATAGTTCTAAAATGTGAGTTAGGGATAGAAACAACCATGTAAAAATGTTAATAAGTATAATCAATATTAAAATACTGTCAAATATAAAAAATGTGAACATATAGTTACATCATGTATGATGAAATATTAAAACAAAATAGAATAACCCATCTACAGTTATGGTTTATTGAGAAAAATAGTGATATGTCTTATATTTTAGGCTTTATTGCGAAATGGTAGGATGTTTTGTGATACATCCGATCTACACAATTATTCATCAACGTTCATGTATTAATTCGAACATTTTGAAAATCACTGTCCCAATGGTAAACAATACCTTTAAGTGCATCGCACATCAGAGCAAGTGCATCGCTCGTCAGAACAAGTGCATCACGCCATAGAGACAAAAATAGTGAATTTAATACTGTCCAATGCAGCAAGAAAAGTAGGGCCTACACGTTACATCTGGCTGTTTTCTTAACACGTACATTTGGTTTTTATCCTCATTATAATGTATGGTAAGGAAGACTAAGTTCTGACTGAAAGCGATACGTGGAGTATTTTCATTCATTTTCACTCCATATAATACTATGACAGAAGTACATAGACGGGAAGTAAATAACATCGTAATTTGACAATAAGAAAACTTCTAAATATTGATTTAGGAAAAACGATACGCTGAAGAAATTATTTGAACAATCTAGAATCATTTCAACCAACAATGTCTTCAATTCGAAATTGTAATGGTCTTTTTCTGCTTTTGTTTTATTTTTTATTTTGATCGACATTCAGTTGAAAGAATATACTGTTATGTATGCATCATTACGCCATCATGATCTTATTGCAGCAATAAAACATCATTGGTTCATTCTTGAATGGTAAAGCTGTTGATGGTTATTGCCTTCAGCATGTCATAAGGCCTACATAATTATAATTCTGTGAATGTTTGCCTGAGTAAACGCGATAGCATATCAATTTGTCAAAGCGAAAAAAACATGAGGAAAACATCACTGAAAACATGACTGAAAATATGACTTATCCACAACGTTATATCATACTGGCAAACCATTTGTGTCCGAAATCTGAAGATGGCAGTGTTCTTTACTTTCACAATAATGTTTTCTGTCTCCGAGGTAATTGTTGCCTTCTACCGTGGACTGAGTGTAGGAAACGTTACTAGAACTTTGTTTCATGCTGAAGGTGTCTTGTCCACCAGACACCATCTCGCATTAAATGTCTAAATTATAAACGTACTGAGTATTAAACTTACTGACGATGACTCTTCCGTGCACTGCTATGTTCCTGACATTATCATAAGCTTCAGTGAGTTCCGTTCTGTTCGAGAACCACACTCTATTGTCGACGAGTTGTTTTTACGCTTTTACCGTGACAAACGAAACAAATATGTGCCATAAAACCGTTGGAGTCATGTAGTGCTAGAAATCAACATTAGCTGTTTGCTGAAATTATTTTTGCCATCAATCAGAGCTATAATATGTCTATATGTAATTATGTTACCATGAGGGCAAAATACAAGGCATTCAATATAGTGCGTATAAACATCAACCCGCACGTCCCTGCGCAGTCAATGAAGACCTTGTTGGCCTTCTCCATGTCTGCCGCTATGTCAGCCAATATGGTCTGGCATGTGCAAGACGTCAAGCGGGTTGGAGCTTTAAAGTTTACTGCCGGCACATTCTTCAAGGCTGATGTGCTCCATCATTTGTGTGGATGGTTGGTGAGGAACCAAGATGAGCGCTAGTGCAGTAACCGATAACAGCGCATTGTTTTCATGATTGTGTTACTTGGAATAGAGTTGGGCAAATCAAACAACGTTGGGAAATAATGCTGGTACAGTGTATTGTGATATTACAAGAGGATTCGGTTTCAGTGTTTCAAGACTTCCTAAAATGCTCGACTTGCCTTTGAAACTCATGATTAGAAAGCTCAAAAACACGAAGCCTATGCTGCGCCGCTATTATTTCGACAAAGGTACAGACCGAGAATTTTGTTGTTCTTTTGTTTTTATAATTTCAGACAGTGCACTGACAGCATTCGCTATAATTATTTATTGCCAGCAAGTAGTGCAGAGGCGAGCTCGCCTATGTTGTTGCCAGTGTGTGTCCTTGATAATTACACCAAGGAGTTACCTTCTTGATTACTTCCAAACGATCACCTCCTCTCCTGGCCAATGCAGAATGGACTCAAAGCCGGTACAAGCGGGACATGTAAAGCTCTGTTATTATTGGTGGTACACGCATATTATTAGAACTCAGAACAACGCTGGTACGGTGCATTCGTATGGCTTCATTCCACCACGGAGATGCTAGAAAAAACCTTTGATTATTCCGTATGTTGTTGCATGGAAGGGCGTCCAATTCAGCGAATCATCACTGAGTTAGAAAGCTCTTAATCCACTCGTGCTGTTGATGCTTATAACAATGATAATGTTTATGATAGCAATGGTAATTCTTATATTGAAAATAATAGTGATATAACGAAGCGACAAATTGGTATTCAGGCGATATTTGCCATAATACTCACACACTGTCATCATTATCATCGCCATCGTCGTTGTCGTCGTTTGTGGATGATTTATAGAGATAATGAAGAAATACTGTGGATATGCTTAACATGTTATCTCAAACAATGTGGGCGAAGAAATGCACAGTCACATGGCACTGTTACACATTGTCCGAATGGCAGTTAACGTGGAAACAAGCACAAGTATAGTTCCCATCCCGAAATGCCATCAACCAACAACAGAGAATATAAGGGGTAATCCCACGAGACCGACACCCACGAGTCATACAGCCCACGAGTTCGACACTGAAAACAGTTCCATGAGTCATACAGCCCACGAGTTCGACACTAGGTAAAAACAGCCCACGAGTTCGACGGTCTCGTGGGTCTTGTTTGCTTAGTGTCGAATTCATGGGCTGTATGACACGTGAGCTGTATAACTCGTGGGCTGTATAACTCATGGGCTATATGACTCGTGGGCTGTATGACTGTATGTCTCGTGACGTGCACCGGAATTTCTTTGACGAGTTACTTTACTAAAATAGCAGTCATTAATTGTGCAAGTGATTGTTAGAAGACATGAATCAAATCGATCCTGATCAACATGGAAATCGATCAGGACTGTTGACAATTCATCTCAAATTAAGCTCTTTTATCAAGTTTGCGATAGAAAAGTAGAACATACTCGCGTATCTATACTGTAGTTCTTGTTAAAAGCGTTCGATCGCATCGATCACAATATATTATTAAAAAAATAATTGCCTTGAAAGCACGACTACGTCTCACTCTCATCACGTGGATCCTAAATTTCATGGAAAATCGGCAACAGTGCATCAGATGTTTTGAAAAATTATCAGACCAGTCAACGGTGCGTTCAGGTGTTGATCTCCCGGGGAAACATCCAAAACTGTCTAGCAGGATTGTATACACTTACACAGTATTATAGAAGGCGACAATTATACAACGTACGATGAAGCCTTTGAAATGTGCTCCTTGGTATATAACCTTCAGCAACAGACGGAAAAAAAAAAAAAAACTTTGCTTAGATTTTGCCACCAAGATGGCAAGAATCTCATTGTGCAGTGAATGGTTGCCTGTTACTCATGATGTAAATGACAAACTGCGGAGAATATCAGCAGTCTTATACAGCAAAACAAAACGGTTCCAAAATAGTGCCCTATGACACCTTCCCTCATTCATCTACTAAACGAATAAGATATAATTCGTGATTTCTTAAATCATTTTCATTTGTCATCAGTCTGTTTTATGTTTTAGCCGTTAAAGGTGTATTATTGAAATCACATTATCGTGTATCATACGCGCATCATATCTAAATCACTACTGTATAGTATAGTTATTGTTATTTATTTCTTCATGTACGTTATGTGTCAAAACTGAATTACTTCTAAGTGTTTGACATATACATAGTTATCACCAGGTGCTAGTTGAAAACTATTTCTTCGGGTAGAAGCGTGTTACCATGCACTGATTTTTGTGGACATCCATTATGTGCTGTAACGCAAGCGATTTGTCAATTGGGTATGACTTTATACAATACATAGCAGCCATCGTATACGTAGGTACAAGCTAGCCCCTCCATTCAATGATTTCACTCAGCCATGATGCGACTATACAACTGAACTTCAATTTAATGAGTAAATTGTGTTTTGTATATTCTTCTAACGATACAACTCAGGTCACTTTCCACATTTGTACATACTCTTTGATGCATGCTTTTATGTGGGTCAAACCGATATGCACCTCTCACCGATATATACCGCAAAAATTGCCGTGTTTGAAACTCTCATCAAGATGCTGCACGCTATTATTGTATTCCCAAATCAAATTATAATCCAGGGTAGCCTCTTCAGTGTTGCCGCTGCTCTGCCAGAGGGCCCTACTGTTATCATTACCCTAGCGTTGTCGGGTACCCATTTTGTACTATTGAATCAAGAGGGACATAGTGGGTGAAAAAAAAAAATCTTGTCCAAGGACGAAAGCATTGGACAGGATTCGAACTCGGGTTCTCCGATTGAAAGTCAGGAGTCTTATCCAGTGTGCCGCAGTGCCCCACACGGTCAGTCCAAAATATGCCACCCTCGTTCCGTCAAGAACGAAGAGTTATATTTCATGTAAAATGAATCGCGGCGCATTCTGTTGTCCATAGTCAAAATTCTCCTCACCAAATATTGTTAGTGAATGTACATACTAAAAAAAAAGACGGTTTAAAGGGATCGTATAGTTTTGGTTGAGACTTAACTTCAGGTTTTTATCGTGTTTTTTTTTTTTTTTTTTTTGGTGAGATAGTGAACAACCTCTTATGAAATATTAAAGAGCATATAATTCCGTTTGGATTTCAACATTTGTTTGATGAAAATTGATTTTGAAATGGCTGAGATATCCAAAACAGAGTGATCCTAATAAAGTGTGGGACCCACACTTTATTACGATCGTTTTGTTTTACTTTGTTTTTGGATGTTTCAGCTATTCCAAACCCGATTTTCATCAATTAATAAACAGCTATTCCAAACCCGATTTTCATCAAATAAACTTTGAATTCCTCTTAAAATGGTATGCTCTGTACTATTTCATAAATGTTGTTTTGGTATCTTGCAAAAAAAGTTAAAGCCCAATTTTCATCTCCACCAATACTGTACCATCCCTTTAAAATAACTGTATACTTCAAAAATTTTACGCATCAGTTTGACGAAACCCTGTATCTGGTATATACGCACTCATGTGCAATGTGTGGCTCTTCTCCAAAGGGTGCCGGATACATTTTGGTTTCGGGTTGTCCGAAAACTTTTGGGAAAAGGGTTTTGGTTGCTAACTTTTCGACGAAAATATGATTTTATAATATTCAGTGCACAAACCATTTGAAGAGAAATCAACTCAAATGTCAAGTTGTACATGTACATGTTATTACACTGTACAACCCCACCCCCCCCCCCCCCCGAAATTTGACGCATTCATTCTATAGGCCCTACATGTCGTGTGTAGATGGCTTGATAATTAGATTTCAAGAAATATCCGTGAAGTTCAAAGGTCTCTTAATCTTGGGCAAATGTCATTTTAGCCATCAGTTCACCTCGTAATGTCCAATGATGATTCAATGTATGGGTAGGTGATGATTCATTGTGGTAGGAAGGATAGAAATAGACAATGTACTCACATGCATGCACGGTGAATATAAAATGTCAAGATGGAAGGTCACTGCACTTACTCGTAAAACGTTATTTGAGATTGAGATTGATATTTGCCACTAACAACTTCAACTCGTAATGTTAAAGGCATTATTTACCATTCGCAGATAAAACCCAGCTTTAGTGCTTCAAAATAGGTTTAAAATGTGAGTCTGGGATAGAAATAACTAATTTAAATATCTAAATCAGTATAATCAATGTTGAGTATTGTATAATAGGTATACAAAATGTGAACAATAGTTATGATAAAGTGTTTCTAGACTAAACCGTTTCCAATTATACATGGTTTATGGAGAAAAACAGTGATATCTCCTTATATTTTAGGCTTTATTGCGAAATTTTTATATGGTAGAACGTTTTGTGATACAACTGACCTACACATTTGCATCAAAATATGTGATAACTCGAACATTTTTTAAATCACTGCTCCGAATGGTAAACAGTATATTTTATCTTTGAGAGGTAATTTTGTTCAGTAAGGAGAGAACAAATTTGTTTAAGAATGTCCAAAAAACAACAACAACACCCAAACGTCAAGGTCAAAGGTCACTGAACCTTAGCTGAAATGTCACTTTCTGGCCATGACTTCCACCGTACGAGGAAAGTGCGATGATTTTAATGTGCTTCATCCTGTCTGATGGGTAAACATGAAATAGAAAATGCTTCCATTATGCAAGGAAGGTTGCAGGTCAGTCCTCAAGGTCAATGGTCAAGATCAATAAACTTTCATCTAAATGCAAATGGCGGGCCACATGCTTAGGACGGATATATCGCGATTGGGTAAGGAAGATGCTTCCCAGTCAACCACGTACGCACTGCAGTCGAATTATTTTGTCTCTCTTCATGTCGACAGAGTCACCTCTGTGCTGGAGATATACTATAGATCTTCCCTTTACGAAGAACTGCAAAGGGTATACACGGAGTTGTTTTTCTTTGGTTCAGAGGATCATGATCATTATCATCATAGCATCAAGTACGGTCAGTTGCCCTTTTAGAATGATGCGGTTCTTTAGTTCTGCAGGTCTTTCTGTCCAAGTCGAGTTCTCACTTCACAGTGAGTGTTTGCTGAGACAACGCCATTGAGAGGAAAGAGACGTCCCTCTCGTCAAATGGCTGTAATATCATTACGAGCAGCCCAGGAATAAAAGTAATTGTAAATTCTACGCATTCGACAAGGCTACTGCGCATGCTTGCTGTTTTACCCTCTCTCATCGTCGACTGAATACCCATAATCATCGGCAAGGGCTTGAACGTCTGCCGTGTTTAGACGGCATGTTCTTCCTAGAAGAGGCCATTCGAATGACAATTCTGACCGATTTCCACCGTTCACAGCTGCAAACAAGTATAAGTACGTGATACTCTTTGTACGTTTTCTAGCTCAGCTTATGAGTAGAAACGTACAATTCAAAAATACATTATTCCGTTTGTATTATTCTCTCCACATAGTGTCCTTGATTAGATTGCATCACACATAAAATGACCAAATCTGAGCAGTTGATATTATTCTCTCACATGACATGTGATGAGGGTTTACTAAATGTACAGTGTAAGTTGTACGTTGCTACAAAGGTTTATTGGTATACAAGGTTTGTACCCACAGTTATGTACCCTCGTCTATACCTAATCATGCATGGTATTTGCTTACCTGGATCCGTGTTAAGTGCTCAGTTCATGTTCCAGTGTGTAATGTCGTTGTTTTTCTGTGTGTGTGTGTGTTGGGGGGGGGGGGTGGAAGGGGAATGTAGCTTACAGAATGTTGTGTACCAGCATGGATCTACTTTTTAGTGGCTCCATGGTACCAAGGAGCATGACTAGACTTTGTGGAATAGTGTCACATTTTCGCAGCACACTAATTGCTTAGAAAGTCGTCTTCAATGAAGGCTATAAGTATGATTGCGTCAACTCCTCTTTCCCTTGTCCTCTCATCTGTGCATTGACCTCGTAAGGCAGAGAAAGGAGCTCAAGTGACTAGAACCATCTGATCTGTCTGTAAACGCTTTTTATCAGACAGAAATAATACAGAAAGATACAACCAATAACTCATGAATATGCACAAAGCAAACACATAATGTATAATTTTAGTCATAAACATTGGTATTTCATTTCAAAAAGGTTAATTCCTTCAGGGAGATTGAACACATTTTGATTCAGTACAATTGGGTCTTGTGCATAGTGTATAGATAGGTCCTAGAAGTAATAGATAGAAGTATAGTACGTGACATCTTTAGCAAATTCACATTATACTCAATATAAATATATAGTTGATACTTTCTTCTTCTTTTTTTTTTTTGGGGGGGGGGTTGTTTCATTTTTCCATCTGAGAAGATGGCTTGATAGCCCATATTCAGCTTCACTAGCTGGTCTTCCATGATGGGGTCCAACTTGGTGTGGGGCGGGACCACTTCACTTGGTTATGCACCCTGTTCTTTGCAGTGAATGAATCTTTTGCGTGCATGAGCTATGACTTTCTCACTCATGGGACCGCCATTTTGTGTCTTTTTCTTATCGCTATTTTTATGGCAGGATATTTGCTAGTCTTTACTTTTCCTTTCGTACATTGTCTATGCTCTTCCCTTCCTTATCATTTCCTGGGTCTCTTTTTGTATGAGAGTCTTTTTTTAATACTGTAGATTCTCCACCCTGGAATGCGTCTCTAAAGATTCTGGTGTCTCCTATATTTCCCCGCCAAATGCCATTAAGTGGACAGTTTCCCAAATCATAACATTAATTTAGATAATGTAAAAAGATTAATGAACCTTGAACACTCAGTGAATGAGGAAACGCGGACAGTTCATTGGGAAGTTTGTTTTTGTTTTTGTTTTTGTTTTTTTCATTTTAGATATGGTTGAATTCCATGTGCTACGATTACAGACCGATATAAAGAAAATAATATGCAAGGAATTTTGAACAAAATTCATGTAACCCGATGAAAAGTTAACATTCCAATAACTTATAATAAGAAAATGTGTAATGGATATAAAAATGACAGTTATGGAAATAACCAAACCTTTAAAAGTTCTTGATTTGTGAACACATTGCTTGACATCCACCATCAGTTTTTTTTTTTCTTTTACCAGACGTTTCTCGGCACTTTCGCTTTCTCTTTATGTTCAACCCTACGTTATGTACATACATACATAATATACAGTGTACACAAACGGTGCAAAACAAAGATGAAATTGACCTGATAAACCAGAGTCGTATACTTTTCTTTCAGTGAGATCTATAACCCTCTTCCATTGGATACACACATCAGCATAAGAGTGCGTGGTCGCAGATGACTCTTTATATATATATATATATATATATATATATATATATATATATATATACATTGCGTCATGGCTGGGTTTATATAGAATATGACAAGCATGAGCAGACTTTCTTCGGAACTGCATTATTTTGACCCCAAATCAGTCTTTATCAGTAAACGTGAGAGGAATGTTCATTCTTTAAAGAAAAATAAAATCGGATGCGCTCCTGTCCATCGCGGAAATACTTCATCATCTGTTACTATGGTTACGGGAATGATGACCGGAGTTTTAGCTTGGGATGATGAGGATGCTGAATGCAGATACTAAGTATAGCATGTAAGGAGAATGCCTGGAATTTTGCTCGGGAAAATGAATGTCATTCCTCTGATTTCCATGCTGTGAAAATGGTTGCGCACATGAGTTCTGCATTTTGAAGTTTGTCCCCCCCCCCCCCCAATTTTATACCCCTTTTTAGTTCACCTGAGCCGAAGGCTTAAGGGAAACCCAAACCCAAAGAGAAATGTGGGCTGAGTGAAAGCAGCAACATTAGTAGAATACAGCAGTGAAAGTTTGACGGAAATCGGACTATCGATGCAAAAGTTATGAATTGTTAAAGTTTTGGTGTTGGAACCGCTGGATGAGGAGACTACTAACCGTTATGACGTATATGTGGACAACATAAAGAAAATGTAAAGGGAATTCCACAAAAATTCACTTTCTAGCATAATGAAAGAGCACTTGACTAACCGCTTTCAGAAAGCAGGGGGAAAAATATTATGTCTGTATCAAGTTGATGGAATGTGTAATTTTTATGAAAAATTTGATCCGTATGTGTAGGTCAGTAGTGTCACAAAACATCCTGCAATATAAAAAATTTCGCAATAAAGCATGAAATACTTACTAAACCACAACTATAGACGGTTAAAGGATAAGTTCACCTTCATTAACATAAGGATTGAGAGAATGCAGCAATGTTAGTAGAACGCATCAGTGAAAGTTTGAGGAAAATTGGACAATCGATGCAAAAGTTATGAATTTTTAAAACTTTTGTGTTTGAACCGCTGGATGAGGAGACTACTAAGGCTCGTGATGTCATATGAGGACAACAGTATAAAGAAAATGTTAAGAAAATTCAACATATTTTCACTTTTTTCGCATAATAAAAGAGCACTTGACTTGCCTCTTTCTAAAGGCAATGGGAATAATGTTACCCATAACATATGTCAGTAACGAGTCAAGGGAATGTGTACTTTTTTCAAAAGATGAACTTTTGTGAAATTCTCTTTATATTTTCCTTATATTGCTGTACGCATGTGACATCATACACTGCAGTAGTCTTCTCATCCAGCGGTGACTGCACAAAAACTTCAAAAATTCATAACTTTTGAACGGATTGTCCGATTTTCCTCAAACTTTCAATGATGTGTTCTACTAATATTGCAACATTCTCTCAATCCGCATGTTTATGAAGGTGAACTTGTCCTTTAAGTTTAGAAACAATTATTTTATCATTAACTATTGTTCATATTTTGTATATTTAGCAATACTTAACATTGATTATAATGATTGAAAATTTTACTTTGGTTGTTTCTATCCCTAACTCACATTTTAGAACTAGTTTGAAGAACTGAAGCTATAGGTTTTTGTTTCATCTGCAAATGGTAAATAATGCCTTTAAATAATTGTAGTGAGAAGTGAAGGGAACTCAGTCGAATTACTGTACTTTGTTTTCAATACCATATGCCATGTTAAACCGACAGTAAATGTGTGATAGTTCAAAGACCTTATGGTTAGAAAGGTTTTCCAGTATTTATAGTGTTCTTTTTCTGTAGCTGTCGTACACTGTCAGCACATGCGAGTAAATTTATCCCTCACAAGACAGTTGATATCGTCAATGACAATCCCGCAAATTCGTATAGTGACCAGTGTTGATTGTGACAGATCTCTGATAGCCGACTATAGACATGATTACGTATACTTCAATTTTATCTGTAACACGGAAATACAGGTACATGTTTACGTGCATTCATTCCACTTCATGACATTCGAACTGGTGTATGTGAATATTATGTTCGAACGAAAACGATATTCCGTACATTAAAAAAGTGCTTTCTTCCTGCTTTGGACAGGTTGTGATTATGTAGATTGAAAAAAAAGGAACAAAATAAATACGAAAAACTATAAGACAAATATGGGCAGCTGATCAGAGTGTCAGTGTTATGCATCGACTTTGATGTAGCATGAAGATTGAAGTTGCATATACCAGTTGTGGATTTCATTGGCACTTCGGAAGGAATATCGTGGTTATCGCTCGCCTCTTACATGCCGCCAGAAGTATTGATTCTATCTAGTTCGATGTATGTAGCGAGACTGTCCATCTGCGGCCTACATTCATTGGATGGTGAGATGGTGGCAGACGGCATTAAATCACCGCAATGGAGCTTGGATCGGGAATAGCAGCGTTTCATCATCATAGTCAATCCTTTTAGGGTTTTCATTCTGGTATTATATAGGCCAAGATAATTGCAAATGTACACGTATTTACAATTTCAGTCATACGAGACTGTCCAACCCAGTCTCACGAGCATAAATCATATAATGAACTGGGTATAAACCTTCAAATTGCCTATTCCTTAACTGGAAAGCTGCGTTAAATTTATCTATAGAATTCTCTTCCAGACCTTTTTTCCAAGAGAAATCTGAAACGTGTTCATGTTTTGCCATGCCAACGTGCATTACATGTTTTCTAGACACAATTTTGTGTGATCGCAATGAAGAGATTTTGATATTGATATTGAACTACACGTATTTGTATCACAATACATGCACCCCAACAGTCATGTGTTGAAACTGCAAGTGAATTATTTATATTATGTATTCCAGATGAGTCTATATAGATAGAGATAAAGCTGCTACAGGACCTGTGTATGTAGACATGGGTGACATAATCACCATGCGCCTTCAAACACAAATAATCTTATTTCTTTGACTATTGAAATATCACAATAACCCAATTTCATCCGCGGAACAACATCTACAAGTGTATATATAGCTATACTTCTGTGTTATGTGAATATCTTGATTCAAGGCTTACATGAATATTCATTGCAGCTAGGAAAACAAGCCACAAACACTTCGAAGAACTAGTAATCGCTATGACAGTGTTAATGAAGTGAGGATGGTGTCAGGATGAATAGTGAGAGCCAAGATGTGGCTGTGAATTATTTGTGAAGCTGAAGGTGATGTTGATGGAACGTATTTTTATCATCAAACATCATGATCCTCTTCACTCACATGAAACCACTTCATAGAAAACATGGATGGGTGAGGGACTAACCCCCTCCCTCCTCCACCCCCTCCCATTAAAGGGATCGTACATTTTTGGTTGAGACGTAATTTCAGGTTTCTAATTTTTTTTTTTGTGAGATAATGAGAAACCTCTTATAAGATGTATATGAAAGAGCTTGTACATTGTAATTCTATGAGGAATTTAACATTTATTTGATGAAAATTGGTTTTGAAATGGCTGAGATATCAAAAAAAGAGTGATTCTTATAAAGTGTGGGACCCACACTTTATTACAATTGCTTTGTTTTACTTTAAATTGTTTTTGGATGTTTCAGTCATTCCAAACCGATTTTCATCAAGTAAACTTTGAATTCCTCTTAAAATGGTATGCTCTGTACTATCAAGTGTTTTCTTGGTATCTCGCAAAAAGTTAGAAGCCCAATTCTCACCTCCACCAATACTGTACTATCCCTTTAAAGATAAGAGAGAGGAAAAAACAACACACGAGTAGATTGGTGTGTTCACTTTTTGTCGTCAATGTTCCTTGCTTCAGAAAGATATACGTTTTACATCCACAGAAGTTTGTCAGCCTGGTCCCCGATACTGAATGTGGATCTTTGTTTGAAGGAAACCCGAAATAGACTTCATTTTAAATTTTCTTGAATAAAATACTCATCAAATCCTCGAATTTTCACTTGAACCTTATGTATCTGTGAAAATGGCAAAAGAATGCCGCCTTTACATTATTTCATAAAAGTAACATCTTACTGATTTATAGGACATGGGTTATGACGCGAAACTGCGCTGCATGCTTTTATTTTGACATGACGGTTTTCAGAAGGTAAAATATGCATATAAATATCAAGACATCGATTGCTGTGAAATGGTTATTGTGCCTGGGGCGTCATTATTTTCCTCTGAAGACGCTGCAGCAATGCGGATTCGAAGGGAAACTGAACGCAACGCCAAAATGAAAAGAGCAAAATATAATGAACAGAGCAGTGAGAGTTTATTGCAATCAGACAAAAGTATGAAAATCATGAATGACAAAATAATTGGTTTTGTCAAAATACAATATACTATTGAGATGTAAAGATATCTTACCTCAGAACTCATATTGGTTTTGATATCATGAAATTGATATAAACATATATTCTCTTTTGATGTGTTTGTGTACTACTCTTAAGCTCCTGTATCCTCTGCCTTAATGGAAATTCATTTATTCATTCATTCATTTTTCCATCTCCAACAGAACTTGTAAATACATTTTTTTTCCACATAAAACATAAGAATATGTATGCGTCAACATTACAAAATATGAAATGATACTAGTGGATAAACAAATGATAAGGTGAGGGAAAAAGCAACAAAAAAAAAAAACATTCAGATGTTAAGAAAATGCAGGAGATGGGGAGGAATGCTGAAGAAGCAAAGCTTGTAGAGTGCATTCCCCCCAAACCTAGTAAATGTTTGAATGAATGAATGAATGAATGTATTACTAGAATGAATGAATGTTGCCATAGATCATACTGGTATTCAACTCTAGAAACCTTGATATTTGTGACTCTATATTTTGAAAAATGAAATTTGGTAAAGGTTTGTATTTGGATGAACGGAATACTTGTGATTCAAAATCAACACCGTGCACCTGATTGAACTTGCAATTTCATGTTATATGATTTAACGACACCAAGGTTTTATTATATTTTTTTTTTCTATCAAGTGTGTGGTTTTCTATCTTTCATTGATAAACCGTATACTATAGTATAGCTTTATCATAGGGTAATTACTCTCTTTATCCTTGCAAATAAACTAGGCCTCCTTTTAAAAATACATGTAATTTCCTTGTCAGGCGCTTTCTGTGGTTTTCTCTCCTGTAAGAAATACGTATAAGTGCTGCTTAGTATCAATATGCACTTAAAGCGAAAGCGCAGTGTTCATATTTTGCTGGTTTTTTTTTTTTCTTCTTCCGCCTTGTACCTCAGACGAGAGCACGAAGGAAATGGGACACAATAATGCTCATGCATTCGAATCCAGATGATGCGCACTCAGTGAAGAGTGGTTTGCTAAAATAATTATCACTTGGGAATTTGAATGATTGATGCTCGAAACAATATTCCGTCAACTACCATAGGACTACTGTTGGTGCCCTGTGGCGCTCCAGGCTGGTGAGAACTACACTTAGTGTTAAAGTTCATAGTTCAGTTCTAGAAGACAACTTTTCACTTGTGGCGAGTTGCAAAAATTGCAGTCTGGTAAATGCATATCACTAGACGGCAATATCTGGATAACGTTCTCCTAAGGATTTCTGCCAGCCATTGCTGCCAAGTAATATGCTAAGAATTGTAAAAACAGACAAACAAATAATTATTGTACCACTGCAGCGGTCAACAAACAAATATAGTTTTGTAGTTTACGTATTACTGTATTAGCACTCAGTCACAGCAGTCTGTTGCATGACACAATGGAAATGAACATTTTGTCTGCATATGAAAGACAATACTTGCTAAAACATTTGGAGTCCTGGAAAGTGGTGAGAGAAGGAAATTACGATGAAATCAATGTTTAACATTCGGCATGTACCACAGGCACTTCCTAAACATGTACACAGTATTTCCTTCTCAGCGTATGTACAATCTCTGAGAAGTCACTGTCTTTCTTAGAAAATTACATGCAAATCTATACAGTTTCGAAGTGTTTGTCTTTTAAACGTATGTTTGTATATGTGTGTGTGTGTGTGTGTGTTTTGTTTCATTGTTCTCGCAACAATCTCCCCGCCCCCCCCCCCCAAAAAAAAAAAATCATTAATGCAAAATGCAGCATGTATCAGGTGCAGTTTACGAAGAGGTATAGCTGATGAGAACGTGTATTTGCTTAGATAAATGACAATCTCCAGGTATAAATTATCATCGGGGGGGGGGGGGGGGGGCATTTCACAAAGCATTTTGGTCGGATATTTTTCTTACTAACTGTTACAAGCTACTGAAATCCTTGCGTCTGATTGGCTGAGAGCAAATTTGTCCGACAACTTTGTCGGACAAAATGCTTCATGAAATGCCCCCCTGGACATTTTTTTTTTTTTTTTGCGTGTGTGTTTTGTGCTTTTTTGATGTGTTTGCACGTGTAATCTTAATCTCCTATATCCTCTGCTTCAATAAAAATGTCATGGGTCATACTGCTACAACTCTAGAAACCTTGATATTTGATATAAACATAACACAATGTTCACGGGCAAGTTAGTGTAGATCTATAGGTAAGACCAATTGTCCAAAATGATTGATCATAATGAAATTATGAAGAAAAAAAGAGACTGAGAGAAAATGCCCGATTTCACATTACGTGGGGGCATTTACAACCTGGTAATTTGCTATTTTTACTTCAAATTGGTGATCTGCAGTTATGATACGAGTCTAGGGCAGGATTAGGTTTGAACAACAAAAAAAAGTGGAAATTTTAGGATTTTGTGTACAATTGTTAGGCGATGACATCATGAACTATTACGAGAATAACTCAATTACATATATTCACATTGACTTTAAATCAGCGAAACTTCACAATTTGATAATTTCCATAATTCTGATTTTGATCAATTTTTACCGTTTGCTTATTATATTTCACGCTTTCTTTTCGCACTAATTTCTAACTAACAAGAAATTAAATTAGATTAAAAAAAAAAACAATGTTGCGTCGGTTTCGAACAAGAAAATCTAGAGCAATTTAGTTGTAGGTCATCATGATACATGCGAGTCAATTTGAATGTCAAGTTATCATCTCACTGTTCCGTGAAAATATATTTGACATTGCTTATTAAAGTCTGATTATAATCGAACGTCTACTTCTGTTGGCTTAATTTCATGCTCTATTTCAATCTGAACATGTGTTCCTACGCAATATCCACTGCTGGATGATACAAGACAGATGTGGACCAAAGTATAATATTGTCACAAAACTTGACAACCTAATAGTCGAATGGGTGAAAATCTGCTAAGTGCTTTACCACTGACAGTAATTAAGAAGCAGAAGTCATCCATGAATATAAAGTGGACCAATGAGTGAATGTTATTATGTTGTATACGTCTATGTGATATCCTGTTTTGAGTTTAGCTTGTTTGTGTCAAAATACGCTTTACTTTCGTGATCAGTCACCCAGAAAATATTGATGTAGATGATTTTAATCCAGTACCGCCATCAGACATCATTTGATGTGAGCAGTGCAAGGATAAGCCATGATGTTTGTGCCTTTCTGATCTATCATTAAGTCAGAGTTTGTGTTTAGCGAAAACAGAGACTGAATCGGCATCTTTAGTTGGCCCTCATAACTGAACGTAGTGATATTGGTATATAAACAGAAGAAAGGCAAGAAAGCCTACAGACAAGCACATAGGCACGTGACTACATTTTTTTACAAGAATCACTTATTGTGGAGGAAGGAGATAGATGGGTGTCGAAGTCCTAGACTCATTAGCTAAAGCCTAGTGTTTCATGTTCGTCGTCACACGTTATCTGGCGGAGGTCAGCCAGTTTTTCTGTCTGTCTGCATCCGCTGCCTGCAGATAGCCAACGGCGGGGAGTCACAATGCTCAGCCCCCACCCCAGCCCCCAAATTTTGTTGTTGGGTCACTGTACTGCTATGTCCACCAGTTGACAAGGGAAAATTCGTCCGATGTGGTGGATAGGACCGGCTATATCACTCTCCTATACTAATGTGTCAAAGGAAATTTGTCGCTTTCTTAGGGGAAAAAGTGGCAGACTCTTTACAAAAGGGATCTGTCAGATATAAGGATGTCAGTTTATAAACCATCGAGATAGAAATTCGGTTATTTCTCACCGAACTGCGCACAAACAACTCGTGTGTGTGTGTGTGTGTGTTTTAGGCTATGCATGCTGAAGGCATCATGTCCGTCAGTTCGAACACCTCAGATCTCGCATAACAAGACGATGAATTATTCAATGGAAAACCAAATTGCATTACACTGTAGAGCTAATCATCTTTGTGAACATGTCATCAATGTAATGTACGGGGTACCTGAAGAGAATGAAGTATCGACAAGAAACGACAATGAGTTGATGAAATTGCATGTTGCCAAAAATAGAATTGAAGCAGAAGCTTGGTGTCTATAATCTTTTAGCTAGAGCGATGAATACAATATTATACGTGTACTTTTGATAACATAGATTCATTGCAGGAGTATCAATTTATGTTTAGATTGATGTAAAGATTTATTTGGGAGAAAACCTGAATTTGTACTTATTTGATCAAAGAACATGACTCAGGGACATGTATAGGTATACATCGGTAGATTGTAGCTCCATGGTAGAACCGAGTAGACAGAAGGATGAAAGCTGGGACTGCTGAAGACATCATCTTCGTTATGCATGAGATGGTCTGTCTGGCAGTCACCTGCCCACACTATAAACCTGTGATTTCCGCGGTATCTCTCTGTGGTGACGTGCACTGGCAATAAAATTTAAATGTCACAAGGAGGGGCCCCACTCATCTTTATGCGCAATATTAATTACATAATGCTGTACTGTATTGCCCGCGGTCCATCTCGCCTCATATTACCGCTGGCGTGTGCATCATAACGTGATGGTTCTCTCTCCTGCACTACCCGAGCTTTATGTGTCCGTGCGACATGTCGTTCTCAATTACGAGCGCTCGGTATTTGCCGATCAGTGCGTCTGGTACCACGCACCAGTTGTTACTGTATATTGTATTCTCCTTGTGCGTTATGCATTCTAGGTAGTCAAGGCATGTATCATGTAGGTGTAGATTGCATCTTGGACGATGTTAGAATAAAAGACGTAATGAAAATTGAAGATACGAGCAAATCAAAGAAGTAAGATGTATGATTGCCATAGTCACGCCGGTAGAACCTTCACATGCAACTACTTACAATTCCAGACAATTCGTGTTCATTATTGTTCATATAAAGTATTCGGCGCTCTATTTAAGGTGGTACTTTCAGATTGTTTTGCTAACTTGCCTCAATATGCCTCAGCACCTTTTGGTAAGGATGTTCAAAGCCGTTTGTCCCGGCCGTAACACACGGATGACCAAGCTTGCGGATGACTACGTCTTGAGAACCAAAGATTCCAACAACACAAGAATCAGCTGAAAAAAAAAAATGAGAATACACATGAACAATATAAATGCATGTTAGAAAGCAGTTGACTAATAGCGATTAAGATTTAGAATGACAGATCCCCTGACTGACTCTGACCATGAAGTTCCTTGCTCTGACGTTAGGTTAACGGATGTTCAATTTTATGGTGTATATACAGTAGTATTAGGATGTGGCATTGGGCGAAAGTAAACGAAAGTCATTCTCCTTTCTTTCAGGGTGGTTGGAAACATGAGAAATAAAAAGAATATCAAAGAATGTTCCCATTTCCACTCTTACACCCGTGAAGAGAGTAGAGACATGTACTAGTCTTGATCTCACACCTTCCTGCTTGATATGTTATTGTTATGTCCGAGGCCATCATCCTATGCACCTTTGTTGAAACCCGGCAGCTCACAAAGTGGCTTGTTTGTTGATGGTGCTCTAGAGATATTTCTATGTTGCATGTAGATTCTCCTATGCATGTAGATATTTATAGAATTTGATTTGGTTTACTGTAGGGTATATTTGGTTCGAGTCATATCAGTCGGAGACGCGCGCCACTGGTAATGCAGCAGAGGAAAGTCCATCCCAAGCTGGCAGATGAGGCATCGGAGCCAATTTGCCTATTGGGCGGAAGAGGAAATGTGAAAGTGCCACTTTCAATTCACGGGATGTGTCCGTTCGTCTTGGAATGAGCGCTGTTCTTAATCAGCAAGAGCCTTGATTAGGAACCTAGGAGTCCTTGGTGTGGCGCAAAATGAATTAAGCACTTGCCATCTGACAATTTACAGTTGAATTCATAATGAAGACATCTTACGCGTTAAAGCGATTAATTTTTTCCTTCTTTTATGGTGACTGGACACTTAAATTCTTGCTGAGCAGACGCCTCATAGAATTTGTTCATTATTGACCGATATCCGCAAGATGGGTTATTATAATCATCGCAAGGCTGTCAAGGACAGCGTGATAGTGATTAACCTCATGTGATCATAATCGGTAGCGTTAACATATTTCTTCATCGTTCATATTGCGAAGTGACACATTTATTGTTTTGACCTTTTAATGGACTATTGACCTGATTTCCAAAGTTGACCATTTGGGTTTGACTTTAAAAAAAAAACAAAAAACTAGTAAATACATTAAAGGGATAGTATAGTATTGGTAGAGGTGAAGATTCAGCTTTTAACTTTTTGCAAGGTACTTAGAAACTACTTTATGAAATGTTAAAGAGTGTACAATTGTAAGAGGAATTCAAAGTTTATTTTGATGAAAAATCGGTCTTGAAATGGCCGAGATATCCAAAAACAGTACAAAACAACGCATCCTAGGACCCACCTTTTATTTGGATCGCTTTGTTTGGGATATCTCAGCCATTTCAAACCAATTTTCATCAAATAAACTTCCGATTCCCTCTAGAATTTTTATATGATCTTCCATATTTCATAAGAGGATTCTCATTAGCTAAAAATAAAAATCATCAAAAAACATTGGAAACCTGAAGCCTCATCTCAACTGTAAATGTACCTAGACCAGTGCTTTATCAATGTTAAACTTACAAACGCGTGTGAGCGAGTGTACCTTACCTGTGATTCCCTTTTTAGCTCACCTGAGCCAAAGACTCAAGTGAGCTATTGCGATCGTTCTTCGTCCGGCGTCCGTCGTCCGTCGTCCGTCGTCCGTCGTGCGTCGTGCGTAAACTTTTTACATTTTCATCCTCTTCTTGAAAACCCCAAGACCAATTTTCACCAAACTTGGCAGGTAGCATCCCTAGGGGCTAGGATCTCAATTTGTTAAAATGAACACCTTGCCCCACCCAGGGGGACCCGGGGGGGGGGGGTCCAACCCCCCCCCCCCCAAAAAAAAAAAAAATAAATAAATAAAAATAAAAAAATTAAGGAATCTTTAAAGATCTTCTTCTCTAAAACCAGAAATGATAGAGCTAAGATAATACTATGAGTTAGTACATTGATGACTGTAGTTTCATGTTTGTTCATGGCAGAATCAGAGGTGCTCCCCATGGGACCCGGGGGGTGTGTGGAGGGGTCCTGATGGGGCCTAAATTGTATATTTTCATCTTCTTCTTGAAAACCTGATGATGGATGTTCACCAAACTTGACAGGTAGCATCCCTAGGGGGTTACGATCTCAATTTGTTAAAATGGGCACCATGCTCCACACAGGGAGGCCCCATCCCCCGAAATTAAGGAATCTTTGAAAAAAAATGCTCTTCTCTAGAACCAGACGTGATAGAGCTAAAATTGATACTATGAGTGGGGGGGGGGGGGGGGGCGAATTTGGGCCCTAATTGTACATTTTCATCTTCTACTTGAGAATGCGTCGTCAAATTTTGGTAGAGCTGTGTGTAATTTAGATTAGTGACTGCGTGAAAGGTGAATCTGCGATACTCAAGGTGAGCGCTAGACCCGCGGGTCTCTTGTATAGTTCAGTTTGATTCTGCATATCTTGTTTGTGTAATGCCTGTTTTTCTTCCCCTCGGCCTTCTGTCGAAATGTATGACCACCATCCACTCTTGGACATACACATTGCTTGCATGTCCTCACAAAACAAAACAAACGGCAGTGTATAACTGTGTGTATTATGCTTGGAAACAACGTAGCCTTCTGAGAATTTCGCTTAATCCAAACTCAAAATACTGATCATAATACTTATTGTCTGTTTCATCTGTCGTATATATTTGTTACTAGAAATCAATTTTCGTTTATCAGATATTCGCTCTAGAAAATTCTGTATAATGTAGGGTCACCAGTCGTCAATGAAAGTAATGCTTTAATATTTAGCCGTCTCCCCGAAGTCTCCGGCTGTCTCCTTTCCTTCTTTCAATATATGTTTTTCTGTTATGTTACCATTGACAGCACGTTTTGATTTATTTAGATAGAATCGATGGTGACAAAAATATACTTTGATCTATCTTGTCATCAAAGATTATATCCATTATCAATCGGTACAAACCTGTGGTCTGTACCGATTCCGAGTATTTTATGATCATGATTAGCCATCATATACCATCTGTAAACAAATCGAAATGCCAGGACGAGGAAATCGAAAGGAAAGACGAGTGTATGGTGCGCAGGATATCTTATATGGCACAGAAAAGAAAATTGAAACTAGTCTCTACAGCGATACCCGTAGGGGTGGAAGATGAATTCTTCATACGTAAACCTGATGACGCATGTCCATGGCTATGTGAAAAGGCTCGTTAACATAATTTTGTTTCACCCTAGCTTGTGTCGCTGCGTCATATTTTTTCTTTACTGCGTTATTCCTCTCCTCTTCCGCATCTTTGTATCTTCTATGATATGGGTGTAGTTCCTGTCCCTCATTTCCCCCTTATTTATCTCTATCCAGACTGATAAAAATGCTCAGCATATTCTCCAAATCCTGAAGCGCCATGGAATGGCACATAATTCGAGTCGATTCCACTAAATACATATTACATGCTCAGTACATTAAATACTGCAATATTATGCAACTCGTAGCACGCAAGAAGATGTGCATGTTACTATTTGTTTTAATTCGCTCAGTAACGTGCGATTATCACACAAAATCTTTGAAGTCCTTGGACAATTTGAACAGTTTATTGATGATTATCAAAGGCCACTGGTTATGCGAGAGAGCCGAGTGCTGTCCATTTCGTTGTTTACATCTTCCGATGTCCTGTCATAAAGTTACCCGCGTCCTGTCACAGCCTCTTTTGATCTTTCCTTTCTCCAACAGTGCATCCATCTTATGAACGTGCCCGTGTACCCATATTGCGTTCGCAAAGGAGCGTTGTGGATGAAGGAGCTCGCTGAATCCATCGTGAACCGTGAAAATGTTGTGTTAAAAGCGTTGCGTTCCTGAAAGTTACTTGATACCCCCCCCCCCCTTTATCGCATTAGAAATGACTTTATGTTACATACCTTTGATAAAAGTCTCATTCTTTGTTTTCCTTTGTTTCTACCTTTGCAGGCGCTCTCTCTGGCACCATCAAAGCTGAATACTTCCATTCATCTGTACGATAGTAGCTATGGACATGGGGCAGCTGCGAGTTGCAGAATGCAAATGAAATCACCGTGAACAATGACCGGCTTGCTTTACATTTTGTACACTGCTCTCATACCGCTCACTGAAACGGATGACGTTTCCTTGTGAACTTGCAACACTTGCCAGAGTCAACCTCTCTGCACTGATGCCCACTTGTAGCACACGGAGTTTGTATAGGACTGACGATCGTGCGTTTTTCACAACTAAACGAACAGAGTAATATTTTGTTCCCCACGACCTAGTCCATGTTTCGCTTACCAGGATGAATACAAAGTACCGGGTTTTCAGAGAGAATAATTTATGTTACAAATGCTAATGTACTGGCCAGATGCGGTATTAGCCACGTTCATCATTCTGAAATAGGATGTAAAGACGTACATAGGTCTACAATGTCGCAGCTGTTGATCTAATGACGATGTCTCCCGTGATGGATTTATTGTGATAAGCTATGAAGATCGAACATTATCGATGGTTGTTGTCGCGCAGGTACTGAGCAATTTCCAGGATACAAAGTGTCCCGAAAAGCCGTTGACCACTGGAGATCAACCAGCGTGTCAGCTGCTGACCTTCAGAAAGTGAGAAACTTTCACGCTCTCACGGAGTTAGGAGGAGGCGGGATGGATTACACTCGGCAGTCGGCTGCCGTTTTACTGCTCTGCTTCTTTTCACGGGCTTGTGTACTATGTCTCGGCCAGGAGTCGGATACCACTAGGTCGTTGAACGGGACGTTCTCGGGCAAAGACGACGAAAGTGATGTGGAGCTGGAAGCAGAGAGCGGTGTCGATGAAAGAATGGAGGACACAGATGAACAAACTGCCGTTGAGAAGGGCGTGAAGGATTTGTGGATTGCATCAATGGTGCTTATTATTATCTTCAGTGTGTCTGGAAACGGACTCGTCACCTATGCCGTGTTCAGGTATAAAACCTTACGGAGACCGTGCTTCTTTTTCCTTTTCAACATCGCATTGGCCGACCTTGTCCGTTCGCTTGTCTGTTTTCCATTCGTTATCACGTCCGTAGTCGCGTCAGACTGGGTGTACGGTACATTTTTATGTGAGATTTTAGCATTTTTTAATGTGTATCTTCCGTATGGATCACTGTACACACTTTGTTTGATTAGTATTGAGCGATATGTCGTGTTAAGATGGCACAGATTTCACCGACAAAAGCTAAAAGGACTCGGAAGCCTTCTCTGTGTCCTTTCTGCATGGGCGCTCGCCGTCTCCACAGCATTCCCACCAGTATTCAATCTTGAGGCCTATGGCTACATCCCGGAAGAAAATCAGTGTACATTTAGACACCGCGCTATAAATCTAGCAAATGACACTTTATTGTTCCTTCTTTTCTTTGTCCTCGTCACTGCACTTATTCACGTCTTCTATCTGAGGGTTTTCTTCTTTATGCGCGCTCATCGCCGAATGCGTCCTCTAGAGTTTATCCCAGCAGTTTCCAGTACTTGGACTTTCTATGGCCCCGGATCAACGGGCCAAGCCGCAGCAAATTGGTTTCAGGGCTTCAGACAGGGTCCTACGCCTCCTCCCCTGGTAGGTCTGGCCCCGCCATCTGTACGAGGGGAACCCACCGTGCCCAGCGCGGACTTCCACCATGAGGAAAAGGTGACACGACTCACATTCTCCATCTCCGTTGCGCACGGGATCCTCTGGTCGCCCTACATTATTTATTCATTCCTCAAGGTGTTCCGCGCCAATCTTCAACTACCAATCGCTTTCGTCTCCATGGCAACGTGGCTGACTTTTCTGCAGGTGTGCGTGAACCCCATCCTGTGCGTTATGCACGTGCCGGAGATACGGCGCTGTATCCTTGCCACCTCCGATGAGAGAGACGAGGAACGGAGAAACAGAGACGAGAGCAATGGTGTGATTTGACGTCAGCGATGACGCAGGGAACGATTTGGTTTACTGGGATTACTATCCACACTGATATGTCTTGACGGATAGTTGGTAGTGAATTACTTATGCGAGATATATTTCGAGAGCAGGGGAAACATATTTTATGAAGTCAGAACCAGAATAACGCAGGTCGCTGTTCAGTATACTTGTGTTTGCAATCATATTGTGTAATAACATTGTGCTTTGTATATTTTGACTACTTTTTACCTAAATTGGTAGAACACAAAGTTAGCAGCAATGCATCCATTTGAAAGATGTTCCTTAGCAAAGAAGTGATAATTACTTTACATGTTATTTATTCCTTATCTTCTTATACTTGTGAAAATGACTTCCACGTGTTACTAAATGCACACAAAGTTTGATATAATGTTTCTTCGCACGGTTGGGAGGTATATATGATATGATAACTGAATGGATATTACCCGATGTTAGTTTATCATTCAAAGAGATGTCCTTTCACTGTAACAAGTCGTTGTTATTTATTAGTATGGTTACCTCATTCTTAGTTCTTTGGACGATTTCACCTGTACGTGCTGTCAGTTTTTCGCACCCAGCAAGCTTTTTCATTGTATGATCCCAGATGGTGCATAAAACAGACTCATATATGCATTATTCACCCTTGGAAGACATGCCGAGATATATGACGCAGGGATGTGTCTTGATGGAGTGGTATGAACATTCTTGTAATTACAGAAAATCTAAAGACGTTCCCAATATATCAAAATCTATCATCTTTCCATTGATGTTGACGGCGTGTGCGAAGACACTGCTCCGCATGCGAATGAAAGTCAATTTATCCCACTTTTTCAATAAATTAAACGCTATAAAACCTCGTGAAATCAAGAGGACACAAAATTACCCGACTGCCCCCTTGAATCAAATAAGGAATGTCCATGAAATCAGAAAGACAGTTTTTAAGAGCTTTCAAGGAAGCTGGTCATAACAACCTGCTTCGGGCGATGGCTGTCGTGATTGTTAAAATTCTCCTGGTAATCTAGTAACTAATAGAGTAATCAGTGTTATGATGAGCACCGTGGAGTGCCGCATATCCCTTTTGACTGTTATCTTTCAAGGAAATTTCAGAAAATATTTAACACGTTTCCCATTCATTTTAGTCAGTGCGATTCTTTATCTATTCTTTATTTCTGGTTCATAAATAGAAATATATGCTGTTTTTGTTTCACTATTGTCAATTGTGCCTTGTGCATACGTGACATGCTCCCTCGTCCAAGTTGATAGAATTTATATGTTGCATTTTAACTTGTGAATGTCATTAATATGAAGAAAAAATCTCTATAAAGTTCGATGTACTTCGAAAGACATCGATGTCCATAACATTACACAGGGGTTTTTTTTTTCTGCTCAACAGACCATTGGTTTAGATATAAGATGTTCCGAGTATGATTTTATCGATAAGTTCCATGGCTTTGGGTTTTTTTTTTTCAACAGAAGGGTTTTATGCGTTCCTAAGACGTCGTTGCCACTATCTTGCTAGCCAAAATATGCCCAACAATTTTACTGACGTGATTTTAATTATATGTGATTCCGGGGTGTGATTTTATAGTCAGCGAGAGGAAGTGTCCACTGTATTAGTGCTAAATTGTTTGCGTCTTGTTATATAAAATCATTGATGAAATACTACTTGGCCATCAACTAATCAGAATCAATATTATGTAGCGTCTCGAAGTTGAATTTGTCATCAATATGCGTAACATTTACCCTATACTGCAGATCCACCAGTGCGTTCCTGTAATTCGTTCCATTTCTGTGTTTGTTTTTGCAATCGGTTCCAAGTTATGGAGTTAAGAGTACTAGTACTATGGTTAATTTTCAACGTATCGAAATGTATCTACACATCCACAAATTAAATTATCTTCAAACTCTTCGTATCACTGGAAGAAAATCGGTAGTAATTACCGACTTTTAAATATCTTGTGCTTGCCAGCTTTTTAGTAATGTAGTTTTAAAATGTTCGATTAATATTGTATGCAGGGCTTTTCTTCCGTTTATATCACTGATATGACTTAAAGAGTCAGTGAGTGTGACAATGATGTACTCTGTCAGGTGTCCCACAGATAACTCACAAACAAAGGATAATTTTATGTTTATTTTTCTAAATTGAGCGGAAACAATGAGATACCTCTTAATTTATTGCGAACCCATTATGCAGTTTCTTTTTCCATTTTAGTATGTTTTAATGACTTCCTGTACTGATCCGATTTCTTCCGAAACGGTTCCCGATACCGGGCTCCGAGAAAATCTTTGAACAACTATTTTATTTGTCTGCCATCCTAGTCTTCTTTCAAATTGTGATTTTCTCGACAGTTAGATTTGCTTTGAGTTGCTCATAGTAATGTGATTTTTTCGTATCGACTCTCCGAATTTCATTCATCAATAATCCAAACTATAGACAGAGTGCATAAAAACCTTAGTAGCTTCCTCCTCATGCCCCATCAGCCACCGAAAACAAGTCCTGGCATGGGAAAACTCGATGACAGATAACTAGCCTGTTTTCAGCGTCAATATTAATATGTCAGGCTATTTTAATGTCTCTTTCTCTCTGTTGACTTGTAATTGTTAAGATGAGTATACGAAAGCCACTGTGAACACGCGATACCTCTCAATTTACATTTTTTCCCAGTATCTATACCGGTAATCGATTTATGTTTTATTTTTGTTTGTTATTACTGTGATGCCTGCCTAAGGTTACTATTCTTCCTTTCTTAACTCTCCATATCACGCTATGATGCTTTTAACTTGAATGCTTCAGCTGAGTTTGATTATATCAATTCCGCTCTATAATATGAAGAGAAAACTATGAAGTAAATGAAGGAGATTGAAGCCTGCTTGCCAAATAGTAATCAGAAGGAAAGTGAGGAAAAGAGATGTTAGCATGTACATTCTCACGGTCGTTCTACTGCTCTGGGATATTAACAGTCGTGATATTCACTTTATAATTATCCTTCGTTTGTTGCAATATTAGTTGTCGGTGTGCTATGATTACACTGTGAAACAAATTACAATTTTGCATTTCTTGTTATTCCAGAAGTTCATGTTAGAGAACTGAGTTTGCTTGTATGTTATCGTCTTCTATGCACTATGTATTCAGACAATTTCTATCACCACAAATGCTACTTCTTCTAATATGGACTACTACTATACCACCATTATTACTACCATTGTCTATTTTCAGTATTACTGCTACACGGCCACTGTTGCTGATCATGATGATTACAATAACGATAAGAATAATTTTATTTCAATTCATTTATTCAGTTTGATTTAAACATAAAATATAAGAGTACAAACATTTGCCAAAAAAGGGAAAAGGTATACAATATTCTTCACATATCAAAATGTAATATAAACAAATTGTGAGCCAAGATGCATGATATTTACCAGTAGTATACTTAGTAACATTGTCTAGGCAGGATGTTGCTACTTCTACTTACTACTCAAGTAATATAATATCAATTCTGTCGTTTAAGTCTACCTCTATAGTTTTACTGCTAATTACTATATGCTACTACTGTTACACTAAACCTCCTTCCTACACAATGATAAAGATGATGACAACAAAGACAATTTTTTGGTTGTCATGAATGTTACTTTCCTTAAACCTTTATACCAAAAATGGATTCCACACCATCAGACCTGATATATTATTATTATTATTATTATTATTATTATTATTATTATTATTATTATTATTATTATTATTATTATTATTATTATTATTATTATTAATAAATTATATATATATATATATATATATATATATATATATATGTATATTATATATATACATACATACATAATGTATTTATTCATATTTATCATTATAGCGTATAGTATAGCTATCAGCTATCGGTACCATGAGAACACCATGGAGCAACAACACAATTATAGCTCCATAGGTACACGTACTTTATCCAGTACATAACATCACGTAGTGTCATCTGAATTTCATCAGTAGATGGTATGTGCAGTCGGCGATGGCTGTATGTAGGCATGTCATTTCGTGGCCATTACCTCTCTATCAACATGAAATACATTTGCATTTTGTTTCATATACGCACAGTTAGAATATCCTCTTGCTATGTAGATCAAGATTGAAAAGCAATGTGATAAACCAGGCGATATAAACCTACAACATTACCTTGAGTCCGACACGAATTCACACGACCTCCTCATGGACTTTAAGGGGGAGGGACATCCACGTAGGAGTAGGCCTTCACTGAATATCACACCGTGTTTTATTTCCTTCCATCGCTTCATTTCATTTTAGTGGGTATCAATTACTGTTTTCATGCTAAATGGTGATACAAATTTCTACGATTATCAATAATGAGACTATTTTACTGTGGCGCTTCATACGTCTGAAATATGCATGAACGAATGTTGCTGTGCTATATTAGTTTATACCTTCATGCTCCTAGTATACTACACACGCTGACTGCCGTTTAACTCAAAAGAGCATCTTATCAAACTTTGTATACAAAGTGAAGTGATATCCATTGGTAGTGTGTGTGCACGTTTATGGGGATGGAATAAAGTAAATCAAATGGTTTGACAGAGAGACGATGTGGCCCTATCAGATGCCGTTTCCATTTTTGATAATTTATGTCGTATATGATATTATATATTTTTTCAAGTTAGGTAAAATCAAGCTGTGAATGACTTTTCGTGCTCATGTTTAGGTACCATTTTATATGTAGATATCATGTATAGGGAACAAGCAAGCCTTTCAACGCTGCAATTGATCTTGTGATGTCGAAAGCGTGACAATGCTTTTACAATATTCTCAGGACGACTAGCAAGTCCTTCACGTTGTAATGGTATCTGATTTTTGGACGGTCTCGAGGTCCGCATTTAACTGTTTAACAGCCTTGGTAATTCAGTCTTTAATTGACTAATTGACTAATTTGACATATTTGTCTGTCGTTTAACCATTTCTGACATACTAGTAGTCTAGACATTTTTTCCCAGAAAAGAAAAAGATAGTGGCCTGCATTCTCTTATCGTACACGTCGACTATATTCATTATTGTATCCCGGTTTAGTTTCGCTAACGACCTCCGAATTACACATTATCATCTTCTCCGAACCAACGCAGGGTCCAGTTCATTAAAAAGTTTTGAAACTGGTGCAATTTTCAATTACCACAACAACAGCTTCACTACTAAAGGCTAATAGGTCGTTTCCCTGCTGCTGCCATAGTAACTGTTCGTATTGCACACTATTATATCGTATGTCCCCCCAAAAACAAAAACAAAAACAAAAACTACGGGCGGATTTTCGCATTGATAACTTTAAATATGATTAAACTGTCTGAATGCTATTTCAGGGTCTCAAAATATAACATTCTACCTACTGTATTTTGGAGAAACCCCTATTCAATTTGGTTAAGTGGTCATAGAGAAATGTGGATCATTGCAAAGCATGTCATGGGTCTGATTCTTCCAAGTTTAGCACTTGGCTGCTCTTGGAACTGCATAATGTGTGAACACAATGGACAGAACTTGGAGGCAAGGGCGCCGGAAGCGGGGGGGCAGGGGTGGCACTTGCCCCCCCAAACAAAATGTTGGGGGGGCAAAACGAGTTTTTGCCCCCCCAAAGTGCCCCCTGTAACAAATAATTAATCACTGATTTAAAGACCAAAATGAACAATAAAGGCATATTTCTTGTCTAAATGTAGTAATTTCATAACTGAAAATGCAAAAATTTTCGCCCCTAACGGGGCGAAAATTATAATACACTAACAACATACAGTATTGTATCTATATACACTAATAGGAACATATGAGTAAATTTAGTGCATAGATGGTAGCCTCGTGTCCTCGAGTGTGCCCGCTGAAACATACCTTTAGTAAACCTTACATTTTTCATTTTCTTCTTTGTTTTCTAGCAGTATAAGAATATTTTTCATTGTTCGAACGATGCGATCACGTTTAAGCTTTTAATGAGTACATTTCAGATAAATTGCAAAGTGAAAGTGGCTCGCTCGTTCTGCCCGTACTTATAGTAAAATGAAAAGTTTTCATAAGTTATTATCATAGTCCTTCGCAGTGATTTCTTTTACTATGTTTAATTCCTCAGAAATTTGATTTAAAATGCTCTATAAAAGCGACTTTTATACTCTGTTTTTACAAAAAGTCCCTACCGTGGGAGGGGGTATCCTCCTCCCACACCCTCCCCCGCTCGGTCGCTTCGCTCCCTCGACGAGGATCTCACACCATCACATAATATACCCCCGTATGTTAAGATCATAGTCCTTCCAACTGATTTTTTTTCAATATGTTAATTCCCTAGAAATTTGCTTTTAAATGTTCTACAAACGCGACTTTTATACAAGTGTACTCTGTTTTCACAAAAAGTCCCTACCGTGGGAGGGGGTATCCCCCCTCCCACACCCTCCCCCCGCTCGGTCGCTTCGCTCTCTCGCCGAGGATCTCGCACCATCACATTATTAATGTACTCCCGTATGTTATGATCATAGTCCTTCCAACTGATTTTTTCAATATGTCAATTCCCTAGAAATTTACTTTAAATTCTCTATAAACGCGACTTTTATACTCTGTTTTTACAAAAAGTCCCTACCGTGGGAGGGGGTATCCCCCCTCCCACACCCTCCCCCCCCCCCCCCTCGGTCGCTTCGCTCCCTCGCCGAGGATCTCACACCATCACATTATTATGTACTCCCGTATGAATCATAGTCCTTCGCATTGATTATTTTTCACTATGTTTAATTCCTTAGAAATTTGCTTTTAAATGGTCTATAAACGCGACTTTTGTACCCTGTTTTACAAAAGCTCCCTACAGTGGGGGGGGGGGGGGGGAAATCCCCCTTTCCACACCCCCCCCCCCCCCGCTTGCTCGCTCCGCTCCCGCGCCGAGGATCTCACATCGCACATAAATGTGCCCCCGTTGACATTTTGCCCCCCCAAAACCAGAAGTGTTCCGGCGCGCTTGCTTGGAGGGATGTAGCCTTTTGTCAAGGCCCTCTCGCTGTAATGGGCGAGCGAAGCGAGCCCAGCCGAGCGCGCCAGCGCGAGGGCCTTTTGAGATCTGCTGCACACATTATTATTCATGACAAGTGAACCCTTCTGAATACTCATTTTAATGGCTTCCGGCCAACCAATGGAATGGCGCGCTCCCCGCATCCTCAGCCTTGGTGGTCATGCCTGTTCGCATACATCACTGACCACCCGAGGAGGTCTGCCACGGAACTCTACACACTCTGTGTGTGTAGAGTTCTGTGAGAGTGTGTAGAGTTCTGTGAGGTCTGCGGCAGCGGCGTGCATTCGCTCTATTCAAATCGGGTTCGAGCAGACAGACACGCTGATTGGACCCCGACTTTTGCTCCCGAAATCGGGGAGCAAAAGTCGGTAATTCAAAGGACTAACAAAAGGATGCGAAGCAGATCTCAAAAGGCCCTCGCGCAACCCCACTCAGCTGGGCTCTCTTCACCATACAGCGAGAGGGCCTTGACAAAAGGCTAGGAGGGATGGGATTCCTGACATACTCTACAAAATTCCTCATTTCTCCTTGATCACTGAAGCAAATCGGATGCCGTTTTCTGTAAGATGTGGGTAATAAACAATAGTTTCATACCTTAAAATTGTATTTGGATTGATTCACTATTTTTAAAGTCATTGTTGCGAAGGGTCTCGTTGTATTTCTTTTTTTTTTTTTTTGGGGGGGGGGGGGGGGGACATACGGTAGTAGTGTCAGACCCCGTCATGAAAGGGGTAGTGTCCTTTAAATTAACGAGAAAATTGAGGAGTGACATCGCGTGTATTTGGCCTTCTCATTTTCTGCAGTAAGACAAAATTCATCATTATGATTCATGCATTCATGAAATACGAAATACGAAGTACGTAAGTATATGTTTATTTCTGTCCATATTCGTCATCTTCCATGAAACCGTTGTGAACATTAACAAATCTGTAGCATCCTACTGCCCTGTCACTCGATTATTCAATCTTTAATTCGAGTATCGTCTCGACCCCAACAATCCATAATGGAATAACGGCCATGCAGAGAGTTACTGTTTTTTGGTATCATTCACACATTTTCAATTTTGAAATGCATTATGCACTGTGAGCGTACCGTGGTATTTCATCGTGGACCGTAAGGGCAGTTCTTTCCTCTCTCTTCTCTCGCCAACATTTTACAACCACTGCTGTCTCCCCAGACATTGTTCTACTCTTACAGGACTATGGTCTTTCGCTCACATCACTGTTTGTTCACAGCAGCTGGGCTCATGAAGCGTGTGATTTACCCCACCCCCTTTTTTTTCTATGAAAATACATTACACGTCCACACTTTTAGTTTATTCCATTAGTATTAACCAGTCATGAACGTGATTACCTCTTTTACAATAAAATGTTCGGAAAGGCTGATTGATTTCCGGAATTTTGACCTTGTCTCAGTATATTTGCCAGTCCAACAACCCTGGATTGAAAACAACAACAGCAACAACAACAACAACAACAACAACAACAACAACAACAACAACAACAACAACAACAACAACAGCGAACAAACTATTTAAAAAAAAGAATGAACGTGTTATCATTAGTTGACAGTAATGGCAACTACTGTGACACAAGGCAATTGAAACCCGTTGAGCGTGCATGTCTGTTGTAGTTCCTATGATAAACACAGATTCTTACTAGATGTGTGGGAACGAACGGCTGCCACACAGTGACATTAAAAGTAAATGCTAGGGGAATGCTAATAACAAAAGATATGCAAAATAGAGTGCGCCAGATCCAATCTAACTGATTGGAGTCTGAGCTTTAGGTCTAATCAAATCATCGCGCTTTGCTGTCGGGGGAAATCAAAAGGCTCGGTGTTGGACTGAAGAATAATCCATATCGTGATGCTAACGGCAATTATGCCTGTATGAATACGAGGAGCATGCTGCATGTTCCATCATTATTACAGCGCCTTCACCTACAGCCACTATCGCATTTGACCAAGGCTCAGCACACGTGAATCAAGTGAATGCCATTGGAGGTCATAACGCACGTACAGCGATTTTATGGAAACATCTCTCTCTGTATCAAGGTTGAATGTCTATGACACTAAAAAAGCCATGTTTTCTACTCTGGGCAGATGCGGCGTAGGCCTATTAATAATATAATGGTCCTCAATTTGATTGTTTAATTTTGTGTGTGTGTGTGTGTGTGTGCGTGTGTGTGTGTGTGTGTGTGTGTGTGTGTCTGTTTGTGTGTGTGTTTGCTTTGTTCTTGCTTCGCGCTCATAGATAGACGCAGAAACAATATTAATATGCTCACAATATAGCTGACAGATATTATGTGGAGATGAGATTGTCCAGAATACTCATCTCCAGAAATATTAGAGGATTGTCTGTCATGATCATCTTTCAGCGTTGAAACACCAGCAGAAATGGCACAACTTAGTCAATTCATCTCATTTTCAGGAATTCTTCCCCAGTTCGTTGGGTCTCCTAACAACATTCCGTCCCTGCTTCTTGAACGACATGATAAGTATTAGCGTGTGCTTCTGATGAAAAGTGTCTGCAAATTTGGCCCGACGCTGCAGCCCTTTGGGATGCAGTCAGGCTGCCTTCATGAAGTTCACGCAGCTTCAGACAGTCGTGTGGCCTCGTACTCAGTCGCTTAGCCCTATCGAGCAATCAAAAATCATTTTCACAACAATATCTGGAGCTTTTAGCACAAAGCGCACTGCCATAGACACCCATGATTTTACCACCTGTTCAAAAATGTTCTCGAGAGTAGCGTCAACGTCATACTGATACTGATGCAAGCGTCATATAGGTTTTGTTGTTATTTTTTTTGTGTGTGTCATTACGATTTCGGTTGGGTAATGACGAAAATGCGAAACATTATCCAAAAAGGTTCGTTGAAAGTACTGTCATTGAAGGTACATACCCTTTTAAATAAGTAATTATCGATAATCGACAAATCGGGCCACAGTATAGTCTCCACCAGGGGCGGATCCAGGAATTCCGTAAAGGGGTGGCGCCTTTACAAAATTAAAGGGGGTGCACGCCCCCATTATTCTTTTTATTTCTTTTGTTTTAACAAAAAGTAAAGAGGGGGCGCTCCTTCAGGATCCGCCACTGTCCACCAATCCTCTGCGCTATAGAGTCAATCGCATGCGGCTTATTATGAAATACGATTGCTTGGGAACGACCGGTCATCATTTGACGTTCTACCTAACCACCACTGAATTGGTATGTCCCTTCAGGAATAAAAGTCGGGTACACGGACTTTTATCTATTTATTTGTTTGTTTGTTTTTTTGTTTTTGTTTTTTTTTACTTTTGATCTCAAAACTACTCATTATCTTTCATCAGCCAGACAATTTTCTTATAGAGACCCTTTTGATCTAATACAAGCAAATTCCAAATGGTGGAAGATGAATTTTGAGCCCTTCAGTTCCAGGGCGGTTTCCAAGTCGTGATCTTTCTGGCGATGATCATAAAACATACTACACATACATGCTTGATGTAGATGTTCTCGGCTTCATCGCTTGTTTCGACGCGTGGTTAATGATGCAGGCTTGAATTCAAAGTGCACAATTTTACGAAAATGTATAATTCGTTTCAGCCTGGATGGGAGGTTACGGTAGAAATGTTCAGCATTGAAATAGCTTGTATGCTTTTCTCGTTAGTGTCGTCTCGCCTCACGCTACCCTCCTCTCTTATGATGACTGTCAGACGACATCGCATGGCGCGAAATATACACAGCATGCGTTTTTCCTGCTGACATCAGCCCCTTCAACAATGAAAATGTATGAGAATTAAATCGCCAAGTCATCATCCTGGCTGTTCAATTGAATTGGCAATACTGTTCAGTGACACCACCGGAAGCCAAAAGGAAATAATTTTACTTAGCTTTCATTTTAAACTATATAGGAAAACAGAATTGTGATACAGTGTAAATAACTTGAAACCCAAGCAAGCCTATAATGAACGAAACACCTCGTAGTTATTTATATCCGTGTTCGCATATCGAAAAGTTTATTTCCTCATCTTTCACCTTGCCCAATATTGAGCTATTGCTGTAATTTAGAAGATAGACATAAATTACAAACAGTGATTTGGATCTAAACAAATAAAGTAGTGGGATATTACACTAAGCTGACAGTTTATATGTTCAAGTTGACACTAACAACTCGACTCGAGTGCGATTGCATTTGTACAAAGACGGGAAAAGTTGTAGAACTTTGAAGTTTGTAATATTGTGATATCGGTTACATTCACATGCAAATAAGACATAGTCACTATACGCCATCTTCTCACAAGTCTGACAGTAGTATCAATTGTCTTGTAATGATATTCAGCAAAAATCATGTAGAGCAGGAATGACTGCTAAATCATCGGTGCTGTTACATGAATTACATGTTTAATTCACTAATCAAGCTCTGTCAAAGGTACTTATGCAGCCACATATCTTGGTGATGGGTACGTTTGAACTGTTCGTTTTTAAGATACTATTTTAAATGTCTTATTATTTTGTTTTATCATTAGAGTCATGAGAGCAGTGGAAGAAAGGAAAAATCATTTGAAGGCTGAACAGAAATCCTGCGCAGGTCACTTGAAATGACGTTACTTTAATACATATTTTGATTAGGATCAACAATTGGATCGTGTTATCACCCATATAATGTTCTTTACTTGATTTTTTTTTAATTATTTTTTTCACTGAATTTAATTCCTGAAACTGCACCGGTCTGACACTCGAGACTCAGTGAATAGTTCCAGCACATTTTTATTTTCATATTTCACTTGATTTTGATGTAGCACGCTTTGCACAGCATGAAGGATTGATTCATGGAAAAGACAAACGAACCTATAATTGACTTAAAAATGTAGAAGAAAAACGACACTGATATGAAATCTCATTAAATCAGTCAAACTTTACTACAATCACAATAACGGCCTTGTGCATGTATCATTCGACAATATTATTAATACGTGCATACACCTCTTAGCATCAATGTGTCGATCAGTACCGGCACTGTCCGGTATTGTCCGGTATTGATCAACACATTGATCAACGTGGAATCACGGCTTAATGATCGCACGGCGATAATCGCGTGTACTTTGAAAGCGATTTGTTGGACTTTGCCTGTATAGGCGCCTTTTTGAGGATGAGAGGGCTAAAAAGCGGCTGCCCAAACCTCGCCTGTAAAGCGACTTCCTTTGAACTCGATAAGGTGCCTCTCATAAGACAAGAAGGGGAGAAAGTGACCTCTTGAAACTCGCATAAGCGCCCTGTTTAGAACGAGCAGGCGACATCCCTGTAGGCGCCTTGTTACGGTCGAGGATGCGCCCTGGCGCCTTATCATTTTTATCTAGTCGCCTTCTTACCTTCTCGTCTTAGCAAGGCGTTGACGTGAGTTTAGAGAAGCCCCAATGAAAGGAAATTACCTGGATAGATACAGCCATAATTATTTATATATTCAATATCGTATGATAATAGCAATGACATGTTTTGCATCTTCGGAGAAATTCACGCTGTCGTTGAGTCGAAAGAGGTATATATACATGTATCATAATTGAGGCTCTGTATAAATAACAAAGACTCTGAGGATTACTGAGCAAGACGCAACGCCCGAACAGCTCTTTGGATCAAACCAAGGTAGCTGTCTTAGCTGATGTGGACAAATTCAACTTGTTATAGTTGTCTCATTTCCCTTCAGATTTTCAATGACCTGACTGTATAAAAATGTTATGATCCTTATCTTCTACCATAACGGAGGGATCTCTTCCCACCTCCCTGCTTCTATTAGTTTACACTATACAAGCGACTTGTAAAAACTAAATCTGGAATTCGTATATCGAGCTGTAGTAACAAGTTCACATGAAAGTTTGAAAACCATATCATTGTTCTTTTTTAAATGTAAAGACATGGTACTTTAATAGATCCTCAACGTTTTCCCTGCATGCAGAGTGATGGAGACTACGGTATACCTGCAGGATGTGTTAAGGCACGTGTACCTATTATTGTCATAATATAGGTCCCCAAGGACATGGTATTCATTCAAAATAAACAAGATTCATCACTTTTCGCACCCATTTTCAAAGAAGTTGCGATCTTTAATTACTTAATACGTGCATTTACTTACTTATACCTTCTATCAAGTTTTCTCGACAATAATAGTATTATTTATCGGTTTCGTCTGGTTTGAATTGAGCTAAATTAGCTCCATTGTGAAGGTAAGAAAATAATGTGATCATCAGTAGATTAAGTATCATGGACGTCTGACTCTCATCGCACATCGATGTTGAAAGTAAAATCAGAAATATTCGAGTGAACGTTTTCGTGTATATTCCGCGTTGTCCATTCATTATTCATAAAATATCATCTGCTGTAGTAATCTGGAAAGAGACATGCGCAATGTACATGAAGCACAAACACACCATCACATTCAGTTTCCCCCGTAAAGCGGCTAGGAATAATTCATGGCAGACAGTGATCTTGTCCGCATCCTCTTCTGGGGCTTTTCACACATGGGATCAATCCTTATCTCTTTCTTCGTGTTCTCTTGATTTTATTTTTTTTTCCAGAAGCAATTTTCTTTAACAGAATTTCTTGCTTTGGAAATCAACGAAGATGTTCACATGCTTGGAACCATAATTGAGGCATTGTAATGATGCGTTATACCATGTAATATTTTAAGTCGAAAAAAAAGGGAAAAAAAAGTAATTCAGATTCAAGGTCAGGTGACAAGATGTAGTCCCTTAGGAAACGCCATTAGCAAGGCGTGGATCGATGGCAAAATTAAGGTAGTGATGCATGCAGAGAATCGATCACAAAAATAATTATCTTTCAGCGCTATTGATATTATCTTCAGCAGAGTTATTGTTGTCATTAATTGTACGTGCACCCATCTCCGTTGATACAGATTTGTAGCCTGATTCATCAATATACTACAGTAAAAAAAAAAAAAAGAATGCCTGTTAGAATAAAGGGTATAGAGTTTGGACTGTATAACTTTTCTTCATCTCTCTCTCTCTCTCTCTCTCTCTCTATATATATATATATATATATATATATATATATATATAGATAGATAAGTAACAAAGCTGCAACAAAGTTCATGCTGTATTCACCAACGGTTTATTTCTTCACACAAATTTTCGAGCGTCTCGCCGCCCTTTCTCAAGTGTTGATACTGAGAGAACAATAACAAAATTAAGCCATAACAATATATTGCAACCGTGTTACAATATATATATATATATATATATATATGTACGAAACATAGACGTGTATGAGATATATGTATTTACGAGTTCTACAGATCATCTCATTTGTTTTCTACAGATGAAGTTTTCCTGCCGCCGTCAGATGAAGGATTTTCTTCATTTTTTACTGTCATGGTATTAGCGTCTTTGACTTTTTGGATCAAAATAAGGGCTGAAATGAGGTCAGGGAGAGCATTGGGCCTGTAATGAACACTACATGTATTACATTTCCTATTTGTCTCTCAGTGCATGACATACATGCAGCTGGTTACCCCAGGGTCACGCTGTATGAGCGAAGATTATCGGGACATATTTATTTATTCACTATTTGTTACTTTGGAATAGTCTTGTTTCTCACTCTGAGTGCTTGAGTTTCTGCCGCTTTAGAGAATTTCGCTTTTTCACTTCCAATATGGCTTCAGCATGTCCCCGTGGCTTTCTATGAAAGTAAAGCTGTGGGAAAAGCGCCAAAACAATACAACAACTTCACACTCTCAGTCTGATTAAGGTAATGACACAATCAGATGAAATATACGAGTGGTAGTCTTCTTCAAGATGTTCCGATTACAATATGCATGATATACATGAACAACATAATAGTTTTAACATCATGATTTATGTCTTTACAGTGAATCATTGTTATTGTTTCAGAGCAATAGATATAAGTTCCAGTTTGTTTGTTTGTTTGTTTGTTTCCTTGTTTGTTTTAATTTCTAGAGTATCCAGCACACAACGAAATTAATGTCCGTCGCTTTTAGTGATAATACCCTAGGCGATCGAAGGGTGTGAATCCCACAGAAGTTCCAAAGTTTTGAAGTACCTTCTTCACGTGAAATGAATGAATGAATAAATAGATATTATATAATCATCGAAAACAAAACTGAAACCAATTAAGTTCATGCTGTATCCACCAACAGTTTCTTTCGGCACATAAATTTTTGAGCGATTCGCTCTTTCTCAAGTGTTGATACTGAGAGCGAAGTACTAGTATCAAATCCAAATCCATAAGTTGTTGTTTTGTGTTGGCGCTCAATATCAACAATAATTGAGAAAGAGCGAATCGCTCGAAAATCTGTTGGATTCACACCCTTCGATCGCCTATACGAGGGTATTATCACTAAAAGCGACGGACATTAATTTCGTTGTGTGCTGGATACTCTAGAAATTGAAACAAACAAGGAAACAAACAAACAAACTGGAACTTACACTTACAATCTATTGCTCTGAAACAATAACAATGATTCACTGTAAAGACATAAATCATGATGTTAAAACTATTATGTTGTTCATGTATATCATGCATATTGTAATCGGAACATCTTGAAGAAGACTACCACTCGTATATTTCATCTGATTGTGTCATTACCTTAATCAGACTGAGAGTGTGAAGTTGTTGTATTGTTTTGGCGCTTTTCGCACAGCTTTACTTTCGTAGAAAGCCACGGGGACACGCTGAAGCTATATTGAAGTGAAAAAGCGATATCAACACTAATTGAGAAAGAGCGAAGCGCTCGAAAATTTGTGTGCCGAAATAAACTGTTGGTGAATACAGCATGAACTTGGTTTCAGTTTTGTTTTTGATGATACAATGTAATATCACGCCAACACGTGGACAACTTACTCAATATATATATATATATATATATATGTATATATATATATATATATATATATATATATATATATTATATATATTCTCTTTATAGCATGTGAGCTCTTTCATAAGCTGTCGCGAGCCTCGGCCCTTCGTCACAGCTCTACAACAGGGCTCGGCAAGGGGGGGGGGGGGGGGGGTCGGCCCCCACTTTTTTGCATGATACATAGGAATACATAGGGTCCCCCACTTTTTTACCTCTGCAGTGGCACCAGAAAAATGCGATTAACCTTTTTCATGTTTTTGCTTTCAAGCCGATTAACCAGCTGATGAAATCCGGAAGTGGCAGCAGAAAATTGCGCCGAAGACATTTTTTTTTCCTTGTCAGCTGATGAAACACGAAAGTGGCACCTGAAATATAAACTCCACCCCCCCCCCCCCCACACACACACACTTTAAAAACGCGGCGCCGGCCCTGTACAATAGCAATAGTAAAACAATCACACTGTTACGTTTCATGACTTTTTCTGTTTGAAATACTGCTGGTGCATACACTGATAGGCATAACCTCAACTGCAGACATATACCTTATGTTTATGCGTGCACACTCTAGTTGTCGCTGCTATTGTGTATATGTACATGTATACACATGTTCGTGTACTATGGATGTGTAGTTACTTGGAAGAATTAAATCCGAACTATCTCATATGAGATAATGTGAAAGGTTTCCATGAGGCAACTGAGAGTGGTGATAACCCCGTGGTAACCCCAAAGACAATTACGTCATTCAAGATCAAGCGATAACAGCACTTAACAGAATATAATGATTGAAATAGATTCATGCTGAGCCCCTACAATAATAGGTGGTTTTCATTCTCTTTCTTTAATGTCACTCCAAAAGTGAAGGATTTGAGCAAGGAGATATTCTCCGAATTGATTGAAGGAAGTATTGGATTTTTTTCTCTTTCTTTTATAATGTCACTCCAAAAGTGAAGGATTTGAGCAAGGAGGTACAGTATTCTCCTTGATTGAAGGAAGTATTGGATTTTTTTTTTTTTTTGAACGGTGTTATTGCCCAGTCATATTCATCATGTCTACACACATACAAAGTGCAGTGATGCCTAGGCCTGTATCACCAGTACCTATATCAGCGTGTCACGAGTGTTCCTACCTCCTACTGACTCAACGTTGGTCAAGAGTCTTCGTCCTGGTAACGTTACCTACATAAATCGATAAATCGATCCTTCATATCTTTCTAAAATCTCTGAAATCGTCCTCTCAACCCACACCCTCTATGTATCAGCTCTTACGCGTTCTGCTCCTTACATCCGTGTTTCAGCCATTTCCCATTTCTTATGGGATTTTCAGCATGTGTTTGTTTCCCTTATGCGCTCTTATACGCGCTTCCTTAAAAAAAAAAGAAAACAAAAACGTGGTTTCTGCTGTACATGAAAAGCAGTGCCCTAAGGTTTTGCAATTTCAGAAATGAGTCGCCTCGGACAACTGCGATTTATTACCACTTGTGAAGCATTTCAGGAACACTGTTCAACGCCCCCCCCCCCCCCTATCGCGCTCTCTCTTTTCTCTCATGACGGTTTTGCCATTCGCGGAAACGATGCTTTTATATCTGTCTAAATCATGGATATTGTATTCTCCAAGCAACATGTTTTGGACAGCGCTTTCGACCTTTTTCAAGTGTCCTTGGGAAATCGCTGGAAGGCCTCTTTGGTTGCAACACAGTCTAGAGGGAATTTACATATGGAACCCTCTTATATGTCGCCAGTGATGGAAAAGATGGTAGAAATTGCCCGAGAAAAAGAGCTATTCTCGTTCAAGAATGTGATACTGAGGTTGAGTTGATGAGGATATTGTGAAGATTCCACTACATCATCATTACCTAATTTGATGCAGTCGTAATAAGTGTTCCCCATGATTACAGCTGCGGGACAAGCAACACCATAATTACATCACATGAAAAAGTATATTTTATCGTAGACTGGACGGTATTTTCAGGTTTTCATTACTCAGTGTTTTCCACATCCTTATTGCCATGCCCATCTGGTCTTGATCATTTTGAAGATTCCACGATATAGGTGCACCATGCATGACACGTATTATGTAAACTAAAGACGTGCATTTAAATCTCATTTGGATATGCAAGTTACATTGTACTTTACTTTGTTTATATGCAATTGTCACATTGTATATATTCGTTGGAAATGAAATAAAATGAAATGAATGAATGATGCATCGTAATAAACGTTAAATTGCTACTGCTAATAGACTATTGTGAACATGATTATCGACAACAAGAAAATATCTTGTCTTATGGTGAACTATTGTCTTAGGTTCAAACCTATATGGTTATATTCAATGTTTGCTATACATGCCATTCCTTATTGTTCTCCCTTGATTTGATTTTTCTTTCGAAATGATGATATCTTTTAGTATAAAAATGAGATACCTGAATATACAATATAATTATATATTTATATAACTATGATATAATAATTCAGTTTTGTCACCAAGAAGCTCTTCTTCCATGCGGTCTACAGTTTAGATACAAAAAGACATGATATAAGATAAAGCGTTGGGATGAGATGAGGAGCAATTTAAGATGTACCCGTAAAAAGACCGACAGAACTACAAATTAGACAGGAAAACAACAGGCATGCTGATTGCACTGAAGAGACACAACGTGATCAGGTGATAGGGGATTACACACATCGTTTGAAGTCAAAGTGCTGTCACGACTGATTAGAATGAAGCCTGAGAATATTGAAAATTAGTCACAAATACGTGTGTGTACTGCGTAACAATAATGTAACCAGTATTTGAACAGAGAGGGTATAGAGGCACTGGCCATATCCACTCAGGTTACTAAATAAGCAAATGAATAGTCCAGAGGAATGGCTTTATATTTCAGGCGCTATCTCATATTGTAAAGTATACAAAAATGGTAATGGTAATGATGATAATGATAAATGTTCTCATTTGTCTACTATGTATGGCAGCATCTAAATGTTTGCACTGGTTGCGAAAAACGGCCCTGCCATTATTGGCACTTTGCCATTGCCAGGTACTCATTCTACGATTGGATAAAGAGGGGCGCCGTTGATACAACATTTACTGTCTCGTTTGAGGACGAAGCGTTAAGCAGGATTCGATCTCATGTCAAGCGTCTTATTGCCCACTATACCGCAGTAACTCTTAATAAACAGTAATGGTTGTAACAAATCGACCCAGCCTGTATGGAAAGTTGTGACTTTGTGAATATCGGTAAGTCATTAAACAGGAATCATGTTGAAGATAAGTTTCATCATTATTTCTCCTATATATGTTTTTTTTTTCCATCTTAGAACTCATTCTAGGAACAATAAACATTGACGATAAAAAGTGAAGAAACATTGCTTGCATCTTTGAATTATTATGTAAACATAGATGTAAATATGATATATCTATACACAGTATATATAATGTATGCATGATGGTTGTGCAGTTTATTACGTGGGAGGTGCTGTATACTGGGAGTATTCTATAGAATGATTGACAACAATCTAAGAGAAGACATTCTATTTTCCAAGAAATATATATAACCGTCAAAGCTCAAAACAGAGAAAAATTAATGTGAGTTCCATGTACTCGAAACACTCAACCAGATTTCTATGTCACTTTGCAGTCATTTCTTATACGTTCTGCACTTCTCCTATACACCAAAGGTCTTGGACAAAACAACAATAATAATAATAATAATAACAGTAATAATAATGATAATAATAATAATAATAATAATAATAATAATAATAATAATAATAATAATAATAACATAATAACAATTACAATAAAAACAACTACAACATTTAAACGTATACTAAATCCTTACAAGTCCAAGAAAATAAACGAGGATTCATTAAATGTCACGTTTGGTATCAAAATCATACCGATTTGCCTTAGGCTGATTCCATACGGTAGTTCACAGATAGATTAAAGAAATTTTAATCCCACTCTTCCTTGTTCGTGTTTAATGTAATGTTAAGTGGAACATTTCCCTCTGTGTATGAAGCATGCACAAAATAGGCTCTCTCTGTATGACAGAAAACATGCATTTGCAGCGCCCAGATTTATTTTTATATGGTACAACCACAATCAACGGCAACTAACTGTGGTTCTTGGAATGCATGAAAGACCCTTTAAAATGTGGTCGATGTAGAGGTCAGTAGATGTATTTCGCATGAAGAGAGGGTCTGTACTGAAGTATGTTAACAGTGTAAAATAACTAATTGGTACTATAGTATATCGTATATTATCTGTGCAGTTCTCTCTACCTCTTCATTACAGAAAGTTATATCAAATCGGTTCAATCTAACAGAATTTTAGTATGATCAATTCATTTTATTTTACCTGCCTTAGGCGAGTCCCCTAGCCTAGGGTTAGGTCGGCCCCTGTGTTTGTGGTGAATCCATGAGAAGCTGTCAGTGTGCTAATCCATCTCTGTCTCGTCAAGGCCCCAGCCAGACATGAGGTGCGTGAGATGTATAAGCAGCTCTCTTGCAAATTGTCCAGCAAATTCCTTTAACCCTTTCTGCGACAATGTCAAAATAATGTGCACAAATTTCACAGACACACACCCATGTGGACAGTAAGAAGTATGACGCGGAGAAGGTTAATAGATAACATTTTCACTAAAGATGTCAAGGCTAGCCCTCAGTTAACACTGCCGGATGGGTGAGAACTTGCGGGGGGATGCTTTGACTATACCCGGAATTAATACTCAGGGAGTTTTTTAGCCATTATGATTGCGCATGCAACCCCAACAGAAGACAATGTTGAACGTGAGCCATAGGCCTATTATGCACCGAAGCCTTTCGAAAACACCTTCCATCTTCAAAGGAGAGAATAGAGGTCGTCCACTATTCCTAAATTTGGCCCACACATTGCAAAAGTGGCCTGACTACTTGCTTTGCCAATCAGTAATGTAATCAGTTTTGTCTTGGCCGTTTTATACAAATATCACGAAATTCGAGATGATAAACCCATTCCAACCAATTCGACTCGCGTCGAATTCGAAACATGATTATGGACGGGCTTGACACCCACGAGTCATAGAGCACACGAGTTCGACACTACGCAAACAAGGCACAGGAGTTCGACACTATAGGCATACAAGGACCACGAGTTCGACTCTAAGCAAGAAAGGCCCACAAGTTCGACGCTAAATATAAAAACGGTGTGTGCACCATTACTGTGAACAAAGTATACGGAGGTGGATGGGGTGGGGTTGGAGGGAGTACAGTATATCCCTTTCCAGAAGAGGGAGCTCTTGCATTTTTAAGAAGTGAAAAAAAAAAAAACCAACAACATGGTGCACTCTTTCGGTGGAATATTTGGAAAATAATTGTGAAACACTTGATAAGTTTTACAAGGTATACATTTGCTAACAATTTGCCATGGAAATAGCAGTCTTAATACCTGACTTATCTTTTGTTTTTGGCAAATCCAAGAATTATTGGGGGGGGGGGGCAAAATGAATTGTTTCCTCCTCTCTCCCCCTCCTTCCTCCCCCTGCTCCCCTCCCCCTGCCCCCCCCCCCCTCCCCCCCTCCTCCCCCCCCCCCCCCCCATCGACACCCCTGTGACTGCGAACAAAATGACATCTTGGATTGGCGCAATGTGTTAAAAAGAGGAAAGAAAATGGGAATTAAAAAAAAAATCTGCTTCCACCATTTCTGGAGGGAGAATATATCAGGTCACGATCGAGCAAATTTCTCATTACCATATACTGTTATTAATCCTGGTTGTCAGTCTTGACAAATGTTCTCTCCGAAATTGGGTTTTCTTATAAGTGCTCACAAAGGAGAATGTTCAATGCGCATTAGTTTCCAAATGAATGATGACTTATCGGGTATTCGGTGGATTCCCCATAATTCAGATGCTCCGTTTACCCTGTGGCTATAGTTTCATATCTTAGAAAGATAACACATTATGTATTCTTATTTGTAGGTTACGTGTGTACTGCTGAACGAATGGGAGGAACACTGTACTTTAATGTTCGTTTAAACAGGAAAATATATAACGAAGACTACTTCATTCTCCCTGGTGTATGTGATTTGATAGGTAGAGGAAAGAACACTCTTACGTTCTGCTCGTCTTCTAGATAATATGTGTGTTGATAAGAAAAGTTTGTTCTTCTCCACAGGCCCGTTACTTTGCTTCAACAAACATCTCCTCTGCCTCCCCTCTCCCACTTTCTGGCCGTTTACGACAACCTGGTTGGGCCCATGTTCATCACTGCAGCCATAGCTGATGGCGAAGTGTGTTGCCCGGAATAAGAATAGAAAGATTTGCCTCTTGCCAGCGATGACTCACCAACCAGAGAATGATGGCTTTACAGCTCTTTTTCTGTCTGTCTTCCATGTTTGCTTCCACCCAGTCCCTCCGTTAATGTATGTATCTACTCATACCATCTCTCTCACTTTTTCCAGCCGTGTTTTGTACGTCGCTGATTATATCTTCTTCTCTAGTATAACCAGGCTTGTACCGAAAGGGTGTGTAACGTCGCATTGTTGACTGGAACCCCTCAAGTTTGTCCAACACCCCCCCCCCCCATTTAACCGAAAGGATGCGTTCTGCTTTCGAATACTTTTCTAACCATCATCGGCAGTAGCAACAACAACAACAATAATTTGATAATGATGATGATGATGGTGATAATGATAATAATAATAATAATAATAATAATAATAATAATAATAATAATAATAATAATAATAATAATAATAATGATAATAATAATAATAACAATAATTATTATCATTATTATTATTATTATTATTATTATTATTATTATGATAATGATAATAATAATGTTATCATAATATATGTATGCACAAGAAGAGAAGAAGAATGAGAAAGAGATGAAAAAAGAAGAACAAAAGACAACATAACCTGAATGAAGCAGAAACACTTCTCGGCAGTCAAGGTGTCCTTTCAAAATGTATCTTTGTGTAAATATGTGTTTCTTTCCACAAACGAGTGCTATTTTGTGTAAATGTCTATGTCCAACATGTGAACGTTAGTTTGAAACTTGGCTTATATTATGGATCATTTTCAACTTCATAATAGTTATAAAGCTTTTATCCGCATTACTCTCGCCAAGAGAGAAGGTTTTCACCGACAAGTGCAAAGTGTCCACCATCCATCTGTCAGATTTGTAAATCTCTGTGGAATGGCAGTTCAAGAAAAATTTATTTTTTTATGGCAAATAAGATAAGTAAAGACTTGTTTACAAAGTTCATTACATGTGGGGCAAATTGACAATTGAAAATGAAGCAAAGGTGTCTTTTGCCTTGTGTGTGTGGGCGTATTTTTTGTGTATATGTTTGTCTCGTACCTCCTCAGTCTCTGCTTGTTTGTTTATGTTTGTATGTTGAGTATTTTTGTATGTAGATGTATTTGTGTCCACGTCTTTGTGTTCCTACGTTTGGATCAATAAAGTTACTTTTTTGTGAATTCTACAGTTAAGAGTAAACAGAAATTACTTAGTATATGTTTGATAAAATAAACAGTTCTAGCAAATAAAAGTATATCACAATAATTAATAATATACGAATATAATATTTTTTTTTGCTTCTTAATGTTTTTATCTTTCTTCCTTCTCCACCATCGTCTTCTTTTTCTTCTCTATGTTCTTCTTTTCTTCTCCATCATCATCATTGTCTTCTCTTATGTCTTTTCCTCTCCTTTGATTCTTCTTCTTCTCGTCTTCTTGTGTAGTTTCAAATATCATAATCATTATGTTGTGGTTATTTTCACTATAATTGTTGCTGTTTTTATAAGATTATTGGACAAACTCTCTGCATAAGCCGTTTTACCATACTTATGAGCCGCGTTATACGTTCTCTTTGCATGCTCGTGTCTTACACTTTCTTGCGTATTTCTTCCTCTCTGTTTGCCTGTGCCTTCCAGCATTATCAAAATGATGTTTTGCTTTCTGTTTCATTTCATCTATGCACAGCCACTCTACTTTCCGCTGAATTATTCTTCCTCCAGCTCGTCTAAATGAGGACCTCGTATTTCTGCTCTGCAGGATATACCCTCCCTTCTTTCAGCCATACGTATAAATACTCAACTCTCAACGTGTCATCGTATACTTACTGCATGTCACTAACTGGTCATGACAGTATCCGTCAAATCCATACGTCAGACTCTGCTTTTCGAGAGCGCTAACATCAATCAGTGTGCGTAATTGTCATTGCAGTTTCAAAATGAAAAAAAAAAAATAGACTCAATTAGGCCTGAATTTGTAAACATATCCCAAAGCTCATATTCATGGTGAGGATGTTACTAGATGAGGAATGAAGTAGCCAGAAGAAATGTAGGCCTACTGAATGTCTTGTATAGTTGATATCTGGTTATGTCATCTGTTGACCAGTCGTTCGGGCTCGTTACTTGTCTCTTCGTTCTTCGCTTGACTTTGTCGTATTGCCCCTCTCTCTGTCTTGTCCTTGACTCTTTCTTGTTTTCCATCCAGTCTGACACCACTACATTTTTAACTCTGTTGTTCAAATTAGGTACACAAAGATTATCCAGCCTGACCTTATTCTTTGATGGTCGATTGAGTTATAATTTTTTTTTTCTTTTTGGTCTGTTGGAACGAAGTACAAGCTCTGCTACCGACAGGTGCACAAGCTTTGATTTCACTTAGTGCATATCTATTTGCCTATTTGTGATTTATTAATTTGATAATTATACAATTGCAATGGACATGAATGGATTTCATTTTTTTTTTCTTCACAGTACCTGGAATCGACTTATTGGTCAAAATTGTTATTTCCTTTTTAGTAATCAGATTGGAACTTGATCGATTCGTGCGAGAAATGTTATCTTGGTTCCAGCTGTAGTGAAATTTGAATAACTAACATGGCTCACCCCAATTCATACATGGACTGCAAACACGATAATAAGAAAGGATAGATAGAATACTGTGGCTCTGGTAGCTCACAGTCAGTAGAAGTTTGAATTAGCAATAATATTTGTTTGTTTGTGTTTGTGTAGTTGTAGGGTGTGTATTGTTTATTGTTTGTTGTTGTTTTTTGTTATTTGTTATGGGGGAGGGGAATGAGCGGTATCTAGGGCTTTTAGCTAATAACATCGCAATCCCTTTTCGGCTCACTCTTCGGGCCTCCTCCCACAAATTCACTCTCGCGTGCAAATCAATGCACGTTTGCACTCTCTTAATTATGAAATTCGTCCCGCGTCTATTTGTGATGGTGTACATTAGTAATGCGTCCGGGTTATCAAATACACTATCTACTGTACTTCTATAGATGAAGGGTTTGCATAATTGACATGCAATTCATATTGATCCACCATATAGCCATCATCGCCCCGAGCACATCATGCTAGGAAGAGCTTCGATCATTTGTCATGAAATCCAGTCTAAGATCTTGATATATGTAAGTATGCTCGGTGCTTCATCGCTCCCGTCATTCCGAACCGATTTCTTTTCCAAATGGGTTTAACGCTAACGCCCGCGATGACAGTCGAGACGGCGGTATGTTTAAGCCCTTTTTTTGGGACGATGCTTCTTTGAATCCGTTACCCTCTCCATCCGTTACTAGTATATACTCATTAGTGTTATATGTGCTAAGTTGTGGACAAACTAAGTGAAGTTTATGCGTTCTATCTTTTGATATAGTGCAATTAATTCCCAGGCTTCGTTTTAGATTGGTTTGATGCGATAGCTTGATATTGTTTTGATCGGAGCGCCGACAAAATGATTTATTAGGTATAGAGTCGCTGCATTCACTGCATTCACATTTTGCTATCACATTTTTGACTGAACCACTAATAAACACACACACATACACACACACATCATGCGGACATACACATGTATATTATGTATGTCTGTATTCATATATATATATATATATATATATATATATATATATATATATATATTTGTTGAGATGTATAAGTGTGTGTGTGTGTGTGTGCGCGCGCGCACGTATTGGTGTTGTGTCATATTTATTTGTAATATCGTAGTATTCGCAGCTGGAACGCCAAAATATAGTCATGCAGTAGCAAAATAAGCTTTTGCATTGTGTTGTACATCAGTGTTACAATCCTAAGATATGAAATGGGCGCAAAGATTATTTCTGTCGTGTTCAAAAGAATGGCAATCTCTCGTTCTCCTCGCAGGGTGTTGTTCAAAGTGAACATAACACTACAGGAATGGTATAACAACTCTGAAATGAGGATTCAGCTTTTACCTTTTTGCGAGATACTTAGACACAACTAATGAAATGTTAAAGAGCATACAATTCTAAGTGGAATTCAAGGTTTAATGAAAATTGATTTGGAAATGGCTGAGATATTCAAAAACAAAGTAAAGCAAAATAATAATAAAATGTCATGGGCCCACCTTTTATCAGGATCGCTGTGTTCTTGGATATCTCAGCCATTTCAAAATCAATTTTCATCGAATTAACTTTGAATTCCTCTTGGAATTATATGCTCGTTCATATTTCATTTCAGAGGTTTCTCATTATCTCACAGAAAAAAGTTGGAAACCTGAAACCCCATCTCAACAAAAACTATACCACCCTTTTAATGAAAGAATATTTAATCAGATCTCTCCATAATGGAAATTAGACAGGTTTTGAAAATCAGAAAATGAAAAGTAACCAAATTCAAAATCAAATCAAAATCAGTTAAGTGCATCGCCTTGTCCATACTGTGAGGATCAAATTAAAACATAGAAAATACATCGCAAGGAGAATTGAGTTGAACGTTCGAAATATTAAAGGCGTTAAAGTACCAAAAACGTTATTCAGGATGAAATCTGTTGTCATCATTATAAGAAACATAAGGCGTATATTGATGGTGTGTAGTCTCAGCCTAACATAGAAAGATAAATGTCTTTTTAAGGTGTCTGTTTATCACTCATGGCCAGTGTGAGCTCAGATATAGGGGAGTCAAGGCAAGAGATATTTAGTTCGAATCCAGCCCGGTGATTGCACCCCTGTATGCTGTGTTTTATCCATAATGACCAACTGGGCCAAGGCTTACTATTTTGTATTTGACAATACTTAGCGATAACAGCGGCAGGGCTCTCGGGAATAACAGTGCTTAAAACTCTGAACACTACACTTCAGACCATATTGGCAGTCAAGCACAAGACATGACTTGCAATGTCACAGATATCAATTCGAACGATTGCTTCTGAGTTCCATGTTAGCTTAAAGTTTCACTTGACAAGACAGCTATGCAATCAATACGTCGTGCTTCATTGTTTGCGGAATCCTGAAGACATTTACTTTGTCTTTCACCTTCTCATTCCTTCTTCTTAGAGATTACTTCCTCTCATATACTATTTCATTCATTCATTCATTCATTCATTCATTCTCTCATTCTTTCTTTCTTTCTTTCTTTCTGTATCCTTCTGTCCCTTTGAATGCATGAATATTACAGTTTCATTGCAATTTCTTCCCATAACACATTCCGAGAACACATTTAATGCAAGTGCCTAAACACAGCGGGAGTGCTCCCTGTGCTATTTATAGGGTACTCAGTAAATGGTGAGCGTCGTTGCCCATTATAGTGCCATTAATGTTCAGGTCGAAATGTGAATGAATGTTATTTTTAAAGCACATTGCCTAACTTTTTCGCCCAGTAATGTGAGATTTTATGTTTGAATATGCTAGATAAATCATGCATTTTTGTTTAGTCAATGCTCAACACTCATTATTGCTGGTTAACGTCGCAAGGATCTCATTATCAGCTGGATGATACTGGTATCCGTGTTTCCTATTTCTGTTCGATATTGATCTTCACTAACTAGAATAAGTAATATGTCAAATATAAAGAATATTGTGGTAAGAGCGCTTCAAGTGCAATGATCATCACTCTGTAAATATCCCCACCGACATTGTAAAAAAAAAAAAAAAAAAAGTCATGCCACTGTGTCAAAGTTTAAGCCATCGCCTGTACAGATCCGATTAATGTGGTGTACGTGTTAAGATGACAATTCCCGTAGGGCCTATGTAAATGTTAAGATAATGACAAGGAAACGGCTGTGGCATATTACGGTGCGGACGTGTTCCGAGGGATTTGCAGGTATACATCCACCATGCATATGATGTGATGGAAGGAAGAGTGCTGTGATGAGAGAGGGAGCCCCTACCTCCAACCACCACCACCTCCTCCCCTTATCAAGTATGATGAGTCTACCTGATCAACAAATGAGACAGCATTGGTAACCACCCACTCATTTACCGCTCTGTTCCTTAAACCCCTTCTCAGATTTTTCAAATCTCTCTTTTGAAAATCTCTCTTTTAACAGACTGCTAATTTTTTGTGTGTGAATCATGTGTCCAACATCAAATTAATGTTATCGTTAAAAAAAGGACGTGCAATATTTCTCTCATCTGACTCATCCCATTACTTCCACTTGTCGATGTGAGTTTAGTCTCTTGCATGTCTTTTCTTTGAGGTACTAGTAGTCGAGGAGATGCGTAATGTGTAACCATGACTGGAATTCCGTGGAGTGTGATAGATTGCAAATCCGGCTGGGTAGTCTTCATCAGATATCGTCTGGTTTGCAGCAGCTGTCATGTGCTGAAGATCATGGCTGTTTTGAAGCAGAATGAACTTATTGCCACCGAACTACACGACAGCTATTCAGCAGTGGTGACACGGCACCCACTACTCTCGTCAAGCGCGATCGCCAATAGACAAAGTAGACATTATGACTCGACACGTCTCGTGAAGGAATGCTTCATTCGTCACTGCTAGGTCCTAAGACTGATAAATGTGATATGGGACCCCTTAGTTTTTCTGATACTAAATGCAACCTTTCAATGAAATAGATATGTTAAAAAGTTGAATCCTCTGCGAGAGATGACTAAAGCAAGTAGCTACAAGCTACCTCAAAATGAGTGCATGCTACATTATTGCATCACACAGTTTTCAAGCGATGCCTGTTTGAGAACAAAGAACACCTCATCACGTTTCCCATTTCACCCTTTCCATTTTTTTCCTCTCGACATAATACTCTTGCTTTCGACTGTACACAATGTGCAGACCAGTTCTTTAGAGAACTAAGCCCTTTAAAAGTAACAAACTAAAAGGATCTACTTCGTATTATTTTCTGAAATGAAAGCAATTGAAAACACAATACACGAATAAACGGGAAGCATAGGTAAATTCGACTTGACATAATGACACAGAATGAACTGGTCTTCGAGATGTAAAATCATGGGCAAATCCTTCCTTAATCCTTAATCCAAATCCTTAACTTTATGCTCCGTTTAGTCTCCACTATCAGATTTATTCTCATCCCCTGTAGTCAATTTGTTAATCTTTCTTTACTAGTTCTGGTGAATTCATCGAGTACTGTCTTGTCAATATGCCTTTCTTATCTATCTGTACTCTCCATAACGAAAATTTAGTTGCTTTTTCTCACTACTTCTGTAATCGAAAGTATGTAAATGTTACAAAACTTCGTAAATTAAAAAAGAAAAAGTTCCCAACTCTAAAATTGTTCATTAAAAAAAAAGGGAAAAGGACTATGTATAGTTTTTGATATTGTTTCAATATTCCTTTGGAATATCAACATCTATATTTTATGACATGTTTGATTACCATGTCGTGATCCAAGTTTTGTGTCTTATATACAATATTCTGTCACCATAAAAACGTGCATAGTCTTGCAAAAACAGAAAAAAAAAACATACACAAATGTTTAGTATTTGGGATGATATAAGGGTGCACGTCACGAGGCCGACACCCACGAGTCATACAGCCCACGAGTCATACAGCTCACAAGTCATACAGCCCATGAGTTGTATACAGCTCACGAGTCATTACAGCCCATTAATTCGACACTAAGCTAACAAGGCCCACGAGACCGACACATTAAGCCCCGTGTTGTATCTATCGAACTCGTGGACTGTTTTTACCTAGTGTCGAACTCATGGGCTTTATTTGCCTAGTGTTGAACTCATGGGCTGTATGACTCGTGCGCTGTATGATTCATGGACCTGTTTTCAATGTCGAACTCGTGGGCTGTATGACTCGTGGGTGTCTAGTGGGATGACCCCTAATATAATGGTCTTACAAAGAAAGAAAGCAACAGACTGTCAAAAATATATATTAAACAAAAAACGATAACAGCAGCATATTTCTATCTGCCTCAGGCAGTGAGCCCTAGGATTATCCTTGATAGTTGAAGGAAATGTCACACAGGCGTATCTGATGCGTGCGAATTGTCCCTCAATATAGAAAAAGATGGATAAGTTTGATGAATGAATAAATACAAAAGAAACTGTGTTGCCGTGACATTTCAACGGTTTTAAGCACAGTTACATGAATTAAACGAGTGAAGAACAACACTGTGAAATTGGACTGTGTCATATAAGGGGACCCTCATCATTGATTACATTGTTCGCAATGAGGACATAACATCAGGGTTCGTCATTGCTGATCATGCCTTTATCCATTTATATTCGTCAAAAGTATAGAATAATAACAAGATTTTCGTAACTACAATAAGTGAGATAGGGGAACGTTTACGGGTCACTTGCGGTGTCTGAAGTGGGTTATAGAGAGAAGGGACGGAAACGGGAAAGAAGTGTCATATTGTGTTCCACTGCTAAACTGCGATCTCATCTTGGCGGAGTGACAGAGGGCTAGCCTTCTGTAATCGCCTGGCGATCATCTCGTAACGTGAGGCCGATCAGTGTGATCCAAGCGTCTGTCCCCCATCTGGGTCATGCCTCATTACGGCCGTGCCTCTACATGGGCTGCTTCATGACTAGCCATTTTGAACATGGTGTTGCCTTGGTGTCGATATGCTTCCGCTGAAAAAGAATAAAACAATACCCTCTTATATGGGGGTTATATTATTTCAGCTTAGTGTAGCCAGGCAAGACTGCTCCTTACAGGAGCTAACCTTTATCTGCAAAACGTGCAAAACACAATGGAATGTTTTCAAAAGAAAGACAAGCTACTTGATAGTTATAACAATTTTTAAACTTCCTTTGAAAAGAAGTTTTGTGTCAAGGGCAATGCTCAAATCGTTGGAGAATTGAAGAATAATCAGTGTAATGGAACTCTACGTCATGTTGAAATGAGAATATTTGTATTGAACGTCTTTGGGTCTTGACCATGCAAGTTATCAAATTGCGGCAAAACCCAGCGTTCTGCTCACGAAAACGTCACGAATATTATTTTTTAGCAAAAGAAAAAGTTTGTTTTAAATCTTCTCCAAATTATGTCAAACATGCATATCGTGTACTTACACATCATCGTCCGAGCCAAAAGAAGGAAATTTCCTTTAAGAAATACAATTCTGGAGGTTCTTCTTCAGTTGCCTTGTAGATACAAGGCAACTGATGATTGTATCTATAGCACGAGGCGGTGGTCACGGGTTCATGCAACCATCACACTAAGTCACGTTTTAACGGATCCATGATACCCTTATACCTTTTAAATAGTCATGTTGTTCTTAGTTATTACATAGGGGATTTACTTCTTTTTACCGATTGGTAGACGCAATGATTGTCTCAACACTTTTGTCTCCTTCATTACAATCGTAGACCCGAAATATGAAGCACTTCTGTGAGTGTGTGAGTGTATGTATGTGTGTGTGTGTGTGTGTGTGTGTGTGTGTGTGTGTGCGTGTGTGTGACTTTGGGAAATCATAGATTATAATCCATCTCGGAGAACCCACGTTCATCTGCTGGAGGAGAATTCTTGAAAGGATGAAAGGACTCTAATCTTAAAAGACCCTGACTTACTCTCGGAAGGCGAAAGGTATTACCTAAACCTGGCATACAGATGGGGCTCGACGTGCAAACATGTTGCTATGTCTAATCCATACATCATGTCTACGCTTTGTGACGAGCTTTGAGCAGACACTCACCCTTGACATTATCGTGTATCCATAACGGACAGTGACGGCGAATTTGTTGTCAACGCATCGAGTGATGTGATGATCGAGTTGAGAATCAAACTTGAACCACTTTCCTGAAATTTCAGAATAAATGAAATGTTAAGCTATTTCATAGGAAGAAGTGATAACATGTGCAAAGTGTTTTAAATAACATGAATTCCCATATGTCCATTACTGCTACGAAATTAAGAGTTCGACACGTGTCGAAGGAAGGGAGCAAAGACGAAAAAGGAATGGCTGACAGCAAAGAGGTTGCTAAATTAAAAGGTTGTGAGGGAAGAAATCATAAATAATTATTCCAAATGTCGTCAATCCGAAAATGATATAGGCCTATAGGTTCGTTTTATCAGAAATGAATAGAAGGTGCGAGCTAACGAATCTCCAGGAATTAAGAACCTCATTTCATTTTCAGATTAACGAACCTTCAGAATAACAAACTGTTACAGGTTTGTTGTTTAAATGGTGTTTTTTGTTTGTTTGTTTGTTTGTTTGTTTGTTTGTTTGTTTTGTTGTTTGTTTTTTTTTTTTTGGGGGGGGGTCGTTTTTCAACGATATCGATGAAGAAGCGCGAGCACGTTGTTGCATGAAGACAGACAAAGGCATGGAGATCTGTCGTGAAAGTAGACTCTGAGAAAGTAAACTCAAGTGAAATGTATTGTTAGAAATATGAAGTTTGCACCCATCAAACCAATGGGACGAAAAATATTCATGTTTACCGCTGCCATCATCTTCAGACTACACGGATGATGTTATACGATCCACCTTGTGGCCCACGAGCATGTAATAATGTTATGGAACCCAGTCTACTTACTGGCAAGCCTGGTAAATCCACCTTACAACTCGATTGCCGATGAACCAAACAATGGCATGAGGTGATGCACAACCAAGTAACTGAACAGCACAAGAAGAAAGAAATCAGGAGGGCAGTTACCTAAATCTATATACTTCGTTTGAGGAATTGAAAGCAACGAGGAGAATCAGTTGTGTAATATGACCTTTCGTCGTAACTGTGATGATACTGATATTTCTTTGACGATGAGAATGATGAAATAAAATGATTTTCGATACAATCGTTACTATTGTTTTATCTGTATAGTATCCCCATGTCACCATTGCAATTTGTGGGAAATCTTATGTATTATATGAACAAATTTATAAACGTTCGTAAATCTACCATCCCAATGGATGGGAAAATCTGCTTAAATCTGTCATAATGTATAAGAGAGATAATATGTTTTCTCACAGTATTATCAGATATCCAATCGCCTTGTTTATTTTATAATATTCACATTATATACTGAACTTTGATGATCGTTATTGTTATTGTTACTATTTTCATCACAATCACTCATGTCAGTATCATTCTGCTAATAATTAAAACCTATCATTATCACCATCGTCACCATCATCATATATTTTGCATGCGTTGTTGGCGAAACTACTCTTATACTACTTAACTTTTCTGTACTTAGTGGGTTTTTTTTTTTCAAATACATAATACTGACAAGTTTTCAAACTGTAAAATCTTACATTCTTAATACTTTACACCCCCCCCCCCAAGAATGTCAATGCAAAGGGATACAGACAAGCATATAATTCCGCTGCTGGCTGGTTTCATAAGGGGCAAAGTTCTGAATTACTCGACGCTCTCTCATTATAGCATCAGAGGTCGAGTGAAATGCCGAGGAGAAACGAAAATTGAGAGATAATGAGATCGTCTTGCGTGTCACAGTGAGTCCTGATACAGCCTTCTCCTGTCTGGCTCGGCAGTCGAAAGTTGCCGTTGCATTCATGATGTCATAATGTTTGATGTATGTGTGTGTGTGTGTGTGTGTGTGTATTTATGTATGTATGTGCGTGTCTGATTCTGTTTTTATTCATACATAAATGCCGTTGCCTTCTTTCAATAGTTTTACGTTAGTTTATTGTTCCGTAATGAACACACTGGGATTTCACCTGCTACTACATAAGCCATAATCAGTGATAATACGGTTCTGAGGGAATATAGTTATCTGTTTTTATATACGTGTTCCATATCAAGAGGTATACTGGAACTAAAGTAACATCGTAATACCATTTGTATGTGGCGGCAGCAATCATAACATGAATAGTGCTAACACAAGCACTAAATCCCATTAAAAAAAAAGATCCTCACCACGCGATGGTGCACACTGGTACATGTAATAGATATGGTTACACTAAGTCTTGGTATCAGTTACTAGTATTGCTGTGCGGGATGAATATCCCGTTCAAGCGAATTGTAACTTAAAAACTGCATCTTAAAGAAAATGCATAACCCACCCACCCACCCCACCCCCCCCCCTCTCTCTCTCTCTCAGTTTCTATAAGGCATATCACAAACAATCCTGCTGTAGGGCCTATAGTAAAAGGGCCTGTCATGTTGAGTCACTCCTTGGAAAGCCGTTTACAATTTTAATTGCAGAATTTGCACCATTTGTGTGTGTGTGTGTGTGTGTGTGTGTGTGTGTGAAAACAAGATGTACTCTACAAAACAGAAGTTGATATGGGATGAAGCATGATTTAAGCCATTGTGTAGTAAAATAGCTATATCATCATCAAATAAAGCAAATTGCCACCGATTTTGCCGAAGAACAAAATCGTGAGAGTGGTGAGTTTCCGATTCATGAAAATGAGTGGATATTAGATGATCACAACCAGCGGCAACGTGGTTCAATTCGAACTGGGCCTCAGATGCGAGTGCGTGTGTATAAATGTCACACAATCTCATGCTGTCTACGGCTATGACGCCACGCGGAAATCGGGGCTCCAAACCATACTGTGAATGAAACATCATGAAATGTATTCCGGCAATATAAACTGGCGACAAACGGCGCTTGTTAGACAATCGAATTAACGAGAAGTGGGAGCTTGAAATACGTGTAAAAGGGATTGCTCCCCTGTGATATCAGTGTTCTATGCTCAAGATTCTTCAACCAGTGCACTTACATGTCTTAGTGAAATACAAACCATGGAATGTGTACACGAGCAATGTTTCGACGAGAATGATAATCCAAGCCGTGGAGCAGCCGGGGAAAGGGGGGGGGGGGGGATGCGTCGGGTGAGTACATTAATGATATGACACTAAATAAGCAAAAGTTTACAATGTTTAGGCTCCATCGTATATATTTAAGAATTAAGTACAATGCATCAATGACCCAAAATATTTGTAACTTGAAAGAAAGATGAATTAATTGAAACGCCTTTGTAGTACGCTGATGCACGCACCAAACGCGACCCGACCACCAAATAGCACATATTATTCTTCTCCGTCTCTGCATGCGTATGTACGAAATAGTTTCTGAATGCACGCTAGCACCCCTCCCAGACCCTCCCCTGTGGTCCACTTCCATGCACAAACTAATAAAAAGACGCATAGGCCTACAGCGGACCGCAAGAGGTGACAAATGCCACGATTTAACTATTCAAATCGTTTCTGAAAATTGCTTTCCCTTAACTTTTGGGACTGAAAAATCTGCGAATATTACACCAAAGTGAGCACCAAATTGTTCAATAACAAATTCTAGGAACGCAAAAGCCCCCTCGCGTACCTGGGAGGGGTAAAACACCTTCCCGTTCTCTTCACCTCCATAAACTCAATATACGGTAAAGACGCACATTCGGGTTAATAGGTGGCAGATATTATGATTGAACCATTCATCTTGCATCGGAATATCTAGTTTTCTTCCTCTTCTGATTAAAAAAAAATGCATTATTGCAAATATTCCATCAAAGTTTGCACCATGCAGATTGCTGAAAATAAATTCTAAAATGTTAAAAGCTCCCTTGCGTGGGAGGACACCTCTATCCTTCCCCTATGGTCAACCTCAATAAACACTCGTATTATAGGCCTACATAGTGACGCATACAGATAGATCAAGAGGTTACAGATACCACGATTTAGCCATTCAAATTGTTCCTTAATATTGCTTTTTCTTACCTGTGGAACTGAAAAAATGAAGAAAATATTACACTAAAGTGAGCACCAGATTGTTCAATCTTAATTCCACAACGGCAAAAGCTCCCTCGTTTGGGAGGGGGACACTCCTTCGGTCCACCTCCACAAACTGGAAGGGTAGGACACACAGCAAATATGGTATACGCTGATCAAGATGTGATAAATATATCGTACCCATGATTTAGCCATCATTGTCTCTTAATCTTAATTTTCTTACATTTTGACTAAAAAAGAAGTAAAATTTCATCTAATCCACCGGCCTCGATCGTGCAATTTCAATTCCAAAAATGCAAAAGCTCCCTCGTGTGAGAAGATGGCACTCCTTCCCACACCGGTTTATTGTCACTTGGTCTAATCAGGTTGGTCTACTTCCACGTTCGTCTAACATCTACATGGCTAAAATCATCTATTTTGTCTAATGCCCGTTGGTCCAGTCCTCATTAGTTTGTCTCATGTTTAGCTAATCAACTTTTCGTCTAATGACCAGATAGTCTAATTCCTATTTCGTCTACTTGATTTTCCCCCATTTTCCCCCTATACCGTTTGGTCTATTACCAGATCGTCTGTCATTATTTTAGTCTATATAGTATTACTTATTCGTCTAATTTTCATTCAGTCTATTTTTCATTTGATCTATGGACATTCGTCTGATTACTCTTTGGTCTACTGTATACCCGTTTGGTCTATATTTCACGAGGTCTAATATTCAGTTGGTCTATTTCCATCTCGTCTAAATTGTAGAAGGTCTTATTCCATCTGGTCTACAAGCCAACTCGTCTAATTGCCATTTCGTTCAGAAACTATTTCAGTTAACTACAGTATACCATTAATTCTCATATAAACGTGGTCTTATTGTCAATAGGGCTACTCTCGTGTCATCCACAATGTATAAATATTAGTAGAAATGCAGCGAACCATCTTCACAAGTAGATGGCCTCATCGCAGATGGACAAAGGTTGCAAGATGTTATTGTGATAAGTACATTTCAAACATAAACAAGAATGGCTCATCACACTGAAATATGCAGATTCTTCTCATGATGGTGTAGATGTATGCAGATTGTAAGTCACAGAACGGACATAAATCTCACTATGGGGGGGGGGGGGGGGGACATCAAAAAAAGTATTGAGAAAATTATAACAAATATAATGTTGCGTCTATTTCACTGAGTCCAAATGATGTAATGATGGCAATAATAACGACAACAGTAATGATCATACTGATTGATTTTATTGTCATCAAATTAAACATAATGATTCAATAGCTATCTGGCAACAAAGTTCAAACTACAAGCGCATGAGCGATTGCACCATCCTCAGAATACGTAGGTTTTCTGATATAAACCAACGGAGCTTATATACCTATTTTGTATTGCGCTACTTATGTTGCCATTGTACTGCTATCATGAATACTCCAGTAAAACATACGGGTAGAAAATAATATTTTGTGTCATGCATCACTGTTACAGAATCAATCACTTTTCCGTGTTTGTTTTGTTTTGCTTTGTGCGGATGTGAAACATGTTCCAATGACAGTTACCTCCGGGCGTACAATATTTATTCTTCAAAAAACAATAATTCTGAGAATGTCATAGGTTGAACCTGGCAACACTGATGTACCAATACTTGGAATTGGACGTGACATGGTAGACAACAAATAACTAAATATTAGACCAAGTGAACATCAGACAAATTTAGTGTGCTTTTGTATAGACTAAATGGTAGTTAGATCATGTGTGCGTTAGACTAAATGCCGGGACTAAATGACCATTTAGACCAACAGACAGGGGCGGATCTAGCTTTTTATAAAGGAGGTGGTTGGGGGCTTTTTATAAAGGAGGGGGGGGGGTGGGAGGGGGGGGGGGTGTCCCCCCTCCTACGGTAGGGAGAATTTTTGAAAATCTGTGTGTGAAAATGGCGTTTTCTTGCATCTAAAACACCACTATTTTTGGTATAGAGGTCATCGCCATAAATAGAAAAAAATAAAATTACAAGTTAAAAAAAAAAATAAGATAAAAAAAAAAATGGTCTCCGGATTTTTTTTTTTTTTTTTGTGTGTGTGTGTGTGTGTGTGTGTGGGGGGGGGGTTGCAACCCCCCCCCCCCCAACTCTAGATCCGCTTCTGACAGATCAGTACACTAATTGATATTTAGCCCAATATTGGTTATTAGACTAATTGCTCTATGTAAGCACGTATAAACATTATGTGCTATTATAAGCCTACATCCTATTCAGGTGTGAGCTTTACTATGATGATTGTTATACGCATGACAGCGAAGGTAAGTAGAAAGTACAGCTGTAGCTACACACTGTACAAGCTGCACTATGCACACAGTTACATTGAGCATTGGTAGAAAATTGGAGAAAGGAAAGTAAGAAGAGTTAGAGAAAGAGAGAGAGAGGGAGAGAGAGAAGGAGACACTGAGAGAGAGCAAGGTATCTATGAAACCTTAGATCTTCGCCAAACATTCTAGGACACATTATAAGCGCCATAAGCACATATAGATACAAATTCAAAGTCACGTTTGTGACTGGTACGGAACGGTGCGCCGCGGCGGCTCATTGCTGAGAGAGGGAGGGAGAGAGAGAGAAGGGGGGGGGGGGGGAGAGATATAATGCTTTAACGGAAGTAATCCAAAGCAGACTCAAATGATACGTGCAATAAAGGCCGAAGAAGGCCACGACATTGATCATTGCTGGACTTCAGCCCTTCACTCGATACTGATTACAGGTACAGCTGTATATGACTGATGGTCGGTTTAGAACTTCCATTTTCTTTGTACGTCGAGATCCACATGCATTGACCAGGCCATAACTTTTAGACCTGGCATAATCAAGAACCGCGAAATGATCTCCAGACACACATTGTGAGTACACTAATTTTCAACGACAAGTACAACGCCGCAACAAATGAATAAAATGCATTTCTCATTATTGAAGGTCACTTTGTAGTGTTGTATCAAAGCACTCTATGGTCAGGAAAGTATGTCGTCTTCAGCCGTCTTATAGTTACAATATATCTTCACAGAGTCGAGCCGTCACATGCACATTACTTATTGTGTATACACTGTATTTCTGGTACATAAAAATCATAAACGCTGCACGTCAAATTGACAGTACGAATATACTGCACAGTGGGAAAAACGGGGCGAAAAAAAGTAAACAAAAACTGAGAGAAATAAGAAACCGAAAAATATCGCTGGTGTTTCCTCTTTCCTCGAAATATTCAAGGAAACGGTTACATTTCTGTTATCATCAATGTAATGCAGGACCCGCGTTTTGTTTGTGTTTCTTAGGTGGGTACCGACTGGCTCGTGTAACATACTGTGTTAAAGGGATACATTTGGTTGAGAGGAGGATTCAGCTTTTAACTTTTTGCGAGATATTTTGAAATATTAAAGAGCATGCATACAGTTCAAAGAAGAAGTTTATTTGATGAAAATCGGTTTTGTAGTAACTGAAATATCCAAAAACAAAGTAAAACAAAGCGATCGTAATAAAAGGTGAGTTCCACCTTTTATTAGGATTGCTTTGTTTGGGTTATCTCAGCCATTTCAAAACCAATTTTAACCAAATAAACAGTACATCCTCTAAGAATAATATGCTCTTTCATATTTCTTAAGACGCTTCTCATTATTTCAGAAAAATCATCATTATAAAAAATGTTGGAAACCTGAAGCCCCATTTCAGCTGAAACTGTACCACCCCTTTAAATCTGTGCGATCAGGTCGCCTAAATGGCTCAGCTGTGTACATTGTGGTTGTGAACGTTAAACATACCTCGCGATCACCTATAGATATTCAGGAAAATTATGCACATCAAGGTCTCACTTAAAATATAAAGGAAAGAGGAAACACTCGTGCACATTCACACTCAAAGGGCAGATGAACAGAAAGAAACACACGCACACACACACACACACACACACACACACACACACACGCAGACACACATATTCTACTGTTGCACATGTATAATATGCTCTATACTCTGTAACCACTATAATCATGCTATACTCTAGCTGTCTACCATGTGGCATGTTTTGCCACAGAGCACGTCTCTCTCAATCCATAGGCCTATTTAATACCCCATGCCAGGAAACCATCATCCATTCAACTATTATAGGTATCGAGCAGAGGATGCTTTAATGAATTCCATTTCATTTTCGGACTAACGAACCCGAATTCTTATTTGGAAAAATTAAATTTGGTATATGGAACCAAATTTTTTTGGGAAAAAACGAATTTTTGGAAAAAAAACAAACGAACCTTCGGGATAACGAGTATATCACAACAATTATGATATCCTTCATCTCTTAATTTGATTAGTTCACAGTGATAGATCTATACATAAACATTATAAACTGACTGTTTGCGGAAACGGAAAGGGTAACGTTGCCAGAGCTATTCACCTCCCTGATTGTACCACTGTCTCACGACACTGATGGATGCCGACCATGACAATTAATTAGCACGTTAGTAAGAAATTCATCTAATGTGGCATTCTGACTGTACTACTAATAAACCCATTGTTTTCGACACACTCGTATAGTTTTGGTTCAGACCTAACTCTAGGTTTCTAACATTGTTTGGTACGACAATGAGAAAACGCTTGTGAAATATGAAAGAGCATGTAATTCCAAGGATTCAAATCTTTATTTTATGAAAATTGGTTTTGAAATGGCCGAGATATCTAAAACAGAGCATCCTAATAAAAGGTGGGGTCCACCTTTTATCACTCGCTTTGTTTACTTTGTTTTTGGATTTCTCAGCCATGCCAAAACTGATTTTCATCTAATCAAATTTGAATTCTTCTTAGAATGGTGTATGCTCTGTATAATTTCAAAAGTGGTTTCTTGGTATTTCTACACCAATACTATACCATCCCTTTAAGCAACTTTCTAATTATACACAGTCAGTTTTTTGAAGTGTATTTCCACTCTATGTGCAAATCTACTTTCATGTTTAAAAAAAAAGTTATTGGTTACATTTACACAATTGGTGTTTTGTAAACTATAGATGAGGCAAAGATGTCATTATTTACCTCACAACCCTCCCATTAGTTTGTGCATAATGATGACCATCATCCATGCTTTTTATTCAATACTTAACGATGTATTGTATACAGAAGCTGCATGCAGAACAGGGAGACTAGGGGGCTCCCCCACCCCCAAAGAAAAAAAAAGGGGGGGGGGGTGACACAAGAAAACCCTTCATTTCTTGATGTTTCCACCCAGACACTCTTCCCATCAAAAAACCCTTGACCAAACCAACTGCCAGCACTACCCCCTTCTGATCCCTTCCTCAGCCCCCGATTGTAGTACGCAATTACGGGGTCATCCCAAGAGACCGACTCCCACAAGTCATACAGCTCACAGGTTCGACATTGAAAATAGGTCTATGTGTCATACAGCTCATGAGTCATACAGCCCGTACAAGTTCAACACTAGGCAAATAAAGCCCAAGAGTTCGACACTAGGTAAAAACAGCCCACAAGATTGACAGATACAGCACAGGGCTTAATGTGTTGGTGTCGTGGGCCTTGTTTGCTTAGTGTTGAACTCTTGGACTGTACGACTTGTGAGCTGTATAACTCATGGGCTGTATGACTCGTGGGTGTTGGACTTGTGACGTGCACCCCGTAATTACAACCCCCTCATGCTGTTACTACCGAGTCATTACCCAATAAAGTCATCACAACTCCGTAGGCAAAGGATATACAACATAGTATGTGTATATGAAGTACCTGTACTTCATGCATTCTTCTTGATTTCATACCATACAATAAAGAAGCTCTAGTGAAGAGTACAGTATACAGTGACGAGTCGACATGAGTTATGAGGCAATGACAGCAGCTCATCCAGTTGGCATAATCGTACATAATTTCATTGAATATCACTGCTCCATTTGTACAAATAGATTATTCTACTACCAAAGAGATAACACCTGCCAACTTTGGCGAAAACTTGATCAAGCATTTTCAAGGAGATGGAAATGTTAAAATTGGGGTCCAATTCTGGTAATTTTGCATCCCCAGATCTGCCATGAGCAAACTTTGAAACAAAAGTCCCGAATCTCCTCATTATAATATCAACTTAGCTCTCTCACTTCTGGTTCTAGAGAAGACTTTCAAAGATTTCTTAATATGGGGGCTTTGCATCCCCCCCCCCCCCCCCCCCCCTCCGGGCCGAGGGTAAGGTGCCCATTACTGGAACAAACTGAAATATTATCACACTATGGATGTTACCTGCAAAGTTCAGTGAAATCACTCATGGAGTTTTCAAGAAGAATCTGAATACAGTGTATGTAAAAAGTTCACGCATGATGCACAACAAACTACGCACACCAAACGTCCAACGATGAATGAACCGCAATCGCTCACTTGAAGACTTCAGCTCAGGTGAGCTAAAACCCTTGAACATGCCATTCTGCATAATAAATTCTGTAAGAGTAACTACATTTGAGTAAAGTTTGCTGGATAAAAGAGAATTATTACACTGTCAAGATATTGCAATAGGTAAACTAAATGACAAACCATAGGGCAACCATATTAGTATTAAAAAGCAGTATGCATTCGATAACTTTATTCTGTTCACAATCTGCAATCCTGTGATAAATAGACAGGTAACTCACAACTAATGTGGGGACACGTGTGAATGTGGGGGATTAGGAGCTCTGTGATGTGATTTGTAAACAATGCAGGCATATTCCATTACAATGAACATGGATATAACAAATTCATGATGTACAAAGCAACTTACTACAGTGTACTTTGAACCATGGCCTATAATGATATTTTTTTTTTTCTTCATGTCAAACCCAATTTGCTTGACAAATAGCTTTGTAGTAACTAGGTTTGCCTAACAAACTGAGCAGCCAACTTGAACATTTGTCTCCTTCATCAAAACATGAATGATATACACATGTACAAAGTAGTAATATTTGATACGTATCAGAAATGAACATTCACAATGAAACAACAAAAGGACACAAACAACAAAATATCTGTTGAAGTAAAAAAAAAAAAAAAAAACTATATAAAAAAACGTAATTGTCAGATACACACATACATGTATCATGTTTCTTTCACTATGCTCATTCATTTGTTTCGTACACACAAATTTCATGCTTTCTCCAGAGAAACAGCTTCTCCTTTCTGAGTCAGATGAAATGGTCCTTCTCTCAGAATCACAGAAATTGTTATCCATTTGGGGTCACTTTATTTGACAAGGAGGTATCGATAATTACCTGCAAGCCATATGACAGTCACATGCCCAAGACTGCTAATTTAGACATTGTGTCAATGACAAATTAGCTGTGAGATGATCATAACATTCAATATGCAATTTGTCTTGTCACCATGCTTTTGATCTTACTTTCTTGATATTTATTTATGCACAACAATTTTCTAACTTTTCAAATTTCTCTTCTCTAAAAAAATCTTAAAAAGTCATACGTACAATAAAAACAGAGTAACTGAATCACTTGATCCTCATAAAGTTGAAAGCTCCACTATTATCATTTATTAAAGAACAAAAGAGTTTAATTCAAAATCAAGTTCACAGTTGTGGTGATTGATTAAGGTAGGCCCTACAGTTCCCAAATTAGCATGGGTAGATTCAGTATAGCTGTGTACTGTCAATCTGAATTCCATAGATTGGAATCAACATAAAATTTATTCCAGATAAAGGAAAGAAAGTTTTAGAAATATATGCACTTGTAAACACTGGCACGTGTTGAACATTATTACTATTCTTCTTCTTCTTCTTCTTGTTATTGTTATTATTATTATAAAGTGTTATTATTACTATTATTATTGTTATTATTATTATTATTATTATTATTATTATTATTATTATTATTATTATTATTATTATTATTATTATTATTATTATTATTATCATTATTATTATTATTATTATTATTATTATTATTATTATTATTATTATTATAAATATTATTCTTTTATTTCATTTTATTTATGTTTTATTTTTTGCTCTTGGTGTCCTGAAAGTATTGATTAAGACTACACACATCATGCTACTGTGTCATTACATGTGTCTGAAGTAAGCTAAAACAAGAGAAGTTAGTGTATTTCCCTATATGTCTTGTATGTGTACTTTAATCTACATAATATGTACGTGTACCTCATTTACTACACACAGTACAATTAGAATTACCCATTGCCAAAAAATGGAGGTGTACTCCCTGGGTGATTAAACTATAGGCATTAAAAGTATACCTCATATACCTGAATACCAAAGAAGGAAAAAAAAATCAATAGGTGTGGCCAGTAGGTTGTGAACAAGTCAGCAACCTGAATATGGTATGTAAAACCTTTGACCCTATAAAAGATGGCACACTGAGGGCAGCATCAGCAATACCGACAGGAGTCTAGATTTGACCATCATACACCGATACAAAATTTTCTTCTTATCAGTCATGAAACACCACCTGTATGTTGTACACAAGGCACCCACCAAAATATGACCTTTGACCATACACAAGGCAAAATACTGAGAGCAGCACTACCAGAAACAACAGGGTTCTAAATTTCACCATGATGTTGGTCCACATGAGTTTTGAAAAAAAAAAAAAAAAAAAATCAAGAAAAGTGGATGGGAGAGAACACACACAAGAAATATAATATGATGGTGGTCTTTGACACAACTAAAAAAACCAAAAAATAAAAATTAAAAACCAAACACAACAATGGGGGCAGCATAACTAACTAGTGCAAGTCAAGATTTGATTATACTTCTGATCATAACTTGAACAAAATTCCTCCAGAAATGTGGCCAGTAGGCCTACACTGTAGACAAAAAGACTCAAAAAATTGATCATTTGTGTATAACAAGTACCACCAAAAGTGGTACCAAACTGGTGGCTAAATTTGTGAATAATACATACCCATATGGAATTTGAATAAGATCTGTCATGAAATGCAGCCCATTTGAACCTTCAAATGGTGCAACATTAGGGGCAGCATTACCAATATAAGGGGTCTAAGTTTCACCAACATGCACCTCTGATTTAGAAATGTGCATGGTAGAGCGTACAAAAGAAAAATGACATGGTGGCTGCCTTTGAACCTGTTAAAGGGATGGTATAGTATTGATAGAGGTGAGAATTCAGGTTTTGTTTTGCAAGATATTTACAAACCACTCTATGAAATGTTAAAGGGCATACAATTCTAAGCGGACTTGAAAGTTTATTTGATGAAAATTGGTACTGAAATGAATGAGATATCAAAAAACAGGGTAAAACAAAGATATAATAAAAATCATGGCCTGTCACATTATATTACAATCACCTTTTTGGTTATTTCAGCAAATTTCATCAAATAAACTGTGAATTTCTCTAAGAATTACATGTTCTTTCATATTTTCTACGAGGTTTCTTACTGTCTCACAAACAGACACACACACACACACACAAGTTGGAAACTTGCACCCCCATCTAAACCAAAACTGTGCCATCCCTTTAAAGGCGGAACATTGAGGGCAGCATCAGCATAAGTAATAAGGGTTCGGATTTTAATACGCGAAACCACTGTACAAAACTTGGAAAAAAAATTTAACGAAATGTTGGTAGTAGCGAGGGCACACAAGTGGACACTCAGAAATCAACCTTTTCCTATATAAAGATGGAACTAACAAGGGTACTACCATGAAAAGTTCATAGCTAGATTCTTTAATAATAAGCCTCCAGATCAAATTTAAATGAAATCCATCAAGAAATGTAGCCAGTATTGTGCATATAAATGTGATGCGGCAATGATTGAGTAACACTGCTGAATCAAAGAAAACTTCATGTTCATGATGTCAAACTTCTTTTTGTACAATAACATCATGCTGTTGCTTTACAAAGTATATAAACTATCAATGGTATTCAAAACTAGCAACAATTGATGTTTAGCTTTTGCAGAAATGAGTGTCTTCTACTTAGTTTGAACATTGAAAAAACATTTGAAAATTTGAACCTTGTCTGTCCTCACCTAACTTCTGTTCCTTCTTCATCATCTCACTGAGCAATACCTTCATTCTGATAATCAACTGTTATTGATTTCCCTTCAAACTAAAGTACATGGATTGTACTACACGCACAAATAGAGTCAGAGGAACATGGTTTTTTCTTTTTCATTCACTCCTGCATGTCTGCTATGAAGAGAAATGGAGTATGCAATATGTACAACAGGCAAACCTTGTTACACCAAGATACATGTATTCGGGTTTGCAAGAATTTTTCTTGTTACACTGAAATCTCAGTACAGCAGTACCCATTGGTAGCCAGATAAATACTCATTATGTAGGACTAGAGGAAGTTGTGACACATTGACCCCCATTTAGTCTTTACGTGTACAGTGTACAAACAGTGTATGGTCACGAGTGCGATGGAACAAGATTTCGCACGAGGTGAAAGCTAGAGGCGCTCTATTCAACGAGGTGAAGTCGCGTTGAATAGTGCGTCTCATCTTTCACCGAGTGCGAAATCTTGTTCCATTGCACAAGTAAAGACCATACACTATTTGTTTTATACAACACCTCAACATCAAAATATGTGGTCCACACAGATTCTTGAATTTAGCACAGAAATGGCAACCATTTTCTGTGAAAGACGAATGAATAGCTGCACAATCACAGTCACTGTGTACGTATGCACACAAAACCGATCAGCTGAAGTTCTTTCAAAAAATGAGTGACAAAAGGATGCACTTGTAAGCGCGCTTGTTCGTTGAGTGCGCGCAGCAAATGTTTGTATATTGTGACATCAGAGCCGTGCAATGGGACAAAAAATACGAGTCAATTGTGAGCTTAATATGGGAGTCAATGGAAATTGATGATGTCAGCCATGCGCTATCCATTATCCATTTTTGCTCAAACAAAATTGCACGGCTGACAGCCACAGCGTGTGATGGAACTTTTAACTATATATTATAATAATAAAATTGGATAGCTACATTCTTTCTAGGTGTTGCATAAAAAATAATGAGTTTTACCTCTAAAATCCTATTGTACAAATTAAATCTCACGTGTTTCCAAAATTTGCTTACTATATTGAGTGTATTGTACCATAAACAAAAGTTTACAAAATATGTACCCGGAAAAATCTTCTTGCAATAATGAAATCTTGTTGTTTCTAAGCTTGTTATAATGTGGTTTGCCTGCAAATAAACTTGAGGTCCCCTCACAATGGTAATAAAGTCACTTTAATTTACATGAAAACTTACAAATATTGCTCAACACTTGAAAAAAAAAAATCCAATAATATACATAGCAACTTCCACTTACTTTGACTGTTAACTTTCCCTTTCCATCCCGATTCACCATTTCTAATACTTTTGTTCACTATAATCAGTACATGCGTGTTTCTCAACAATTGAATAGCAATCTTCTTATGAGACATGCTTGAAATGAGATGATGTGAAAAGCTTGTAAATATTCAGGAAAATATGACATGCTCTGGTGCGCTTCACATCACAACATAACGAACACTGGCTGTCAGTCAGTATTTCACAGTCTCTTATGATAAAAACTCCTACAAACAAACATTCATTCCTTGTAGACATATATTGCCACATATTTTTGCAGCAACAAAGTACATGAACCAGTAACACGAACACTAAATACATGGACTGCATACTGGAGACAAACTTCCTGGACACAATTTCATTAAACCCAACAACCACTCACTTTCCTGAAACATCCTACTGCAACAACTTGTGGGCAACTAATTCCCTTCAAATAATAGGCTTTCTGGTAAGTGCTTTGGAACAGCAATCAATTGTTCCTTTGAAGGAACTGGGGCCTGGTCCTTGACACAAATATGAAAGAAAACTTGCCATTAGCTATTATCCTGTTGCAAGTGATGAAAACATGTTCAACACAAGCACAAGAGCTTCCCTTCACAGTGCTCTGGATATGCCATGCATCATCTAATATATGACCTTTAACCTTTGGGCTAAATACACATTGATTATTCAAGGTTAATGGGAGTCATTTCAGATAACAGTGTCTGTGATACATTACAGCTTCACTCACAGACACAAGGTCCAAGAACTACCACACTGTGTATGTAGCAGTACTATGGTCTCAAAGCAATCACATTTCCTCTGGAGTACCACTATGAACCACAAGATAGATTCTCCCTTCATTTCTTAGGTATGCCAAGAATGTTTCACCAAGGAAACAGGGAGGAAGCACTATTCCATCTTGCTCATACAGGTAACAAATTCAGACATCCAATGTTTGTAACACAAGAAATTCAACAAACCATCTTGACTGCAGTTTGCCTCTTGAGGTGTGCCAGAGGGAGCTTCAACAAAGACAAATAGTCGTCTCACTGATCGTTACCACTGTTTCATCTTTCAACAACATTTTTGAAGGATTTCCCCTGTGCACAAAACCTTGTCCTTTTGCAACCATGTTATGTACCCTCCACTGGCACACATTTCATCACCGAGATTTCTCAATATCCAACTTCACCATGTATGATGTCCTGTGTTGTCTAGGTGGAAGGGCCCGCTCTGTCACTGGCTTCCAGTTTGCTCTTGGCTATCCTTTCAATATCATCTAAACTTAAATTTGCTAGGTTTGATGAGAATTCCTGCAACACAATAGATATGATACGATAAATGTAGCATCGGCATATCACAATGGTACAGACATGCAGGTATGAACTCGGCTTTTTGGACACAGAATTGAATGCTTTGTTGCACCCCCCCCCCCAAAAAAAAACAAAAAAAAACAAAAAAAAAAACAAAAAAAGATGAAGAAAGTTTTGCCACTGATGATGGCATAAACAGCCAAGTGTAAAACAAAATCATTACAAATCTAGTAAAAAAAAAACAACAACAAAAGCTGAAAGATTATCAGTACAACAGCATACAATATAATGACAAAGCTTGTTTGTTTCATTTTGTTTGTTTAATTTTCATCTGAGAAGATGGCTGGGCAGCCCATATTCAGCTGCAATAGCTGGTCTTCAATGGGGTCCAACTGGATGCAAGGCAGGACCACTTCACTGGGTTAAACACTCTGCTCTTTTCGATGAATAAATGAAGCGGGATCTTTTACATGCATGAGTTGTGACTCTCTCAAACATGAGACCTCCATTTCATGTCCTATCCAAGGAACAAAGTGTTTTGCCTTTTACTAGAAGGGATGGTATGATTACACACAACATTGATCAGTGGGGGCCTGGAAATCAAACTGGGTTCCTCTGGATCATGAGGCAGACGCGCTACTGACTGAGCTAACTACCAACTGAGCTACTCATACACCTGTCTGAAGATGATGTGAACTGAATGTAAATTGTCAGTGAAAAATGAAATATTAGTTTATACAGTAATAATTCTTCATTGTCCATAATACATCACCATTGCATGAGGTAGAGACCGTAAACATTTCTTTACAGTTTAAGTCATACTCACTTGTTTGAATGACTCTATAATATGTTCTGTGTCCATCGTTGTAAAGTGTCTAGCCAGCAATGTCTTCAACTCATCCCAGAGAGCTGTGCTATTGCCTATTCTGCTCACACTGACTTGGCTTGTCTCTGGTTCAGGTCTCCGCACCACAAGATGAATTTTGGTTCCAGGACCAATCTTGTAGAAATCTAAGCTTTGCCCATCTTTACAGAAAAACAAAACACAAATCAAAACAATATCAACCACACTTACATAAATGTTATTCCACTTACATGTGTAGATGTTATTCAGTTCCCTGAGGTAAAGCTTAAACTAATTTTATCAGAATGGCTTCATTTACATCTACTAATGCAATTATCTTTTTCTTTGATTTTAAATCAGCAAACAAGACGGTTCTTTTGTTGTTATAGTGAATTCAAAATAAAGCAATGCTGACCAACATTGCAGATCTTTTCCAATAAATTCTTTCAAAATCAAAGTGAGCTTTGGACCTGCATTTCAATGTTGGTTTTTTTTTTTGTTCTTTTTTTTTCATGCAATCCAGGTAAAAATGATCCTATACATTCCTCTGCAATCTTTGTGTAACTTCTTGAGCATACAGTCAAACCTGTCTATAGCAGCCACCCAAGGGATACAAAAAAGTGGCCGTTATAAACTACTGTAGACTGGTTATCCAACTTTGTGTGCATTGCCTACATGTACATGTATCATCGTATAAGTACTTACATGTACATGTATGTGTGTACGTATGCACACGTGTGTTTCATGCATTGAACAATGCCGGTGTTTATTAAATTGTTGCACAGTAGCATGTGTACAGTCGTGAAGAAAGCTTAACACTCGTGCATTATTATGACTGAATGAGTGATGAATGCAGCGGTGGCGATCACTGAATGTTGCCCATGAATGACTGGAAAGGCTACAAAGCAGAAAAAACATGCTGAATTATCGGCTCGGTTACGGCTCCATAGGGTATGTGGCCGCTATAGACAAGTTAAAATCTACTGTGGGAAACAAAATTTGTGGCCGCTGGCCACGCTAGACAGGTGGCTACTATACACAGGGTCTTTAACTGGGCTTTTCTCTACGGGGGATTTGTCAGTGGTCGCTATAGACAGGTGGCCGCTAAGACAGGTTTGACTGTACATGCAAAAGCTGATATTACCTTTGTGATACAGAGTGTCTGCATATCATCGTCTGAGAACCAGAAGGGTGTTTTCCCAGGTTTGGGGGTGTTGAATTATTGTTATCGCGTTGTAGAGCTCGATCTCCTCTACATTATGGTATTCTTATTTTCAGTAAAATGTTCAAAATTAAAACCACAAGAACAATGCTCATAAATCTACCCACTTTTGATCTAAATAAAGTTTTTATGTCTTAAAAATGTATTGTTTTGTTTTTATTTACGCTAAAAATCTTAGAACGCGATAGCGTCCTTCTGGCTCTCAGCTGATATATGCTTTTGAACCCCAAATGTCCCAGTTCTGTTATGAAAGCATATAGCTACTTGAATCTTTGCAATCAGTCTACATTAGCAGTAATTTTGAAAGCAGGGTAAAGCATATTAATCAACTTTTTATTGCCAGTGATAATGTCACATGTACATCACTAGAGAGAGTAAGCATAAAATTACAAATGTGTGAAAGTAGCCGTCTATTCCAAAATTTGTAGACTAGTCAAATAGGAAAGTGTCATTTTGTATATGGACAGAACTAATTTTGTTGTATTGTTTAACACTTATTTGAACACATGTTCAATTTCAACAATCCAGTCAGTTGAAAAAATAAAAACGATGATAGACCTGCTAAAGTTTTCCCTCGGAAGACTAGTCTTTGAAGATGTACTGGAACATCCAATTCTCGAGCAACCATGCGCTTCACAGCTACTATAGATTCTGCATCTGTCACCTGGAATAACACACAGCACATGTGAAGACTGTTAAGATTTCTTGCACAGTTTGCAAGAACTTCATAATTTATGTTGACAGAGCTGTATACAGAGTGTAACAACTGGTTTGCCTGCTGAGAACAAAGAGTGTGCAAAGAAAAAACCAAAACAAAGCAAAACAAAAATCATTCAAACAAAGTGCAGTCCAAAGACTTTTGATCATGCAGATCCATTTTGGCACCCTTCTTTGCTTAAAGGAAACCAAAGCCCAAAGAGAAATGTGGATTGAGTGAAAGCAGCAAGATTAGTAGAACACATCAGTGAAAGCTTGAGGAAAATCGGACAGTTGATGCAAAAGTTATGAATTTTTAAAGTTTTGGTGTTGGAACTGCTGGATGAGAAAACTACTTGAGGTTATGGGGTCATGTGTGGAGAACAATATAAAGAAAATATAAAGGGAATTCCTCAAAAATTCACTTTTCTAGCATAATGGATGAGCACTTGACTAACCGCTTTCAGAAAGCAGGGGGAATACTAGTTACCCTTAACATATGTTAGTATGAAGTTGATGGAATGTGTAATTTTCATGAAAAATGAATTTTTGCATTCGTAACTTTTGCATCGATTGTCCGATTTTCCTCAAACTTTCACTTTTCTAGCATAATGAAAGAGCACTTGACTAACCGCTTTCAGAAAGCAGAGGGAATATAATTGCTACCCTTAACATATGTTAGCATGAAGTTGATGGAATGTGTGATTTTCATGAAAAATGAATTTTTGCATTTGTAACTTTTGCCTTGATTGTCCGATTTTCCTCAAACTTTCACTGATGTGTTCTACTAATGTTGCTGCTTTCACTCAATCCACATTTCTCTTTGGGTTTGGTTTCCTTCAACTGTGCACCACATATTCTTTCTTGGGTATGTAAGCGGCCCTGAAAAGGGCCTACCCACTCCCAACCCTCTCCGCAAGCATGTTCTTGTCATTTTCAAGAGAACAGCATGTAACACGTCTAGAGTGGGTAGAGGTAGGCCCTTTTCAGGGCCACATACATACCCAAGAAAGACTACATGATTTCACTCAATTCATCAAAATCAGTGCGAACATGGTGTAAAATTGAAATTTTGGGCACTGCTTCAAGGCCAGCAAGAGTAAGACGACTCCACTAGAATGAACTTTAACCCCTTGCATATTAGCCTCGGGTACAAATGTATTGTTGCAAAAGAGGGAAAGATGCAAAAATAATTGTGCAGTCCGACAGGCATGTGAAATAGACCGACTCACAAGTGTATTAATTTTTTTTCATGCCCTACTCATTGCTACAATGGGCAAGCCTGCAGCAAGCTTTCAGGCTGTTGGGAGCAAACTTTGCTACAAGGGCATGACAATACTGAATATGTACAATAGTGGTCTATTGGTATTTGATCATCAAAAGCATTATGCACTGTACAATGCCTTGCACAACTGGAGAAGCAAAATTGATATTTTCTATACATGTACATGTATCTCTGTATTTTCTATGATGTACCGGTAGGTGAGTGCTTATCTCCAGCTTTGATTTTTGTTTCTTGTTATACTCACAGCATGGATGATCAACATAACTCGTATGATAAAGAGCATTAGCGTACATTAATACATACCTCAATTTGACACTCCTTAGCTGGAGCCTGAAGTATTTTGACGATTAGTATCATGATGAAAGAAAATTTCTTTCACCTTTCTCTTGCAAAGCAAAATACCAAAAGCACGTAACACAGGATATTAGACCAGTTCTCTGCTCATGAAAAAGTGCAGGAGGCAGTAAATCTTGTTCCTCCAGCTAAAAATGAGTTCCAATATTTAGGAAACCAGATTAGATTCTCATATTCTGTTCAGCCTGTTCAAGTGTAGATGCACGACACACCACTAGGTCCTCTCATTACAACAAGACTGTTTTGACTTGATCAATCCATGTGTTGAAGTCATAAGACACATGACACAGGTCTGCCACTACAGCTCGTTGAATCTGAAAGAAGCAAATAAATTAAACAAAGGAAGAGACAGAAATTATTACAATTTCAACACCAACACTGATGATGAAGAATCTTAAATTCTTTTACAATCTTTGATTTGAATTTGATGTCTAGAATCTACAGTCTCTACCAAATTAGTAATAGAAAGAAACCATCATTGTTTGTAGAGTTAGGAAATTATCGATGTACAATGTAGTTGTATTGTAGTGTTAAGAGTAGCCCGACCAGATATCATGCTATGCATGGTATCTGACAAGGACCCATACATTTTTTTTAGACATCCCATGTAACAGTTACATGTACAAAACATCCAAAATTTCTACTTTCTGCCTTCAATTTCATGGTTTACTCACATGAAATTCATTGCTAGGACTTAAATTTGGCATTACAATCCATAATGAGCCAGCAGGATGCTACTTAACTTTATTTTACCACTTGGCCGGTCGGGCAAGCAGATTTTCAAATTTGCTGCAAGACACTTGATCGAACATTAATTTCACTTGCCCAAAAAGAAAGTCCATAATATAAGGAAATACTATAGTAAATCATGTGTAAGTCAAGGGTTTAATAAAACACAATAATTGGAATAAACAGCACACATTGATTTGCACGCTTAGACATAATGGAGTAACAAACTTGGTCTGATCAAGTGTTGCCGTTTCATTGCACTGGGGCTTCTTCACGTAAGTGTTGGAAAGTTGCTGAAATGAAAAAATCCATATATGCAAAGTGCATTGCATCACTAAACAGCCATTACAATGTATCTTTTGGCTTCTGTATAGATGACTTTGTGGGTTTGTTGGGAGAATAAGTGAAAAAAAAAAGGTGGCTTCAAAACTTTCTACTTGCCCAATTTGGGCAAGCATTTGTTCTCATTGTTAAAAAAACACTGGCCCGAATTTGATTTTCACTTGCCCCGGGCAATTGGGCAAGTGCTTGTGTAGCACCTTTCAGCCATTAGGCAATATTCACAGGGTGAAATATGTATTTCTGACTGCAAAACCTGTCCATTGCTCCACTAATTAAGAATAAGATAGACCAATAAATATGATGCCTCTTGTTCGGTGGCCTCTTGTTAACTGTACCATCACAATGTGGTTAGCCCCTCACAACAGACAGATATCTTCCATTCACTCTGCTGTGCAGACTTACTTGCAGCACAATGGCAAGTAGGAAATGGGGCAGAATTTCCATTTTTCCATAACATTTTGTATAAAGAGATCACACAAATTGGCATAGGTTCATTTATGTAAATTATATACATTATATCTACTCAAGGAATGAGTCAAGCTCGCCCATTTCAAGATTTAATCATCTTATACACCATTTGGGTGCTTCACTGAGTTATACGGCCTTTGAACTCACCGTAGCCACATTCACACTGCTGAACTCATGTGTGCACAAATAGTAGATCGCACAGTCCGCCCGAGTGAATGGAAGATATCTGTCTGTTGTGCTTGTGAGGAGCCGACCATATTACAACCATACATTTCACAAAAGGCCACTGAACAACCATACACTTAATAAAAAGGCCACGGAACAAGAGGCAGATTTATTGGTCTAAAGTGACTGCAGCTCAAACAACACTTTCCAATTTTATGTCATACAAGATTAGATGTGTCTCAACACGAACATTGCAAGGTAATCCCGTAAACTTACCAGTAGACCTACCCCCAGCAGATGCCCAGGCCCACCATATAATGAGAAATACCCTGGTATATACATATATGTTATCACCGGACCGCATGGTATTTCCGGATGTGTGCGCACATCTCTGCGTAATAATGGCATTTCAAAATGTATGCTGAAATCGCCATAAATGTGACACAAAAATGTAGAAACATGAAGAAATTTTTATTTCATCCCAGATTTAGAAGATGTGGATTCTTCACAAGAGTTTATTGCATAAATTGTTTGAAATGTTTGTTAAATTTACTGTTTCAATTGTTAAACCTTTTTATTATATACGTTTTACCATATAAAAAGCAAAAATGCCAAGGTTCGACCTCCCCTTGCCTAAATGCAACCGCACACAAACACACAGGTTTTACTAACTACAGTGAAACCCCGTTATAACGAGGTCCGTGGGACCGGCGATATTACCTCGTTATATCCGGTACCTCGTTATAACCGTACGCATCAAAAACAAAGAAAAACATAAGCATGACGTCATATACCCATCAATGAAACTTAAGAACATATCCTTTGCGTTGTTATTACACAATTATTGAGCGTTATTATTGACAGAATAAAGGGAAATTATTTGTGAATTAGACGAAGAAATAGGGGCTGAAATGATAAGTTAATTCTTTATTTTAATTCTTGTTTTGTTAAGCTTTTTCTAATAAACACCAGCGCAAATATATAGAGTAACATACAGGCCTTGTTTACCGTAACTTGCTAGGTATTTTTACGCTGTTGGTGCCCAGCGGGAATGCGATGTTTTCATGAATCATTTCGGCTGCAGTGGCGTAACTACGGGGGGGCATGGGGGGGCACGTGCCCCCCCCCCCCCCAATCCGCCGGTAAAAAAAAAAAAGAAAAAGAAAAAAGAAAAGAAAAAAAACCCTACCAAAATGGTAATTCAAGGGTTAGTAAACTACTTTTGAAATCGACATGAAAGGATGATCAAGAAAAAAGATATTTTTCTAAGATTTCTTTTAACCATATAATTAAAGAGGTATTATAGTGAAACATTGTTCAAAAAGCCCGGAGACGACAAAAGATTGTGATTCAGTGTGATTCCTGGTTGGCATTTTGAATACAAGCAGGATGTGCGCAGTGTGCTCAGAACATCGGAATGGCAAAAAGAGTCGCTGCAATGTTGCGCAATGTGATGTTTGATAGGTTGTACACATTTGCTATCAAAGCTTGATCATTGATTTTGCAGTGTTGCTTTACATACTAGTCTATATTAAAATGCCTTGCATTGCCAATAATAAGACTTGACCTTAGCTATTTCCTAACTTTTCCATCTATAAGAAACACACACACTCACAAACACAAACAAATTAGGGGATGCTCTATATAAAATGCAGATTTTGGACATCCTTCTCCCGCTTGGTCACTTCGACGCCCCCTCGCTGGTCATGCCTCCCCCAATCATGAACATAAACCGACACCCTTGACTACCAGTGGCGGATCCAGGGGGCGCAAAAGCACCGGGCGCCCCCTCCCTCCAAAGCGAAAAAATATATATGTAGCTACAAACGACAGTTTTTGGACTGTATAAAATGTCAAAATTTTCAAGCTCGCTCGCTTCGCTCCCTCGCATTTAATCGTTATGCAATTCTCCTGATGTTGCTGTCAGTAATTGCCAGCAGTTGTGCCCGGTGCGCCCAGGCCCTCTCCTTAATATCCAAAGCGAAAAAATATAGCTAAAAACGGCAGTTTGGGGACTGTAAAATGTCAAAATTTTCAAGCTCGCTCGCTTCGCTCGCTCGTATTGAATCGCTATGCAATTCTCCTGATGTTGCTGTCAGTAATTGCCAGCAGTTGCGCCCGGTGCGCCCCCTCCCCTTAACTTCCAAAGCGAAAAAATATAGCTACAAACGGCAGTTTTGGGACTGTAAAATGTCAAAATTTTCAAGCTCGCTCGCATTTAATCGTTATGCAATTTTCCTGGTGTTGCTGTCAGTAATTGCCAACAGTTGCGCACGGTGTGCCCCCTCTCCTTAATTTCCAAAGCGAAAAAATATAGCTACAAACGGCAGTTTTGGGACTGTAAAATGTCAAAATTTTCAAGCTCGCTCGCTCCGCTCGCTCGCATTTAATCGTTATGCAGTTCTCCTGATGTTGCTGTCAGTAATTGCCAGCAGTTGCGCCCGATGCGCCCCCTCCCCTTAATTTCCAAAGCGAAAAAATATACCTAAAAACGGCAGTTTTGGGAACATAAAATGTCAAAATTTTCAAGCTCGCTCGCTTCGCTCGCTCGCATTTAACCGTTATATGCCATTCTCCTGATATTACTGCCAGTAATTGCCAGCAGTTGCACCCGGTGCGCCCCCCCCCCCCCCTGAATTTCCAAAGCGAAAAAATATAGCTACAAACGGCAGTTTGGGGACTGTAAAATGTCAAAATTTTCAAGCTCGCTCGCTTCGCTCGCTCGCATTTAATCGTTATGCCATTCTCGTGATGTTACTGCCAGCAACTGCCAGCAGTTGCGCCCGGTGCAACCCCCTTAATTTCCAAAGCAAATATATATATATATATATATATTTGTATAATACATACATATAGCTACAAACGGCAGTTTGGCGACTGTAAAATGTCAAAAATTTCAAGCTCGCTCGCTCCGCTCGCTCGCATTTAATTGTTACGTTATGCAATTCTGATGTTGCTGCCATGAGGTGCCCCCCCCCAAAGTCTTGACCCACGGTACGCCACTGTTCGGCTGTAATCTTGTACAATGTACGATCGTTGCGCCCAAATGGATAAAAAATGCGTTCTTGTTTTTCTTCCGAAAATCTCTTCGCGTTTTGTACGACCGTTCTTGAAAAATATGCGACAGGATTGAATGTGGAAGGTTGTCATCCTTTTTACGCAGTTCTGTACCTGGTAGACCATTCCGAAAGAAAGAAAAAAATCACCATTGTGAAATGCAGTGTTACAATTGTGATAATGAACAAACCCAGATCTATTCAAACTAATAAATGCGTTTGTTTCTTTTTCTGATTTAGGTTAACATGCGTCATACAACTTTTTTTACGCTACTGTCACCTGGCGAGATCGCTATGATTTCAAAGTAACATACGTGCGTTGTTTACCGCTAACTTGCGAGGTATTTTACGCTGTTGGTGCCCAGCGGGAATTCGATAATTTCATGAATCATTTGGCTGTAATTTTATACAATGTATGATCGTTGCGCTCGAAGGGATTAAAAATGCGTTCTTTATTTTCTTCCGAAAATCTCTTTGCGTTTTGTACATCCGTTCTTGAACTGTTGAATGCGTTTGTTTCTTTTTCCGAGCACAGATTAAGTAGGTTATTATGCGTTATTCAACTATTTTTACGCTACTGTCACCCGGCGAGATCGCGATGATTTCATTAATTATTTCGGCTTTAATCATAGACACTCATTTTTAAATTATCATTCGTTAAATGATAATGAACAAATCCAGATCTATTCAAACTAATACATGCGTTTGTTTCTTTTTTCTGAACACCGATTAAGTAGCTTAACATGCGTTATTCAACTATTTGTACTCTACTGTCACCCGGCGGGATCGCGATGATTTCACTAATTATTTCTGCTTTGATCACACACTCATATTTAAATTATCATTTGCTAAATGATAATGAACAAATCCAGATCTATTCAAACCAATAAATGCGTTTGTTTCTTTTTCTGAACACCGATTAAGTAGGTTAACATGCGTTACTCAACTATTTTAACGCTACTGTCACCCGGCGGGATCGGGGCGATGATTTTATAATTTCGGCATTAATCATCCAAACTCATATTTGCTCAAAACCAGCAAAAGAACGAAGTCGGAACTAAAATTGGAAAGGATATAATGATGAGTTGCACACGCATTCCAGTTGTCCATTTTTGAATGCGTTATCTATTTTTTTTTTTCTCGTTGCGCTGTGGTCTGACCTCATATCACGCACTCGTTTCTCGCGAAAAAGAAAATCGAATGATTATGTTTAATAATTCAGTAGGAACATCGGAAGGTATTCCTGTGTCTTATCGCGTGATTAAGAAGAAAACATGGAAGGAACGGTTCTCTGCAAAACGGGAAAAGACGTGGATAGCGTGAATTCGGTTTTCAATGTTTCATTTGTCACGTGTTTGAAAGCGGCAATTTGGTCAAGAAATGGAACCTCGTTATATCCAAAAAATGCTTATGTTTTTCTTTATCATGATTTACCGAAATTGTCCTCATTATAACCGGAATCTCGTTATAACCGAGCTCGTTATAACCCATTCGTTCTGCCATAGGTTTACACGCAAAGGAAAACGGGACCGACGCGATCACCTCGTTATAAGCGGTTCCTCGTTATAACCGAACTCGTTATAACGGGGTTTCACTGTATACACAGCCCAGTCGCTGTACGTACACAGCTTACTTACAGCGTCTGGTCGGGCTAAGGTTTTACATGCAGGAGGTGGTTGGATTTTGGACGGCGTTTTAATATGGTCAAATCGTGGGCAGCTTGCTTTACAACACGAAATTTGAGCCTCATTTGCGCATTTGCCAATTAGTTTTGTGTCGTCTGCTCAGCCTCAGTACAAATGAGTACGATGAATCGCGAGTATGATTCACTGTGAATTGTGATTTCTGGTGCAAGGACAAGATGTGAAAGACGTCAATAATGCCATAACAAAAATCATGTCCGTATTTCATTAATGCGGTTTTAGTTTATTCCACGCTGACACTAACTACACAGCCCAGTCGCTGTATACGGTAAATAGCACAGCGTCTGGTCGGGCTATGCCGACACCTTTTCGTAGCAGGGCCAGGGCCCCAGCCCAGGGCAGGGGATATTTGAAGGGCCAATTGAAGTCTATTTTCCAAAATGAACATGGTGGATGATATTTTCAGGACTTTGTGAATAACTAAGTCTATTGTTATTTTTGCCAAAAACTTCATCCTCGGAATTCAGAGCCACAAAAAAATGAGCGTCCGGTGATACAATCCACTCTCGAGCTCTCATCTTGAATCATACACTGCACTCATCAGCTCACGACACTGGCCTGGTACGCGCCACACACACGCACACACAAAATCCCACATTTGGGACTAAGGTGAAATTATAACATTTTTCTTTACTCGACATGCTTTTCACTGCGAAGAATTCCCGCTGTGCTTTGTTAACACATACTTACAGAATAGTAGAGTAATCAACGATATCGTGTCGTATCACTTTAAGATGCACTCTGATAGACTCTGTGAAAAAAAAAAGTCATTACTTTAGTCTGCCCGTTGCGGTGGTCTCACTTCCTACACTTGCATCAATATCAAACAATACCCAGTGGCAGTACATGCAGTCGCCGCTCGCCATCGCGCGGATACGGCGGAGCATAAACGTTAAACGCGTTACGTATACTACGCTACGCACAAAACCCGCACCCAAAGTTCGGTGCTAGTGCTAGTGCTAGTGCTATCTCAGCACTAGCACCGCGATAAAAACGAACTTGAAATCACGTCGGTGTTGGGATTTGACCTCAAAATTATGACGTATTTCCGGTAGTTGGTGCTGGGCTCGGTGTTGAATGTCGTCTGCTGAACCGAGCTCCGCCGTTTGTGTGAGCGATTTACGTGCTTTTTTCCCATTGACTAACACTAGCCCCTAGGGATTATCATTTTCTTCATTTCAAGTTCAGTGCTGGTGTTAGCGTTGCCGTGCGAGACCCGTATTCACTTCCATAATAGATACACGTTTCACGTGCAAAGTCTATGCTAATGCAGTGGTTGCCCACGTAACGTACACGAACACTCCAGACATTGCTATATAAATCTGAGCCTGGGAGCAAAATTAAGATAGTTGTATTTTGGGGAATGGATGAGATTCGTGGCATTTTAATCCGTCTTCCTTGCTATAAAGTTATTATGTCTTAAACTAAGCAGTTTTGGCTACATCTTTGGCTACATCTTGGCTACATCGCGGTGCTGTGATTCTAACACCTAGCGCTGGTGATCGATAATTTTGATCGGTATCGCCTCGTTAATCTGACCGTCGCGTCGAGCTCGATTTAACGCTATTATTTGGCGGCTAGCACTAGCACTAGCACTAGCACCGAACTTGAAATCAATTGTATCTGTGCTCGCACCCTATGATCGCGCGTACCCGTGTGTGTGTGTTCCGTAAGCCTGTTGCCAACTTGAAGGGGGAACTTGAAAGGGTAAACATTATTCGGGTTTGGGGCTTCTTCACTCTTTGAATTGGGCCCTTCCCCTGACCCTAACCCTGTTTAACCCTGAACCAAACCCTAACCCAAGTCTTTACTCTAAACCTCATCACTAATCAGTAAATAACCGGGGGGGGGGGGGGGGGGGTGGGGGGTGGGGTGGGGGGGGGGGGGGGTAATTGCCCTCGAATGCCCTCGCTAAAAAATGATACCACAGTATTTTGGATCAAAATTTTATCCTCTAGTGACTGGTTTGAGGAGCTTCCTGTGATTGTACTGTAGGTATTTTTAGCTATCGTAACAGGGCAATACCCCCCCGGCAATTACTAGTACCCTCCGTCTGAATACTGGTTAGTGATAAGGTTAGAGTAGGGTTAGAATTTCAAATTCTAACCCAATAACCTCCTCTCTAAAAAAAAAAATCGAGTGAAAATATTCACTCCTTCAAGAGTGAATACAAAAAAGAGTGAATTTAGAGTGAAAGTGGAGTGAATTTTGAGTGAAAATGTTCGTTTTCACTCGTTTTGGAGTGACGTCAGGGATCACTCCTAAATCTTCGAGTGATCCTTGAGGTCACTCCAAAACGAGTGAAAATGAACATTTTCACTCAAAATTCACTCCAATTTCATTCTAAATTCACTCTTTTTTGTATTCACTCCTTTAAGAGTGAATATTTTCACTCGATTTTTTAGAGAGATATTTGGGTTATAGGGTTATAATAGGATTAGGTTCAGGATTACGATTAGGGTTAAGGAAAGGGCCCTGGGTAATAATATTACCCATAGGGGGTAATTGCCCTAGACCCTTCAGCTACATGTATAGAGGGTCTATGTCAGATCGTTTTGCATATTTAGGCCTACTAGTAACACATCTATGACGTATTTGCAAAATGACGTCACTTTCATGACGACATTTTGCAAATACACGTACTGCAAGTAGTATGCTATTATTTTGCAAAATGATGTCACAAAGCAATTGTGACATCTCAAAAGCAATTCTGACATCGCGCACTGCTTCGTAGCGTCACTTTGTGAAATGTAATAATGTCTAACAAAACAATAATTGATGGCGAACTATCCAGTTCCCCGCCCTCCCCCTCTCCCCCCCCCCCCAAAAAAAAAAGAAAAAAAAAATGAAATGAAGATTCATTGCGGTAGGCCTATCATATTAATGTTGACAAGACTGTTAATTTCATAATGAATATATTCCTACGATAATTAATTACTCATTTGACACAACATGTCGGCCCAAATCTTGCCATGTTTGTTTTAACTTGGAAATGAAAACCAAACTTTGATATATTTTCAAGACAATAACCACACATGCAGACGTTAATGGTGATAATTTTAAGGTCTGAAATGTTTCAGTTTGTTCTAAAGGGCCTACCTCTGAACACGCGACATGTATATTCGGGTTTATCTGGGTAATGATAGTCACATACATTAAATTTTTATTGGAAAGGGGAAGGGGGTTAAATTTCCCCACAATATTCAAAGAAAGCATTGCTGTGGGATAGAAGAAGATGAAAATGAATAGCGTGAACCCTTAATCCTCTCTATGCCAATGAGCCAAATAAGCACAAATTTCACACACAAACCAATGGATAGGAAGTAAACGTGGCACTCAAAGTGTTTTAATAAGGCTTTCGAAGAAAAAAAGAGACCAAATCTGAATGAGAGAAAGACTTGGACTTGCTCTATTGATTTATATATCCACGAGAAAATTGATCATCTCCTGTAAAGCTGGTCTAGGAATTCATTATTCCTATATCAACATGTTTCTTAAGCTATTTCTTCATTTCGTTTTGGAAACACATGGGCATTAAGCAACTCATAAGAGATGACTAATACGATTTTTAATCACAGTTTTAAAATATGGTAATTAGCCGAACTTAAGATTCGTATAACTCTGTTGGGATGGATTCTTAGATATTCATAAAATATCATCTCAATTCATTTTATAACTTACAAAATATTATATCATAAACAAAGCTTGATCAATAAAGTTGCTTCGAAACAATGAAAATACCACCACACACACACACACACACACACACACACAAAGAGAGAAAATGAATGTAAACATAATTTGAAACCTTCCATCTGTGGACAGCAATACAAATGAAAACAAAAACAAAAACAAAACATGAAATGATACAAACATAATAACTGATGGTATATCAAGAGCCCTGAATAAGAGGAAACGAAACGTTCAGACGGTCTGATCTTTTAAACTATATACATGGCTATGCAGTGGCTATGGGAAGCAAAGCTGCAGTGGAGTAAATATCAATGCGAGCAGAGACCCATTGGTTTTCATGCATCATTAAGCCTTTAATAATGCAAGGATTGCAGTGCCTATCAATCCAAAGCGTGCAGATTCGGGAAGGGGATGTTGATGCAGACAAACAAGAAGAAGAAGAAGAAGAAGAAAGAAAGAAAGAAAGAAAGAAAGAAAGAAAGAAAGAAAGAAAGAAGGAAAGAAAGAAAAGGTCAGGCGGTGGGAGGGGAGGGGTGGTCTTGCCTCTCTCCGTCCCATCCCTCGAACCTCTTCAACTTTGGCTAAATCATTAATGCAATATAAAATACACTGAAGTCAAGAGCTGACAACTGCACATTAGCCCTGCAGATGGACTGAAGCAGAAGACCTCGTAATTTTGTGCTCATCATGATTCGATGAGCCATGAAAATTGATGTTCATGTCAACGTTTTTATCATAAATAACACGTATCAACTTCTCAACGACAGTCACTGAATATTTGATCAACTGAAACTATAGAGACAAAGATGATTACTATTCATCACTTTTATTATACTCCCATTATAAACAAATATACCCTATGAATTTTTTAACAAAATGAGAGCTGGCGTTAGAATTTCAACAGACCTATACAGGCTATACTTAATTACAACTTGTTTAGACGGTATTTCTATAGAAATGGTCGAATTCACTGTGACGATGCACTGTCGACGGGATATAAATTCGTCATTGTTTGGACTCGCTTGATGGACTGCCATCACATTAATATAGGCATACATAGTCGAAAACAAGATGGCAAGATGACTTTAACTGTCATCAAAATTAATGTGATCTAAATCTGCAATACGAAAACATGTATAGGCATCAATTTGCAAATAATTTGTATAGGGACAAGTGTAATGTCATGAACGAACCATAATCAAATGGAACATAATCACGTGTCAACGTTTTTATGTTTCTTACATGCTTTTTGAAAAATGTATTATCTCAACACTTGTTATATACTTTTGTTCTTTTTTAGGTGCTATAAATCATGTGGACATGTGAAACAGGTATAGCCATAACACTAATGAAAGTAAGATATTATAAAGCAGAGTAGTGAAGGTTGGGGTGTGAATTTTCTTCAATTTCGTCTCCCTCTACAAATGAAATTTGTAAGATCGCAACTGCTCATCTATACTTTAACAAACATGTCGGAAAAGGGGAACCATGCACGGAATTCGAACCTGTCATCTGCATGTATACTGCTTTCCGGGCAGCGACACACCACCAGGCTATGGTTGCCGGTGTAGCAGTTACACCGGTGGTGACACGATGAACTTGGAACAAAATATATACCCAAGCTCCGAAATTCCGACATTGTTATGACCACATTGTTAAGTATAGTCCAAGGTGGACAAGGCATTAATGAAAGCAAGAGATTACTTAGCAGAGGGTGAATGCCTTGTCCGCCTTGGACTACCCCCCCCCCCCCCAACTCCCCCCTCTCTCTCTCCCTCCCTCTCTCTCTCTCTCTCTCTCTCTCTAGCAATGTATAAGCTGAGACATTGTTTTAAATGTTGTCCTCAATCTACTGAGTATCTCTTCTGGGGATTTCACATACTCTCTAAAAATATCGAGTGAAAATAATATATTCACTCTTAAAGGAGTGAATACAAAAAAGAGTGAATTTCGAGTGACTTTTGAGTGAAAATGTTCATTTTCACTCGTTTTGGATCACTCCAAAATCTTCGAGTGATCCCTGAGGTCACTCCAAAATGAGTGAAAATCACTCAAAATTCACTCCAATTTCACTCTAAATTCACTCTTTTTTATATTCACTCCTCTAAGAGTGAATATTTTCACTCTATTTTTTATTTTTTAAAATTTTATTTATTTATTTATTTTTTTTTATAGAGAGAGTAGCATATCTTGTCGTTGGTGGTGCATTATGGGCTATACAATATTATGTCAATAATGTATCATTCCTCATCCATTATGCTTCATGAGGATTTAGGAACTGCGACAGACAGTGACCTGATAGTTGACCAACACAAGTCTGATTCATCAGACAGACTGCGATCCTTTAAATCTGCGAGTGGCTGACACAATAAGAGAAAAAAAAAATATGTGGGATGGGAATAGTTTTCTATAGGCTTAATAATGGAAACATCGTTGGAGTGGGCATAACATTATCTGTGGATGCTATCCATTTTTGGGATCTGCAATTGCAAGCTATAGGAAAAAAGGGGGAAAGTAGGAAAAAACAAAAGCGAAGAGGGGGAGAGGAGAAATTAGAGAGAAGAGTACGGATACTGTATCTCTCGCTTCTATACTCTTTGCTCTCTCATTGTAACGTTACAGCTGAACAACACGTCACACTCATCTACCATCCACGTACTCCTTTCTTTTTGTACAGGTGTTTTATGTCACTAGTAATGGTTAATAACACTAGAATCCTATGTAGGAGTAGTGATATAATGAATGATTTTTTTTTTTAATCCGTTGAAACGCATCTCGAAATCTTCTATAAAATCAATATTTCTGTCTATTTGAACAAGTTTACACCATTGACTCATATGACGTATGTTTAGATGAATAGAAATAATCATTGCTCCCAAGAACACAAGATCGCCCAACCAGCAGTCCCCTTTTCATCCCGTGAAATATTACTGGATCGGTGCTCGCTTCAGTGGCTGTTGCATGTTTTTGCCGACCAACCAGAGCCTCGTCGCCATCTTCTGTCCTGAACATTCGGCCAATGGTTAGTGATTTGTGATCTGAGCTCGTGATTCGAGTATATTACAGAATCGTGTGGTTGGGTTCACCGATACTTGATTGTCTAGGTGTTGTGAGAGTGGAATAACAGACGAATGGTAGAATAAGATGATTTAATAACGAGTCGTGATGTAGAAACTGTCTAACTGTTAGACCTCCTATCTATGGTACGCACCATTTCCACGGTATACCGTATAGAAATCTACGGCAACGGGGGTTCGTGAATCGTGCATGTGCATACTAACCGGCTACAACACTACAAAGGGTCGACTTCAACATCACACACACTAGCTGCTGCAGTACCGTAACTGCATTGTGTAATGATAGGCATTTTTTCTCGGTACATACATCGCTACATGATGATCGCGAGTGTTATTGTTTGTTGCGTTGTAATTGATTAATTGTACGTTACTAACACTACCATTCATTGCATTGTAAATAACTTCACTCTGTCTGTGCTAGCTAAGTAATATGGGTGTGCACTCATTTACACTAGGCCTACAGATTCAGTCTGATCGTGATGGTTTTCAACATCGTATCACTAGACACTACGGAACACCACTGAGTGAGTGCAGTGATGTAAAAGGGTTTGCATTCATGTCAATATCTCAAAATCCAGAAACCAAAATTGCACCAAATTCACAGGATATACTGTTACTAATTAGCGTAGGCCTATTGGCAATCACACATGTAAATTTGAACCAAATCACTTAATTGGTATGCTAAGTAAGATATCAACGTGACAGCTAGCTCGCTTTTTTGTGACCCTCTACTCAAGACCTAATTCATGAATGCAGCATACACAGCTTATCAATCTGAAACTCAGAAACTGAAGTAGCATTCTAACAAGTTATTGATAGTAATGATTATGTGATGTATCTTTTGCAAGAAACCAGGGAGCTGAAAATCAATGCAATGTACAGAATGTTTAATGAACATATATAAAACTAGAAACGGTTGAGAAAGGCAGCTCCTACTCTAGAGTGCACATAAAATGCACTAAAATTGGCCGCGCATTTGGCCAAATGTTGTTTTGAAAAACGCCACCAAACACAAAACAACAACAACATTTGGCCCAGTTTGCGTTTACACCAAGAAGAGGCTGGGCTCGGCCGTGGCCGAGACCACCTCCAGAGCGTGGCCAAATGCGCGGCCAATTTTGGCCCCGCATTTGCCCTTTTGCGTGTTTACACTGAATTGAAGGTGGGCTCGGCTGCGGCCGAGCCTCGCACTGTAAACGGGGTCAAAGTTGGGAAATTGGGCAATTTTCAGCATACATAGTTGGAAATCACTGATCTCTATGGAAGAACAAGATCAATGGTGGAATTGAGCTGCTTGGCGGAGGTCTGCACTCTCAGAGTGCTTCTCTGGTTGGCATTTTTTTTTTTTTTGGGCGGGAGGGGTATTTTTTAGGGGTCCAAGTGGGAGGAAAAATCCTGCACAATCGGTGAAATTCGACTGTTAGTATTTTTTCCTAAAATATTTTTAATTTGGCATAATTTTCAGTCTTTCCCAAATGATCCTGAAATAGGGTTCCAAATAAGGATTAGTTCAAACCCCAAAAATTCCAAAATGGGGCAGTGGAACAGTTTAATTTTGTTTGGTTTGTATGTCGTTTTTCCTTGAAACCGTTACAGGAGAAATGGGGGTTTCTGCAAATGCTATGCAGTGCTCTCCTATTATAATAAACATGGTTATACAAAATTCCGGTTGCAACGAAGTAAAAATTCAGGCCAAAACATTGTCCACTCTATGCTTTTTATTGTTTATTTGTTTGGTTATAACAAAATTTTAATATTTTACGAAAGAAAACAGCCGGTCCCAAGGACGTTGTTATAATGGGAGTCCACTGTATGTGACTTTAAATGAGCTGTGGCTGTAGTGATATGATGTATGCCCTGTATGCGGTACAGATAGGTGCATAATAAGTGGATGGTAGCTGTGACGTAAAAGCAACATGCTCTCAGGCTAGTTGGGTACTCCGCCTAATCGGGTAAGAAAATCACTGTGCCCGACACTATGCGATTAAGCCAAGAGAGCTGTATACCAGGTTCTTGCGAGGAATGGGTTACTGTAAAACATGATATCTTCGCGGCATTAAATTTTTGCGAATTGGAGCCGATGGCCTTTTTCGTGGCATGAAATTTTCGCGAATCGCCACTGGCAATCAATGCATATAGTGTATACAAGAACTTTCGCTTGCATTTTAATTTCGCGAGTCTTGGCGCTCGCGAAATTCGCGAAAGTAAAATGCACTCAAACATTCCTCTTTTTACAGTAACTGACATGTTTGTTACAAGCCCATACTATGATGAGAGAACTTTAAGGCATTTTGCAGCAAGTGAAGTGGAGATTGTTCTTGCTACAATAGTATGTTATGCAGAGCTATGTATTGTTTCTGGAGCCACCTAGCACCACTCATCCTTTGTTAACTCTCCATATGAGGTACTCTCTTTTGCCTCCCACTGTAGTCTAGTCCTTTTATACTACACCCAATGTCATGTGTTCCTATGGTTGCGATCTCACCAATTTATGTACGACAGTACAAAGTACTGTAAAACGAGGAATGTTCGTGTGCATTTTAATTTCGCAAATTTCGCAAGTGCCAAGATTCGCGAAATTTCTTGTCTACACTACCGGTATATGCATTGAATGCCAGTGTCAATTTGCAAAAATTTCATGCCACGAAAGAGGCCATCAGCTCCAATTCACAAAAATTTCGTGCCGCGAATATATCATGTTTTACAGTACAATGTACTCTGCAAAGAGGGTTGTACCTAACAGCAGAAGAAGATGGCTAATATGGCAGAGAGAGGTTGTTTACAGTCAGTGATTGGATAATCATGATCATGTGATAGCAAACATTCATGGTATTTTACCCACTGGCAGAAGTAAATTTCGAGGGCCATGGATCAACATACCTTCAGCTTTAGATTCTTTTTGTTCAAAAAAAAAAAAAAAATTGGCAAATATCATTAGCTCATCAAAATCTTCAGTATATCGATCACTTCAGAAAAATGATATCGTTATCTCTAATGACAAGTACATAATGTTGAAATACACAGATGTAATAAAGGTATGTAGGTGCTTTTCATCTTTGTTCATTTCAACCAGGTTGTGGTGCTTTGAAGGTATGTGGGATACTCTGATTAGACTTTGATTTTATGTGCTACAATTTGTACATCCAGTTAGTTTTATTTTTGGCTCTCCCATCCATTTATGCACCTTGGTAGAGATCAGATGAGCATTGTGGATTTAGTGATCACGGTATTGTAAGTGGTAACCACAAGATCTCCATCATGTTATATGCAGCTTATATGACATTAACTAGGGGAAAGTACTGCACAGTGATCAAGATCAGTGGATATAACATGAAACTGTGAAGTCTGAAGCAAGTGATTCAGTTGAATGTTGAAATAATTCATTGTGATAAACATTATATCATATCACATGTCATATGTTATTCCAGGTGTAAAAATGGATACCACGGAGCAGGGAGATGGAACACAAGTGCTGAGTATTTCAAGTGAACAGTTTTTGACAAGCAACCTGTACACCCAGGCATCAACAGGTAAGAGAGCTTGAATTCATTTCGTAGTGCTACGTAATGTACATAAGTATAGTCAGTGTAACATAAGTTCATAAATTAAAATAATACCTGGCAGCGCATTCAGTAAGTGGCTCAGCTACTAGATAATTCATGCCAATGATTCATTGATGTATGCTAACCATAATAGCATTAGTAGAATTTTCCATTCTTCTGTGTAGTGGTGTCAATGAAAAAAAAAAGTTAAATTCAATTCAATTTGATTTTATTATCCATTTCTGGAAATTTGTTTTGTTTGCATGCATACCCATAGAATGCATACATACAGAGCACACATATAACATACATTGATATACATACAAGAGGTATACGGCAGAGACTCCAACTCTACCGCTTTCAACGGGAGATCTCCCGCCGAAAGCCCAGTTTTGCAAAATCTCCCGTTCTCCCGCGTGAGATTTAATTTCTCCCGCCCTGGCTGTGTGTCTCCCGTTGGAAAGGATTTCTTACTTAATTTCATTCTATGTTGAAAAATAAGCCTTAGATAGCATGAGAGAGCATCTAGAACCCTAGAGCTTCCAGGGTCCTTAGTGTGCCCTGGATCCCTGCTGCAAAGAATTTTGCGCTTCGCGCACATCAAGTTGGAGTCTCCCATTTGCTAGGGGTTTCAGGTGGGAGAATCTCCAGATTAGAAGGTGCTTGGGGTTGGAGTCTCTGTATACAGCAATACAATATCGATATCAGAGATATGTGTACATAACATTTGAGGAAATATCAATCTGTATATTATACATATGTATGTGTCAACATTGTGTTGAGTGTGATGTGCATGTATACATGTGTGTGAATGTGTATTAAATTAATAATAACCAAACTTTTGAATGATATGAAGGATTGTCCTTTTATACCTAAAATGTGATTGTGTAAAAATCTTGAAGGTTAATGTGTGTAGTGTGAATGTACAAAAAGGTTGGTCTGTGCAATTGACAAAAATGTAAGACCTATATCATATCACAGTCGTAATCATTCCTTTCTTGAATCAAATTACAAAAGATCGTAACATTGGTATGATAATTCACATCCACATTTCAAAACAATATCAATATACAAATATACTATAATGCTATATCAGATAGAGTTCATTGACCATATTTTGACCTTTTAATTTGTTGAACTTCACATGTACTGTAAAAGTGAAAATTTTCGCACATTTCGTGCAACCAGAAACTAGCGCAAAAATAAAAGCACGTCAATATTTTTGCATGCTATATGTGCCTGTGCGCAATGTCTTGATTCCGCGGAATTAAAAACACGCGAAACTCTTCTTACCCGGCCAAGCGCGAAAAATTAGTCGCGCGAAAATATCCACTTTTACAGTATTCAAACTGAACTGACATCTTTATTGAAAGTACACCACAATGCAGTGAGTATAGTGCTTGTTGGGACAAATTTATTAACCTTTAGACCTTTAACCTTGTCAGACTTCTCTCATATTAAAACTTAACTAATATTCTTAGCTTATTTACTAGTGGTGTGAATTTGATTGTTATAGCTTAAAAAGCTACGGAATATTTACTAAATAGGGTGAAAGAAAAGGGATAATTTAGACTTCGTATGAGGAGAAATTCCTTCTAATTACTGACTGCACATTTGTCCTTATTCTTACTCCAGATGAAGCTTTAGGAGGAGTGACTGAAGATGATGGCACAGGGGAGGAGAAGGGTGGAGCATCTCCTCTGCGAGAGCAAGACCGTTTCCTACCCATTGCTAATGTGGCACGCATCATGAAAGTGGGCATACCTAAAACAGGAAAGGTACTCGGATCTTATCCAAGGCTTGAACTAACCATTCTATTTTGTGGCACGAAAGTGAAATTTGATGGTCAGAAAAAATTTAGAAAAACATGAAAAATGAAATCATTTCATAAAACATAGACCATATTTACAATTAGCTATGATAATTCTCTGAAAATTTGCAGGTATGTTTAAAGTACTTCAGTTACCAGGTATTTTAACTATGAAGTAATAAAGAAAATTGTTATAAAATGAAGTGATATGATAAAACATCAAGATGATCATAAACTATGATAATTATGTGAAAATTGGCAGGTATGATAATGGGCTTCAAATACCACATAATGTGACTAGTTCACTAAGCCTAACATAATCAATATTGAATTGAGGAATAAACATGAATTTTCCATGGCACCATATGTTGATGAAATTATTATATTCAACAAAGGAATATACCTACGTATAGATAGAATTTGGCTGTGAGAAGAAGAAAAAAAAGAGTTTGTGTGAATTTGGATGCAGAATTAGACCAAGTTTGGCTATGAAGACCAGCAGCGACCTGGCAACCCTGATCACGAAATGAAATGGATGCTTGTTATCAAGCACTTAGCGACTGTTATTCTCTTTTCTGGATCAGAAAAAGACATCAAAACTATGAACACACTCACATATATTTTGGTGGGTCACCAGGACAGATCATTTCGAAAATAATGGTGGCCCTACAGCTATTTCTGGGGTCATCATCGGGCCACCACTGATGACAAGCCTTGGCTTACTTTTACTGTATCTGTATACTTAGCATATTTTCTCTCTTTTTCCATCGGTCATGAATGTAGTGGGTTTTTTAGATTTTTTTATTGTGAGTTATAATTTAGTTACAATGCTGCAATTACAGTTGCATCCCCTTATATCTAATTGGATGATATTTCATCAGCATTTAGAAGTGGGCATCACTATCCCACCTTAATGTTCAATGATAACTATGAATAACATGTCAAGTATTTTGGTGATCATAATCATCAGTCTGAATAACAATGTCCAATCAGAAAAAAGAAATAGTGCTTGATTGGTGGTTAATGTAAATAGACTCTCCAACTATTTGTGCAGCCATGAGGAGCACAACTCTTCACCATCTCTCTTGAAATTTTCAAAAATACTGAGAAAAAAAGCCAATTTCTAGCACAACTGCTTCGTTATTTCCGGACTTCTTGCAAGATTCATTGTAAGCGCTAGCCACTAGCTATTAGTGGTAGCTAATGGTACACGTACTGCTAGCTACAGGCTGACTGGCTTGATGAATTCTCAAGTCGCATGTGATGGGACATGGAATGAAATGCTTACATGCATTACCCCACATTTTTCCCCACAGCAAATTGTACCATGGGTTAGTGATATCATCGGCACATGTAGTAAGTTTTTTTTTTTTGAGAGGCAGAGGCATCCCAGTATTATTATTATTTGTGTGTGTGTGAATGTTTGTGTGTCATTAGTCAAAAATGCACATGTTTGGGGTTAATTCTAAATTACTTTGTTTATGATGAATGCTTCTGTCAATGTTATGTTTGTTCTAAGTGGTATATAGAGGCGTAATAACTGCTTGCTACTTCCTGTCATGTGACATATATCATGGTATTTTCTTTGTCACTTTGTTTTCCTGTCCTGCAGATATCTAAAGAAGCAAAGGAATGTGTTCAAGAATGTGTTTCAGAATTTATCAGCTTTATCACAAGCGAGTATCCTTTTTACAATGTGCAGTAGGTGGCTTTTGTTTCATTTTATACAGTAATAAACCAATTGATGATACAGCCGACTCCCGTTATAACGAAGTCCTCGGGACCGGCAGTTTTCTTTCATTATATCAAAATATCGTTATAACCGATCATTTGTTTGGTTATAACGAAATTAAAATGAAATAAAACTCCAGGCTGCAAAATTATTGGCTCTATGCTTTTTTAGCTCACCTGAGCCAAAGGCTCAAGTGAGCTATTGCGATTGCCCTTCGTCCGTCGTCCGTCGTCCGTCGTGCGTAAACTTTTTACATTTTCATCTTCTTCTTGAAAACCCCAAGACCGATTTTCATCAAACTTGGCAGGTAGCATCCCTAGGGGGTTAGGAACTCAAATTTGTTAAAATGGGCACCATGCCCCACCCAGGGGGCCCCCAGGGGGGCCCAATCCCCCCAAAATTAAGGAATCTGTAAAAATCTTCTTCTCTTGAACCAGAAGTGATAGAGCTAAATTAATACTATGAGTTAGTACATTGATGACTGTAGTTTCAAGTTTGTTCATGGCAGAATCAGGGGTGCCCCCCTTGGGACCCAGGGGAGGAGGTGGGGAGGGGTCCTAATGGGGCCTAAATTGTACATTTTCATCTTCTTCTTGAGAACCACATGACCAATTTTCACCAAACTTGGCAGGTAGCATCCCTAGGGGGTTAGGATCTCAATTTGTTAAAATGGGCACCATGCCCCACCCAGGGGCCCCAGGGGGGCCCAAACCCCCCATAATGAAGGAATCTTTAAAAATCTTCTCTAGAATCAGAAGTTATAGAGCTAAGATAATACTATGAGTGAGTACATTAATGACTGTAGTTTCAAGTTTGTTCATAGCAGATCCAGGGGTGCCCCTCTTGGGGGTGGGGGTGGGGGGGGGGGGGGTTGGGAAGGTCCAAATGGGGGCCTGAATTGTACATTCATCTTCTTCCTGAAAACCTCATGATGGATTTTCATCAAACTTGGCAGGTAGCATCCCTAGGGGGTCAGGATCTCAATTTATCAAAATGGGCACCATGCCCCACCCAGAGGGCCCCAGGGGGCCCCAATCCCCCCCCCCCCCAATTAAGGAATCTTTAAAAATTTGGGACCTTATTGTACATTTTCATCTTCTATTTGAGAATGCCTGGTCAAATTTTAGTAGAGCTGTGAATAATTTAGATTAGTGACTGCATGAAAGGTGAACTTGCGATACTCAGGTGAGCGCTAGACCCGCGGGTCTCTTGTTATTGTTTATTTAAACAGTAAAAAAGCATAGAGCCAATAATTTAAACAATGAAAAAGCATAGAGCCAATAATTTTACTGCCTGGATTTTTATTGCATTGTAACCAGAATTTCATTATAACCGTGTTCACTATAACGGGAGTGCACTGTAGTTTCCGACTTGTGCCAACTGTATGTTTATTTGTGACAGATGTCTCCTGTACTACCAAGGGCATCGTGGGGGAGAATGATATGAGTGCAAACAGAATATAGTAATGAAAGCAATGAAATGACCATGCATCCATCTACACATACACACACACACACACACACACAAACACACACACGCATACAGATTGCCTTGTACTTAATTATATAACACACCTTTCTAACACCTGCAATGCCATACAGCAATCCACAAAATTACTCTTATGTATTATATCATTGTTATGGAAAAACATGCCATAAATATTATTCTTATCTATATAGGATGTTTTAATGGTGCATTAATTTTTACCGTTCAATATCGGAGCATATTGAATGAAACGCATAGGCCAACGTATTAATTCCCCATAGGCTACTGTTGTTACATGCCGTTCAAGATCACACCGTATTCAATTCTGTCTCATTTGTTGCGCGAGCACTTGCTGAATGCGCAAACGCTTGCTACTAGTGCGCATCATTTTGTTACAATTCACAAGTGCGCACACATCTTGCTAGTAGTTGCTTGCTTCATACAGTTTTAGGGGCTTCCCCTTTTCAGTGCTGAGATGTGACTGCCGAGTCAACTTCAAAGCCAAGAAGAAGCCCAGTATTTTTGTGCAGTTTATGCTTGCTCTACTTGATTGTAGATGATAATAATTATATTGGATGGCATTAACTCGTGGAATACCAGGGAATATTGCACTCGTTAGGGTCAATATTGCACTCATCATCTTCGATTCATGCAATATTGGCTCTAACTCGTGCAATATTCCCTGGTATCCCATTCATAGCCATCCAATATAATATAAATGGTACACAGTTCAATGTGAAATCATTCATATCCCCAAGAAGTGAGAACGGGTAAGGTCTATGAACCCAGCAAAATCCAATCATCAAAGTCAGAGTGATAACTATTAAGTCATGAATAGATTGATATGGAGTGTTGGTTCACAACATATATGTCAGTTTATAGTTTGTATCATGCAAAATCCAGAAGCCTTAACCTATGGAATGATAAAAAGAGCAAGTGAGAGATGTCACCAGGAGAAGAGGAAGACTATCAATGGTGAAGACATCCTCTATGCCATGTCAAATCTGGGCTTTGACAATTACGTGGAACCTCTAAAGCACTATCTTCAGAAGTACAGAGATGTAAGTTTATGTTTATATGGACTACACACTGCTTGAGTAGTATGGTTGATAAAGAAAAACTCATCTTTTCATGGCTTAGTTGTCTTAAAGGGTGTGTACAGTTCTGGTCGAGGTGAGGATTTAGCTTTTAACGTTTTGCGAGATATTCAGAAACCACTCTATGAGATGTCAAAGAGCATGCAGTTCTAAGGGGTATCAAAAGTTTATTTGATGAAATTCGGTTTTGAAATGGCTGAGATATCCAAAAACAATGTGAAACAAAGAGATCCTAATAAAGTTGTGGCATGTCGCCTTTTATTATTAGCACTTTTTTGGATATCTCAGCCATTTGAAAACCAATTTTCATCAAATAAACTTTGAATCCTTCTTAAAATTACATGCTCTTTCATATTCCATAAGAGGCTTTTCATTATCTCACTTAGGAACGTTCAAAACATGAATCCCCACCTCATCCAGTACTGTACAGTCCCTTTAAAGGGTGTGTACAGTTCTGGTCGAGGTGAAGATTTAGCTTTTAACGTTTTGCAAGATGTTCAGAAACCACTCTATGATATTTCAAAGAGAATGCAGTTCTAAGGGGTATCAAAAGTTTATTCGATGAAAATCGGTTTTGAAATAGCTGAGATATCCAAAAACAAGGTGAAACAAAGAGATCCTGATAAAGTTGTGGCATGTCGCCTTTTATTATCAGCACTTTTTTTGATATCTCAGCCATTTGAAAACCAATTTTCATCAAATAAACGTTGAATCCTTCTTAAAATTACATATGCTCTTTCATATTTCATAAGAGGTTTCTCATTATCTCACTTAGGAATGTTCAAAACATGAACCCCCACCTCAACCAGTACTGTACAGTCCCTTTAAAGACCCCCTTTTTTTGTGATCAGTCTTCGTCCAGCGTGCGTCATGCATCATCCATTGCCCAATGTTGTGAGTAAACTTTTTGCATTTTCATCTTGAAAACCCCATGACCAATTTTCACCAAACTTGGCAGGTAGCATCCCTAGAGGGATAGGATCTCAGTTTGTTCAAGTTAGTTCTATGAGTAAGTAGATTGGTGACTTTTGTTTCTACTTTCTTTATGGAGGGGGGGGGGGGGGGTTAGGGGAACCAGCACATTTTCTTATTCTTGAAAACACATAGTAAACTTTGTTACCAAACCCAGTGGGTTGTCAAATAGTGACAATTTAATTCAATTCAATTCAATAGTTTATTTATTTCCATCATCAAAAAAGAAATGAAAAAGGGAACATTATCCAAAGTGGTACAATTTTTCAGTTTGTCTTACATTTGTCTGATAAAGGCATTTTTTTTTTCAAATACAATTTAAAGTATATGCACAAATGATGTCATAAAAAAAGAAACAATGCACTTTGCCATGGCAACAAAAATAGTAAATAATCATAACGATGGAAAATGTATAATATGATATGATAATAATATAATATATATACAGAATCCCCTATTTCCAAAAAAAAAAAAAAATGTTGCCTAAAAACTTAGAAATATTCTGAGTAAATACATTAGTGAATGCACTTATAAGATTATTCATAGTAGCTCCAGGGATTGGGCGGGGGTCAATTTTTTATTTTTTATTTTTTTCTATATATATTTTTTTTATTGGGTGCGGGCAATTTTCACATTTAAGTCTTTTTTTTTTTAACTGCATAGTCAAACTTTCTAAGTACAGTGTACTTGGCAGTTATTTTTACCAGTGTGATGGATCATGCAAATGGGCACCATGCCCCCACAGAAGTGCTCAAAGCTACCCAACCCCCAAGTTTGCAATGTTTTTTAATAGGTAAGAGTCTGCAAGAATGCGTGGAAGGTGAACATGCGATACTTGGGTGAGCATGATACCCCTTGGTCCCTTGTTTTCATTTTTGATTGTGTGTATTAATATTTTTTTCTCTGTATTCATATTTACATTGTACAATTAAGATAATGACGACTTCTCCCTTTACTTGAACTTTAATGATTGAAAGAATCAAAACGGTGTCACAGCGTTGGTATGACAATCTTTCACTGCAGTTTCAAGAAAACGTATTTGTACTGTGCAGTAGAAAATTAAAGATGCTTAATTTCAGTGCACAGCTCTATAGCTATTTGCGGAGAAAGGTATAGCAACACTTACACTAAGCGAGTCACACTCTGTTCATGATAATATCTGGGTTGATAGTTGGGCTTCATAGATGTAACATAGTTACATGTATAAGTGATGATTTACAGCTGTACCCTCAAAGGTCACTACCACAGGGAGGTTTCATGAAGTTGTTGAAGCTCAGGTGAAAGTAGGTTTACTGTCATGGTATTTATAGAAACAGATGCAATTGAACCTGTCCATCACACCCATGTCTGGGTTGATACTTAAATGCAGAGTGTATATTAAATACCTTAAAACAATATTAACGGCAGGATATTTATGTAATATTTGTGTTTATTCTCTTCTCTCTTCAACAGTCAATGAAAGGTGACAAGGCAATTACTGGGCAAGTAAGAACTGAGGACCTTGTAGATGTAAACCAAGACTTTGGTGAGTACTGTAATGAGAATTATTATGTGACTTGGGCCCCGTTGCAAGAAAGTTGCAATCAATTGCAAATAATTGCTAATTTTGAAACAACCATTCTGATTGGCTCAGGGTCTGCCCTATTAAGAAGACATGCATGCAACAATGATTTTGATTGGCCAGTGACAATCAGTTGCGAGTTGCGTTTAAACGCAAAGTTTCTAGCAACGGGGCCTTGGTCAACATTTGTATCCCAATATGACATCAAGCAGAATTTCCTGTTTATTTTTAAAATGAATGACATAGTTTGTATGTATAAGAGAGCGTCATGTGGAACATTGTTCCCTTTTCATGCCAATTTTACTTTTGGATTGTTTTCAGCTCTGCTTTAAAAAGAAAATGCAGTGGCTCTGATTATTCATCTCTTGTATGAAATGGTTTCCGGACTCTGTCATTTCAGAATGACATCTAGCAAGTAGCACACAGTGTACCTTCTCTTTCACTTTCCATTTTAATCATGACAGTAAGATACTACATCACAAGGCTGTGTGTATCTCTAAGCCAATGTTAAGTAGGGCCAGTAATTATTGATATTGTAGCAATATTCCTAAAGGACAGTAACTTGTTTCTACTAAAGAATGTTGGTACCAGTTGCATGTTATGGATATTATGCATCGTCGTGTTAGGTTGTCATTAATTCCATTGCAGATACAGGACTCATGGAGGGGGATGCTTCCTCAGGAACACCAGTCTATCAGCAGTTTCCACCTCATGTTCAGGTAGGAGACGTGTGCTCAAACTACAGGCAGCCATTTTAGAGAGGAGTATCAAAAGGATATGTCCAATATTAATGGCAGAAATGCAATTTTTATGTGTGTACAAAAAACAAAACAAAACAAAACAAAACCCTGCCTGTGTATGGCAATGACAGGGCATTGTCAGAGATGTTGATTGTGTGTGGAACAGATTCAAAAGATGTGTGTAAATGGACTATGTCAGACATGGAAATTAAAGGAAACCAAAATCCAAGTATGAATTTGGATTGAGTGAAAGTAGCAATATTAGTAGATCATATCCGCTGAAATTTGAGGAAAATCACAGTCGATTCAAAAGTTATGAATCTTTTTCATTTTCAGTGCAGTAATTGCAGGAGAAGGAGACTACCACAGTTCATGACATCATTGTGGACAACTGTGTAAAGAAAATATATGGAGAATTCCACAAATTTCATTTTTCATGGAAAGTACACATTCCATTGACAAGCTACTGACAGTTAAGTTTGATATTATTCCCTCTGTTTTCTGAAAGACGTAAGCCAAGTACTCTTTCATAATGCTAAAAAAGTGAAAATATGTTGGATTTTCTTTATGTTTTCTATATATTGTCCATGATGTCATAAACTGTAGTAGTCTCCTATTGCTGCTTTCACTCAATCCACATTTATATTTGGGTTTTGGTTTCCCGGTCTGATGTAGTCCATTTACACATATCTTTTGAACCTGTAGGGTACTCTGACATGAGCATCGGTTTCAGCTTTGTTTTTTCTAAAAGCATTTTGACACGTTTACAAAACGAGTGATATTTAATCAACTTGTCTTCTCCCTAGATCAAATTTTCAGATGAGTTACTGCAAGGATAACATGCAAGTTGGTTAGGATCCAAGAAGTTACCTCATTAAAAGACAAGTTAACGTCATCCGAATTGAAATAAATTTCCATGCATAGGTTTGTGATGCCATCATTTTTTTTTTTTTGTGTGTGCTTATATTTTGACCATGAACACAGACGTAAGTGTCAGCTAGTGGCATAGTAGAACAGGTGTCCTACATTAAATCTTTACTTTTACTCGAAATATATTGTAGCCTTGTTACAGGATAAATATTTTACTGTACAGTGTCAGTATGCCAGCTATGTAGGGTGTCCTGTATGTAAGCATGTCAAAAGACCCCGCTGCAGTCTCATGAGTGTGGGTTAGCTTGTATGTTGCATTCATTAGACCATTTGTGACCGTGCATCACAAAACGAACAAAAAGTCGCACCCCTTGATTTTAAGTGAGGACTCAAAAAAGGTGAAATGGGTCAATCAAGTCAGTATCAAGTTTTTCATATTTTCTGAAAGAGCTACCCTTTTTTTACATTATCCTTAAGTTTGGGATCATAAAATGAATGAAAAAGTTCATTTTCAGCAGTTTTTTTTACAACCTTTTTTTGTATAATAGTGAGATCATGTATGCCTGAGAGGCCCCTTTTCATGTCTTGATAATCCTTTGCACACTCTTCACGTTCATGTCTGATAACTTTTGAAGAGATAACACTACTGCTTTGAAAGTTGGCATTTATCATGGTCAGAATGTATCAATAAAGCATGCTCAATTTCAACTCAATCCGATAATCACTTCATTGTTGTTGCTCCAGAGGTTTACATCCTGTTTTTTTGTCCCATTCATCGCACAGCTAGCACGGTTTGGTAAAGATTAAGCGCTTGAATAGACAGATAGACCCTGTACTTCAGAGCCCTTTTTCTCGGTTCACACTTTTCCAGAGAGTGTGCTTTCTTTCCAATATTTAGATAGGTTAGGAGAGTCCATTTCAGTTGAGCTATACATCATTGTAAAGATGATACCCCTTTCCCGCTGCCCGTCTCGGTGAACCACCGAGAGGTTCTCCGGTGAATTCACCGGGGAACCTCCCGGTGAATGTTTCAGTGCCGTCGTTTCACACTGCTCTCGGTGAAACTTTCCCCTAGACGGGTTTTCTGCTCACAACGTGGGTGATCTTATGTACTTGAGTTTGTTGTGCATCTGCGATTTGGTTTTTTCGATCCCATGTTCAGCAAGTTTTCGGAGGAGGGACTCGTACGCGGTGCCAGCGTCAGCCGACGCCCCGCTCAGTTCTTCGTTCACTGCAGCCTCGCTACGTAATTGAAGTAACAATCTCTCTTCATCTTTGGTCCACGCTCCAGCCATTTGCAAAATTCCCTCATATTTTAACAGTAGAGGAAAACGTCAACGGATTTCTCCTGCACACTGTAAACCCAGCACTTGACGAGAAAAGCACAAAATACGAAAAAAATCAAGCAAGAGGCGGACTGTATCACTATCAGACTTTACTGGAAGAGTTAAGAGCTAGACACTAGAAGGAGGAAGCATCAAAGCGATCAAGTACATTGTAAACCTATATCAGCTTTGTATACACGGTGTGCTAATTAAACAATACAATGCACAGCACGATGGAAAACAATGCTGTCACACTGTGAACGCCACATTGCCCACGAAACGACATAAGTAGTACCCTGTACGTGTGGATTTGGGAGGTCGAGTGCGCGCTAGCTAGCTGAAAACGTGTGCATGACCAGAAACAAGACATGACCTTTGACATAATCTGCATATTTTCCCCGGTGTTTCACCGAGACAACCTTTCACGCTGGGTGCTCTCGGTGAACCACCGGGTGATTTCCCGTTGAACTATCGGTGTTTACCCAGGACGCTTCTCGGGTAAAAATTGCCCAAAATTTCATCGGTGTTTCACCTAGGCTTCCCCTAGGTTTCAACCGAGTGACCTTTCACACTGCGGGGTTCCCCGGGTGCCCCCAGGTGCCCCCGGGGAAGATTTTCTTCAGCGGGAAAGGGGTATTAGAGTCTGCTCTTTCAGAATCTGCCCTTAACTAAAAATCCATGTCTGGCGACTTTTTGTTGGTTTTGTGATGCAGGGTCACATTTGTAAAGGTTACTGATTAACTTGTATATTATATACAAATTGATTAAATTCTCTCTCTCTCTCTCTCTCTCTTTCCAAGAACATAATAGACTAATGTGAATTGTAATGTGAATCAAGCATATACAGGACACAACTAAAAAGTACAGAAGTCATGTGATGAAGATTGCTATTTTTAAAAGACTATGGGGTGGCATTTTGGTAAATACACTCACATTTCTATTTGTCAATATCACTCAAGTTTTCACTGAAGCCCTGTTTGCCTACATTTACTTGTTTTATAAACCAAGTTATTTCAGATCAGTTTTCCTGCAGTTGATACTCTGTAAAACAATTGTATTTGTGTGGTATATTTTGTTTTATCTGCTACAGATGACCTTCCCTTGACCTGGGTGATGTCTATGCTGCAACAAGACACCTTGATGAACTTTTCATGAATCTGCACTGTAGATGTCAACAGACAAATCATCTAATGAAAGAAATAGGTTCTCTCCCCCCCCCCCCCCCCCCAGCAAACTTTAATCAAAACATTGTGCTCCAATACTCAGGTTTCAGCAGAGATGCACTGCTTTGCAATGGGACTTGTGATGCCTGTACATGTAGGCCTACAACCTTTCATTGTTTTCTTTGTGCTTGGAACTGTGGGTACCTTTTGACTCACATGGGTATTAACATTTACTTTTCAAGTTTGATTTGGTAGCCTTGTAATACTAAGTATTGGACGGAAAGCATTGATGCTTCAGTAAAATTAGAATAAACAAGAACACTACTTTCCAAATTGTGAGGTGTGATGGATTTTCTTTTTTTTTTTAAATCATTCATTTCTTTCTTTTAGTATGGTTCAGAGAAATTTCAGGTCTATCCATGAAGTCATTATCTGAGACACCCTGTTACATATTGCAAACAAGTGTAATATTACCTACAACAGTTATGCTGAGATAGTTCCGCCCACAAAGGAGGTCACTGTTGTGAATATACTCCGGTAGATTGCTGTGAGATTTCATCTCAACCTTCTTGATGGTGTTGAAATGAGCAATGAATCCATGCAGTGATTTGTTTTGTTTTTATAACCCCGCCACACGTAGTGTGAAGGGGGTATATAGGAATCACCGCGATGTTGGTCGGGTGGTCGGGCGGGCGGTCTGTTGCAAAATCTTGCGTTGCGAACTCCTCCTACAGTTTTGAAGCAATTTAAATGAAACTTAGAGTAAATGATGATATTGAGGTATAGATGTGCAAGACATGTTTTTTGTGTTTGTCGGACAATGCGTTGCCATGGTAACCATAATTTTACCAAAACCTTGTGGATTGAATAACTTCCATAGTATTTAAGCAATCAATTTCAAAATTGGTATCTTTGATGATCTATAGGTGTAGATATGCAAGACAATCTTTATGTTTGTACTTGACAAAACGTTGCCATGGTAACCGCATGTTTTCTTCGAAATCTTGTGGAGTGAACAATTCCACAGTTTTGAAGCAATTGAAATCAAATTTGGTAGGCATTATGGCCTTGAGGCATAGATGTGGAGCACAAAATTTTTGTGTTTGTCGGACAAAGCGTTGCCATGGTAACCATAATTTTACCAAAACGTGAATTGAATAACTTCGACATCATGCAAGCAATTAAGGTCAAATTTAGTATGTATGATGATCGGGAGGTGTAGTTATGCAAGACACCAATGTATTAATATAAGAAAAATGTGTTGCCATGGTAACCACTCATTTTTGTATGAAATTGAACCATTTAATCTATGAAGGTGAAATGTGTGTATGATGCTCTTTAAGTGTAATTTTGCAAAATGTCCTTTATATTTGTATCGGACGATGCGTTGCCATGGTAACCGCATTTTTTTTTTTTTAATCCTGTGGAGTGAACTTCTTCCACAGTTTTCAAGCAATTGAAACCAAATTTGGTGGGCATTATGGCCCTGAGGTATAGATGTGGAACACATAATTTTTGTGTTTGTCACATACACCGTTGCCATGGTAACCACAATTTTACCAAAACCTTGCAGATCGAATAACTTTTCCATCATTCAAGAAGTTAAAGTAAAATTTAGTATGTATCATGATCTAGATGTGTAGTCTTGCAAGACACCAATGTGTTAGTTTAAGGAAAATGTGTTGCCATGGTAACCACTCATTTTTGTATCAAAATAAACCATTCAAGCTATGAAGGTCAAATTTGGCATTTATGATGGTCTTTAAGTGTAGTGATGCTGGGGGAAAGCATGTTTCCATTTGCTGTAAGATTTATACTCAGTGTCAACTCTGTAATTGTACAGTAAACTAAAATTATTGTTTCCAATTCGACAAGTGCACAAACTTGGTATTAACGTCATTGCCCTCATGACATCACATACTATAAAGCAACACTAGGGGCGGGGGTATTAATCACCTTCAGTGATAATTCTAGTTTTTTTTTAATTGCATGGAATTCTCAAGTGTTTTTCAGTTGCCTTTAATGTTATGTAATTGTCCTGCATAGATGGTGATTTTGACCCAGACTTCGGAATATGTGATGCATTTTCTTCAGATATTATCTTTTGCTGTGTCTCCTTCGACATACTTGCTCATGTTCAAGACCCTAACTTTTAAGATATTTGGGGTATAATTGGGCTCCGTTTTGTAATTCTTTCAAAGCTCTCATAAACTGGCTGCAGTCAAAGAAATGCAAAATGCAAGAAGATGGTTCATCTCAAGAGAAAACTGCAAGGTGGTTCATTTAGAGAGACCATACATTTTTTAACATGATTTATTTAGAAATGTAATCTCATTTCTTGTTAGGTATCATTATAGAAATGTGGAGACATTTGTAAAAGACACCACTGTTTAGAGCAAGGCTAAGGAAGAAATTACTTGTTTGATAATGACGGTGAAAAATAGCACAGCGATACGGATAGTGTGGCATCATCTACCTTTGAGACCAATACATTGGTTGCAGCTGTGGAACATGAAGTTCTTTGGTTTTAGTGCTACACAAGTACCATGGTAGTGGAGATAGGCATACACAGTATATGATCTGTCGATGAAATTATCAAATGATACACCTATCTGTGCTATGAAATCATTTTTGCGGTTGGAATGTCTGTGTAGATTGTCTGATATTTTATCATTGGTTTTGTTGTATTGACCTTCCCAATCTCATTAATGAATTCATTTAGAAGTGTCTCTCATTGCAAATAATTGCATTGATTCAGTTTGCATGGACAAGAGCATAATATCATTGACATCGATAGCTTGAGGGTAGATTCTAGCGAGAGAAAGAAAAAAAAATGGTTTGTTGAAAATAATCGCAAGGAGTGGCATTTATCTGCATAGCAGATGAGAAGTACTAGCAGAGTTTCATTTTCTTGAGCAAAATTACCAGTTAGACTTAACAACAAAGCACCATATCTGGTACTTGTTCTTATAACATGTTTTATTTCATTTAAATTTTCATCGAAATGTTTTTGCTTTCAGATTCTCCGAGTTGTTCTATTCTTTTCCTGGCTGTGCTGTGAGGCCACAGTGAGGGAGATATTTGCACGGGTGATGTCCAGCACCTTAATGAGCAATGTCAATAATGACTAAAAGTATTACATATGAAATACACTAAATACAGTAAGTCTTGCACTTAATGCACATGGGATCAGAAAAAATGTACAAATTAACACGGTATTGATTTTTTGCATTTACACTCAAGTTAGTGATGCCTTGAGTTGTCTTTATTTATTTATGTGTCTATAAAATGACAGGCTGAAATTTTTCAGTTTGACTGCTTGTGTTGTGGGAAATCAATGAGTATATCAACACCTGTACTTCTATCATTTACTTTAAGACAGAAACCTTTCAAACATTTTAGATTCACTAAATCTGCACAAAATGAGAAACAAGCACATCATTTTGTCTGTTTGTCTTCATCAAGTTGACAATTCTGTGTATCCCATGTTGGAAAAATAATAAATGGAACTAGCTTTATTAGATTTGCAGAAAATCAGAAAAACAAAAACACATTTTTGTCTTTTCAGACAATATTGATCTTAAATGCATTGCTATTGTGGGGATGGTTTAAATTTAGGAATTTCTGATGATTATGCAACCAAATATATGACCAAAGTATGAAATACTTGCTGTGAATGAAAAATAATTATAAATAGTCCAGCATCAAATCATAAAAAAAAAAAAAAATGACAAGATAGGTAAAATCATGATGACATAATAGGCGACATGTTACTTGCCCAAAAAGGTTGTGAGGAGTTACAAATAGAAGAATCAGGACTGTTTTTTTTTTTTTTTTCTTCTTCTTCTTCTTCTTGGTCAACTTGTGCAAGATTGCAAACCCTTGAATAAAGAAAGCCCTGAAATCACTTGTCATACAGACAATATTACAAGGAGAGGAATTAACTCTTCTCCTCTTGCATTATATTTCCCCCTGTGGCTGATGATCTATATTATCTGATGCATTCCAAATATGTCAACAGCCAGTAGGGAATTGATAGTAGGATGAATATACAGCCCAAGTGATGAATTTGTAAATAAAATTGTACATAGCCACAAGCCTGTGTCAGAGTGATGACTTACCAGTGCAGTACATGGACCCATGGCAATTCTCATTTTGTACAATTGTTTTGTGTGTTGTGACTACATGCTAAATTCTAAACGAGTTGAAGATCTCACGTGCGTAATCTGTCAATACTGTATTATTTTTTTTCCCAGTCCTAATTTGAAACTACTGTTTGCAAATTGTGAACTAAACTCTCTCAGAGAATTTTGTGTGTGTGTGTGTGTGTGTGTGTGTGTGTGCTATAAATATCTAAAATTTCATGAACAGGAACATTATCGCTACATCACTACCAGCAGATGTTATTCATAATGTTGCAAGTCATGCTTCTGCTAGAGTTCTATTTTTTTTTTTTTGTCCTTTTCCTCTCACTTATTTTCAGATGAGCAGTGTATTTGTGTGTGTGTGTGTGTGTGTTTCTTCAGTGAAGAACTACTCGAACATCAATCACACAGTAATACGTACATATAGCTTCTGTTAATTCCTGAATTTTATTTGAAGTATATATTATTTACATACCAGTGTATATATATTCTGATCACCTCACTTTAACGAAGCCACCACATACTGTAACATATTCAGCATGGGTTTGCCAGAGCTCGACACTAGTACTGGGCAAGTATAATTTCATGCTGAGCTTGTAAAAATCGGAAAATGATAAATGTACTACTGGGGAAGTAAAGTTATGTCACAAAGTGAGAGGTGGAAAAACTAGCCCAAAAGTGAGCAAAAAAAAGAGTAATGATTTCTCCAAAATGTGCAGCTTCCATGATTGCTAACAAGTCCAGGAAGCAACTGCTAAGTAACTACCATACTGCATGGGTAAGAAGCAGAAGACAGTGTTGGACTGTTGACTACTAAGAACAGTATTGCATCTGACACTTGCAGATAAAGTGAACCAGTCTAAACCCTATCACTTATTCTGACCAAAGATACAAATATAAATCTGGAAATATGTATAAAAAAAAAGGTACAAAAGGCTGTTATAAAGTAATTAAGTGGTTGATGAGGGTGAATCCATCTACAAATACACCTCATTAGGAGGCTGGACACACTTTCTTTATTTAATTTAGGGGAACTACATTGTTTTGGCACAGATGCAGAAAACACATGGAACTTTTGAGTGGTGAAGATCACAGTCTTTGTTTAACCCTCTCAGGCCAGGGGGGAAGGGGAGGGGGGGGGGGGGATCTGCCCCCACCCCAGATTTAGCCTAGCCAAAAAAGCCCCGCCTTCGAGTGATAAACCCCCCCCCCCCAAAAAAAAAAACAAAAAAAAAAACAAAAAAAAAAACCAAAAAAACAAAACAAAACTTGCATAATGCTTGACTAGAGTGAACCAACTTGGACTACTTTGCACTCCCATTATAACATGGTTGTAACAAAATTCTCTTCACAACGAAATGTAAATTTAGTTCCCAAAATTTTCATCATAATATTCTACAGTATGTACTTTACTATTCAGATATAACAAAATTTCAATATAACAAAAGAAAACCACACTGGTCCCAAGGACTTCGTCATAATGGGAGTCCACTGTATATAACATGAAAGACTTGATGTCTTTCACATATTTTATACAATGTTTGGATTTTCCACTTTTAACCTGCCGAGGATGGGCTGATTTTGCTGTAGACACTATAGACACTCGCCCGAGTATACTCGGGACTCATCCTCAACGGGTTAATGTATGTCTATGGAGAATTATTTACAGGTGTGAGACAATCAGTGTTACATAATGCCAGAGCTGATGCCAGAGCTCTAAGTTGTTTTGTACATGTAAAAAGTTTGTGTATTGCAATATAAATTAAGGGTCCACATGCTTTACTTTAGTTGCCTTTCTGGCAGGTATATTTCTCACTTTTCATATAAGATACCATCATAACCCGAGAGCAGCTAACTGAGCTGAAAGAACGGGCATACTTGAAATTGAGATATGATTATGCAACCACATTCGAATATGTTGTAAAAATGTAGCGGCTGCTGCACGATCACAGGGTGACTCAGCTCGGATTGCCAATGCAACAATCAGAAAACAGAATTGTTGTTGACTGTTGACACATAGAGGATGGCTTGTGCAGAATTGTGATGAAAGTTTATGACTTTGAATATATATCAAATATCATTGAATATCATTGCATCATATGATATATGTTAAGTCACAGCTCTTGCAACCCCAACAAACTTTCAACTGTCATGAAAAGGCCCAACAGTTGAGATTAAAGTGAAATAATTAATCCTCTTCTTTTCTTCAATTTTACTTTCAGATGAGTACAAACATGAAAAGTGAGAAATGTACCTGCCAGAGAGGCAACTAAAACAAAGTATGTGGAGCCTTGATTTATATAGCAATACACAAGCTTTATACATACAGTATATACCAAACAACTTAGAGCAAGATGTGGTTCTTCAGTTACTTAGTTTGCAAAGTGTGCCCAAAGTTGGTCATTTTGAAAGTGACTTATTCAACATTTACACAAGAACATTAATCAATTACACAATTACATTAACTGCCTTTCATGTCGGTAAAACAAATCCATTATTCCACGAGTCCCAAGTATCAATATAACTTAGTTACATAGATGGGGTATAATCTCACACATCTTTCTTCACTACTACAACCAATCATGAAGAAAGAGGCTTCAAAGAGAAAGGAAATAAGGTAACAGATTGTGCTACAAAATGTAATATATATCATATATGATATAATAAATGTATGTATATATATATATTTATATGTGACCCTGCACCTCAAAACAAACAAAAAGTCGCCAGACATGAATTTTTAGTTAAGACCATATTCTGAAAGAGCAGACTTTAAGCTTTAAAATGATGTATAACTCAAATCAAATGGACTCTCCTAACCTATCTAAATATTGGAAAGAAAGCACAAACTCAGGAAAAGTGTGAACTGAGAAAAGAGGCTCTGAAGTACAGTGTCTATTCAAGCGCTTAATCTTAACCAAACCGTGCTGGCTGTGCGATGAATGGGACAAAAAACAGGAAGTAAACCACCAGAGTAACAACAATGAAGGGATTATCAGATTAAACTGAAATTAAGCATGCCTCATTAACACATTCTGTCCATAATTAATGCCAACTTTCAAAGCAGTAGCACTATCCTTTCAAAAGTTATTAGAGTTGAAAGTGAAGAGTGCATGTGGACAAGGTTTTTCAGAAATGAAAAAGGGATTCTAAAGACACACCTAATCACAAAACACACTTTCCTGCCCGTTTTATGATACCAAATTTTAGCATAATGTAAAAGAAGACCCGCTCTTTCAGAAAATATGAAAAAGTCAAGTTCAGCTAGGTTGACCCATTTCACTTATTTTCAGTCCTCACGCAAAATCAGTGTGTGCGACTTTATGTTCGTTTTGAGGTGCACGGTCACATATATATATATATATTTATATATATATATATACACATGTATATATCATGCCAACTTTATAACTCCTAGGTGGTGGAGGCATTGTATTTTAGGCATGAGAAATAATATCCTAAATCCAGACATAGCACATCTTTCTTTTCCTGTTAAATTCATTCCTAGCTTTCGGCCCTAGGCCTTCATCAGGAACTGTAAGACACAAAACACACAGTATGTTGGTGACAATGACATTGTCAGTGATCGTTATATAACAATGTCTACATGACAAGTAACACATTCATGGCCTATCATAAACATATACAGCACATGGAATTCATGCCTTTGTTTGCACTGCATCGATCTACGTATGTTTAAACCTATGTAGCCCCCTTTACATTTTTCGCAATAATTCTAAAATATAAATTTCACAACTTCTTTCGGTCACATCTTGCTTGCCAAGATATAGCACATTTTTATGACCAATGGGTGATTTCAAGTTCGGTGCTAGTGCTAGTGCTAGTGCTATATCAGCACTAGCACCGGCGCTAAAACCGAACTTGAAATCACGTCGGTGTTGGGAGTTGACCTCAAAATTATGACGTATTTCCGGTAGCTGGTGCTGGGCTCGGTGTTGAATGTTGTCTGCTGAACCGAGCTCCGCCGATTGTGTTAGCGATTTATGTGCTTTTTCCCCATAGACTAACACTAGCCCCTAGGGATTAACATTTTCTTCATTTCAAGTTCGGTGCTGGTGTTAGCGTTGCCGTGCGAGACCCGTATTCACTTCCATAATAGATGCACGTTTTACGTGCAAAGTCTATGCTTATGCGGTGGTCGCCCACTAAAACGTACACGAACACTCTTGACATGGCTTTATAAATCGGAGCCTGGGAGAAAATTAAGATAGTTGTATTTTGGGGAGTGGATGAAATTTGTGGCATTTTAATCTGTCTTCCTCACTATGTCTCTAAAACTAAGCAATTTTGTCTACATCTTTAAATATTTTACTGTAATCACGCGCAACCACTTTTTTCGTCGCGCAATTCCCGCAGAGCTCACGGTGCTGTGATTCCAACACCTAGTGCTGGTGATCGATAATTTTGATCGGTATCGCCTCGTTAATCTGACCGTCGGTGTTGGAGCTCGATTTAACGCTGTTATTCGGGGGCTAGCACTAGCACTAGCACTAGCACCGAACTTGAAATCACCCAATGTCACTGAAAATGGCAGATCCCAATGACTTACGTGTGTACAATGTAATAGTTTCACAAGAAGTATCAGATGAATGTTTTGCCCTAATTTTTCTCAGATGACATCCCTTTGATTATCAACTATTCTAGATAAAAAGAAACAATGAAAATTAAAAACTAAATATATGACAAATTTAAACAAAGAAATATATCCTAAAACAAAAAAATACTTAAAAAATTAATTTTGTTACTGCAATTTTTTCACATAAATTTGTTACTACAAAGAATAAATAAAAAATAGCCCATTTGAAGCTTTATTTAGCGATTCAGAGCTTAATATCTTATGCCAAAAAAATGCATAAATTAGCATAACTAGCATAATTTTGAGATAATTACCATAATTTCTTGGGGAAAATAATTTATTCCCCTTGGGCGATACATGGTTTCCTTTCTATAAAGGTAATGGCACAAACAGACATTGACAACACGGTGCCCAAGAAACCCTAAGTACACTTAAACAAACCCAAATCAATGGAACACAAACAAAAGCATAAACTTTATGTGTAACATCATATACCCTTTCCACTTTCTTTACAGGTTAAAGTAAACTGGGATGTAAACAGGACAGGAATACAGCTCAACAGAGCACACTTTATACTACAAATCAATAACTTTCAGCTTAAAGAATGCTAGTTACCAACATTAGCGTTTTACTAACAATGATCCTTAAAATCATAAAAAAACATAGCAGGTCTGAAACACCAGTTATACCTATCTGCACCTGGATGCATGATGATTTCTTCTGAGGGGAATGGTATCCATCAGTAATCAGCCCCCATTAGTGATAGGATTCCAGCCTAGTTTCTCAATTGATTGCTGTCCCCATACATTCACTACGATACTATTCAATCCTACTCATGTAAAAGCATGGGGAACTACTCCGTTTACATTCAGTCACTGCCTAGGGGCCATTAATTAACCAAAGAAATAATTAGTTGACAAAGCCAAAATGCCTGAGAGGTCGATCATTCATCACAATGGGGCTGGCCAGGCTCACCTTACACATTGCTACATGTTGATGAACATGGTGCACAAATCCTATCTACAGTATCTTAGATGAAAGAGAAAATATTCACTTGATGTAATAAACAGCCATTATTATGTACATTAAGTTCAGTTTTACATTGACTGCCATCAGATTATTGCTGCAGTCCAAGATAGTGTGTTATTTTTGACATTTTTTTTTTGTGTGCATACATAGAAAAAGACAACCTGACTGCAGTGTGCAGTCAACTGGGATACCTCTGTGTTCTCTTGTGGTCACGACATTCTACAAGAAGTTTGGCCCTTCATTTGCATTTTGATGAATTCATTGATCTTGATAACTGTCTTGACGATGGATCTACTCTCTGTAAAAGGGATATTTTGCCTGATTTATTTGTATCCATCATACAAAACAAACTTATGATTGGCAGTTTCTAGCCAATGTCATGGATAGAATATGATATCAAAAGCAGCATTTTGGAGTTCTTTGACCTTGACCTTTGACTTGTCACACCATTTCATGCAGGTGCAGATGTTTATTCATTTCTACTACTCTTCTTATCAGATAATACTACCACTGGATTTTTTTGACTAAAGTTATGGCCTGAAGTGATACTACAGCATAACTTGGTCAAGTATATAGGAAACAGTAAAGAACTTGTATGAAATTGTGTCAATGACATCTGAGGTGCACAGACAGACAGCCTGATAGACAATCCAAAAACAAAGATTCATTAAACACCAACACACCACGACACAAACCAGCAGCATGTATTGTAATGAATCTCCTTATAACAAAAATACAGAGTAACATGCACTGATAACATGATGTCTACAATGCAGAGGTCAGATGTCATATGCAGATAGCTATTAATGATAGGATGGGGACTTAAGGTTCCTCTGACCTACTTGCTTTATTTCCAGGGCACCAAGGAAAACATTTTGTCTTAATTCTTTGTCTCTACTTGAATTGATAATAGCTTATATTGTACAGTTTTTATAGAAGATATCTTGAAGTGTTAACATTTCAATTAGGTACAGCTGATTAAGCCATGGACATATAAAGTACATACAGAGCAATTTTTCGAGGTGCAATAAATGCTCCTGCCTCTTACCAAAATATGCATGACTGACATGACTGCGACTGACAGTATTTCATCAGTTATATGTCCTACAGATAATTAACCCTACAAGATTCATCATACAACCATTGCTTTGAACCATTTTTCATCCTTACAAAAGGGACATACATACAGTGTGCCACAGTATAATGCAAGACATACAGCAAGGAGTATACTATATCAAGTAAACATCAGTGGTAAATTGCAATATTCAAACTACCATTGTATGGAGCCATGCAGAGACATTTTCCAGATGCCACAATGGTACACACGTGAGCAAAAGAAACAAATGTGTCTTCTTCCATCATGTGCAGGAGGCAAAAATGATTGCTACATTCAATCTTCATGGAATGTACAGGCAATCTCCAAATCAACGCTTTAGCCCGAAAGTCAAGTATGCATAATAAGAAGAAATACTAAGTGATAGTGGCAAACTATTCTACTGACTTTACAAAATTTGTTCAATATGCCTCATTGCTCTTCACATGAGATTTACAACAGACATAAGAATTGGACAGTGCCCAAAGTATCCATGATACAGTTTGTTTTGATTTCATTGATTCAAAAGAAAATATTGTCATAAAACATTACGTGTAAAAAGTACTGACAAGAACTTACAAGCACATTATCAAAGAAATCAGACTGAAAATCTCTTTTCAATGATGAAGAAAACTACAACCATTAAACACTTTTCCACAATGGACTAGCATAATTGCAGCAATACATGTACCAGCCAATAATCTGTGAAAGAAATGGCAAGACTGACAAAAGAAACAAACACATTCATCCAGTCAACCTGATGACTATCCATGTAAACTCCAATATGTACATAATATTACACATCATCAATTTGCCCCCAGAGCAACGGAATCATTCATTGCAACACATCTATTACACTGTTCAGTCATGTCAACAAGACAACTAAGAGCAGTTTGAATGTAATTGAATGTTTGATAAGGAAAATATTAAAGATAGCAAAGAAACACCCACTCCATTGCAAGAAAGGTGATTTGGTCTTCAGGATATGACTGTTCATCACAGTGAAATGTTAAAGGTGAAACATAGTTATGTGCCTGCAGGAAGTGTCAATATTTTGCTTTAAAATTGCCACAAATGCATAAAAATGTGTAAAATAATGTTGTAAAAACAAGATTTTGTAATAGGTAACAATGAAATATATTAGCAAAAAAAAAAAAAAAAAAGGTGTGCAGACAGTATTGCAATCTGAGAATCCAGTCACAGTTGCTACATAATGTTTTGTTATTGATCATTGATAATTAACAAATCTGGCCATAGCAGTGATCAACCCATCTTCTATGCAAGAGTGAATCACATGCAGCTTGTTACAAAATATGATTACTAGGGCACAACCAATTATCATGCAACATTCTACCTACCCACTACTGACTGGGAAGGGCTCTTTAGGAATAAAAGTCAGGTACTCTGATCTAAATTATCTAATACTTGTGATCTCAAAATACTCCAAAACAACTCATTATTCTGACAAATTGTGTCAGCCAGACAAGTTTCTTGTTAGACCCTCTCAATATATTGCAAGGATATTCCAAATGGTGGATGATGAATTTTCAGCCCTAATAATGAATTGTGAAGGTACCTTTGAAAGCACAACACAGAAATGTGTTCATGCATTTTATTTTGTGAACTGCCTTCTGCCTTTTACAATGCTGCATAGACAGTTTAAAAAATTAGAAAATAATATCAATTATTCTTTGGCAGTTTACTTTCACCACACAATAACTTGAATTGAACAGAAAAAAAAAAACCCAGAGATTTTGCAAAGCTTCCAGTATGCAAAAATCACACAGAATGGATGCATTTAACACAATAATCTATGCGTTAACATTGCACCTAATTCCATTTGCTGCAGTAATAATTTCTTCATTTTTATTAAACTAGTAATCAAAAGGAATGTGTGCTAATATTTTTATCATTTACATGTTGGTATTTCAGTTATTGCACGCTATATCAAAATGCTCACACATACACATGAAATTACACAGACTTTGAGATTTAGTTTGTTTGTTTTTGTTTTTGTTTTTCAAATGGCAAACTGGTAACAGTTTTCTAGAAGAATGACTTTTGTGCAAAATTACATTTTTTCTCTTTGGAAAAAAGGACGACAACAGTGCCACATATTGCCTGAAATGGGTCATTTGCTCTTGAATATGCATTTCAAAGCATATATACCATCTTTTGGCAAACAAAAGTTAAGAGACATAAAATGATTCTGATAAGAAACTGTCAATCTTCTTTATCATATCCAAAGTGTTGGTGTTGTTGCTGCTGTCATTCTATTTACTGCAAGAGATCTCATTTTGACCATTTGTGCCATTTTGCAATGGTGTCATTGGAAGATGATCCCTCTTAAGACTTCACACCATAACTTCCATTTTAGCCACTTTTTTCTGCAGTTCATTCAGGGACAACATATTCTTGACTAATGCAATTGAAGTCTGAAATACAAAACACATACCAATAATATATTATTATAACCTTTAAGGGTAATTACGTGGAAATAAAAATTAATGAGTGATACAAAAAATGGTACTGTAACAAGCCGACACAAGCTAAATATAATTTTATGAACTATGTTTACTAACGAAAAACTAGTGCAATGGCAGGTAGCATATTTCTTGAAATAAAAATGTTGAAAAGAATTATTTTCCAAGTTTTAAGGGGAAACAAGCCATTGATAGTTGGGTCATCCATTCAGTTACCTATACATTTACACCTCAAAAAATATATGCATATACTTATTATATATTCATGTAAACAGATACATGTTCATGTTCAATCTTTCATGACTGTCAATAAAATCAATAATTCTAAAAGTTCATAACATTCCAAAATTGGGGAAGCCTCTTTCATAATTTCTCTCCAAAGGACTTAATAGGAGGAAGATTAAACAATCCAACACATACAAATTATACAATAAATCTACTTGCGTATATATAAACATTTATACATACACATGAATATACTGTATATGCCTACACCAAGTAAGATGTATACTTATATTGAAATACATATCATTAATCATTAAAAGTCATAAATTTACTGATGCTAAAGTCTCATGAATTTCTGATAAATACTGGATATCTTCATGGTGTATTCAGTCTGAAGTCATGGTAAACATTGACTATAAAACTTTCCTGTGCCACAGATCTCATCAAGATGACTTTGTGGAGGTATTGTGCATGGCTGTTTCCTGATATTCCTCATCAGTCTCTGTCTTCGATGTAGCACCTGCTTTGTTGGCTTGTATCATCTGGAACTGCTCCTGGGTGGTGACCACCTTGTAAGCAGAGTTTGTGTCTGTGAGGGAAGTATAGTACCTGGACTCTCCAAGCAGGAGACTTTCTCTGGAGGCAAGGCAGCAGCTGCGACACCACAGGTAGGCTCCTTCAGCTAGCGGCAAGGGTTTGGCTGTGGATTTAATCATAGTTATTGAAATCCCATGGCATTTTCCAGTAAAAACTGAGCAACTCATGCTTTCAAACAAGATTCTGTTTTTAAAATGTTTCTTCTACATTTTAAACTTTGCAGGTTTTATTTTTCCCCCATCTACATTTGTGTGTGTGTGTGTGTGTGTTTCAACTCTGTCAGTATAAACACACCAAGTCATATCTATCTTTTCTCCATGAAGGTTGGAACATTAAACAGATTATTTCCTTTAATTCTTTCTTTATTTTTGTAGGCATCAACATTGATCTCAAAATAGAGTAACATCTCCTTTATATAAATCAATTATAATGGATTTGATGTAAAACATGAAAATGTTAGCAAAGACAAAAAGTAGTTCATCCAAGGAATATCAAATTTACCTTTCTCTGAGGTACAATGTGTGATGGTTTGAAGGAGTCCATAGACAATGATACCCAGGCAGCAGATAGCGGCACAAAATGCCAAGAAATACAACGGACTGATGGGGAACAGCAACTGCAGAATAAAACCCAACAATATGAGGGAAAATGAGAAGTTATAACTCCTATGGTAAAGTCAATTTCAAAAATATATTGATGATGTCCTAAAAATGAGGCAACTTAAACAATTATGAAATTCTATACATATCCATTTATTATAGATACTAACAACTGTCAATACACTTTCAGTAATACAAAGCAGAGTCTATGATTTTGGCACCAAGTTGTCATCAATATGAAACATAAAAATCCTGTCAGTTCATACATAATGGTGGTTGACTACCAAGAGACCAAAGTCATATGGTAGAGCAATCACAGAAGAATTGATTGATGATGTAGGTTATTGCAGGCTACTCTGCACAATCTATGTGGTAAAAATGAGGACAAACGCATTCAGCAATTTGTGACAAGGCATCAAGTGCAACCCACATGACCAAGATTAATCTGAGCTATCTAACAATGACCAGTGTATCTACACTGTCATGCTCATTTTGAGACTATCATGATTTTTAAGGAAATGAAAGAGACCAGTTATTACTGCAGCCTGTGAAGATATTTTGTATTTGTCCCATTATTGATAGACATAATGCTGGTAATGGCAGGAACCATGAATGTTCTCCTCAACCTCAAGGCTAAAGTCCTTTGTCAATGCAGATGATGGAAATATCATTTGCAGAAAGACACTATAGTGTGGGAATTGCTCATTAATGTACAGAATTATGCAAGCATGCAAGGAAAATGCCATTCATACTCTCAGTAAGACATTCAACTGTAACCTAGCTAATGACCAGCAGCCCCTTCACACAGTATGTATACTATAAGACACATGTCAATTAATTTGACTTGCATTACACTCATGTGGTTATGAATTTAAAAATTTTATAGTATTATCATCACTTACCCTTCCCACCATGACTGGGAATGTCATTTCACCTGTAGCTGCACCTATAACTATACAGCTGGTTACAACTCCTGTATTCAGGAAAAATATTGAAAACAGAATAGTTTTATTACATCTTATTTTTATGTACAAAATTGTATTAAGTACAGTTTTACTGGGAAAGCTTTATCATAAAGAAGGGTACTAATGAAACAAGCCCTGTCAATGATGCAAATTTCTCTAATGCTCGAGGTCTTTGAAGTGCAAAAGTGACAGTGTAGGTCACAGTTTGGTTACATATCACAAATAAAATACTGTATAACTTATTGATCGGGCATCATAAATTACCTTTAGCTGAACAACATGCTTTGAAATTGAATATCAATACTACAACTGTCCCTTGGCCGCAAGATTATTTGCCTATTACAAGCTACCTGGTAGAGCATTCTTTTACCCAGTGCTACAATTAAATGTATGCAGAACACAAATGATAAAGCTGTCAGTCCGTGTAAACATATAATATATACAGTATGTCATTAATTGCTGCTTTTCCTTTCTTTGCTTGGGCTCTTGTTGTGCATGTTTGACTGCTGCTTTATGACTGTTCACTGTGAAATACAAGTTAGATTCACATGCTGTTACTAAACTTTAAATTTAGGTCAAAATAATTATGTGCATATACACTGATTAAAAAAAAGGATCAATTCAATAATTCTGTGCATAATTCTATATTGATATCAATTCTACAGTTATTGCAGTCAAACCACTATGCAATGGCAAACTCAGTGAAATCACGAAGTTAGAACTTGGCAACATAATAATACAATGATGGAAATAAAGAATGATTGAATTAAATTGTAATACAAAATCCTGTAATACATGATGCACAACCAACAAAGGACAGAAGCTGGCATGAGAAATGCTGTCAGTAACTCTCTTCAGTCACAAAAGTCACAATGGGCAAACAGAATGCAATGACAAGTGTATATTTGAGATGCAATACTAACTGGACTGCGAACACATATTTTGATCAGTTTAATATAGCAGATTCACTGTCTTCACAACCATGGAAAATGCTAAAACTGTCTTGAGACATTTTTTTTTTCTGCTTTTACCTGACATCTCACTTGCGAGAGCAAAATAACCTGTTTTTGCTTGAAAAACCCCCCCAATAATTTCATGTTATAGATAAAACTGGGTCGCTTGCAGTGCTTGGCAGTTCAGTGCCATAAATTTGTTTGTTTTAAATTGTGACACTCATTAAGACATTATGACTTGCTATGTTAATGGCTTTAGTTCTTCAGACACTTTATATTGAAAATTATTTTACAAACATAAAATGTCATATGGAGTGAATTATGAAGAGGATATAAGAAGGGTCTTCACAGTGTTAAAAAAAAGTATACGTAGGAGAAAAAAAAAAGCAAAACAATTTACAGAATGCTGAGAATAGTATAAGATTAATGTATTACCTGACATGGCTATGTGTTGCTCAGCAAAGGCCACAGAGGAGGGGTAAATACTGCTGAGGAATAGACCAAATATCCCCGAGCCAACATACAGGGTAATCAGACTATCTCTTTTGAGGAGCTCAAGACTCAGGGCAACAAAGCATCCCACCTGTGGAAAGAGACATAATCAAGGACATGCCAGTCTATCATGTATTGTAAATGTTGTTTGCTCAATACAGCATTCCCTAGTTGGTACCTGTTGGCCACATGCTCTGCATTATATGTCATTATCTTTGTCTTCTGAATTGTAAATCCCTTAAAGCACACTTTGATATTCTGTTAATAACCTGACTTTGGACATTGTTATTTGGATACTCATCCAAAAAAATGACACCATGATCTTACAGTTCGAACAAAATACATCACTGGAACAAACTTTCATTCATTTGCAAATGCAAAATATTAAACCCTTCTCAGAATTCATAGTACAAATCAAGTCAATAGTGTTTATTAATGACCCTGCCAATGCCAAGAAATAAGCAGCATGCTTTTTATGAACATCCTGTTGCACCATTCGAGTGAACATTAATTACCAATGAACATGTTTCTCAGACTAGTATTCTCTTAACTAATCATCCCATCTCCTTTCTCTGTCTGGCAAACACACACACAAACACACACACACACACACACACACACACACACACACTACACACATACAGACACACAAAGAAGGAGAGCATGGACCACATGGTGGACTGTGACTCTCCACACTCACACTGAAGTGGTGGTAAGGGGCTCACACCTGTAAATAAAATGGAATGTCCCAGACCCCTTCACAAATTCATACCGATGATACCATAAGAAATGAAGAAAAAGAAAATAATTAAAAATCAATAATGCAGTTTGGCAAAAAACTGAATAGCTGTAGATATTGAGTATGAATTCCTCTACAAACTGCAATTTGGTTCAAAGATGAAAGCTTTTCTCATGGAATTTGAGGGGACTATATTTCATTGGGTGCATATTCAGAAAATAGGTTATTTTTTGAGTGAAAAAAAATCGTAGTCTGGCTTTGCGGACCCTTGGACAGAGTTTGAGCCGAAGAACCCACCTTGGAAATTTGATGGATGAAAGGGTATATCTTACTTATCCAGGTTAGTGAAGATGAAACACCTCATTTCTGCAAGCTATTTTACAGAATTTTTAGAATTTTGAATTTTAACACACGTCTCTATGGGGAATTATTTACCCGTGTGACCCCTAAGTACATGTGTGACTAAAAGCTGATGATGCTTGATATGACTGCCAGCACAATGTCATACTGCCTAGCAGCAAATGGTATGACTGCAAACACCAGGATCTATCAGGGATTAGTTTAATTTGTTGGGGTTTTTTATAACAAAACAAAATAACTGTGATTACTTCTAGGGATTTAGTCATAATTTTAAGACATTAATGATAGATGATGGAAATGGTTCAGAAAAAATATGTTCCAGTGAAGTGGTTTGTAGTTTCAATTAAGTGGTTAGAATAACACATAGAATAGTATTTGCAGTGCTTATCTAAAAGAAGTGTGCTTTTATGCCAGATACACCACTGTATTTCATGAAAGAGAATGGTACCAACTGAAATACCCCTGTATTAATTTTCATCAATGAGAATATTGACAAAAATTACTGTGGTATTTAATACAATAGTTATTCCAATGTGATTGCATCTATTGATTGCTATTTTGTTTTGTTTTGTGTATTACTTTAGTTGGATAGAAATAAAGTAATGGAATTTGATTCAATAACCTCTTGCTCTTGCATTTTTGTCTAAATTAGCCTACATTACATTATGTTGGGTAGTGTGGTGAGACATCTCTATCTTCCAGCTTCCTTTGTGCTTGAGCAAACTGCATACTGCATCTACTGTATACTTGAGGTGTGTTCATTATGATTTTGCAAGTATGAAACTTGGTATTCATTTTGCAGAAGACTGGCATGGCTGAACTATAGATCTAGGTAAATGTAAATGACCCATTCTATTCTTCAAACTTTTGAACTCTATGCACTTTCCACCTATATTCACCTACTACATTATTGGTTGTCGCATAGCCCCTCCATAGAAATGCTGCCATGAATGGGTGTTTTTTTTTTCTTGAAATTCCACATATCATAGTATTCTTTAGCCAGTCTCCCTCCCATAAGAAAGAGAATACAAGATTAAGAGATTTTATACATGTTTGGTTCCAAGCATAATAGCTTCTATAAAATTGTGTATGACCAAGGAGTTTTTATTGTAAGTTTCAGTAACTCCTTTATATAACTAGCGAGTATGGTTTCAAAGGACATCACGCTCTATTATTATCGTTATTATTATTTTTTTTTTTTTTGTCCAGACAGTGGAGCCGAATGCCTACTTAAAGAGGCTGGATTTAAAGGCCACTGTTTCTTCAGCATCAAAGAGCGCATGAGGGCTGCAAGGGGGGGGGGGGGAATGAGCTTTCGGTCATGCTGGATCAACACTGTGGAATTTACTTCCAAGCAGCTCAAAGACTCTCACTCCTTAATGTGTCCTTCAAGAATGACCTTAAATTCTACTCATTTACCAGTGCACTCTGAAAACAAATTTTCTTTCTTCCTTTTATGGTATTTTCAGTCATCTTGTTTTGGTGTAAAGTGCCTTGAGCATTCAATCAAAAAATTAACCCGTTGAAGACTAGTCCCGAGTATATACTCGGGCAGGTGTCTAGGGGAAATGCGTGTTGTAGCAAAATTAGCCCATCCTCAACGGGTTAAAATGGTGCAATATAGAAATTGTATGTTCATGTATGTATGTATATATCATCATCATCATCATCATCATCATCATCATTATTAGTATTATCTATATACAGGCCATTGAAATGTACAGGTATGCTAGGGCATGGCATTGGTGAATGCACATATGAAAAGTTGAATGTGTGTGAAAATCCAAACTAGACTACATATGTGTGGCGCTCCGTCGGAATGAGTCAAAAGTCGCAAAAAATGAAATCGTAGTTATGCCTATAAGTGAATTCTACAGACTCTAAGCTTTACACTGATATGTAATACAACTCATTTCGACATCCCTATAGATCATAAAAACGAATATTAACCACGTTTGGTATGTCAGTTGATTTTCTAAATGACGGAGAAAATCGCTCTCAAAGTTCAGGCTATGTTCATGCTCACAACCTGTTTCTTTCACGGGACGAAACAATACAACTGTCCTGCTTAGCGACGGCGTTTACGCTCCATCGCACGCACTACCGTATAAGGCGATAGCGTGGGTATGAAAGATAATCAACCAATCGCAGGACAGGTCTATCATTAACGATTCTGACCAATACGGCAGCCCGAATGTAAACTTCGGCGCGTTTGTGTCCGTGCCGCTGCCGCCGCATGAATGAGTCGGTACGCGTTGTGTGTCGGCTGCGTTGTGGTTTGCCGCAAGTTTTTAACTCACAAACAATAGGAAACAGTAGAAAGAAAAGAAGGCACGCAATGCGTCTTACGAGAAGCGTCTTTTAGCGAGGGCGTTGATCGCTTCCATTCTCCTCCCATGTTGTTGTCAATGGAAACTAAAGAGGATGCGTTTAGCAAGTACCAATACCTAAATAGAACCTGAGAACCTATTGTAGGCTGGCACGCAATGCGTCTTACGAGAAGCGTCTTTTAGCGAGGGCGTTCATCGCTTCCATTCTCCTCCCATGTTGTTGTCAATGGAAACTAAAGAGGATGCGTTTAGCAAGTACCAATATCTATTAAATAGAACCTGAGAACCTATTCTAGGCGGGGGTTCAAAAGACAGCATCGGTAGAAAAAGTCAATGAAGTTGATTAACGATATTCGTCTTTTGAGATCGTGTTCTTTGCGTGTATTTAAAACCCTCAAATTACGCACATGGTCGTAATGTTGCAGAGCATCAAAAACCGCTTTCGCGTCTTTTCTGCTGCAGCTGTATACAGCCGTAACATTATGAATTCCCACCATATTAAAGGCACATTTCCTTTATAGGCGTTGCGTGCACAGTAATTATCGCTTATCACGCTTGCCAATGCTGCACATATTATACGTATCAGAAGCAAAGGTTGATGTAGGCTTGAAAGCTTCACGTTGGGTTTACAATGATTCTCAGTCACTTTTCTAATAGCATAGCATATAAAAAACAATTAACTTGTAGCTTAAGCGGAATTATTTTTTTTTTTACATCACATGTGCAGTTACAATCTTTCTGCGTTTGAGAAGTGGATCATAAATGATAATACTGAAAAATATTCGGAATTAATACTTAGGCCTTCTGCACTTCGTTTTGTATTCACAAACCTTATCAGAAAAAAAAAAATGATTGCTTGATTACTTTCGGGTAAAGGAACTACCGGAAAGGAACCGCATTTAATTTTCTTGTTAACGAACCTAAGCTAATAGCAAACCATATTTCATTGTGTGATTAACGAACCTTCAGAATAATCAATTGTATTACCCCACTCCCCCAAGGAAAAAAAAAAAGCATTTCAATGTCATGCGTTGTCAATAGCGATAAAAGGCCCGTTTTTATTTCGTAGTATGTCTCGGTACTCCTGTGCTTATTTGTAAGGATGTGCCTCTCTTAATGATTGCGATTGATGTTCAACTATTTCTTTCACGCGAGCTTGAACAGGAAGAAGCTAAAATTCAGGCAAGGAGACAAGTTTTCTTCCATGAGATGCAATCATTACGACACATCTATTCACGACAGTTGTGTGCTTGCTTATCAATGTGCTAAAGAATTGTGTCCATTACATGAATCAGGCACTATACAAAACGGTTGAAATCTACTGAAAGTCGAACTTCGTTTTGTTTTTTGTTTTTTGTTCAATTTCATTTCAATTTTAAGCGGGGATAGACTAGAAATTAGTTTGTCTATACTGGCAGGAGACATTACAGTTTTCCAGTACATGCTCCGCATTTAAACAGTCGCCATATTTTTGTTGTCAGAATCAGATAATGGACACGTGATATATTATAAAAATGAAAATAGAAAACAACGAACACGCCATATGTACAAACATTATGAACTTCAATGAATTAAACTTACCTGTGATATTCTGCATAAAAAACAAGCACGCCTATTAAATGATTTAATATAATTAATAGAGCACACAGCAATATCATGCATGGCAGATCAAATCAAGTTCAACTGGTGAGAAAGCTAAATGAAGTTAAAAAGTTGACTTCTTTTCGTTTCTCTTTCAATTCATGAAAACAGAATTACATTGTATATCTATTGAAGAGGATTGTCTCTGTTGCGAACGATCGCCATATATAGCACTGTTAGTCTCCTGCCCAAATCCGAATCCCTAAATACTTTAATTTTGCTTGATAATGTAATAACCCTGCTTATAATTTCATAAAGGACTCGCAAATTCAAAGTTTCAAACCGTATACTAAAACATTATATTGTATACGGTGTATTTCAAAAAACATTTTGAATGCGTTGCGTGTTAGCATGATAATAGCACCAATCTGCCTTTTATTTTCCGTACGAAAAGCGCACAGAAACGTAACCAAATGTTACAAAATACAGTGAAATGCATTGTACGGTGTGGTACTATCATTAGAAGTATATTCCATTCCTTTTTACTTTTATTTGTTTGAACCAAACCATGTGTCATTTTCGTAGCGACATCACTAGGAATTAGAATGTATGAAGATAATCGTTACTCATTTTTTTTTTTGCGCTACTATTATAGCATTTACATTTTCCAACTTTTATTGACATGCAGTACTATGTTACTGTATTGTTACGATTACGAATGTTGATTATGAATTCAAAAGGCTGGTTTATTAATCGAACTACAAAGGTAATAGCTGTTTTGAAAGTAGTTCGATGCAAGTTCAAAACGCGATCGAAGTCATTGTCATACGTATAGGGGGAACTGATAGCTCTAGAAAACTTGTTTAGGCTAGTAAAGATTGCCGTATAGGCAATCTTTGTAGAAAGTTTTGACTTAAGCCGTCTTTTGAGTATTTTGAGAAATTTAATAAAGAATTATTTGTTTTGATTATGTCAAGAATTAGTTTGAACTATGAGAATAAAAAGGCGCGGTTACCCAAACAATGTCGTAGTTCGATTAGACAGTCATGATGGGTAAAGTGAATTCATGACTTGACTAATCATTACTGAATTGATGATCACTTCTGTAAACCATCAGTTATGTCTTGTAATCGTAGTCAAAATTCTTTTGAGCGATGAGACGAAAACCAACAAACAAAATGCCGTGTATCATCGCTCGAGATTCCAACATTTGGCGTCACCCGACCAACAATAAGTGACAAATCAAATGGAATATTATTATGTGGGATAGCAGACTGTGTTACGATTTTGAAATGTTTCGAGCAATTGTTTAAAAAAAAGAGAGAAAATCAGGCAAAGTTCAAGAAATTAGAAAAAAGCACGTAAATGCAGGCGATCATGTTTGATAATCAAAGTAAGAGATTACAATCGGCCGTGCGGATGTATATGATTGCCTTATTTACATGTCTGATTTCTGTAAACTATGTGATATTTAAATTTAAGTTCCCTTCCCTCCTTGATAGAAGTTTTGTTGGGTTTTCGCTATAGGCATTTATTAGGAAACGCTGTAAACACGACAACAAATGCCTAATATACATCAAGAGATGACATATATATACATGAAACACAAAAAATCTCTACGTTCTGATATAAATCAACTGCTTGTTTGTTTGTATGTTTGTTTGTTTGTTTGTTTGTTTTGAATTACCATGGTCTTTGTCGGGGGAAAGATGAAGAAAAGTAGTAGAGTGTATCACTCTCAAATCCGGATGATAGCGATAAGTGTGTATCCCCGCCCTTTCTATACAGGTACACGATTTAAGCTTGGAATGCTATCATAAAAGCCTGCATGTGTTACACGGAAGAACTGATTCCGTGATCACTTTTAGCCTTTCATAAAATTCACGTTTTAAGATGGTAACGATAGCTTGTAGGAGATAGAGTAAGTTAGCGTCACTGACTGTGGTTCTGAACACAAAAGGAGACTGAAAAATTCCTTTACAAATTAGCAGACATAATGCCGATCCTCCAACACTGTTGCTCCATTCCGTCACTGATTCTGCTATCAATGGCGAAGAAAGAATACTGGTTGCCTGATTATCCACCCCTTGATAGCAAGGAAGTTTACCTTTCATTGTTTAAGGCTTCGTTGATGCGGGGTTTACTCGGATACAAGGCGTGAACATTGCCGTCCGAGTTCTTTCATTCGAAATTCCTCAGAATACGCAATTCAATGGGCAATTAGCGCTGCTACTTGGCAAAGCTGTTAGCCAACCCAATTCTTTGCAGACTTGACCTCTCACATGTCAGCTACACGCAATACACGGCAAACAGCTATCATTACAAACATTCTGATTAAAAAACAAAACAAAATGAAGAAGCACACTTTTGAGTAGCGACACAGCTTTCTGTCCCTTTCTCAAATAGGTCCTACTTCTAAAAAATACACAGATGACTAGAGTCAGAATATCCTCCAAAGGGAACACGAGCTATCTGGGCATTAATAATGTTTGTCTTCCGATTTCTCTCCATGCCGTCACGGCCCAAACCATCATAAGAAATAAGGCAATAAATTTCATTAACCAGGGAATTAATAGTACGCATTACATACATTTGGCGAATTATCACACAAATTGTCGACTTTATAAAAACGAGAATAATTGACAACTTAGGCCCTACTATATCTCCAGAGATGAACTTTAAACAGCAAGTCACATACCAGGGAACGAAAGTTATGATTATTTGAACAAATTCATTAATGAGGCCAATTAATAACCGTTGTAAAAGTACACACACGCATAAAAAGGTTTCGAGTTCGATATGTGATCATTGTATTAGCTCATAGATAAAGTATCATAAATTTTGCGTGATCGTTCGTTGGAATTTTTTTTTTTTTCAGTGCGATTTGTGCGTCATGTCAATCACCACTCACTGAAATGGAGTGCATGTATCAAACGAAACTCGCTGGTCATGCAATCAATAGCCTTGGTCAGCTCACTATTATTGCGTAATTCTATAGCCCTCGCCGCTTGGCCGCCGACGCCGCCGCGCGCCCCATGCTTTGTTTTGTCTTCAAAGGGGTCAAGAGCAATGCCTCATTAGCATACACCCTAGCAACGGAGGCGGAGTCTCGATCTGGCAAGAACAATAGGTGCGAAACGCAACGCAAAGGCGAGCGTTCGAAAAAAATGTAACCGAAAAAAATTGTCTCAGAAAAGCGGTGATTTGGGACACTTGTACTCATTTTCACACGATGAAATTTTCTGTACAAACAGATAAAACATAAAGGAATCAAAATCCGTCATAAAAAAATTTCGACCCGAGTAGTGCTTCCCCTTCATTTTCGGCTCATTACGGGAAAACTCCCCGTGCGACTTATGACTCATTTTGTCGGAGCGCCACACATATTATGTGCTTGCATGCTAGTCTCATTGTAGCATGCATCTATTGTAGGAGTGGGGTAAATGATATTCTATGCAGTAACGAACCTTGGTAAACTATATGGAAAAGAAAGTTGCTGGAAGTAAAGTTTACTGTCACATGTGAGTATATATTGTGATAATTGATATCTTTATAGGATTTATTTAAAGAATATCAATTAGGAAAATAAAAGAGCACTCTCTCTCTCTCTCTCTCTCTTGAGTGTCTCTGGAGGCGTATCAGGGGAATTATATTACCACTCCCCCCCCCCCCCCAAAAAAAAAAAAAAAAAAATACTGGTCGGTGATAAGGTTAGAGTAAAGACTAGGGTTAAGGTTAAGTTTAGGGTTAGGTTCAGGGGAAGGGTCTGGGTAATTGCCCAGGGGGTAATTGCCCTAGCTACACCATCTGGATGTCCCAGGAAGACTAGAGTAATCATCCCTGTTTGCAATAGGGTTCCTTTTTGCTGCAGGGGCATTTTATTCATTCATGTGAAAAGGCCCAATCAGGTGCAAAAGTATTCTCACTTTCCATAACACTTGCCATAAACTACGGCTTTTGTTCTGAAGTGGGACTATAAGCACACTTGACACTCTCTATTAGCTATTTTATCGATGAATGAAACTGCTCTTGCCGCAAATGGGCACTAGCTGTTGCAAACAGGGATAGGTGTTGTGCCCTCATTTATGTGTCTGCACGCTATAACTGCTGATCAGGGCAAAACTAGAGGCACAAATCCAGGCAGGACATGGAATGTAAATTGGTGGAACACAGGGAATTAACACAGGTAGACACAGCTTGATGTTGTCTCTCTCTCACAAGCAGCTGCAAGGCATATTTTTGAAGCAGCCATCTTCAAAGGTACCCAGTAATCTCAGCCTTGACAGGGCTTACCAGTGATTTCTGTTAGCAGCAGCAATCTCGAGTTGAAGAAGGTCTACCTTCTTCAACGAAGGTCTACCAATTTGAGGCTGTGGCCTTGACAGCTTGTGTCTTCATATCTTCTTGATGGGACAGCCTTGCTTGTGACTGCTGCACATGCATGTCAGCTCACCTAGGAGAACTGATAAGGGATCCTTGACTCTTTGCCGGCCCATCAAAATGAGCTTGGAGGATTTTGGCTATAATGCTTTTTGTATTGGTTCTGTCCAGGACATCTTCATCTGAGATGTGATCTTACCAATATATATGCACGATGGACTTTTTGATAAGTCTGCTGTACCATCTGGGTCCATGTTAATTTCATAGCCAAAAAGCAGCATGTGAAGACTACACAGCATTGTACACCTGAGTTTGATTGAGAAGTGAATGTTCTTGTGCTGTGTAAGTAGTGCTGTACATAGTCTTCCAATTAAGTGCCAGGCCGGTCATTTGTATCCTTGCTGTGATTTCACTGTCTAGAGTACCATCACTAGAGACTGTAGGCCTATACTGCTCAAGCATCTGAAGCTATTGACACTCTTCAGCTGCATGCCAGATAGTGCTGCTTGATGGCTGTCAGGGAGCTCTGTCTGGTGCGGGCTGGAGGATAGCGACACTGTTTTCCCAAGATTGATTCTATCACAGACACTTTAGGATGATATAGACAGTGATTTGTCTGTGTTGGGTTCTTCTATATTATGCAATTTGAAGAACCGATATGGTCAGCTAGGATTCATTAATTATTGTCTCTCATCTTCTACGCTGCCACGTCACTCCCTATCAGTGTAACACTGGAATTAAGGTATGATTGATAATAACTGGAATGCTGGCTTTGATAGGAGCATCAAAACAGGATCCCCCTCTGGTAGTCAATGATGGCTAGTCCAATATGGGCGGGATAATATTCTTTGAATTCTGTGGGCAAGCATGATATCATATCAAAATTGCATGAACATACAGATGGCAAAAAAAAAAGGGCCAGTGACATAACATATAATGGCAAAAAGCTAGCGTACACATGTAATTAAATATAAAATTCTGATAGCAATAACTTCAATTAAAGGTACTGTTTACCTTTGGGAGCAGTGATTTAAGATATCACATTTGATACATATGTGTAAAGCAGTTGTATCACAAAACATCCTACCACATAAAAATTTTGCAATAAAGCCTAAAACCACTAAAATCACTATTTTTCTCCATAACCCATAACTGTAGATGGTTTAGTCTGGAAACATTTTTATTATTACTATTGTTCACATTTTGTATATTTAACAATTCATACTTAGGCCAAAAAAAAAAAAAAATGTTGTATTGGCGTAACATGAGATTTTCAAATAGGGTCGGGCGGGCGGATTTTTTTTTTTTTTTTTGCTACCTGTATTTTACGTGTAAAACTCATATTTAACAAAACCCCATTCGATAGAGAGGGTCAGTTGCATCCAAAGTTTGTTATATCACCGGTTTAAAAGCAATAAATATTAAAAGAGAATCATATTTTGGACATGGAAAAACACCCTAGCCCCCCCACCCATAGGAACCCATAGGAGACCGCATGCGTGTTCCCGTTTTCGCGGCCATTTTCCAACACCAGCTGTTGTTGTTGTTGTTGTTTTTGATAATTCGCAAACCCGTATCGCGCCCTCTCTCGGTAAAAACGATGTATTTCCTTCTTCTTTTTTTTTTGAAAAGTTCAGGGTCGCAGGTTTTTTTAAGGTCGGGCGGGTTACGCCAATACAACAATTTTTTTTTTTTTGGCCTTAGCATCAATTATGCTGGTTCAAATTTTTACATTGGTTGTTTCTATCCCTATAACTCACAAGACAGAACTATTTTGAAGCGTTTTTGTGTCATCTGCAAATGGCAAATTATGCCTTTAATTCTCCACCAAGTATAGGCCTACACTGTTAAAGATAACAAAACCAAAGATTTGGGACAGAAAGCAACTGTGCCCAGCATTCTATGATTATGCACATTTACTGAGCACTTCTTCCACACAATTAATCACCTAGCCATGTTCTTTTCTCTCTCTTCATTCAGTTTTCTATATTGCATGTTTCAGTGCTAATTAAAATATTTTTCTTTTCCTTCCTACACCCACGCATCAATTTGATCATGGCAAAGCTGTGTACAAAGCACAAGGTGTAACTGATATCTCACTCGTGGACGCATCGAGCAATGCAGAGAACAATTACTCAACTAGGTGAGAGCAATGGGTGTGAAATATGAGACAGAGCAGAGGCTGTCTTCTCCATCAGTTTAGAATGTCATTTGTTTTCTTTTAGACTGTAATCTATGCTGTAACCTTATCATACATATCATTGATAAACGTGATGATAATTTCATTGACTGCTTCAGGCATGTATATAGTTTGGACTTTGTTCGATCAGGCTGTCTTTAATTCCAGACAAGTTGATTTTCTTCCACACAGGACAGTGTATACAAACTACTCTTCCACATGTTTTTTTTTTTTTTTGATACCCTGGAGTTAATTGATACAAAAGATAATAATGCAGGTCAATTTTGCTCTACCATATAATTACAGTGAAAGGCATCAGCCATGCCGCCTTCATTTAAAAACAACATTTGTAAGTCTCTATTTTGCTGGATCACCCTAGTTCAACAATGATAACAACAGTTCTCTTGTTTCTTTCTTTCATCTACTAGTCCAATATGGCCAGAAGGAAACTTGCTGACTTTTGAAGCACAAGTTTCCACTAGTTTTAAAGTGTTGGTACTACCCAGCAAGTAATAGTACACACAGAAGGATAGTGAGGGCTTGCACATGGGGAAATTGTAGTGACTCTCCATACTTGTACTGAAGTAGTGGTAAATTCATGCATGATTATACAGCCTGACGGCACTCAATATGACTACCAGTGCATCGTCCTACTGCTCACCAGCAGGTATTGTTCAGACAGTGCAATCAGCAAAATCTATGTGTGATAGGTTTAAAAAAAAATATGGCAAGGACGCACATTAGTTATCCTTCTTACACCTATTCACCAGTTTCCAATTATCTGTTGAGAACTGTCCTTTGAAATATCCACGTATAGAATTTGGCCTCATCAATATCCCTAATTCCATCCAATTCAATAACCCCTTCATATAGCATTTTCTAGGGTGTTTTAAGTTCCTGCTCCTTTGCCCTGTGCAAAATAAAAGAGTGACTCTGCACTTAATTAGACCCTGATTTCTATTCATGCTTATTTTTTCCCTCAAAATATCACAAATGATTGATTTTTTTAATTACCTTTTTTTTTTCAGTAGAGGGCTATCCTGACTCCTAATAATGGTAAGTTAGAGCATATATAATGTGAAGGTGAGAATCTCGAAGTTGTGAATTGTGTGGAAAAAAAAAATCATATTTGGTTTTAAAAATGGGAAAATTGCTCATACTAAGTGAGCTAGCTCACATTTCAGAGAAAATATATTTTTTATTCACAAGCATATTTTCTTCCTTTTGATGAGGAAAAATGTGCTAGGCAGTGTTATCTGCTCATACCAAATTGTGCAATGGGGAGTTTTTAGTGGACATTTTGTTGTTGATGGCAAGTGACAGCTACTTTTAGAAAACAATAATAACTCAGGTCTCAATCACATAGCAATTTCCTACATGTGTCTTCAGGTACAACATGGACAATATGGCATCTATCTGTTCACCATATAAAATGACCCTACATGTGTCTTAAGCACTTCACCAGTAATAGAGTCAGAAAACATGTCCCAGACAGCAAAAAATGAGATTTTTCAATATAGCAAACATGTGCATCAAGAGAAAATCTGTGGCCAACGACTGCTTATTTCAGTTTGATGTATTGCATCTTATATAATATGATATGCAGGTTTTACTACAGGATGCGACTGCCAGTCAAGTTTGTACACATTCATTGTAATGAGAATACTTCCTAATCAAAGCTTTTCAAATGGACATTTGTTGATTAATCTTGAATTTCTTAAATGTCAAAAGAAAAAATAGCTCACATTCAATTGTGGTCCATGCACACAAAATCCATGAGGGTAAATCTACTTTGTGATTTTCCAAGGACCATTCATATGTGTGACCTACACTCTTCAAAGATGGATGAATTTGTGCACTCTTTGCCACTTAGGGTCTTGTAGAGCAAGAGAGGTGGAGGGGAAAAGAATTGCTCTACTCGTGTGTGCCAAGATGTGTGATAAATGATGAGGGACCTGACCATGCATTCATCACTGCAAAGCAATGAAGATAAATTCAATAAGGCCCACCGGGAGTTACAAACATACCTTAATAAAGCAGGGAGGAAGAAGAGGGAACTGAGAGAGGTAATAACAAACAAACAAAAAAGTGAAAGGGAAAAGAACAAGATGGTAGTATATAACTGTGTAGTGTCTGAGAAATAGTGTACAAATGAAGAGCTTCGGGTGACCTACAAGAGGAAAAAAAAAACATAGCAGGACAAGATGCATGCAGAAACACCATGAAGATAGAAAAGAGAAGCTGCAATAAGACATAGAGAGAAACTGAAAAAAAAAATGAGGTAGGTTACAGCAACAATACTGACAGATATCTGGAAAGGGGAAAGGAATGAGAGTGGCAAGTGAAAAAGAGAGGGAAAGAGAGATAAGAAGACCATTCATTAATGACATGATAGAGAAACTGAATAAGAATGAGACATAAAAAAGGAAATTTGATGTAGAAAGTGTCTGATTTGTGGATCTACTTGACTGCAAGTCTCTGATGAGGAGAAATAAATTGGGTTACAACTTCATGAGAGTGAAGTGGGGCACACATAGCAAAATTATCATTTCCAATCTCTTGGCCCTGCAGCACCCTCCCCTATCCCCATCTCTCTCTCTCTCTCTCTTCCCTCCCTCATTTTATATATCCTGCCTTTCTTAGGCAATACTCCTGAGAGAAGAGACAATTTGGGAAGCACTGTGAGACATTGCATCTTCTCACATCACTATGAGACATTGCATCTCCTAACATCTCAAGTATCACCACTCTCTGGACATCTTGGAACCTCAAATATCAGCTTACAAATGGCAAAGGCTCATTCTACTCTAAAAAGATGAATTCTCCTTTTTCTCCTGTAAAAAAGTTTTTTTAAATGATTAGAAATACGACTCTCCACCACTATCGATCTAAATGTACACCAGAGGAGAAGTGATAAGTCAGTGGAAAACAAGATCCTGCTTCACTGCTTTATGGCAAAGTCTGCTTGCATATAAATAGTCAATACATGATAGTCATGCAAAGGCTTCTGGCATTGACTTTCATTCTTTTGAATGTAAATTTGTTCAGCATTAATCCTATGAATATGCTTATTATTTCTACTGGAACACATTTGGCTCATAAGAATGTTGTAAGAAAATGTCACGAGTTGAACGATGTGAATGTTTGTGACATTACCATATCAGAACATCATGTAATACTGTAAAACAAAGAATGTTTGCATGCATTGTAGTTTCGTGAATTTCGCGAGTGCCGAGATTCGCAAAATTAAAATGCACACAAAAGTTCTTGTCTACACTATATGCATTGAATGCCAGTGGCAGTTTGCGAAAATTTCATGCCGCAAAAAAGGCCTTCGCTTCCAATTGACGAAAAATTCATGCCGCGAATATGTCATGTTTTACAGTATTCTGAAATTCTGTAACTTCCTTATTCTATGTCTGACTTAATTGATACTTCTCCCAATTTCTTTTTTTTTTAATATTACTCTCTTAATCAACATGAATATGAACATGATCAGATTTTGTAAGTAAATCAGTTTGTTATGAGAGTTGTTGTAAAAAGGTGATGTGCCAACCACTCAAGACGGCATTGCTACATATGCAGAAATACAGTAGACCCTGATTAATGCTTACAAAATTTATTACATCTTCATTTCTGAAAATCTAATCTAAACATGTTCTCTTCAAACAGGGTTGGAAAAATTTAAAATTCACCAATTTTCAAAACATGTTTTCATCAGTTCATCCAATTCATCCAATCTAGGAAAACCACATCAGCCTGGAAGATGCTAGGAGGAATTAAACAAATACCTGCTCAGGTCTTGATGAATCTGTTAAGTGTAACCAACATCAGGCTTACATGCTTAGGAATTCTAGTGTAATTAAAAGCTGATCAATTAAACAATCAAAGGGTTTACTGCAGCTGCAACACTATTCCATTGATGAGGGAAAGAGTGGTTGGTATGGGGTAGGGCAAGAGAAGAATGCTGAATTGATTGATCTTACAGTGTTGGTTTATAGCCACCAGCCCCAATGCCAGGAGCTGATGTATTCCAGTTTGTGATCACTTTGGAAGGTGCAGAGAGGGGAAACCAATCAGGTTCCAAGTGTTACTTAAATCTGATCAATCAAGCTATTATTTTACCTCAATGTAAAAGCAGAGGTGATACAGTGTCTTCACTGCAGTACGTAAACATCATACATGGCTGAGAGTATGAATGTGCTGGTGTGCGCTTCATTTAAACCCACTCATGTGAACTAGATAAAGACAAAATATTTCAGCAACTTTGAGTTTTTGTTTTTTTCCAAGACTGTCTGAACTGTTTAGAATTGTTTACATTAGACACAAATATGTCTTTATTAAACAGCCCTGAACAATTGTGGAAAATGAAAAATATTCTAAACAAAAATGTCCAATAGATCATTAAGAGTGCATGTGCGTGCATGTGTGTGTTTGTGTGTGTGTGTGTGTGTGTGTGTGTGTGTGTGTGTGTGTGTGTGTGTGTGTGTGTTTCAGTGATTCAACTCTACCTGTAAATGCTTTGGGTTACATACCCTTGTCATATTCTTGTAATCATCTTCTAAATGTCTAGGAAAACAGTCTGCCCTATAATATAGTTTTGTTCACTCAGTTATTAGTTAAAACTAATTGTTCATGAGGAGACTGCAATTACAAGCCATGCTTTTCAGCAGCCCCCTCCATTTCCAACAACTTTGTTAAGACAAAGCTCACATTCCTTACTCGCAATGTTGTACTGTTTTGGAAAAGTATATGTGTTGTAAATATGTTACTGTTACTGCATTTTTGTAGGAAATTTAAATAAATTAAATGAAATTAATAAAAATACATCTAATATTTGTGTAGGGTAGGCTACATATGTGACCCGCTACAACAAAATGGTCCTAAAGTCGCGCACGGTCGAAGCCGTGAAAATCGAGTTTGAAGTTAGAGCATCAAAATTGGTCAAAACTTACGATTTTCTGAATTTGACATATTATTAGAGTCTGACATGTCTTCTATCATCTGTCGAAATTTTGAAGCAAAATGATGAAAGGAAAGACCAAAAAATAGCGTTTTTCTGGGCCATGTTTTTTTCGGCGTTTCAACGAAGCAGAAACTGGTTCGAACATTTGGATTGAGCGCCACACAAAGGCACCGCCCCTAACAACGACCAGAGTGATCTCATTGGTCAGTTCGCTGCTTGCCGCTAACTGAAGCGTGAAGCTCGCACACTGCCCAGTCGACTGGTGCGTGCGGGCGGGTTGCGCTATGCCTAGCCGCTTCTCCTGACATCTGATTGGTCGGTGAGGAGACCGCCGACGCTGTGTTTGAATGAGCATTTCGGGGGTTGCTAGGGCTTAACTTCTATTGTCCGGAGGTGAATACTGACTTACATGTCTCTTGATTGTGATTGCGTCGCAAGGAGAACTTTTAGGGAGCTTTTCTCGAAATAGTGATTTCCCAGACGTCTTGACATGCTCTCTTTTAAACATCGATATCTCCGCAGCCAATTATTTTTATAAGACGTGTTATATATCAATTTAAAGCAGAAAGATTAGGGAATTGTGTCATGCAATTTTCAAATAATCGACCTCACCCGACTTTAGGATCATTTTGTTGTAGCGGGTCACATATGTGACAGATATTTCTTTAAGATGCATTATCTTATCTGTAGTACTCATCACACAACCTAGCATAAATCAAGAATGCTCTATCTTAAGACAAACACATGTAACTCAGGCAAATGTGGCAAGTGCTCTTACAAGTCACTAAGTCACATTGAAAGTGATACTTCACTACGAAAGCTACAAAATTTAAGATTTCAAAAGAGGAGAGACATCTTGTAAAAAGTAGAAGTCTTGTAAAAATGCTAATGTGAGTGGACTTTGACAAAATCTCTGCAGTCGTCCATAGGAGAGAAAACGCATGGCGTCATGTCTAATTCACCCTTCACGAATTACTGCTTGTGGTTGCAGTATGTAGCAAAGCTGCATGGCCGACATCACGTTTTTAAAAGTGGGGTGGGGCAGTTTATATTTCTGCTGCCACTTCAGGTTTCTTCAGTTGACAAGCAAAAGAAAAAAAAAGAGAGAGAAAAGCCCTCTCGCACAACTTGCAATCGGCTTCCAATCGACATCGACTAACAAGAAAACCACATTTTCTTTTTTCTGGTGCCGCTTCCGAGATAAAAATGTAGAGGCTCAAAGTGATTAGACTCTATGTGTTATGCAAAAAAAAAGGGGGGGGGGGCTGAGCAGCCCCCTTGTGCCGACCCTGATTTTCCTTTGTACTACTAGTAATTGGATACTGATCTCTTAAGTTAATATATTATACAAACATCCATTATGTTGGCCATTTCAGGAGATTATAGTATGTACAGTGAGTGGCTTAGTGCAAGCATACACAATTCATGACAAAATGAAGGGCCTAAGTGAAAGCAAAAACAATCACAGAGGAAAAAATTGTAAAACTGATTTATAGCTATTCTTATGAAATCAACAGTTCATTGAAATATCATACACATCTATACAGCCTTAATGCTTGATTATACTTCTGTTTATCACTTTCCCAATAAAAACAATGCTGACAAAACAACCTTGACTGTGTAAAATGCTCTCTTCACTGATCATTATAAGGCTATGCAATAGTACAGTCAGTATAATCATACATGTCAGTATGATGTCAATTCAAATTATTTATTCTATATCGTTACCTTTCTGATGTGTATTTCTTTTTTTCTGGAGACTTACGGTACGATGCAGTTGTTTTGTTGTTTAAACCCAACAAACACACCATGCATGCATGCATATACATCTGATACAAGATAATCTAAAATGCATATTATTAGCCCTAGTTTAAAGTCTCACTCAAATCATTAACATATCAACTTTCAGCATGTTCAATGAATGCTACCATATATCAGGGAGGTGTAATAGGCATGGTGTAAGGTATAAGGCAATAATGTAAGCAATGGTATGCAGCATTTGTTTATATGGTGATAGTGATGCAGGGCGACCAAATATGAAGAACTACATTTTCTCAGAAAGGAACTGTTGAATGGTGTCTCTATCAATATTAAATTTTTTTAATAGAACAGCTTTACAATTCTAGTTAAATAATTTGCAGAAGACAGTTAACTGCAAGCCCAAGTCAATGATTGAGGGAAAAAAAGTGTGTTTAACTCTTTATGCTCTTCTCACAATTTGATGTCAGAAGTGCTCTCGTTTGACAAAACCAACTTTATGTTTTGCAATCCAAGCACAAATACACTTGTTGCCTACAGTTGGACAAGTATCCATCATTCATTTTTACCCACAAGCATCACTGTTCATGCTCTCACATGATACAGACATCCACAAACACAGGTCACTTAGAGCACCTTCCTGTCCAGGCAATGGGATGATGTAGGATATGTCACACACAAATTGTACATCCACCTCCCACGCTGTTTGCTTGCCGACTTCTCATCATCAATTCTAATTGTGTTCTTGTCTTCTCTGCCTCAGGTGATTTCAGCTTTACTTCTTCTCCTCCATCCATCACGGGTTATTTGCATTTTTTTTTTTGGTCTTACCCTCATCTCAAATATATATTTTTGTGTATTTCATCCATTCCTCACTAGACTAATATTTCAGGTTTACTTTTCTATTTGCCATCTGTTATGTTTCCCTTTTCTCTATGTAGCTGTAGTATTATTTTATTGTTTTGCTATACAGTTCTGATTGAGTAGTTAGGTCTGCTTGTTTAATATTCTGGAGCTCTCTTTATTCTTCCTTTCACCTATTTCCATACTATGTTAACATGGTATTCCAAATTTAATGATTGTGTCTTGGAAACATAGACATGACGGCTACATCTGTGGAATATAAAATATGCTCAATTTTATCATGGGAATATAGAAGTACTTTTACATAATCTTCATTTGTTGTAAAAAGTACGGTACATGTACCACTAACCTTCTGAGATATGCTAAGGCAAATGTACATGTGTACAAGCATAAAGGAGGTCAAATTCTTACAAAACCATTACAAATACATATGAGCATGATTTTCAAAATCATTGCAAACTGACAGTGCTAGAGTGGCACTGTCATTGTGTAATAATATAGATGGTAATCATAAAACAGGACCAAAACATGCTTGCTGTCCAAGATGCAGCTTAGTTCTGGATAATAAATATGAAAACAAACCATATATTCTGTTGTATCATTGTAGTATTCTATTCATGACAAAATTATAAGTGCATGCAAATTAAGCTTCCCCAAATATTCAGCTTGATATATTATTGATACAATCCCTCAACATGAATCACAAATAAACTTGGTCATCCTTTTTCTATATGTTTTATCTGTTTGACAAAGAAGGTCCTATTACATGTTGTCTAAGGTTGACTTTCATCTGATACTTCTCAGGTCAAGTATTATCAACTTCAATCTTCTAAGTACACCTCTCCCTGCCCAATGTATATGTATGATACTGCATTACATGGTACCCCTATACCAAGGAAAAAACTATACAGATAATCATAATGTAAGAAAACCATCAGACTGTGGACACTTCCATCCCAAGGACTTCAGCACCAGCAATAATGAATGCATAGACATAAACACCTTTCATTTCAATTCTTAGTCTGCAGAAGTAGCATGAATATAACTTTTTGTGAAAATTTTGTTTAAGAAAATACTATACAGCAAACAAAACACCCACACAAACAGGAAGGAAAAACATATTTTGGCAGCCACTGTAAAGAGAAGGATGAATATAGAGGCTTAAAAAAGTGTTATGGACCCTGACTACTGGCCACTTTCCAGTCCCCCCCCCCCCCAACTTTGCATAGCCAAACTATGCTGAACACACACACACACACACACACACAAATATATCATGCAATTTGATGGATCACATATAAATGTAAACATTTGGTCACTCGTGGTCGGGTCCAAAAGCTGCTGTGCACTACATGCATATGAATGAGGTGATCTTAACCCACCTGTGCACAACATGCGGAGGTCAAGCGGGCTCCCTTTTTTTTTTTTTTTTTTTTTTGGTTCACTTGTGCACTTCTGGTTATGCGAAAATGCTGTGCAGCAGGCACAAGCAGAGCATAAATATGGTGGCAGTCACATCTAATATTTCCCTTTCTAACATGCCTAAAAAATTCTCACTTCACAATAAAAATGCATTCTCAGTGCTTACAGTTGATAATTTTTTTTCCAACATGTTACAGTTGTTGAGAAACTTATAAAACTATTGTAATTTTGAGATAGAGATACACTGTAGTGCTCCATACTTTTCGTGTAGGATCACCAGCATACCTGAATTGTTGACTCATTGTTACGAAAATTGAATAGCACCACCATCTTTTTAGTTTTTACAGTTATATGTGATAGTGAAAATTGCTTGGCTTACACTGTTGTGGGTCTTATACTGCAGCAAAGTGTGAGTTCAATCAGTACTTTGTCCTTGTGTTTTGATCGGCACTAGCAGCTGGAGGCATTTAGAATTTGGAAAATATTGCTTTATTGCACTAACACAATATGCGTGTTTATGTCTGCAGGAGGAAGATGAATATAACCTTGAAATTTGCTGTCACTGAGATAACATGAATTCCATTTTATACATGCTTTATGCAGTTTAAAGAAAAGAAAGTGTAGAAAATGTAATATATTATTTTTCCCATGGTCACTACTTAAAGGACATTTTCTATTACTGCTACAAGAATTAGACAAGCCAGTGGTGTGATAATGATGGTGTCGTGACAAAGACTTCCTGGCAAACCAGTAGCCAAGTAGGCTTACAGTCTTTTGCAAAGCATGCAGTACATGATGTCTGCAACAATGTTCCTGGTCATAGAAGCTTCCTGTTACTAGTACTTTGACCAGAGGTTGTGTATTCTTAAACAACTTGCACCATGTGAATATTTTGTCAGAATTTTCAATGTGAAATGTTTTCCTGCTACGATGCATATCTAAAGTAGTGGATTAAGTGTTTCTCCTCCCTTCTGTTTTCACACTCCTATTACCTTGAAGGGATTTTACTTCAAAGAGTACTTCAAAACTGACTGAATTGATTTTGGAACAAATCAGTAGAATTTTTTTTTTTGTAATTCATATGAAACCCCTCCCCCCCCCCCCAAAAAAAAAGAGAAAAAATGTGACTATTTCAATGCAAAAAGACATCCACTACTGAAATCTATAGGAACCTCATATACATTATGTAATCCGATGGTGTCTTGTAATAATGCTTCAGGTTTTTATGGTGTTAAATGATCTGTATCTCTACAATGATAGCTGTTAACCTATGTGTGATTACCTCTTGCAGGATTGCTTAGAGAAGCTTTTGACCTTGCTGTCTATTTGCATAAAGTAAACAACATGTATACTCAAAACCGCTGGGGAAGTGTTGCAGGACAATAGCAATATCTCGCCTCAAAATCAATCAAATGATACAATCTATGTATACAGCAAATTGAAGGAAAAACTATTCTCTCACTCGCAATGTTGGTTATTTTGGGTTTTATTGAGGATAAACCTGTGAAATAACGTCGAAACTTTAGCAATCAAAAAGAAAATTTGGACTCTAAAAAAGTGTCATTTTCTCACATTTTTCTTTATTGCCCAAAAATGGAACTTCGGTATATGACTTGTGGTAGAATGTCCATACTATGTTCCAAATATCTTTTCTGTAATATCTGTCGCACGGTTATGTCAGGAAAATATTGAGATCACTGTCATTTGTGACCCACATACCATAGCGTAAGTGTTAATGCAGTCCGATGTATCAGTTTTCATGCTGCATGAAACAGTTGAAGCACATTGCAGGGTTCGTCTCTCACCCATTCACCACCCTGTGGACCGAAACTGAACCTTGTCGTGGTGTGCCGAACTTGACAATACTGATTGGCTAAGCATGCACAGACCAGTAGAGAACGCATCCGCAGGAAGGATGATCTATTTGTGCATGTCCAGTATTTTCTGTTAAATTTGGTTGTCTATTCGCTCTGTCTTTAACCTAACTACTACTGTATACGCTATATATTTCGCGTGGGTTTTATTTTCGCGAATTTCGCGAGTCGGGAGCTATTCGCGAAATTAACAACACGCAAAAATATTACCTTCCAAAATGAATCCCTTGCCTTGATGATACGAACATTTCCGTACTAGTATACCATGTCATGGCTTACCGAACAGACCATACTGGCTAAGCTTGTTTACGTAGCACGTCCACGTCTAACTACTAGTATACACAGCCCAGTCGCTGTAAGTAGCATTCGCACAGCACAGCGTATTAACAGCGTCTGGGGGTGGTTGGGCTAGTCCACGTCTACTTACGAATACTGTAGAGCCAATCCATTATCGCAACCCCTCGTACCACTCGTCAGAAATCTAGCGCGATGGACTTAACCACTTCAAAAATGTTGAACTCTAACTTACTAGTTCGCAGAGTTTGGTAAGTTTTTTTCATGCAGTGTATAACTAGTATCATTCTTATTTGCTAGTAAGTTGAAAATTCACACTTTCTTTGCCACTTCATATTTTCTCTGGTCCCCCAATCGCGAATTTAACCACTCGCGAAAATGTGTGACGGCGGCAATTCGCGAAAATTTATGTACGCGAAAATTATAGCGTATACAGTAACTGCACAACACGAAACTTTGCAGAAAATGAGTCTGGAGTATACAGACTAGCAATATATTAATCACATGCATATTCATGCTGTAGCAGACGTGTGACATGAAATGATATTCGTAACCCTTTACCACAATTGACTCAAACAGACAAATACAAATATCTCAAAAGATACATCAGCATTTTCGACCCAAATTCATATGAAGGATGACATATCCATATTAGATATATATGTAAAGTTTCAAGGGTGGTAAAATCTGGTGGTAAAATAAGGGAGATAGGAGGAGGTGAACTTTCTAGATTTTTTGTTCTTCAATTCGCACAGTGCTTCAATGACTGTTATGAATTCAAAAGCTTTTGCCTCTTATCGCGGAGTTAATTGCACTGTATCACCGGGCCTGATATCTGCCAAAACTTTGTTCATGATCCCCAAGAATACATATCCAAATTATTAAACTTCTCTGCTATGGATAACATTTTCATTAAGTTGGGTTTGATTTTGTTGAGCATATAAAGTTACATCACATAAACACAAAACTGCTCATACAAAGATGGAATATTGCCAGGCAAGCAAAATATCACATTTCTGGCACCTGTTTTGTCTACTGTTGGAAATAAATTCAAAAAGTTGAAAAGAATATGGAAGTTAAGACAAAGCAGAAATTCAACATTTTAACTTCGCTGTGCAAATAAGAGAATGCAAGTGTCTTCATGTAGCTATAGATTGCATCAATGTGTGTATTTCAGATATCATAAACAGTGATAGAAATAAGTTGCATCATCCAATTCTTTGGTCTTATTGGGTTTTTTTCCCCCTAACTTACCAGATTAACAAACAGCATAATAGAAAGGGAGCAGACGGTTGAAATGGGAATGGATACAAGGCGGCCCAAGGCAAAGCTCCCCCAGAAGACTGAAGTCAAGTATGCTCCATCAGTTGCAGACAGTTGGATGGCTGCATTTTTCACAGCATATTCAAAGATGTAGCCTCCATAGGCCGCCTGGTAGGAGAAAAATGATAAATATGCTATCAAACACTGGACTGTATGTGATCTTTTATATTCATTACAAAGCAATGAATGGTTGGCTTTGGAAATGATACTGGACTTGATCAAAGAGGATTATGATATCAGGTTCTGCATAATTATCACTGTTACTCTATTCTATGGGACATCAATGTTACATGGTAGAGTAGAAGAGCATGCATGGCTAGGACTGTTCACATGTGATAGTATCAGCCTTAGATATGAAAAAATTACTTCTGTGAAAGCTTTTTGGAAAAAAATGTGATGAAATCTTTTTACTGATCATCACTTACAAAGAAAACTGAAAATATCAGACCCTTGATTAGTTCATCCCAAAGTACTCTAGCTGACTGAGGTTTGTTGATCTTGAATGTAATTGATCATGTACATCTAAATTTGCATTTTGCTCTTGTTTGGGGGGGGGGGGGTATCTGCATGTTAAGGAAATAGCCTGGCATGTTACAACTACGTGCATTGACACATCAATCGCTCATCTGTTATATCTTAGAGCAAATGATTTAATCAACTTCATTCACTCAATCATTCAATACTGATCATTCACAGCATTGGTGTACACAATTTGTAAAAAAACAACAAACAAACAAACAAACACGGAAAATACTAGTATGGATGTTCGGGTTACAGACTAAGAAAACTTTTGAATCATCACTTCGCCAAAGCTTGCCCTCTTTTTTCTTGTTTGTGTGGTCAAACTTTTCAGAGATTAGTACATGCCAGTGGGTTGTCTGATGAATGGGAATATATCATACTGTGTATTTAAGCCTGAAATACCAAATCTAAGTATATTACTACATGTTTCAAGCAGAAACCTATGTACCTATTTTCTACTAAATTGATGATTTCTGAAGACTTCTGTGGTAAGAGCACCACTGGGTCTGATATGGGTATATGCTGTATCTTTTGTGCACAAAAGGATCAATGAAAATTTCATTTTACATGTTTCAAATATTAACAATAAAAGGGGAACAATTTCTCAATCAAATTTTACAATATATCTACACAGTGCTGACTGCAGCCTGATTGAAATTCAAACTCCAGACTTGAAAGAAATTTGCCAAATAAATATAATCTCCAGTTGTAACAGATATCCTAAGCATATATGTCATGCTGAACATTGCAGACTGGCCTGACAACTATCCACTAAATATCCAATGTATTTTCCAAATGAAACTTGATTCCTCTTCCCTGAACTAAAGGGCTTCACAACGAATAAAAAAAAAAAAAACACCAAACAAACAAGCCTCAAGCCCAATCCTGTGAGGATAACATGTGCTCAAAAGCTTCTGGAATGACAACAAATCATACATTGTAATAATTATGCATGTATCAAAGACTGGAACTGTTCCAGCAATGAAAGAATACAAATGAAGTTTACCAACACACACACACACACACACACACACACACACACACAAAAGAAGCTCCTTGACAGATACAGGGCTACTGCACTTACCTGCAAGCCATCGTAGAGGAACAGTAAAAAGGATGTAAGGAAGGTGACAATCACAATTTTGGATTTGTCGGTTTGGAAGCAACCTTTCCCGCTCTTCTTTGGGCTTTCTGATTTGGCAATTTCTTCATCTGGAATAACAACAAAACAAACATACTTTTGAATGATAATCTTTCTGAAACAACTAAAAACCACACTTGTCAGCCAAGCACAATATATACATATATATATATATATATATATATATATATATATATATATATATATATATATATATATATACAACATCTAATAATGGTTGAATCATAAATGTTGTTTTGTTAATATGCAAGATACTGGGATGGCCCAGTGAAGCCCTCAGGCAAGCATAAATAAAACATATCCAAAAGTGAAATACATAGTCAGCAGATATGAATAGGATAAAAGATCACAAGAAATTCTTATATATCCTAATGACAAAGAGTAGTCATGACAATCACATGCCAAGGGACATGTATGGCATTTGAAGAAATATTCTTTGTAGGGCCTGCTGAAGATGACGTCTGCACCAATATATAATTTGACTTTCATCCTGTATACATCTCTATGACAGTTATTGAGATTTGAAACATATAATACTTAAATACTTAAATCACAATCAAATACGGTCAAACTTGATTATAATCACTCAATAGAGAGGCAGTCACTGTACACATGTTTGATGTGGTAGCCATTGTAATACCTAATATATGAAGTATAATTACATAAAGTATGATTACATTTAGGCCTACACCACAATGCTACTTAAAGGAGAACAAAACCCCAATACATGTGGATTGAGTGAATGCAGCAACAGTAATAGAACACATCAGTAAAACTTTGAGAAAAATTGGACATTCAATTCAAAAGTGATGAATCTTTAAAGTTTTGGTGCAGCAACCGGTGAATGGATAGACTGTAACATTTTGTGATGTTGAGTATGAAAATGATATAAAGAATGCATAAAGAAAATTCAACATACTTTGACTTTTCTAGTACAATGAAAGAACACTTGACCTACCTCTTTAAGAAAGCAGGGAGAATAATATCATCCTTAGCACACATCAATAACAAGTCAAAGGAATGTGTACTTTTCACAAAAAATAAAGTTTTCAGTATATTTTCTTTAAAATCGTTGTCCATATGTGATATCATGAACTGTAATAGTCTTCTGATTCAGTGATGGTGGCACTGAAATTTTAAAAATGCATAACCTTTAAATGGATTGTCTGATTTTTGTTAACCTTTCACTGATGTGTTCTTTTAATATTGCTGCATTCACTTGTATGTATACACCTGCATAAAATCATTTGCATTAACAACAAAAACAAACATTTCACGACCATCATTATCATTCATTTGTTCTATCCATTATAGTTATGCATGTTAGCATAGAAGTATTTTCCAGCTAGGAAATGTACCGGTACTCTATATCACAAAGATTTCTGGGAGTGAGTACATTCAAATACTGACTGTATTGCTTGTTATTTGCTGTGTGTCACTCTTTTACTTTCATTTTATTTAGTTTTCTAGGTGTGTTGGCATGTTACATGTTAGCAATTTGATATTATTGCAGTATTTTCATTTCTTCACTTTTTTGCATCATGTAAGAATTGGTCGAGTTGGATGAATGAAATGAATACCAACACCACAAAGGGAACTTCTCACTCAGTGTCATCAGACCTGATAAGGACCATAGGGTGTGCTAGCTCTGAAAAGGACAGTTTGAGTTGATAGCTCCAGGCAAATGGGGCTGCTGTGTTGTTGTTGTTCTTTACTTTCTTGAAAAGAAAAGAGTAGACCAGTCAAACTGACTGATGCTACTTGAAGGATTTATGGCTGTCCAAGGGACAACTGCTGGTAGTTGGACTACACATGTTTTCTCTGTGGGAGACTTCATGTGGTCACTGCAGGTGCTGGTTTGACTGTACTACAATGTATTTCATTAATGTATTTCATGTTTCTTTCATTAAAGGACACGTTCACCTTCATAAACATAAGGATTGAGAGAATGCAGCAATATTAGTAGAACACATCAGTGAAAGTTTGAGGAAAATTGGACAATCGATGCAAAAGTTATGAATTTTTAAAATTTTTGTGTTGGAACCATTGGATGAGGAGACTACTAAGGCTTGTGATGTCATATGAGTACAACAGTGTAAAGAAAATGTAAAGAAAATTCAACATATTTTCACTTTTTTCGCATAATAAAAGAGCACTTGACTTGCCTCTTTCTAAAGGCAATGGGAATAATATTACCCATAATATATGTCAGTAACGAGTCAAGTGAATGTGTACTTTTTTCAAAAGATGAAATTTTGTGAAATTCTCTTTATATTTTCCTTAAGCCCCCGTTCCACTATGCCGTTCTCGCTACGATTTGACAATTTTCTCAGGTCGGGAAGGATCGGGTAAAACCTGAGCCGATCTGGACACAGTACGATGTTAGAACGCTCTAAGTACGCGGCAGTTACGACTACCAAGTGCTTACTACGCTCTTACTACGATGATCGGGAATTAGACATTGCGATCTCTGCCGCTGCCGGTACGCTTTAGAACGATGTAGCTACGCTGTTAGTGCGATGTTGCCGATGTCATCCGATCAATGCACGCTGTATCTACGCTCTGAACGATCTATACGATCTTATCACGCTGTTACCCCGTTCAGAGAGCTGAAAAGTGCCCGATGTGCCCCGATGTACCCCGATTCGACTGTGGGTCAGCAGTCAGTCAACTTATTAGCATGCAGAACCGAAGAAATATACTGTGGACCTCGAAGATTCATTCTTCTTTTTTATTTTTGATTTTCAAAGTTGTTGTTGCTTCGTTATTCTCACTACTCTTTCTTCATCAGCGAGCCCATGCTTCTGTGCCTCCAGTGCCCTGGTTATGACCCACCATTTCCCTCTCCTCTCCCCTCCTCCTCCCCCCCCCCCCCCTTGTCCACCTCGGACTTACTACCTTCTTCACTACTATATCTTTCTATCCTCTCATCAATTTTTTCCTTACAAGAGAGCCGCCATGTGTTTGTTAATGTGCGTCCGTATGTGTGCATGTATGTGTGTATTACCCTGTCTGTCTTTTTTTTTTTGCTACCGCTTAGGGAAATTTGTTGTTGTTTTTTGCAATTATATATTTTTCTCTATGAGTGGACTGCATTCTAATACTACAAGCTCTGCTTTTTAGCAGTCCCCTCCATTTCCATCAATATTTTGTATGCATTTACCACAGTGACGTAACTGTTATTTGTATCTCTGTTGATAATTTGCCTGTATCTCTTTTACAATGTTATTCTGTTCATCGCATTGGGGTAATGATTTCATGACGTTTGTGTATATGAGCGTTTCTTTGTATTTTTTTATTATTTGTTTGTTGGAAGTGAAATAAATCAACTTGAACTTGAACTTGAAGAGCCTCCTCAACTCACGGTTCTTTTGCAGCAATGCATTGTGTAAACAAAGACGTGCTGATTTTTCAAAGGATTTTTTTCTTGATGTCCTTGCTTTTATAGTCCGTCTTCCTCCAGTTGTAGATGATTTCATATTCTTCAAAATTCTGCTATGTCCTCTTCCTCCTCTTTCAGCATCACGTGCAGTCTCTCTTTCTTCGCCTTTTGGGTAGCTGCTTCGCTGCTTTCTTCTCTTCCTTTTCTTCATCTCTTCTTCTTCTTCGAAAATTACAGCTAAAATTACTTCCCGTTCTTGTGCCGATGTTACTACGCTCAGAAAGACCTTGTTACGCTCATCCCGCTGCGTTTACGCCGTCATTACGCTCTCCCCGCTGCGTTTACGCTGTCACTACGCTCTCCCCGCTTGCTGTACGATTGAAAATATGTCAATTTTGATCGGGGAGATCGGGAAGAAATTTTGAACCGGTTCAAAATTTCTTCCCGATCTGAAAAACTGCCCGCTCCAACCCCGACCTCCACACGCTGCTGCTACGATGCTTCCGATCCCCGTACGCTTTTGCCGCTCTCTCCCGATCTGCTAGATCGGGACAGATCGGGGTCCAAATCGTGATAGTGGAACGGGGGCTTTATATTGTTGTACGCATGTTACATCATACACTGCAGTAGCCTTCTCATCCAGCGGTGATTGCACAAAAAATTCAAAAATTCATAACTTTTGAACGGATTGTCTGATTTTCCTCAAACTTTCAATGATGTGTTCTACTAATATTGCTACATTCTCTCAATCCTTATGTTAATGAAGGTGAACTTGTCCTTTAATGTATTTCAGGTTTTACACAATCAAGACATTTAAAAAATGGCAGGAGAGGATGTTCGTTATTGGAAAGATTTTCTTGCTGATTTGGATCACATATGAATGGCTGGCTTGCTAGGGAAACCTACTCAGGACACAGTACTTTTTTGCTCTCCTCTGCATTTCTAATTGCCTAAAGAGAGGAATGCTGCAAAACTTCTCTCAAATAAATTACTGTAGTGTACAGATTAAAAGAACTCTTACTTTTACGACAAAATTATCTTGCTACATAAAATTTACATACCTGACCAGATTTTTGAATGGTAGTTTAATGTGATTTGACAAGTGTTACAGAACAAATTGTTAAGGTATAAAATCTCTACCTTCCTTGATCTGAAAATGTAATATCACCATAACAGAGAAGATCTGCTCCTCAGTATACAATCATGCAGGACCTTACAAACACCATTATGAAATCTCTATGGTTCACCAAATTGTTGATTTTTTTTTTCTCAAGAAATGCATGATCAGCGGCTCAAGCAATACAATAGAGATGGGAACCCAACATGCTTCCATGTGATTCACCACTGTAGTGTATTGTTTGTCAATCTGTGTCAGTACTTTCTGCTTGATATCTGGCATTTGAAGAGAAAGTCAATATATAAAATCTTGGCATCTCACATAAGATTATATAAATTTTTCAATTGTTTTGGTATATATAGCACATACATTACAGCAATTTTTTTGCTCTTCTAGTCTCTGTGAATAAGATAGTATACTTGATCTGATGTTTTATTCTGAACACTAAGTGAAAAAGAAGGAATTAGCCTGGGATTTGAACTAACATCACATGTACTGCTTACCAGGCAGTGGTTCTATACTCATGAGCTTAAGCCAGTTCACACCAGTGACTCCATGATATTTGAACAAATCACTCTGCCTCACTTCCTTTTCATTCTCTCTTGGTCATATTCATAGTCAATCATCAGTCTCTAGTCAATAAGGTGAGTTATAAGAGTGAAAAGAACCTTTGTTTTGTGGAAAGAGTGTCGTTACAATGATTTCCCCTTCCTTTGCTCTTACTCTCTTTGAATAAGATTGTACACGTGCTTCTTAATCTGTATTATTATGTAAACGAAGTGAAAAAGAAGGAACTAGCCTAAGATTTGATCCAGCATCAGTTACTGCTTACCGGTTGTGGCGTTGTGGTGTTGTGGCCGAGTGAATAAGAGCACTTACCTTTGAATCACGAGAACATGGTATGGGGGTTTGTGGGTTCAAGCTCAATGAAGCTTGACAAGTCTGCCCGGTTCAGCAATGGGATGTACTCAGTAGGATGAGAATATTTATATTTGTTGATCAGCATGTGCTTGGCTGTAAAATGGGGATTGGCTGGAATAAGCACCATGGAGTGGAGAGTGAGCACTGTCAGTGCTGGTTGGAAATAATGTATCCAGTGACTTTGGTACTAGTAATAGTTTGTAAAGCCCATCAAAATTGTTAACAAGTCTGAAATGCACTGTATAAATACTACCTATTATTAATTATTATTATCATCACCAGGCTGTGGTACTACCACTCAGCCAAAGCCAGTTCACAGCTGTGACACAATGATGTTTGAACAAATACCCACTGTGCTATATTACCTACCTCACTTCCCTTTTTCTCTTGGTGTTATTCATAATTCACTAGCCTCCAGTCAGTAAAATTGAGTAATAAGAGTGAAGGAAGTTTTTGTTTTGCAGATAGAGTGTAGATACAAAGATTTTGTTGTTTATTGTTACTCTCTAAGAATAAAGTAACATGCTCTGCATAACCTGTTTGATTATGAACACCAAGTAAAAGAGAAGGAATTAAAAGAGCATGTGATATGACCTTGATAGACTAGAGTCCACCAACAAAGAGCCCTAAAGGTCTAAAGAAAAAAGACTGAAAGCTTGGCCATAAACCACTTTAAAAACTAGCTATAATTGTCTGCTGAATGTTTCCTCTTCTCTCATTGAATAAATAATGAAGGAACTACACTGGCTCTGTACAAGGTTTGGACCCCTTTTTGCACTCTGTGTATCAATACATTATGTATGTATGGACATTACAAAGATTACAAATATATTACTCTGAATGCATATGGCTAGATCTTGAACGCTTTACCTTTACCTATACTCTACATTACTTTCATTACATAAAACAACAACACCATATCTAAATAGTACAATTTGAAGCATCGTTTGTCTACTACCCTTGACCCTGGACAAATGACTGGCTGTCCTTGCAAAAATACTGTTCTCTGACGTCTGCAGAACGGATAAGTCCCTTTAAATCAGCCCATCACTTTCATTAAACATCACTGCATACCTGACACTGCGTCGGACAACCAATGGTTGCTTGCTCACTATGATCACATGCTAATTATGAGCAGCAGCGATGATCTGCCAATGACATCTGTGATTTGTGGTCCAAACAGTGGCCATAAAACAACTCTCTGAGATAGGTACACCATACGCAAAATAGGCAAGGATGCACTAGAGACTGATCACTACTGCTTACTGAGCATGAAACCAATTAATTACCTATCAGTGGCTTCCATATCCACAATTTTGTTTTTTCTTGGGTCAATGGAAATGAACATAATCCGATCAAAACCATTCCTAATTATTTGAGACCGTAATTTGAAGAGGAATTAGCCAGTAAAAGATATGCTGTTGCATCAATTGATATCCACATACATTAATATATATATATATATATATATATATATATATATATATATATATATATACACCAGAACTTTTACTGTGACTGATTACATTTCTTTAAAATAAGGAAAATGAATAAGTTACACTGAATATAAGTTGGAAATTCCTTTTTAAAATGTAACATACTTCATAATTTGTTTAGTCGGGTGTGTGCAGGCATTATAATAGTGCAGAAGGGTCAAAGAAAATTTTTGGCTTGGGTATACTTGACGATATTCACACAAACTGATGATTTGAATTCAGTTTCATAATCTTTCACCACCTAAATCAGAACTTTCAAAAGACATCTTGCAAATGAGGGATCATTTCTATTTCAGTCAACCCTGTGTGCAACAGGGCTAACTCCCATGTGGGTCACATTATT